>NC_054825.1:166158169-166783169 GCF_018345385.1 Vulpes lagopus | reverse complement strand
GGGGTTGGTGATGGGATCTTCATTTGGGAACAGTATTGTAAAGGACACCATGACATCCGACAGGTCTTGTCTTTCTCTTGTAGCCTTCCTGTTCCATTAATCTCTAGGAACTCTCAGGGACATCCCCTGGCCTGTTTCCCCCTCTACAACAGAGTACATTTCTTGATCTCTAAGGGCCCTTTCACGGTGTGACTTCAGGTTTGAAAAAGTCCCTCTTCCAGGTCCCTGGGGCTCTGTCTTCCACTTACTCTGCCTCACATTTCCTTCTGAAACTTTTGTCTGCTTTTGAGGCCACCACGCTGCCGTTGCTGAAGGAGGCCTCAGCATATTGGGTCGAGTAGAGGTGATTGATGTGGCCAAAACCCAGAACGTGTTCAGATGTCTCCTGATTTCTATTACCTGCACCTCCCACCGCCCCACGCCCCCCTTCCTGGGACTCCCCAAAAAGTAGATCCCTCAAGATGTCATGGGGATGCTGTGAGCCAAGCCCTAGTCCGAAGGAGGAAAGAGCGTGGGCAAAGATGTTAAGGTGGGAATTGCAGGGTGTAAGGAGCAGGAGTGTATAGAAGAATAACGGGGAAAGAACTGGAAAGATGAGCCTTCAGTGAATGGTGCACATTTGAGTCTGATCTTGAAGAATCGCAAATAGCAGTGCCTTCTAGGAGGTGAGGGAAACTATGGGAGGTTCTTGAGCACAGAAGGGGAAATTTAGAGGAGTGGTAACAGCTGTAGAGGGATGAAGTGAGATCACACAGGAGGCCAGTGAAAAATACAACGAAGTGTATGTGATGAGATGCACAATAGGTCTCAAACTGGAGACCCGCAGGCCAAGTTCACGTCTCAGGCATTTTGTCTGGCTTACGTTTCCCCATCGTGCGGACCCTGTGCTTGAGATCTGAGCATGCGTGATTAGGAGCTGAGGTTGGAAGGGGCCACACGTCCCTGGGTCTCGGATTCCTCTAGAACCTTAGAAGTTTTGCATTAGACTGGACACTAAACTTTGCCAGGGAGGGCAAGCCACTTCGAGGTCACACAGCAGCCGAGGGCAAACGGCCCTCCTCCTCTTGCTCAGTAACTGTCGCACAAGAGCTAGGGCCACCATTGCTTTTATTTGTTGCTCTGGGTGTAGAAAAAGCATGAGCTCCAGGTGTGTTGGAGAGCTCTCCGCGACCCCGAGCTCCTGGTGGTGGCCGGAGCTCCGGGGAATGGAGAGGAAGGTGTGAGGGAGGTTTTACATTGGCCAAACAGAACTCAGAGGCCGAAGCCCATTGGTCGGAACTCTGGTTGGACCTGGAATTCCGAGATGGGTGGAAAGAGCCGCCAAGTGGCCCACCCCCTGTGGGCGGAGCTGCGGGGAAAGGGGCGGGCCTCTGAGGGGCCGAGTCCTCCCATTGGCTGGGGCTCCAGCAGGCGGCGGCGGGCGGGCTGGACGCCTATTTCTGGGCGGGGATCATGTCGTCGATGGACTGGCCTTTTTCCAGCTTCTTCTCCATCTCCACCATGAGCTTCACACCGTCCACCACCAGCTGCACCTGTTCTACTTCGGATGAGCCCAGTCGATCGGCGTTGGATATGTCGAACACTGAGCCCACAGCAGCTGTGTCCACACCACCTGCAGGAGTAGGGGGCAGGGGCATAAGGAGGGAGCAGAGATGCGGAAGCGGGGCCCAGGATGCTGCCCCCGTGCCAGCTGAGACGGCCGCACGCACTGAGTGCCTACGGTGTGACAGGTTACGGCATTCAGAGTCTCCTAAATGGCTATTCATAGGTTCACATCTCAGGCTAATTTAGGTACCTCACACCTCAACCATTCAACATGAAAATACAGTGGTGGCTGTGAGTGAGCTCTGGGGCCAGGCTGCCTGGGGTTGAATCCTGACCATCCTCTCCTTTACAGATGGGAGACCGAGGTCCCTAGGGGCAGGGGACAGACACAATATGTATCATATGGCCATGATACCCTATCGAGTCCTATGAGAGAAAGCGTGCTGACACCCATTTACAGAGGAAGAAACTGAGGCTCACAGAGGAGTAGCCCGCGTCCACCCCAGAACTCGCGTGGATGCTCCGCCTCCCCTTGCGCCTCGGCAAAGGGCCCGCCCCCCCCCCCACGCAGCGGTGCGCGGATGCAGAGCCGCACCTGTGCCCCGCTTCTGCAGGCGCAGACGGGTGAGGATCTCCTCGAACTTGGGGTGCTTGCTCAGGTGCGCCAGCTTGACGTGCACACCTCCACGCAGCCCGGTGCCCAGGTTGGATGGGCAGGTGAGCACGTAGCCCAGATGCTCGTTCCACATGAAGGGGTGTCCGGCCTTCTTGAAGATCTCCTCAATCTGAGGTAAGGGGAGAGGACCTGGGGTCAGCGCCAGCGGGGGCCCCCAAATACTCCCGCAACCCGTCGGGATTGGGAGCGACACGACGTGAGGACATGGATAGTGGGGGGAATTCCGAGACGGCGGGGCTGCAAAACCGCCCGGGATGAGCTTCTGGAGGGAAGGCCCGGACTGACGGCCTGGACCACCCAGGCACCGCGGGATGCTGGCGGGGCGGGGCTTGAGGTCATCTTGGGGGCGGGGCTTGGGTGGAGGGTGGAGCCGGGTTGCCCGGGGGCGGGGCGTTCAGGGGGAGTCAGGGGCCCGCCGCGAGGGGCCCGCTACCCACCTTCTGCAGCCCCACGCAGAAGCGGCGGAAGACCTCCTTCATGTTGCCCCCCTTCTGCATGGAGATGACTCGGAGGTGGTCCTCCTCGTTCACCCACACCAGGAAGGTCTTGTTGTCATTGTGCCTAGGGTGGGGCGCAGGAAGAGGCCACCCATCAGCTCCGCGTGGCAACCCCATTCCTGGCCTCTCGCAAACACACCCACCGCTAGGGGACAGCGGGCCTGAGGAGTGCGAGGTGGTGGCATGGGCACCTCAAAATCTCAGAAGCTCTACCCCTGGAGACCCTAAGGGCACAGGATCTGAGAAATCGCCAATCTTAGGATCAAGGACTCTCAGGGTCCTAGATTTTTGGATAGCATTACATTACAGACTATTAGAATCTCAGAATCTTTGAAAAACAGAAGCTGGGAATCAGAACTGATAAGTCTTGGAAACCCTACATCCAGTCTCAAGACCAATCTTCCCATCACCTTGCGACATCTCAGAAACAGAGTCCTAGAACCATAAACCATTAAGATGTGGAAAGGTCTGAAACCATAGAATCACAGAATCTGGAACTAGTGGAATCCAAGAACCTAAAAATACTCAAAATCTTGGAACCTTAGAATCATCCCATCTGTATATCTTAGAACTCACACTCTCCAAATCATCTGAAACCTAAGTTTTGAAAAACCGTTGAAAATCTTTGACTATTGGAATCAGAGATTCAAAGGTTCATAGAAACCTAACTAGCAACAATAAAAGATAAAACTAATAGCCAAGATGTTGGGCACTTACTATATACCAGACACTGTTTTCAATTACTGTGCTCTCCATTTTACAGATAGGGAAACCAGGACAGAGAAATGTTAAATATTGTGCCCGAGGTCACAAAGGGGTGGAAGGTGAGGTCATTTTTCTAGGGCATCTGGAAACATAATTGTTTTTATGGCGTTGGCTTTGGTGGAGGAACAGGGAGGGTAGTGGGGTGGGGACCTCACCAGATGCCACGGGCGTCGGGCCAGTCTCGGGCCATGCCTGAGGCCAGCAGCAGTGGGGACACGGGCTTGTCAAACAGGAAGTGATCGTCGATGAGCTGCTGCTGCTCCTGCTCGGTCATGCTCTTCAGAGGGTAGTATTTCCCCTTGAACTCACCTGTCAGGCTGTTGAGGGCTGAGGGGCCATATAAGGCAGTGGTCAGCAACCTGCCCCACCACAACCTGGGCGTGGAGGCCTGGGGACCCCAACCTGCTGCCCACACAAGCCTGGGGCATGCTCCCGTGGATGTCCTAATGGCTCCGAACACTAGGATGAAACCCAAATTTGCGACCTCTCCCAGGCTTTGGGAGCAGTCAAGCCATGTGCTCAGCCAGGAAACATGGATTTGCCCTTTCCCTGACCTTCACATCCTATCCACCTATGACCAGCAGTGTGCTGGAGCCCCTCCGACTGGCTGGAAGACAGATAATCAAAATCTTAGGATTTTGGGGAGCCAACAGGAAAAACTATTATAAAATAGCATTTATAGTATTTGAATATATCCATATGTAGAATAAATGTTTACTATGTATATATGCACAATATACAATATGTTTTTATATACATGTTATACATTTTAATATAGTGTAGTATATAATGTTATGTATCACATATTATATACTATATTTTTAAAGATAATTTATTGGGGCACCTAGGTAGCTCAGTGGTTGAGCATCTGCCTTTGGCTTAGGTCATGATCCCAGGGTCCTGGGATCGAGTTCTGCATCGGGCTCCCCGCAGGGAGCCTGCTTCTCCCTCTGCCTGTGTCTGTGCCTTTCTCTCTGTGTCTCTCATGAATAAATAAATAAATAAAATCTTAAAAAATAAAGTACAATAAAAATAATTTATCTGGGGCCGCTTGGCTGGCTCAGTCAGTAGAGCATGTGACTCCCAATGTTGGGCATGGAGCCTACTTTAAAAAATTATATAAACTTACAATAAAATAAATTATTTTATAAATACAGGTAATAAGGGGTGCATGGGTGACTCAGTTGGTTAAGCATCCAACTCTTGATTTCAGCTCAGGTTGATCTCAGAGTTGTGAGATCAAGCCCCCAAGTCAGGTTCTCTGCACTGGGAGTGAAGCCTGTTTAAGATTCTCTCTCTCCAAAAAAAAAAAAAAAAAAAAAAAAAAAAAAAAAAAAAAAGGGCAGCCCGAGTGGCTTAAAATTATTTTTTTTTTTAATTTTTATTTATTTATGATAGTCATACACACAGAGAGAGAGAGAGAGAGAGAGAGAGAGAGGCAGAGACACAGGCAGAGGGAGAAGCAGGCTCCATGCACCGGGAGCCCGACGTGGGACTCGATCCCAGGTCTCCAGGATCGTGCCCCGGGCCAAAGGCAGGCGCCAAACCGCTGCGCCACCCAGGGATCCCCCGAGTGGCTTAGCTGTTTGGTGCCGCCTTTGGCCCAGGGTGTGATCCTGTAGACGAGGGATCGAGTCCCACATTGGGCTCCCTGCATGGAGCTTGCTTCTTCCTCTGCCTGTGTCTCTGCCTCTCTCTTCTCTCTCTCTGTGTCTCATTAATAAATAAAGTCTTAAAAAAAAAAAAAAAGATTCTCCCTCTGTCCATTTTCTCTATCTCTCTTTCTCTCTCTCAAAAATAAATAAATAAAAATAAAACATAAATAAAGTCAAAACACTGCCACAGGTTATAAATATCCAAAATTATCACTTCCTAATTATTTTACTACATCTTTATTATCTATGTTCTTGAAGCTTTTTTCATCTCCATCCCTTTGGTGGGAATAGTATGTAATGATGTGTATCTTTTCCCATCTCTCTATGATATCATGTTCATAGTTTAAAATTGGCTGTGGCAGGAGAATTTATACCATGGAAACTGGCAGTCGCTACAAATTGGGGCTTTTTTTTTTCTTCTTAAGAGCTGGTTGTTAGACATTTACTAGAACAAACATGCTTGTGAGTCCTGATGATCCTACCTCCCAAATATATCGCTCATTCTCTCCATCCCTTTGCCTATCCCTCACCCTACGCCTGCACCATTGTGGTTGCCCCTTACAGCCTCTCTGCTCCTACCTTTGCCCACAGTCTGTTCCCTACTCAACAGCCAGGAAACTGCCCGTGTAAGTCTAAACTTACTCCAGTCACCATCTTCCCATGGCTTCCATCTGTTCAGAGTCAAAGCCAAAGCCCCCCTGATGGCCCACAAGGCTCTGCACAAGCAGGCCACCCATACTCCTCTGACTGCATCTCCTCCCCTGGTCCGCTCAGCTCTGGCCACACTGGTCTCCTTGCTCTTCCTCCAACACACTTCCCCACCTCAGGACCTTTGCACTTGCTGCTCCACCTGCCTGGAAATCTTCAGGCTCCTTTTTGTCAATCAACTCCTCCTTTCTCAGGGAGCTCCCCCCAGTCATTCTGTGATGCACCCTTGTTTCTCGGCTACATGGCATTTTGGAATTAATCATTCTTTTGTTGGTTTCTGTGTTTCCTCTTATCTCCCCACCAGGCTGACAGCTCTGTGAAAGCAGTGACCTTGTCCATCTTATTCATCATGGGAGCCCCGGCCCCCTACTCAGGACCATGACAACCATAAATGTTGGCTAGCTGGCTGGCTGGTTGGATGGATGGATGGATGGAGGTCAGGACCCTGGTGCAATTGAATGTCTGCATGGATCTGCTCAGGGTGCCTTGACAGCGCCCCCAGACTTCCAGCAGGGGTAATGCTGCCAGCTGTCACTCATCAAGCACCCACTATTTACCCAGTGGTGGGCAGGGTGGGGTTCTCACCTTCTATGGAGAGTTTCTCCACTGCCCGGCGCTCGCCCCGGGAGCAGTGGGGGGGCAGCGTGTAGCCCTTGATGCTACGGCCCGTGCGGACGCGGCTGCTGAGCACATAGTTGGGGTCCAGGTCGTCTCCACCCTGGAGGGCAGGAGGGGGGTCAGGGCTGGGCACGGCCCCCCCCAAGCCGTCCCTCCACTGCAAGCCCATGTCCTCCCTGGCCCCCCCCACCCAGGGCTCCCAGTTCTGACTCTGCTACTTCCTTCGGCTCCTCCTTGCCCACTGGCTTCTCCCACCGCCACACTGGCTCGGCCTCTCCCTTCTCGGCCTCTCCCTCCCTGTTTCTCCCAGCCTCTCATCTGCCCCTTTCCTCCATACATCTCTTATCCCATTTTTGTCCCTCGTCGGTTTCTCTTCATCTCTTCCCTGTCTCTCCTCCCATCTGAGTCTCCCCCGCTGTGTCCTGGTCTCCCTGTCTGTCCTGCATGCCTCTCTGTCCCTCCTGCCCTCCATCTCTGCCTCTTGGAGCATCCCTTCCCACCTCCATCATCCTCCCTCTCTTCCCCATCCCTCCCCTCCCCTGCGGGCAGCTGACCTTGAGGTTCTCATGGTTGAGGTCAGTCTTGTGCTTGTCAGTGGGTTTGTAACCCCCGTGCCGGTCCTGGATGATGGGGTCGAAGAGATCCTTGAACACCTGGTAGGACTCCTCGTCACCGGCCACACAGCCCACGGTCATGATGAAAGGGTGACCTGGGGGTTTGGGGTAAGGTCAGAGGCGCTTGTGCCCAGCAAGGAAGACCCAGGCTCCTTGGTCCTATAGAAACTGTATGTGCACGTGCACACATGTGTGAGTGCGTGTGTGTGTGCGTGTGTGGTCAGCAGGGGTTTATTCGAGACCTGAGTCGGAGCTGCAGAGACTGAGGGTTGTGAGGATGGGAAGGGAAGGCTGGGAGAGGTCCAGGTGGCATCTGGGCAAAGGAGAAAGAGTCTCGGGGGGTCAGTTACAAGGTCCTAAAAATATTTCTACTTGAGAGTCCCCAGATCATGGACTCTTTCTTCCCTGAAAAATTTTCAAAATATATTAGATTCTCAGCTCCCACAGATCCTAAGAGGCTTGAAAGATCTTCCCAGATGGGGAAACAGAGTCCCCGGCAGGCAGCCCCACCCGCCCATCCAAGCCCCTGTCCGTGCTCCACCAATGAGGCTTACCTGGGTTGTCCACACCTGTCTGGATGACATCGTCCAGAGTGAAGCCGGATGGGGTCTCCTTGTCCCGCAGCTTCTTATAGATTTCAGGGGTCAGCGCTTTGGCCATATGGTTGTTGTGCTTGGCGAGGTCAGGGTACTCCTCCTCAGGCTTGTAGTTCAGCTTGAACTTGTTGTGGGTGTTACCGAACGGCATGGTGGCGGCGTGGGGGGGCCTGGGGAGTAGGGTGGGGGGCGAAGAAGGTTATCCCGCATCCAGCAGAGACCAGCAAGGGACCAGGACAAGGCGTTGGGGTCAGAAAGACCTGATGGCCAGTCCTTTTTTTTAAAAATATTTTTTAGACGATTTTATTTATTTATTCATGAGAGACAGACAGAGAGAGAGAGAGAGAGAGAGAGGCACAGGCACAGGCAGAGAGAGAAGCAGGCTCCATGCAGGGAACCGGACACAGGACTCCATCCCGGGACTCCAGGATCGGGCCCTGGGCTGAAGGTGGCACTAAACCGCTGAGCCACCTGGGCTGCCCTGATGGCCAGTCCTGACTCATATGCTGTGTGACTTGGAACAAGAAGGGGCCCCTCTCTGAGCCCCTGTGTCTTGACTGGATGCATCAGGACTCTGTGGTTAAGATCCCAGCTCTGCTACACCCTGATGGGTGACCCCAGACGAGTCACCTTGCTAGGGACAGCTTCTCCAGCTGAAAGATGAAGGGGGAAGCCTTTGGGATGGAGCAGTAATATTGGCATGGATAAGAGTGTAGATTCTGGGATCAGATAGCCTGGGTTTGAATTCCAGCTCTGTCACATACAGTAAGCTGTGTGACCTTGGGCACCTTGCTTAACCTCTCTGTGCCTCAGATTACTCATATGTACAAAGGGGGTCATAGTAACCCTCATCTCTGGGGGGGCTTCAAGGAGTTCATGTATGTAAAGCGCTTGGAATAGTGCTGGCACATGATAAGCTGTATTTTGCTTAGCTATTATTATAATTTTTGTCACTATTACTTTAAAAGTCTGGGTAAGGAGCTGGGGAGAAGGTGGAGGGCGTTGCTGGGAACATATGTGCAAGCAGGGAAGGGACACTCTCTCCACGAAGGGTCCTGGGTGCTCGGTCAAGGGATGAGGGGGAGGGTGGAAGGGAAGGCTGCGTGGCCGTCCCCACCTCTGTTTGCTGACCACTCTCCCGCAGGGCTCAGGTGAGAAGAAAAGCCCAGCAGCTGAAGTCAGCAGAGCTGGGTTCAAATCCTGCCTCTGCCATTTCCCCTGCTGTGTGACCCCAAGCCAGGTGCTCAGCCTCTCTGAGCCTCTGTCGCCTGTGAACTGAGCCTGGCCTAACGGGTTGCCAAGAAGATTCTTCTGGCTTAGGAACGTGGCCGGCTGAGCACATGCCCTCACATGGAGTTGGGGCCTGCTCCGTAGAGGGGTGGCTGCCGTTACTGGACCCAGGAAGGAGGTGGTGGTGGTCGGCATGGGAGCTCACTCCGCGGCCCCAGGGATGGGAAGCAGGTAGGACGGTGGGAAGGGAATCAGGACCAGGCGAGCTGAAGGCTGAGGCATCAGGCCAGGGGCGGATGGAATTCACGAAAGATCCTTGGAGCTACTATCCAGGGTTGGGGATTATTTATAGAATCTGGCAGACTGCTCCTCCCCCACCAACCCCCCACATTCCAGGGGCTCCACTTGCACCAAGTCAGCAGGCCGGAGACAGGTGGGCCAGGGTGGCCAGGAGGACACGCATCCAGGCCTCGGGGCTCCAGGGCTTCCAGCCCAGAACTGCCCCCCCACTTCAGGGTGTCCCACCCCACCCTGCGAGGAACATGTTAGCAGAGGGCATTGAGGCAAGGTGGGGGGGAGCCCCAGAGCCACACACACGCACACACACACACCCACACACACATCCTCATAACCCCCAGATCACACAGTAAACAGAGTCACACACACATCCCTCCAAGCTCAGGGACACACCTAGCATACAGGCACCCGTGCAGGAGCTACAGAAAGTCAGACACAAGGTCACACCATTGTGGGACGCAACAGGGACCCACAGAATTGCAAGTGCAATGAACCCACAGTGCTTGCTCTTGCAAACCACAACAGTTGACATACAGACACCTCCCACGGCTTGTGGCGCCCAGTTCTGGTGACAAACCATCAAGAACACGGGCCCAGCCTGTAGCCCTTTGCAGGGGGGACAGCTGGCAGCTGTCAGGACTCCTTTTGTCTCCAAGATCTCTTCCCGTGACCCTGTGCCACAGACCCTGTGGGAGGCAGGGGGGCTCACAGGTGGAGGGGACTCCCAGACACGGGGTCAACCTTCCCACACACTGGCCCTCCTCTGTGTAGGAGGATATGGGGTAGGCTCCTGAGACCAGATCGGCTGCTGGTGCCATGCACCCCCCCACACTTTGGCCCAGTCTGGACCCCACCCTGATTCCCACCCCCATCAGTACCTGGCTGGGCTGTGCAGAAAGGGGCTGTCTGTATCCTGGAGGTGACACTGACCCAAAGGAAGGGCCCGCAGCCCAGGCCTTATATAGGGGGGCCGGGCTGTGCTATTGGCTGGGAGGGGCTGCCCCCAGGGAAGGGAGCTGGAGGGCAGGCAGCTGAGCCTCCCAGCTCACTGCCCGGGCACGGTGCCCACCCTGAACCCAGACACGCCTTGCGCCCAGCCCTATCGGGCCTTGTATGGGCCGCCCCAGGGGCTGAGCCCAGATCCCCACCCGCCCCCCATCAAGCTGATTCCCCGACCAAGTGCTGAGTCGGGCTGGCAAGGACAGCTGGCCCCCTGCCCAGGACACGAGACCATGCCAGGGGACGTCCCAGGCACGTAGAAGCCACCCTCCCCTGGCCCTCCAGCCCCTCCTATGGCCTGGCCTCTCCTCAGCCTCCAGTGGCCTTGACCTGGGTAAAAGTTAGGTCTTGAGCCCGGGGCCCCAGGGGAAACCTTGCAACAGTCCCACGAGAGCCAGGTATCTGGTATTCCAGACACTTGTCTGTTGTCACCCAACTATGGGGAACCCTTGGCCAAGGCCCAGGTCTGAAGGCAGAACTGCCTGACCCCAGAAATCCATGTTTGGATGCACTTTCCTCCTGGTGAGTGAATGGGAGGAAAACTGAGTCTTGCCTGAGCTGAGAAGATTCAAACTCCAGTCCCTGAGGCTGACCCTGGGACGCTTCAGCGGCGGAGGGGACAGAGGGACTCATCCCGGAGAGGAGCTTATTTTTAGAGGGCTCTTCGATGTTGCCTTTGCAGAGACCTAGACCCAGGCGTTGGGGCTGGGGGGAGGCAGGGACAGGTGTTGGGGGGGTGGGATCGCCACGTGTCTGGGTTAATTATAACCGCGTGTCGGGTGTCCCAGGCTAGCCTCCTTACAAGGGCAGCCGCCTGACCGCCGCAGGGGAAGGGGGCTGGGCACCCCGGACTCACTCGCCTGCAGATCCCCGCAGAGCAGGAGCTCCCTGCCCGCCCGACCTCCAGGGCTGGGGAGCGCAGTCCGTTCTGATTGCAGCGCAAGTCCAGGGAGCGCCCCGGATTACAACTAAGAAGACACCTTCCTTTGCCCTCCAGGGTTCGTCCCTCCTCCCGGGTCTCCCCAGTTTCTTCCCAGGCAGGAGGGGTCTGATCTAGGGAAAGGGGCCCCTCTTTGTCTTTTCCCCAGATTCCTGGTGGGGAGGGGGTGCTTAGAAAACTTTACCTTGGGGCCTAGCCCCTGATCTCTCCACCCACTGTCCCTTCCCACCAAGGTCAGAGTGACAAAGTTCTTGTTCCAGGCCCAGAGAACTAAAAGGAACCAGACTAGAATAGGAAGGCATGTATCATGTCAACAGGTTTTTTTTAAAGATTTTATTTATTAGAGAGAGAGCATGATGTTCAGGAGGAGGGGTCGAAGGGAGGGAGAAGCAGACTTCCCAGTGGGCAGGGAGCCCTGGGCTCCATCCCAGGACCCTGGACTCACAACCTGAGCCAAAGGCAGAGGCTTAACTGACTGAGCCACGCAGGTGCCCCAACAATTCTTTATTAAGCACTTATGGGGGACACAGCAGAAAACAACAAAACCGTTGGTCTCATGGAGGTGACATTGTAGTGAGCATGAACAAGTAAGTATATGCTGTCATGGCAGGGACAACAGGGCTTTGACAGGAAATCAAAGAGAGTAAGGGGTCAGAGTGATGGCACAGCAGGGGAGGTCAGGTCAGGCCTCTAGGGGGAAGTGACATCTGAGCAGAGACCTGGGGGAGAGGTGAGAGCCAGCCATGTGAGGATCTGGAAGGGGAACAGCAGGTGCAAAGGCCCTGAGGTAGGAGTGGCTTGGCATATCTGAGAGACAGGGAAGAGGCCAGAGGACTGGAACAGATGGGCCAGAGGGGAGAGTGGAAAGAAGAAGATGAGAGATAGAAGCAGACCTGTAGGACCCTAGGGGCCATGGAGGAGTTTCCATCCCACCGCGGATGGATGAGAACCCCTGAGGGCTGTGAGCAGGGGAGAGACACGATCCAGCCACATCACATGCACACATAGGATCCAGCCCAGCCCCCACCCCCACCCTGGAGCCCTAGTAACCACTTACTGGGACATTTGACATTCCATTTGGCCATACAGCCCTTTCTGTGTTTGGGGAGTTTCCCACCCTATAACAGCCTCCTTTAGAGAAGCCAAAAAGGTCAGAAACTCAGTTTCCCAGAACCCTTTGCAGCAACATTCTAGTCATGTGACCTGGCTGAGGGACCCCCCCCCCCAACACTTCAGTCATGAGCTCTACTCCTTTATCTTCTTTGAGTCTCATAGAAATAGTTGGCTTTGAGGAGCCAAGACCCCCATGGTGTATCTTTACCCCAACCCCCAACCCTCCAAAGCCTGTCAGTCTCCAAGGCCCGTCCATCTTTCCTCCTACCCTAGCTCCAGACCTCTCCACATTCCCTTCTACCCTAGCCTCCCCCCTGGTCAGCCCCAGTCTGTCCCCTCCCACCTCGTCCCTACCTTCTGACTACCCCTGCTTAGAACCCACCGTGGCTTCCCAGCGCCCTCAGGATAAATGAGTATTTGTTGACTAAGGAAGTAATAGTAGCCTTTTCAGTCAGTTGGAAACTACTCTCCCCAGTTTATGCAGAAAGGGCCTCACCGAGATCCCTGGGTGGCGCAGTGGTTTGGCGCCAGCCTTTGGCCCGGGGGCGCAATCCTGGAGACCCTGGATCGAATCCCACGTCGGGCTCCCAGTGTATGGAGCCTGCTTCTCCCTCTGCTTGTGTCTCTGCCTCTCTCTCTCTCTGTGTGTGACTATCATAAATAAATAAAATATATATATATTATAAAAAAAAAAAAAAAGAAAGGGCCTCACCCCAGATATTAGGATCTTTCAAAATAATTGAAAGGATTGAAGGAGCACACTCTGGGCTGGGCCACTAGGAACATCTCTCACCCCCAGAACCATGCTCCATTTGGAAAGTTGAACATGCCAGAAAGAGGTTAGCATGGATGTTGAGTGGCCACTCCACAGTCCCCACCCTAACCACTATTATGGAACAGTCCCAAATATCAAGTAGAATGCTAAGTGCTTTGCATATATCAGCTCATTTAACACTCCCAACAATAAAGCTCAAAAAGGTAAAATGACTTATCCAAGGTCACACAGCCAGGAAAGGGGCAGAGCTGGGAATCAAATCGGCACAGGGCTGCCAAGAGTGGGTTTTCTGGCTTCAGTGAAGATAATTTACAGGCCTCTCAACAAAGTCATATTGTCACCCAAGAGTCCCTTTGCAGGTGGGTCTTCAGGCCCTGGTAATATGAACCTACTTCCCCATGCCCTCTTCATCACCTCGGCCATCTGGTTTCAGAGCCCAAGCACTTTATGTGTATTTAACGGTTTAATTCCCCAGCAGTCCTATGAGGTGGGTACTGCAAATTTTACAAGTCAGAAAAGTGAAGCCCGGTGAGGTCAAGTCACTTGCCCAGAGTCACACAGCTGGGAGATTACAGAACCAAACTGGACCAAGTAGTTAATCCCTGAGTTTGTATTTCTCATCCCTCCCCAATCCCACCTCCCCGTGCTGAAGCCCCATTTTATAGAAGATGGAAGCTGAGGCTCAAAAAAGGAAGGAGTTGCCCAAGGTGACAACCAGCATTCTAAAACTTCAGAGTCCGTGTTCTTTTCCTTTCACCGCCAAGCCCTGGTGTTACAGAGCAACGTTGCTCCCAAACCCTCCCTTTTATCCTCCATCTCTCCTGTCCCTGCTACCCCACCCAGGGATGAGGCTGCCCTAGGGGCAGAAACTCTGGGAGGCACCCCTCCACCCCCATGGCCCATCACCCCAGAATGCTTTCCTCATTCAACCATTCAACTCCCAAATTCTTCTGCCAATCCTGGCAGTCCATGATGCCAGCTGGTTCAGGGAAGACAAGTTATAAATCAAAGCCAGCCCCAGAACTGGAGAACCAGAGAGCCAGAGAGTTAAAGACCCATCCCCTCCTTCTCTTTCCCCAGGGGCAAGCCCATTGCAGCCTTGTAATCAACTGGATCCCCAGTCCCCAACGGTGGTGATGCTGCTGGGAAGACAGGCAAATAAAATAGTCTTTCATGACTCCCCTCCCGCCCCACTCCACTCCCTCCAAATCAATCTTTATCAACATAACTATACATTTTCCTCTAGGTGTTGCTTTAGCTACATCTTAATCTCTTAATATTGGTTTTTGCATTCTCTTACTTCAAATTTATCCTTTATTTTGAAAATATTATATTTGGAGTGTATGGATGGTCACATTTCTTAATATTTTAGTCCCTGGGGGCACCTGGGTGGCTCATCGGTTAAGCATTAGACTCTTGATTTCAGCCTGAGTCAGGATCTCAGGGTCGAGTGATGGAGCCCCATGTTGGGCTCTGCACTCAACACGAAGTCTGCGTGAGATTCTTTCTCTCTCTCTGTGCCCCTCTACCCACTCACGCTATAAATAAATTAAAAAAATGTTTTTTTAAAAAAGAATAAAGCTAATCTATAGGTACTGCTTTGGAATAATTGCCAAGTGTCTTAGTCCATTCAGGCTGCTATAATACAGACTGGAGAAATAACAGAAATTTTTGCCATAGTTCTGGAGCCTGGAAGTCTGAGATCAGGGTGCCAGCCTGGTGGAGTGAAGGTCCTTCTTCTAGAACACAGACTTCTTGTATCTTCATGTGGAAGGAGGGATGAGGGAGCTCTATAGAGCCTTTTTTTTAAATATATTTTTAAAATATTTATTTATTTTTATTTGAAAGAGAGGGAAGGAAGAGGATCCCAAGTAGACCCCTCCACCTCCAATGAGTAGGGAGCCTGATGTGGGGCTCCCTCTCACAAGCCTGAGATCATGACCTGAGCCAAAACCAAAAGTCAGACGCTTGATCAACTGAGCCACCCAGGTGCCTGGGGTCTCTAAGAGCACTAATCCTACTCATGAGGGTTCCACCCTCATGACCTAATAACCCCCTGAAGGACCCACAGAATAATACCAACAGTTTTAGAGGTTAGGATTTCAACATATGGGGATCCCTCGGTGGCGCAGCGGTTTGGCGCCTGCCTTTGGCCCAGGGCGCGATCCTGGAGACCCGGGATCGAATCCCACATCAGGCTCCCGGTGCATGGAGCCTGCTTCTCCCTCTGCCTGTGTCTCTGCCTCTCTCTCTCTCTCTCTCTCTCTCTCTCTCTCTCTGTGACTATCATAAATAAATAAAAAAATTTTTTTTAAATTTTAAAAATAAAAAAAAAAAGAAAAGAAACTGGCAGTTATGTTTGCTTCTGGGAAGGGGGTCTGGGGATCAAGAAGAGACAAAGATCTACTTTTCAGTCTTTTACTCTCTGTAAAACTCTCTGACAGTGCTTAAGTTTTTTTTAAATTTTATTTATTTATTCATGAGAGACACAGGGAGACAGAGAGGCAGAGACACAGGCAGAGGAAGAAGCAGGCTCCATGCAGGAAGCCTGATGTGGGACTCGGTCCAGGGACTCCAGGATCATGCCATGGGCTGAGGGCAGGCACCAAACCGTTGAGCCACCCAGGGATCCCAGTGCTTAACTTTTTAAATTAAAAAGAAAGTGGTGAGCTTTTTAAAAACTATGGCCAAGACAGGCGCCCACTGGCTCTGTCGGTAGAGCATGCAACTCTTGATCTCAGGGTTGTAAGTTCGAGCCTCACACTGGCTGTAGAGGTTACTTAAAATTTTTTTTAAGATTTTTTTTTTTTATTCACGAGAAACACACACACACACAGAGAGAGAGAGAGAGAGAGAGGCAGAGACACAGGCAGAGGGAGGAGCAGGCTCCGTGCAGGGAGCCCAACGTGGGACTCGATCCCAGGACTCCAGAATCACATCCCTGACCGAAGGCAGGCTCTAAACTGCTGAGCCACCCAGGCATCCCTAAAAATAAAATCTTAAAGAAATAATAAACACAAATAAAAACTGGCCAGGGGGTGAAAAGAGAAAAGCTCCTAACCTATCTATCCATTTTCCTGTCATGGCAAACTGTGGCCTTCAGTGATAGGAGGGGGGTTCCATTAAGTGCCTTCTTGGCCATGATCTTGAGCAATGGATTTCCCCTCTCTGAGCTTCGACTTCCTCATCTCTAAATAGGGCTAGAGATGCCTACCTAAGGGGGGTGGCTGTCTGGATTCAGGGGCTCTGCTAATCCTTGGCTGTGTGATCTTGGACAAGTCATTTGGCCTCTCTGTGCCTCATCTTCTTCACCTGTAGAATGGGGATAATCGCGGCACCTACCCTATCAGGTTGGTGTACATTCGCAGAACTAATTTACAAGATTTGGCCTCGGGCCCACCCTGGGTAAGAACTCAGAAACCCCAGCCCTCGTTGGTGTTGTACAAAAGTGCTTGGCACGGGGCCAGCCGAAAGAAACAGTCAGCTCAGTTGACACTTTCTCCTTTCAGCCTTGATCCTATTTAATCCCAACTGCTATGCTCTGTGGGGAGCGTAATCATTCAGGGTTTATAGAGGAGGATATAGGTGCTCAGAAACATTGCTTGCCCCAGGTTACATGGAAAGGAAATGGCAAGATCAGAATTTGAACTCAGACCTGCCAGGCTCCAACTGCCTCCCCCACAGTGTTAACCACGTGCTACTCTGTTCTGAGCCTTTTACAGGGATTACTCCCTAATCCCCACAACAGCCTCACAAAGTAGGTTACCTGTGAGTCCCATTCTACAGTCCAGGAGCCTGAGGCCCAGAGAAGTTCATTCCTGGCTTGGGGTCACACAGCCAGCAGGCGGTGGAGCTGGGATGTGCCCCTGCCCTGCCTCTTCCTAAGCATGTGGCAGATCCAGAACTGGTGCCCAGCACCCTGAGGCCGGCCCAGTGTGGGGAGGAGGGTAGGGTTTGTCTGCCTCCTTCTACCCTGTTCCCTAGAAACCCCCCGGGGATGTTAGAGCAGGAGCTTGAGTTGTATTTGCTATTATTCAATCAACAGCTATTCGCCCAAGTGCCTTCTCTGTGTTCAGCCTGTGCTGGGGAGCACTGGGGACACAGTGGTGCCTAAGACGGTCCCCTCCTGGGACTTATATTCCAACGTGGGAAACAGACCTGTCCTCAAGACAGCGATGACCCAGAGTGGGCAGGGCTGAAACGTGGGGGAGCCCAGGCGGCTGCCAGGCCCCTGTGGGGGCGGAGAGGGCTTCCTGGAGGAGGGAACAGCTGCACTGGAGCTCAGAGAACGCGGGAGTAGAGGGCAGGTGGCCCTAGGCTCTGAGGGAAGGGGCGGGTCTGCGCGGCAGCCTGAGGCCGGGATCACGGACCAGCAGCGCCCTCTGCTGGAAGCATCCTGTAGGGAGCGGTCGAGGTACTGCAGGGGTTTGGAAAAGCTTGACGTTGAACCAAATTCTGATCTGAGATTCCTGTGCGCCCAGCTTTGGCCGATTTAAGTTTCCAAGACTTGATTCATTCAACTACTCAGTGAGCAAGCACTTTGCACCGGACTCTATTCAAGCGCTAGTGATGCAGTGCTGACCATCCAGAGCCCTGTCCATACATTAACTCTCAGTCTTCGCAGCCTTTATCCCCATTTCACAGATTCAGAGAATTGACACACACAGAGGTTAAGTTACTTGCCCAAGGCCTTCACTACCAGTAAATGCTGAAATCAACTTCGAACCCAGAGCCCAATTTCTAGTCCTTACAATTACCCCGCTAATATATTATGGAATGAAATATCGTATGACCAAGTTACATAAAATAATCTTAGGTCCTGAGAAGTTTTGTAAACATCAGGCAGGGGAGGGACACCTGTGTGACTCAGCTGGTTAAGTGTCTGCCTTTGGCTCAAATCGTGATCTCAGGGTCCTGGTATCGAGTCTGGCTCCCTGCTAAGTGGGGAGCCTGCTTCTCCCTCTCCCTCTGCCTGACGCTCCCCTGCTTGTGCTCTGTCTGTCAAATAACTAAATCCTTAAAAAAAAAAGATGAAGCAGGGGAATGGAGTAGTGTTTTGGTGAGACAGTGTCATTAGAAAGGGCAACTAATATTCAACAAAGGAGGAAAGACTATCCACTGGAAAAAAGACAGTCTCTTCAATAAATGGTGCTGGGAAAATTGGACATCCACGTGCAGAAGAATGAAACTGGACCATTCTCTTACACTATACACAAAGATAAACTCAAAATGGATGAAAGATCTAAATGTGAGACAAGATTCCATCAAAATCCTAGAGGAGAACACAGGCAACACCTTTTTGAACTTGGCCACAGTAACTTCTTGCAAGATACATTCACGAAGGCAAGAGAAACAAAAGCAAAAATGAACTATTGGGACTTCATCAAGATAAGAAGCTTTTGCACAGCAAAGGATACAGTCAACAAAACTAAAAGACAACCTACAGAATGGGAGAAGATATTTGCAAATGACGTATCAGATAAAGGGCTAGTATCCAAGATCTATAAAGAACTTATTAAACTCAACAGCAAAGAAACAAACAATCCAAAAATGAAATGGGCAAAAGACATGAACAGAAATCTCACAGAGGAAGACATAGACATGGCCAACACGCACATGAGAAAATGCTCCACATCATGTGCCATCAGGGAAATACAAATCAAAACCACAATGAGGGATCCCTGGGTGGCGCAGCGGTTTGGCGCCTGCCTTTGGCCCAGTGCGCGATCCTGGAGACCCGGGATCGAATCCCATATCAGGCTCCCGGTGCATGGAGCCTGCTTCTCCCTCTGCCTATGTCTCTGCCTCTCTCTCTCTCTGTGACTATCATAAATAAATAAAAAAAAAAGAAAGAAAAATTTATTTAAAAAAAAAACCACAATGAGATACCACCTCACACCAGTGAGAATGCGGAAAATTAGCAAGACAGGAAACAGCAAATGTTGGAGAAGATGTGGAGAAAGGGGAACCCTCTTGCACTGTTGGTGGGAATGTGAACTGGTGCAGCCACTCTGGAAAACTGTGTGGAGGTTCCTCAAAGAGTTAAAAATAGACCTGTCCTATGACCCAGCAATTGCACTGCTGGGGATTTACCCCAAAGATACAAATGCAGTGAAACGCCGGGACACCTGCACCCCGATGTTTCTAGCAGCAATGTCCACAACAGCTAAACTGTGGAAGGAGCCTCGGTGGCCATCGAAAGATGATGGATAAAGAAGATGTGGTTTATGTATACAATGGAATATTACTCAGCCATTGGAAACGACAAATACCCACCATTTGCTTCGACGTGGATGGAACTGGAGGGTATTATGCTGAGTGAAGTAAGTCAATCGGAGGACAAACATATGGTCTCATTCATTTGGGGAATATAAAAAATAGTGAAAGGTAATAAAGGGGAAAGGAGAAAAAATGAGTGGGAAATATCAGAGAGGGAGACAGAACATGAGAGACTCCTAACTCTGGGAAACGAACAAGGGGTAGTAGAAGGGGAGGTGGGCGGGGGGTGGGGGTGACTGGGTGACGGGCACTGAGGGTGGCACTTGATGGGATGAGCACTGGGTGTTATGCTATATGCTGGCAAATTGAACTCCAATAAAATTTTTTAAAAAAAGAAAGAAAGGGCAGTAGGGAAGGCCTCTCGGAGGAAGCGGCCTTTGTGAAGCTACCAGAGTAACGGATGGCGTCGGTGGGAATAGGGGGCCCAAGCAGCGGACACAGCCGAAGGCAAGGCCGGGCGGCGGGCGCTGCTAGAAAGCCCTCGGCCTGGGATCCCAAGTTTCCAAGGTTCGAGCTGCGCTGCATCCCGGCTTTGCAGCCTCAGGCGCGCTGGGCTCGCGCTCAGATTCGACGGCCCGACAGGCACGCGGTGGGCTTCGCGGGTCCGCTGCTGCGCTGGCGCTTCCCCCGCGGCGGGCGGGCTGGGCTCCGCGGGAGCCGGCGGGGGCGGGGCGGGCTCACCTGCGGGGGCGGGGCTTCCGCCCGCCCCGCCCCTCGGAGGAGCCGCCCGCGGCCCGAGACCCAGGGCGCAGCTGGGAGCCGCCGGGCGTGCGCGGTGTGCGGGACGCGGCCCGGCGCATCTCGGCGGAGCGGGTCCCGGAGCCGCCGGCGCTCAGGTGGGCCCCTCGAGTGCTGGGCGGGGGAGTCCCGGGGACCGCGAGGGTGGGGGCGGAGGGTGAGGGCTGGGCCCCGCGCACCCTGGGGCCCGCTGGCCTGGCGACGGGGACGGGCCTTGGGGCTCCTGGGCCCCCTGGGCCCTCCTGCCCCGCCCTGGGGCGCCCCCTCCCGGGTCCCGAGGCCCAGCTGGGGCCGCGCCCCCTCCCCGGTGCGCAGGTAAACAGGAGCGAAGACGGGGCGGGGCCTGGGGGGAGGGAGGGCGGGGGCCCTTGTGACGGGGGGGGGGGGGCCGGGGAAGCCGGGGTGCGCGGGCTGGGCCAGGCCGGCCGCGGTAAGGTGTGCGGTTTAGGGGGCTGGCCTGCAGGTGCGGGCGTGGAGATGGGGCGTACGAGAGGCGGTGTGCGAGGCTCAGGTGTGTGTGATGGTGTACGAAGCTCAGGTGTGTGCGCGACGGGCTCCGGCGGTGGGTGCGGGCGAGGGAGGGAGAGGGACGGTCCGTGTAACCGTGTGCGGGCGCCCAGGGACTGTGGGAACGACGTGGAGCTGTCTCAGATGCAACACGTGGGCGGACCTCTGTGCGTCTAATGATGGGGGTGGGGGCCGTGTGTATGGGAGGGAGTTGCTCTGTTTATAGGATTAGGTGCGTGACTCAGAGCTTGCGTGGCTGGGGCGGTCTTTCTGCCTGTTAAGGCCGGGGAGCCGCAGGGAGGTGGGCGATGTGGGACCCGCATGGACGGGGAGGGTGTGCCCGTGATTAACACTGTCAGCTGTGCCGTTGTACGTGTGTGAAAGGGAGTTGTTCACGGGACTGAGTGTGGGCAAAAATCATGGGAATAATGGAGCTGTCTGAATGACTCCATGAACGTGTGATGGTAACTTTGTGGGGCTTGTGTGTGACACGGAATATGGTGAGACATGTACACACATATACACGTATAGTGAGAGAGACTGGTGTCTGCACACACGTATACGTAGAGATTGATGGCAGGGGAGAGCCTACAGTGCAGAAAATCCGTGGATTATGTGCCTGCCTTCCTGTGTGTCTTGGTGTATGATGGTCGTGAGCAGGTAAGTAGGTACCCAAACCACTAGGCTGCTTACGGCACCCTGGTGGCTTGAGTGAGGCATATGCCCAAGAGGGTCTATGCAAACACCTCTGTGCGTCTCCACAACTGAATCTGAGTTCAGGAATTGTCTGTATGTCCATGTTTGAAGCTCTGTGTATCTGTGTGTATGCTGGTGCAGGTGCGTGAATCTCTGGCTGGGCCGGCAAGGTGTTGGGGGAAGTGGGGAAGGAGATGATAGGTCCACAGTGAATCCCAAGAGTGTGTGTGTATGTGTGTGTGTGTGTGTGCGCGCGCACACGTGCATCTGCGCGTGCATGCGCGCCTGGAGGAGGTGATGGGCATGTAATGGAGAGCTAGCTGCTTGCAGGACCTTATAAGTGTGGGAAAGGTGTGTCATGCGGGTAACTGCAAAGAGATAGCCTGAATGTGAGTGATTTGAGATTTGGTTATCTTTTCACTAGTGAGGGGGGACAGAGTTTCTGTGTGTGTTGGCTTTTTTTCCCAAGAGGAAAATACACCAGTGTGTGGGGTTGTATTTCCAAGAGGGGAGAGCATACATGTGTTGTTTCTGAAAGAGTATGTATGTGGGTGTGCGTGCGTGAGCCTGAGTAAGTGTGTTGCTTTTTTTTTTTTTTTTTAAGATTTTGTTTGAGAGAGAGAACGAGCCAGGGAAAGAGCAGAGGGAGAGGGAGAAGCCTATTGTGGGGCCCAATTCTGGAACCCCTGAGCTGAAGGCAGGCGCTTAACTAACTGAGCCACCCAGGCACCCCTGGATTAGGTTTTTTGAAAGGAAAATGTGGATGTATAGGACTGTATTTTTATTTTTTAGAGGAGAAAGAGAGTGTCCTGTATGTCTTGCATCAGAGAAAATGTATATTATGTTTTTAAGAAAGAAAGGTGTGCATGTTGAGCCGTCTTCTTGTAGAGGGGAGTGTGTGTGTGTACGAGCAGGTGTGTTTCTGAGAAAGTACGTATATTGCACTGTATTTGAAAGAAGAAAGAGCATGTAATTCAGTTTCTGAGAGGAGGAGAACGTGTGTGTCGCATTGTGTATTTAAGAAGGGAGGGTGTGCGTGTGTTGGGGTCTGTTTCTGGGAGGGGAGTGAGTGTGCTTGTGTGTGAATACAGAGGCTCCAGAGGCTCCAGCAGCTGTGTCATTGACTTTGTCACCTACATACAACCACATAAAGTGCCACACATGAGACCCCCACCCATTAGCATCTAGGCCTCAGACTCTGAGCTGTCACAGGGCTAGTGTGACATCCACGGGCCGTGCCTGTCACACGTGTGTCCCAACATGCCTTGGGCTGGAGGAGCCTGTCTGCAGTGGAGGGTGGAGTCCCTGTTCCCTTGGGATCCATCAGGCCCTGGGAGCTGACACACAGGCACCCCCCATCCCCCTAAATCTAGAGGGCTCCTCCGCTTCCAGTGCCCCAGCCCCTTGGCCCTCTCCTCCGGCCCCACCCCTCCAGCCCCAGTGGTCCGACTGGTTCCCAACAAAAACACCCTAAGAATGAGCTCACGGAGAGGCCGCCTCCACATGCCCCGCCCCACACACCCAGCAGAGGCGGGTGCCTCCAGTCCAGGTCACACGGGGAGTCCTGGGGCCAGGTATCTGGGGCCCTTGGGGTAGACAGGGCTGGCCAGGTGAGCTGAGGGCAGGTGAGAGGCCACGAGACCACTGGTTGCCCCCAGGTTTTGAGTGGCCCTCAGGGCAGGGCCCATGGCTGAGGACAGGCAAAGCTAGACTAGAATGTTTCCAGTTGCCAGCTGGCTGGGATGGGTGCGGGACAGTGAGGAGGGCGCGGAGACAGAGGGCTGGCCAAGCTGGCTGGACAGATAGTCGGGCAGGGTTCTACTGGCTGGAGTGGTGTAGAGGCTGATGGGCCCACTTGCCTGGCCCTGACCCCCCAATCCCTGCCACCCACCCCAGGAACAGCAATGTCCGTGCAGGTGGCAGCCCCTGGAAGTGTGGGGCTGGGCCCGGAGCGCCTGAGCCCCGAGGAGCTGGTGCGGCAGACGCGACAAGTGGTGCAGGGGTTGGAGGCCCTGCGAGCAGAGCACCATGGCCTGGCCAGGCACCTGGCGGAGGCGCTGGCAGGACAGGGCCTGGTGGCTGGCTTGGAACTGCTGGAAGAAAAGCAGCAGGTGGTGAGCCACGCGCTGGAGGCCATCGAGCTGGGACTGGGCGAGGCCCAGGTATGAGGGGGGCAGCTATCCAGCCATGGGGGGGAGGCTCAGAGCTGGGAGGAGGCCCGGGATGAAGGAGGCAAGTAGGTGGGGGGGGATGAGCCTGGAGCAGGGGAGGCCTAGGGGAGCCAGGCCTGGGAGGGAGGGGTTCTAGGCTGGAAATGGGATCCCTGGGTGGCATTAGGGGGTCCTTTTGTGTGACAGGAGTCCCTGAACCAATGGCATCCATCTATAGAACTGTAGATTCTAGGGAGATGTTGGGGTCACATGGGTAGGATATGAAGTGGCCCTACACGTGATTTGTGTGCCTGAATGAAATCAGAAGGGTCCCTGGGTGGGGTTTGGATGTGCCCCTGGGAGTTCCTGCACATCCTCAGAGTCACTTGGAAGGGCCAAGAGTTGGGGTGCTCTGGCATGACATGAGGCCCTGGGTTGGGCCAGGGACTGCCTGGTAGGCGAGGGACTAGGCCCCTGATCCCCGGCCCCCTGCAGGTGCTGCTGGCCCTGTCGGCGCACGTGGGGTCCCTGGAAGCGGAGAAGCAGCGGCTGCGAGCGCAGGCCCGGCGGCTGGCCCAGGAGAACTCGTGGCTGCGGGAGGAGCTGGAGGAGACGCAGCGGCGCCTCCGGGCCAGCGAGGAGGCCGTGGCCCAACTGGAAGAGGAGAAGAGCCACCTGGAGTTCCTGGGGCAGCTGCGCCAGTATGACCCCCCTGCCGAGAGCCAGGTGCTGCAGGGCTGGGCAAGCCAGGGGGCCCGAGGCACTGGGGGCCCCCATTCTCCTTAGATCCCCCACAGACCTGTACCACTCCATGGAGCCCCCAGTGCCCTAGACCCTCCAAAGAAGCCCTAGACCTTCAACAGGGTTCCACAACCCCCAGACTCAGTAAAATTTCCACAGAAGCCCTCCCAGCTTCCACAAAATCCCCAGATCTTCCCCAAGCCCTCAGAAACCCCCCTCAAACTCGGAGATCCAGGACCCTGGTCTCTAAAGCAAACTCCCAGCCCTCTTTGACTCCCCACTTTGCTGCCCTCTGCAGCGGCCTGAATCCCCTCCTCGACGAGACAGCCTGACCCCCCTGTTCTCCAGCGAGGAGGAAGAGAGGAAAGGTGGGTGTGGGGGAGCACGCAATTGTTGGGCCACTCGGCCACGGAGGATAAGAGGCTGAGGCTGGGGAGGGACGGAGACCCAAGGTGGATGTCAGGGCAGGGTGGCAGGAGCATGAGCAAGGGGCCGGGCCAGGGCGCATGACAGCCGAGGCTGGAAGCTGTGAAACCAGGCGTGCCACAGCCGCACCCGCCAGGCGGACCCCGCGTTCACATCCCATGAACCAATCTCCAAGGTCAGTGCGGGGCCCCGTCATCCCAGGGGCCAGTGGGCCAGTGAGGCAGCTATAGCCCTGGAGTATGTTCCCTATTTTGGGATGGGAAGGGTAGGAGGCTGGCAGTGACCTGATGTCCATCTGCCACTCACAGGCCCTGAGGCAGCGGGGGCGGCAGCGGCTCAGCAGGGTGGCTACGAGATCCCAGCCCGCCTTCGGACCCTGCACAACCTTGTGATCCAGTACGCAGGGCAGGGCCGCTACGAGGTTGCTGTGCCACTGTGCCGCCAGGCCTTAGAGGACCTGGAACGGAGCTCGGGCCACTGCCACCCCGATGTGGCCACCATGCTCAACATCCTGGCGCTGGTGTACCGGTGAGGGCTGCGGCCGGCCATGGACCCATTGCTGGGGGCAGGGGAGCTGGCGTCCCACTCTGCCAGCATGGGGCACCTGGATTGGTGGTAGCAGGGGGTGTCGACAGGGATCTGGAGAAGCCAGTGATCCAAGCAAGGAGTCAGACAACCATAGGCAAGAGACCTGTGGGGGCTGGAGGCTTGACAGCAAAGGGACGCTGTGCCAGACCTGGAAAGTGTGGGGAGACCCACAAGCGACCGTGGAAGGGTGCCTGCCACCCAGGCTTGGCCCGGCAGGTGCTGCCCCAGCATGGCTGACCCCCCTCCATCCCTGGGCCACATCACAGGGACCAGAACAAGTACAAAGAGGCCACAGACCTTCTCCATGATGCCCTGCAGATCCGGGAGCAGACGCTGGGCCCTGAGCACCCTGCGGTGAGTGGGGGCCCAGGAGTGAGGGCCATGGGGCGGAGCCTACCACCCCTGACCTGCCTCCCCGACCCTGCAGGTGGCCGCCACCCTCAACAACCTGGCTGTGCTCTACGGGAAGCGCGGGCGGTACCGGGAGGCGGAGCCCCTGTGCCAGCGTGCCCTGGAGATCCGAGAGAAGGTCCTGCCCAGCCCCCACGGGGTCCCTAGGCCACCGGCCCCTCCCACCTGATCCTGATGCACTCAATTCACTGGCTCCCGGGTTGTAACCCTGATCCTATGATGTCCTTCCCATCTGATACCGTGAGGCTGCAGTTTGAGCCTCAATGATCCAATCTCGCAACCCACTACCCTTGACCTTCTGTGAACTTCCCTGATCTTGACTCTGATCCTTTGTAGAAATCACCTCATATGCCCCCCAACCCAGTCCTAACCTTCTAATCCCATGTGACCAGCCTGATCTTGACCCGATTAATCCCCAGTTTGTGTCACTTCCACCCTCTAGCTCGTAACCTCATGTAACTCTCCCCACTGATCCTATGAACCTTAACTCATGACCCCTGTTATGGCTACGGGCATCCTGTGGCTCACCAACGCCCCCACCCCTAGGTCCTGGGCACCGACCACCCGGACGTGGCCAAGCAGCTCAACAACCTGGCCTTGCTGTGCCAGAACCAGGGCAAGTTCGAGGAGGTGGAGCAGCACTATGCCCGAGCCCTGAGCATTTATGAGGCCCTGGGAGGGCCCCATGACCCAAACGTGGCCAAGACCAAGAACAACCTGGTGAGGGCCCTGGGGCCGACTGCCAGGGGCTCCCCCGGAAAGGCACCAACTGGCTCAAGGGTGGGATACCCTGGAGCCCTCTGCTGAGCTCCCAGTGCAAGAGTCCCCGAAGACCTGGCCTCTTATCTGGGCCCCAACTGGTGAGCTTGCTCAGCACAGCTAGGACATAGAAAAATCAGGAAACACACAAGTTGGTGGGGCCAGATGACCGTCTCATATTTATTGAGCTCTGGACCCGCTTTCTTAATACTTTCCCTGTACTGTCCATTTCTTAAAGGACACTAGGAGGTAGATGCTCCTGTCACCCCATTTTGCAAATGAGGAAACTGAGGCACAACGGTGGTATCACTAGCCCAAGGTGGAGCAGGAACCAATCACCTGCCCTAGGTCATGAGGGGGGGGAAGGGAGAGGATATGCCTGGGGAGCTCCAGATCTGAGCCTCGATCACCCACCCTCCCCGCAGGCCTCGGCCTACCTAAAACAGAACAAGTACCAGCAAGCAGAAGAGCTGTACAAAGAGATCCTGAGCCGGGAGGACCTGCCTGCTCCTCTGGGTGAGCCCCCGGCCCCTCCCCCCCTCAGGTGACATTCTCAGTGTCTCCACTGCACTGTCCCCTTTCTGTTCCTAGGAGCCCCCAACGTGGGCACAACTGGTGATGCAGAACAGGTGAGGATGGAGGAGGGGCTTCGCTTTGGCTCCTGGGGTGGGGACCAGATGAGAAGGGGGGACTGACCGGTGTCCCTGGCGCCCTCCCCAGACCCTCCGTCGGAGCAGCTCCTTCTCCAAGATCCGTGAGTCCCTAAGGCGTGGAAGTGAGAAGCTGGTCTCCCGTCTCCGAGGCGAGGGGGTGGCAGGGGCAGCCGGGTGAGTGTTCAAGTGGGGCAGCAAAGAGCCCCAAGGGCTGCAGCTTCTGCAACCCACCCCGCTCCCTGTCCTATTCCAGAACCTTCCAGGGTTCCCATCTCCTCTGCCACACAGTCAAAGCCAGTGTCGGGGAAGTCCTCCCCAAAGTGTGAGGCAGACACTCAGACTCATCCTCCCACCCTCCCCTTACAGGATGAAGAGAGCCATGTCACTCAACATGCTGAACACAGATGGTCCAAAGGCTGCTGGGACCCAGGTGAGGGGGGACAGGGGCACCTGGGGCAAGGATGGAGTAGGAGGCCATGCTGGCAGGCCCAGAGGCAAGGGAGAGGTGGGTAGGGTCAGAATGGACAGGTTCTAGCTGGGATAGAGATGGGAGGGACAAGCCAGCAGTGAGGATGCTAGGGGGTAGGTCCTCGTGGCGACCGAAGCACAGCTGTATCCTGCCCCTTGCCGATCCCCTGCTGTGTCCACAGTTCCCCCATCAGCACCTGAGCGAGGCCGCACGGACCCTCAGCGCCAGCACCCAGGACCTGGGCCCCCGCTGAAGCTGACAGGACAGTGTGGCTGCTGCTTCTCAGAAAGGGGGAGAGGGGGCGGCCTTCTGTCTCTCCAAGTTGCCCCCACACCTACTGGGGGGCACCCTCTGTACGGGGCTTCCCTGCGATTAAAGGCTATAGACTTGGAAGCCAGGAATGTCTGCCTCAGCTTTCCTGTAAGGACCCGAGGCCACCTCCAAGCCGCTGGGACCCAGGGCCAGGTAAGACTCCGGAGTCACCACAAACACCTTTTATGGCCCTGTCCCCACCTGGAGCTACAGCTGCTGAGCAATCTGCTCTATCCTCCGCAGCGTCTCTTCTGATTCCAGCTGCTCCAGGCTAAGCAGGGACAGGCCCAGCTGGTCCTCCTGGAGGGGAGAGAGGGCCAGACGGCTGTAGGGATTACCCGCAGGCCCCACAGGGACACAGGGGTGCAAGCCCTGAGAGCCTTGACAGGAGGCGGCCTGCACAGAGGCATGGGCAGGACGCTGGAATCTAGAAACGCCCATCTAAGGGGGAACAGCCTATCCCTGTAAGCAGCCAACCAGTTTCCAAGTTGGAGGACTGGCTGTGCCCCAACCCCATGTCCCCAGACCTGGCATGTGGGCACACATACACACACCCCTCTGTTGAGGGCAGGCTAGGGTTGGAGTCTGAGGAAAAAGAAAGTCAAGGGGCCTTCCTGAAGGAGGAGCTGAGCCTGGGAAGTTGAAGGAAGTGAGCACAGGCCACGTCAGCTCACCCGGTGGAATGGCTGAGCCATCTGCCTCAGGAAGTACTTGGCAACCTGGACTCCCTCGTCAACAGTCAGGTTGAGGTTGGCATCAGTGAGGTGCTCCTGGATCCAGCGAGGCAGTTTCCCACGCTTGTCTGCCCGGGCAAACCGCTTTCAGCAAGAGGGCAAGGAAGAGAGAGAAACATCAGGACCCTGGGGGTGGGCGTGGCCCAGGAAGAGCCTGGCAGGCAGAGGCCCCTATGCACACACCTTATCAGCAAAGACCATGAGGCCATAGTCTGTCTTGCCCCGAATGGCACGACCCACACACTGGGCTGCGTGGCGCATGGCATCGAAGGTGAGGAAGTCATTTTCTCGGATCTGGAACTGGTCGCGTAGGTACTCTAGCCGTGCCTGCCCGGAGAAGAAGCCAGAGTGGTCCCCCTGCCTCCTCCACCCAAGTCCCAGGAGGGCCCAAGAGGCCCAAACATCCTTAGCAACTGCAGGTGCTGCTCACCTTAAGAATACGGCTCTGGGTGTAGACGTAGGGGACACCGAACATGATGACAGCACGCCCGTAGTGGTGCACTGGGGGAGCGAGCATAGGAAGGGGAGCAGGGTTACCAGTGTGGTGCACTGGAGGGGCCAACCCTGCAGGGCCCAGAAGGTTGTGCTGTTCGAGTGGGGAAAAGCATGGGCATGCTTCGAGGGCCCAGCTGGGTGCCCAGGGATGGAGAGGAGGGGAGGGGAGGTCCCTGTGTGCCCAGGCTGTGTGTGTGTGAAAGGGGGGGGGGGGCATGTGAACAAACAGCTAGAGCTCCAGGCAGGCACCTGGAAGGGGAGAGCCTGTCCACTCACCAAAGTCAATTCCCTCGGACACTTTGCCTCGGGCCACTGACAGCAGGATGGCTCCACGGCCATTCTCACAGGCCTGGGGAGGGGAGGCCGAGACAGGAGACACATGCTCAGAACTGCCTCCTTCGGGCCCTCTGCACACAGTCTCCTGGGGCACCCTCCCACACCCCCACCCACCTCCTGGTACTTCTCCAGGGCAACGCTGGTCTCAGCCCCATCTTGGGTCTCAATGAAGAGCAGCTTATTCCTCTGGATGTTTTCAAGAATGCCCTAGGGAAGGATAGACAGCAGGCAGGTCAGGCTGGGGGTTGGTACAGGCATCCTGGCTAAAGTCAACTCTGCCCCGATTCCCATACTACAGACCACTTGTCTTCCCAGGCCTTGGCGGGCCAGTAGAAACTCGGGGAGGTAGGGGGAAGGTGGTATAGGCTGAGGCTGGCCTCACTCCTTGCGGGAAGCTCTGCAATCCAGGCAAGAACCCACCCCTGCCCCCCATCTTTCAGATAAGTGGGGCAGGCAGAGCGCTCAAGATGGCCAACTGGGACACTCCGCCCCTCCAGCTGGTGGTTAGTGGAGGGGCTGATGGAGGCCAGGCCACGGCTGCCCAGAGATTTCAGTGACCCCACACTAGCCATGCGACATTGATCAAGGACAGACGCTGGGACAGAAGGTGCAGAAACACATCCCCACAGCGATGGGTCACCTGTACCATTCAGGGGGGCGAGTGCTTTCTAGTGATTAGCCAAGTTCTCTCCTCTCACCCTTAACAAGCACCTGCTTTCACCCACCCAAGAGCTGGGCCGTGGTGCCCTAGAAGCAGACATGTCACGGCAGGCCCCTCCACACTCCCATCCTTGCAGCCACCCAGGGCCTGGCTGTGGTGAGCCCCATTTCCAGAACGCTCTATGACCTCACCCCTGCACTGTCCCACAGGGGCTCTTAAGTTTTTAACCGGGATGTGGGAGGAAGGGGGGACCAGGGTATGATGCTGTTTATTCTTTGAACTGTTCAGATGTTTTAGATCCACGTTACCACTTAAAACACAAGACAGACAAAGCCAACACACAGAGGAACAGAGCCAAGAACCGAGGAGAGTGGGGCCTTCCTGGAGAGTGGGTGGCTGGGCTTACCTGCTCATACCAGGAAGCCACGGTGCTCTCCATGTACTGGTAGCTGGTGAAGAAGGCCACGATGCCATCAGGGACAACAGCAGACATCTCCAGCAGGAGGTTCCCATAGTTCCGGATCACCGCTAGGGGTGGGGAGGTAGGGGTCAGAGTGTGCCTGGGTCCTGCTCCCTACTCCCTTGTCAGAGCTTTCCTAACTAATGCCCTGTCTTGAACTTGGAGTTCCTAGAAATCCCACAGAGGCCACCTGTAGGGCTGTTCACATACTTTCCACTTCTCTTTCTGGCCCGAGAGAACTGTACCCCCCCACCCCTGAAGTTAGGTGTGGCCATGTGACTTGCCCTAGCCAATGAAATGCATGAAGTGGCTATGTGTCACTTCCGGGTAAACCCTCGTGAAGCCCAGCAGCATTACCAGGATCTTTGCCGTCACAATTTAGGGGACGTGGTAAGGGTTCCTGGAGTGAGAAGCCATGGGGCAGGCCCCCACAGTCCACAATGTCACATACTGTGAGCAAAAAGTAACCTCTGTGTCAAGCCACTGTGATTTGGGGATGTTTGTTGCTGCAGCATGACTTAGCCCACTGATACACCTCCCCTCTCAGGAGCCACACAAACCACCATGAGCAGCATACCAATATCTTCCCGGGTCTCAAATTTGGAGCTAATGGCCACCTGGTCATTGCCACGACCAATGATCTGCAGAGAGCAACAGACGTCACAATAAGCAAACGATAAGCAAACAGCACCATTCTGATGCCTGCCGGTGCCGGGCTGAGCTTTTTATAGACACAATGTCATTGAGTGAACCCTCAGCTCCCCTGTTATCTGCACTGCACGGATGGATGACCTCAGGCCCAGATGTGAGCTGCCTGCCTGCCCAAGGTCACGTGGCAAATCAAGGGCAGAGCCGACACAACCCAAGTCTGTCTGTGTTGCTAACCAGCAAATATGTGTTACTGGCCTCAGCCTCCCAGCCAGGCAGTTCCAGAAGAAAGGGTCCCACCACAACCTCACCAACCGCCAGCCACAGGTGCACCTCCCCTTCCCCCCCAGCAACTCCACAAAACCATGATGCAGAATGTGGCCATCACCAGTCCACAACCCCTGAAGGGCAATTCCAAAACCCAAGGAACTCCAGATATTTACGTTTGGTGCAAACTCCTATAATGGCAAAATCTGCCCTGACCTGAGTCTATTTAGAGTCCTGACTTACCTCCCTTAGTTTGACGTTTCAAAACATGTTCCTGCTGAAATAAAACTTTCACTGGAGGGAGCTACTCAGACCCCACTGGGGATGTCACACACTGTACAGCATGTGGTTTGTCTTTAAAATCTGGAAAATTCTCAATTCTAAAATACATCTGGCCCAAGGGATTCAGATAAGGAATTGAGGGCTCATGTTACGATGCCTGTTTTACAAAGGAGCCTGAGGCAGAGAAGGGTCATCATCAAGGTCATGACCAGATGATGAACCAGGCAAAGCCCACATTAACCAAGATGCTGACTGAGGGCTGACCGGTGCCAGGCCCTGGGCCACATAAGCATCTTGTATCCACTATCTCACTATCGCCTCAACCGCCCTGGGAGGTCAGGGAGGATGCATCCCCATGTTACAGGTTAGAAACTGAGGCTTGGGGAGTCAGACCCACAGGAAACAGTAGCATCAAGCCCAGATCTGTCTGAATTAGAGTCTATGCCCTCAGGCTAATACTCTCCTGCCTGAGCAGCCTGAGAAGGAACAGGGGGAGGAGAGCTGGCCCATCTCCCCTGGCCCAGCATCCACCCTCTCCCACGCACCATGGGGCAGAGGCAGACCCGGGCCAGCGTCATGGTGAAGGTTGCCATGGTGACGGGGTGGAAGTCCAGAATCTTGGGGTATATGTCCAGTGGGGACAGCGTCTATAGCAGGGACAGCAGGAGAAATCTTAGCAGGACCGGGCAGAAACCAGGATCCCCATAGTAGAGGACTGGGAGTTTAGGGCAGATAAGGGTCCTCACCCCAGATGTGATGATGACAGACTGGAAACGCTCAAACACGGGTTTGATGGCCAGTGAAGCATCCATGCAGCTATAGGAAGCAGAGGAGGGTGGTGAGGACCATGCTTGGGCCCCCGTGGTCTGTTCACAGTCTCACACTGCGGTTGGGTCTCACCTGAAGTGCAGGATGGGGTTGGCAATGGTGGGGGTCCTGTCATCAAAGGGCTCGATGATGATGGTGAAACCTACAACCGGGTGAGATTCCAGGTCACCGGTCATAGCCAAGCCCACCTGGCTATTACCTCCTCCCCCCATTAGTGATTGGGGCCAACCACCAGTTGCTCAAGCTTAAAACCCAGTCTTTGGGAGTCCAAAGTACACCTCAACCTGCCCGCTTCTCCCAGGGCTGACATCCACTCAGGGAGCATCATGAGCAGAGAGCACTAAAGGTTTACTCCTCAGTCACTCTCAAGGCTGCAAGAACCCACACCACCACTCAAGCCAAAGCCTGGAGCCTTCCATGATCATGGTATCTAAGCCATGGGTCAAGCTCTGCCTCCAAAGCCTATCTGCAATCTGACCACTGTCCCCACTCCCTCCCACTATCACCTCTAGCCTGGACCATTGCAGTCACCTCATTGGGCATCCAGCTCTTGCCCCTGCTCCCCTCCCAGAAGCAGAGGGACCCTGTGAAATTCTGATTCAGGTCACATCCCTGCCCTGTTCAGAAGCCCTACACAGCTCCCCATACTCCTTCCGGAGTCCAAAATTATCTGCGAGACCCAGCCACGCTGACCCATTTCCTCCTAGCTCACAGGCCTCCTAAGTTTCAAAAACCACCAGGCTCACTCCACCCCAGGGCCTTTGTACTTGCTGGCCTCACAGCCTGAAAAGCTTCCCAAGGCAGCTGGTTCCATTTGGTCATTTAGAACTCAGCTCAAATGTCAGCACCTCAGGGCTTCCCTGGCCATCCTAGCCACTGCAGGCATGCTCCAACATGGCAACATTTTTCTTGTGAAAAAGTATCCCTTTCTGGAATTATCTTTCTTATTTGAGTCTTTGTTACTTGTCTTCTCCTCTACAGTATAACTGCCAGGAGATCAGGAATGGGGTCCCTCTTGGTTCCTGCCACTTCCTCAGTGCTGGGCAGGGCCCATTTGTTGAAAAAAAAAAAAAAAAATAGGTGAGGATGCCTGGGTGGCTCAGTGGTTGAGCATCTGCCTTCAGCTCAGGTCTTGATCCTGGGGTCTCAGGATCCAGTCCCACACTGGGCTCCTTACAGGGAGCCTGCTTCTCTTTCTGCCTGTGTCCCTGCCGCTCTGTGTCTCTCACGAATAAATAAAAATAAAATCTTTCTTAAAAATAGGCAAATGAATGAATTCACATATTCAATTTTACTTAATTAAAAAAAAAAAAAAGTTGGGATGCTTGAGTGGCTCAGTGACTGAACGTCGGCCCTTGGCTCAGGGTGTGATCATGGAGTTCCGGGATCGAGTCCCACATCGGGCTCCTCGCAGGGAGCCTGCTTCTCCCTCTGCCTGTGTCTCTGCCTCTCTCTGTCTCTCATGAATAAATAAAATCTTTAAAAAAAAAAAATTCTCGGGATCCCTGGGTGGCGCAGCGGTTTGGCGCCTGCCTTTGGCCCAGGGCGCGATCCTGGAGACCCGGGATCGAGTCCCACGTCGGGCTCCTGGTGCATGGAGCCTGCTTCTCTCCCTCTGCCTGTGTCTCTGCCTCTCTCTCTCTCTCTCTCTCTCTCTCTCTGTGACTGTAATAAAATAAATAAAAAATTTAAAAAAAAAAAAAAATTCTCTATGCCTGGCCCTGTACTGGGGACAAGTGGGAACCATGACATCTCTGGCCCTGTCCTCTCAGGGCTCATAGTCCTGTCCCCAGAGAGTGACCACTCAGAGTAGACAGAGCTGGAACAGGAGAGCCAAGAGGAAGAGACACACCCTGGGGGGTCAGGGAGGACCTCCTGGAGAAGGGAACATCTTTAACGAGCCAAGAACTGAAGGATGAGTAGGAGGTAGTTGGGGGCTAAGGAATATCAGGACAGACATTCCAGGCAGAAGAATGTGAGGTGTTGGTGGACAGGGAAGTGGGCAGAAGAGGAGAAAGCCAGCCCCAGAAGGAAGATGGGGAAGGACAGGGGTATGGACACGGAAGGAAGCTTCTAGTGGGACTTGCTGCTGATGGATGCTGGTTTGGGGGACAGCCTCTCTATCCTCTAGGCTGGGTACAGGGTATCAGGAAGCCTGACCTGGTTTCCAGGATAGAGTAGTAATCCCCGGGGATCAGACTGAGCCCTCGGCCAGATTAATGCTAAGGAAGGGGAGGTAGTGCTGACCAGTAAAGTCTCTGGTCCCCTCTCCCTGGCACCTGAGTGCTATACTCAGCTCCCCTTCCTGCCATGCCTTCCTGCCCCCCAATCCCAGGTACCAGGTCCCACATCTCTCTCCAGCCCCTCTCATCCTCCCATCCTGCCTCAGGTCCCTGCCTCTACTCTTCCCTTGCTTGGAACCTTCCATGGCTTCCCACTTCCCAGAAGTAGAAGGGCCAACTCCTTACCACCATACCCTACAGTGTAAGTGACCCCACAAAGCTTGTCTGGCCTCGTCCCCCATCCTACTCCATTCTGCAGCCAGAGGGAGCCTCTGAAAATATACATCTGAGCATAAGGCTTCACTAGCTCAAGGACTATCTGTGGAACCTCACTATACTCGAAACAAAACCCAAACTCCTGAGCCCAGCCCTACGAGGTCCTGAAGGTCCCAGTCCCAACCCCCTGGACTCTGCTGGGATCCTGATTCCAGCTGCCAGGGGGCCTGGCAGAGGCAGGAGATGAGCTTACCCTTGGCATAGGTGCTGACGAGGGTGGCGAAGTTAGCGAGGAGGGTGAGGGGAGAGAAGTCCGCAAGATCGGCAATCTCCAGGGTGTGCAAGAGGGAGCGGAGGCGTTCGGCACAGAATCTGGGGCGGAAGCCATGTGGGGTCAGGTCAGTCCCTCTCTACCCACTGTCAGCGCGCGGCCAAACACACCTCCCCAGGTGACTGGGAGCTCCGTGAGAAGAGACTGGAGCCGTTTCAGTCACCAGTGTCTCCTCACCGTACAGCTACACGTCCTACAGAGCCACGGCCAGATGATGGTGCATACAGAGCAGTGACCATACACTGAGTCACATGGAAACATGTCCCACGTGGTCACACAATCTCACGCAGGCTCTTGGTTCAAAGAGGAGACCCACAGCTACACCCAGAATCCCAGTCACAACCCGAATCCTGCATGGCCACACATATACTCATGCCCAGGACCCCTCCCACTGCGTCAGTCACACTCGGCCACCCTAGTGACACATACATTCAGAGACCCACACATTCACAGGGTACAATCCCACACACCCTCATGGACACACACACACAAGGTCACCCAGTCACAAACACCGACAGGCTTGAGGCTGTCACCCTTCAAGGAGGGCAGGTCCTAGAACAGGAGCGCCTGGTTTCAGAGCCAGGCAGACGGTCAGAGTTTTAGAACCAGACTCCGAACATCACTGCTTCAAGTCCATCTTCTCTGTGCCCACATCCTGGCTCGATCAGGCACCTCCTGGGGGCTCCCCCAACCCCACCGTACCACTCGAGGTCGTCCTAATCTGGGGACAGGTCTGTCTACCCAGTGGGCTCTGAGCCCCAGGAGAGCAGAGTCCAACATGGTCTTGGTCACAGAGCAGAGGCCCCAGCACAGAGCAGGTGCTCAGGGAACATGACTAAGATCCCATCCTTGCCCTCGCGAGTCTCATGAAGAGGGACAGATGAAGCCACCCTGAGGGCCGTCCCACCCCAAGATGCAGGGCAGCCAGGGGCTTCGGAGAGCCCTAGAGGCCTGGCTTCAGACAACTACCCCACGAGGTGCCATGTCACCCTGGGTGATGGCTTCCCGTCTCTGGGCCACACTGTCCTCACCCACAGCCAGGGACGCTGCACAGAGATTCCACAAGCTACGGAACGTCTAGCACTTGGCTCATCATCGGTGCCCAAGATATGAGGGAGTTACTTCTATCACTGCTTTCTCATTTAACCACCACAGAAACCAGAGAGGAAAGGTGGTAACGCCCTATCCATTCAACAGAGGAGGAAGCTGAGGTTCAGAGGAGACCCAGGACTTCTCCCAAACAGCAGAGGAGGAACAGGACAGAAGGCCGAACCCCACTGCCAGGTCCATGCTCTGCCTTTTCTGTGCTGGGGAGACCAACCCACCCCCCGCCTGCCTGCTGGGGTGTTCCTGCCCGCAGGCTTCTGGGGGACATGAGAAGCACTGGTAGGAGGAGACAGGGGTCCAGGGGATCCATAGCATTTCTCAGCCCTCAGCTCCCACCCTGCTGGGTCTTGTCAAGAGCCCCACTCCGGGCCGCCCCCTCCCCTGCCATTGTAATACCTGAGCTCTTACAGGACCCCTGGGGGACCCTCTGTTAGTAGTCCGAGGGGCCCCCGTTGGTCAGTAGTCCCTCCACCAAGCGCTCCTCAGGTAAGCTCTCTGAGGAAGCCACGGGATCCTTCCACATCCCACACTGGCAACCTGGTGGCCCGGGGCACAGAGGGCCTGGGGTCTGCTCTACCCCGCACGGGGACCCAACACCCCCAGCTGCTATGGGGTCACACCTGAGGGGCTTGCGCTGGATGCACACACGCTGGGCCAGGCCGCTGAGGAAGGCAGGGGGGCTCTCCTGCACCACGTGCTGTACCCGCAGCCGCCACTTGACGTATTCCAGCAGCCGCCGTAGGAAGCCCAGGAAGTGTTCAGCCGTGCGGATGGAGCCAGGGACCGCCTCTGTGGGAAGAGGGGATCAGCCACCATGGGGTGGAGGGGGGAGCGGGACAGGGAGCGGGTGGCAGGAGGAAGCAGCAGCTTACCCTGTAGTACCTCGTCAGGAAGCACAGGGTTGGCCAGGTGGGCATCGGTCTCCCGGGCAGCACTGGCCTCCCGCAGCCCCTCTACCAGGCGTCGGTACTCCTCCCGCAGACGCTGCTCATCTGTCTCCTTGATCCTGTGGTGGGGGAGGGGCGAGTTGGGTGTGGGAAGAGTGGGGGATATTTGGGGGCAGAGGTGGTCACTAGAACAGGGCTGGTCCCCGGGGGTAAGTCAGGAAGAACACAGGGCCCCAGGAGAGGCGTGGGGCCAGGGGGCAGGGGCAGGCACCAGGTCATGCAGCCCCGCTGAGCCCACCTGAGCACCGTCTTCTGTAAGGTCTCCAGGTTGCCCTGGCAGCGGTCAAGGGTCCGGCGAGTGATGTTGACACTCATCGAGTCGATGCAGACATTGTCTGGAGCAGAGAGGGGAGAAGGCCAAGCTCAGTCAGGCAGCTGGAGCAGCGGAGCAGCAGCCCGAGGAGCCAGCATCATCTTGTGGCCTGCCTTCCTGCCTCACCAATGTTGTGGGCCTCATCGAAGACCACGACAGCCTTCCGGGCCAGCTCCTTAGACACCAGCTCTGCAATCTTGGGGTCCAAGAGGTAGTGGTAGCTGTAAACCACCACATTGGCGTGCAGGATCTAGGGGGCCGAGGAGGGCAGGGTTAGCCCAGCCTACCTGACAGCACCCTGCCCTGCCGCCTGCTGCCTGCACCCCACCACGTCACCCCCTGGTGGGCCCAGAGAGGCAAGGCGAGACAGACACGGGCAAGGCAGAGATATAAGCTAATGGACAGAGACAGAGGGACACACAGGCAGGCAGGCAGGAAGGCAGGCGGTAACCCACATGCCTGCCCCTCTGCCCGGCCCCCACCAGCCTCCTCACCGAGTAACGGGCAAGGAAGTACGGGCACCAGCCCTGGCGCTGCCCCAGGGCCTTCAGGTCATCCAGGTTGTAGATCCCAGCAGGGAGGGGCACCTGGCGCCCATGGACATCAAATTCCTGGGGACGAGAGGGTACCTGGGGGTCAGGGAGGTAGGCCGTTGCCACCGTCTTGCCCTTCCCTCCCTGAACCCAGTCGGCAGGCACCTCGTAGAAGCGGCAGTGGGGCAGGCTGGAGTCCTGCTGGTACTGCGCCCGCACGTATGAGGCCGTGAGGCTGTGGCATTTCCCGTCGACATCTTTCCCAAAGCGCAAGGGCATCACCTGGGGGTGACCAGGATTGGGGGGTCATAAGAACCATTCCTTGAACCTGGGTTTCTATACCTGCCAGCTAAATGGAAGAGGGGGGCTGTCCTGTTCCGTCTGGGATAAGAATCAGGAATTTTGGGGGAAACTGAAACCTCAATTTGTTTCATTATTAATTTTTTTTTTTTTTTTAATTTATGATAGTCACAGAGAGAGAGAGAGAGAGGCAGAGACATAGGCAGAGGGAGAAGCAGGCTCCATGCACCGGGAGCCCGACGTGGGATTCGATCCCGGGTCTCCAGGATCGCGCCCTGGGCCAAAGGCAGGCGCCAAACCGCTGCGCCACCCAGGGATCCCCTTGTTTCATTATTAAACAGTTAAGACACTTGGGAACTTAGACCCCGGGAGTGTAAGAGCAGTGCAACTGTTGGACTCTTACACTGATCTTGGAGTTGAGTTCGAGCCCCATGTTGGGTGTAGAAATTACTAAAAAATAAACTCTTAAGGCAGCCTGGGTGGCTTAGCAGTTTAACACCGCCTTCAGCCCAGCGCAGGATCCTGGAGACCTGGGATCGAGTCCCACGTCAGGCTCCCTGCATGGAGCCTGCTTCTTCCTGTGCCTGTGTCTCTGCCTCTCTCGTTCTCTCATGAATAATTAAATAATAAAATTCAAAAATTAAAAAATAAAATAAAATCTTAAAAAAATAATACAGAAAACAAATTGGTGGTTGTCAGAGGTCAGGGGGTAAGGGTGAAGGGGATCAAAAAGTACAAACTTCCAGTTATAAAATAATTAAGTCCTAGGGATGTAATGCAACAAACAGCATGGGAGCTATAGTTCATAATACCACAATGCACATTTGTAAGTTCCTAAGGGAGATCTTAAAAGTTCTCCTTATAAGAAAAACAATTTTTGTAACTATGTTAAGTGACAGATATTAACTAGACTTACCGTGATCATTTTGCAATATATACAAATACTGAATCATTACATTATACACCTGAAACTAACATTATATGTCAATTTTACCGGATTAAAAAAAAATCAAGCCTTAAAGAATGTTTAGCATGTAGATTAAGGATAACTGCTTCATCCTTCTAAATGCTAAAACACCCAGAACCTTGGCAAATCTAAGAATCAGAGGAGGTTCTATGGAATGGTTTGAGAGCCCCTGCCCTGCCCTGCCCACTCTGAGGTTATATGGGTGACACTCTCACAGCCCAGGACTGTCCTTTCTCACAACAAAACCTTTGCCTTCACCAAGGGGCAGGCTCTGAGGCTGCTGACCCTCCCTCTCCCTTCCCTTTTCATCACCTGCCAAGGCCTGTGCTACTATAATTATCACCCATCACATCCACCGTTTCTCATATTCTTACAATTCATGTTATAGAATATATCTTCCGTGAGTTACCACAGTTTTGTAACATAATTTAATACCAATATTCTATGTGTCATGTTATTATATATATTATCACGATAATTTCTAATGTTTTACTATTTTGTACATGCTTAGGGCTATACGTGCATTTTCTCACCCTATCTTTTTACTTATCGAGATATAAATGGATATAAAACACTGTATTAGTTGCAGATGTACAACATAATGATTCGGTACTCGTAAATATTGCAAAATGACCACCACAGTTAAGTCTAGTTAGTATCCATCACCACAGAGTTACAATTTTTTTCCTCTTTTTTTCTTTTTTGAAGTAAGCTCTACACCCAACACAAGGCTTGAACTCATGATCTGGAGATGAAGCATCACATGCTCTACCAAATGAACCTGCCAGGCACCCCACAATTTCTTATGATGAGAACTCTTTTTACTTTTTATTTTTAGAGAGAGAGACGAAGACAGAGACAGAGAGCACAAGTAGGAGGGAGGGCAGAGGAAGAGAGGGAATCCTGAAGCAGACTCCCTGCTGAGCAGAGCCCAACGTGGGTCTCAATCCCAAGACCCCCGAGATCATGACTCGAGCTGAAATCAAGAGTGATCCCCGGGTCCTGGGATCAAGTCCTATATTGGATTTCCTGCATGGAGCCTGCTTCTCCCTCTGCCTATGTTTCTGCCTCTCTCTCTCTCTGTGTCTCTTATGAATAAATAAATAAAATCTTAAAAAAAAAAGTCAGATGATTAACTTACTGAGCCATACAGGCATCTGCGTATGATGAGAATTTTTAAGACCTACTTTTTTAGTGACTTTCAGATATACAATAGAGTATTAACTATAGTCACCATGCTGTACAATACATCCCATACCAATTTGTTTTATAACTGGAAGTTTGTACATTTTGACCCCCTTTGCCCATCTCACCCACCCTCTCTCCTCTTGTCCAGTCTTATCAACTGTATAAAGCAGGTAATTATCCCCATTTTACAGAAAGGAAGACTGAAGCTCCACTATAAAAATCACCTATCTAGGGATCCCTGGGTGGCGCAGCGGTTTAGCGCCTGCCTTTGGCCCAGGGCGCGATCCTGGAGACCCAGGATCGAATCCCACCGTCGGGCTCCCGGTGCATGGAGCCTGCTTCTCCCTCTGCCTATGTCTCTGCCTCTCTTTCTCTCTCTCTCTGTGACTATCATAAGTAAATAAAAATTTTTAAAAAAATCATCTAAGAATACACAATTATTAAGTTTCAAAGCCAAATAAGCTGGAGTGCAAGACTCCAGGAACTGCCTTTTTAACTTCTCTAAGGCTGGGGAAAAGGTGTGTTTGTTGGGGCCACCTCATCAGGAGTCAGAATTTGACGTGTGAGAAGTCTGTGACTGTCTGTCTGAGAGATCTGGTCTTGGGGATTTAGGACTCTGGTTGGATGGAGGCTTAGGGCAAGGGGAGAAATGGGCACGTACCTCAGGATGAATACACAGGTTCTTCCGGGAGCTCAGAGCAAGCCCCAAAAATGGCAGCTTCTCACCCTCCTGCTTCTCATAGAAGTTGAGCAACTTTCGTAGTTCTTCGATGACCTGTTCCAGTCAAGGATGGAGGGGGACTCCAGCATAAGACCCTGTCCAGCCTGGTCCTTCCCCAGCTTTCCCAACACCCCCTGAAAGCTATGAGGGCAGCCACCGGGGGTCCAGCAAGTCCTGTGGGAGTGGCGGAGCCCCAGGATGGCCCTGGCTCACCTTCTCAATCTCAGGCACAGTTCTTGAGCAGTAGATGAGTTTAGTCACTTCCAGTGGATATGCCTGCCAGTGACAATGAGCTCAGCCCCTGTTGGGGCCCCTTCCCTCTGCTTCCCTCCCTGGGCCCAGGGGGCACTTACCCTCTGGTATGCCATGATCAGTGCCAACAGGGACACTGTCTTCCCAGTGCCTGAGGGCATCTCCAGAACTCCATGACCCTAAGTGTTGAGAGAGACAGATCTTCAGGGATACAAACTCTGGGGACCACTCCCAGAATGCCACCACCTTGAAATATAGAGACAACAGCAGGTAAAAAGCTAGGCCCCAGGGGCAATGGGTTTGAACCCCACTTTTGCCACCTCATTGTTGAGTAGTCTTAGGCAAGTGCCTTCACCTATCTAGCCTCACCTCACCTCTAAAATGGGCTGAGGGATTCCTAGCTGGCTCAGTCGGAAGAGCATGCGACTCTTGATCTCAGGATTTCAAGTTCGAGCCCCATGTCAGATGTAGAGATTGCTTTAAAAACAAACTTTAGGGGCACCTGGGTTGCTAAATCAGTTAAGCATCTGACTTTAGCTCAGGTCATGATCCCAGGGTCCTGGGATACAGCCCCTCATCAAGCTCCCTGCTCAGTGGGGAGCCTGCTTCTCCCTCTCCCTCTGCCCTCCCCCGTGCTTGTGTGTGTGCTCTCTCCTCTCTCTCTCTCTCAAATAATTAAAATATTAAAAAAAAAAAAAAAAAAAAAAACTTTAGGGCAGCCCTGGTGGCTCAGTGGTTTAGCGCCACCTTCAGCCCAGGGCATGACACTGGAGACCCAGGATCCAGTCCCACATCAGGTTCCCTGCATGGAGCCTGCTTCTCCCTCTGCCTGTGCCTCTCTCTCAGAGATCTCTGTCTCTCATGATTAAATAAATAAAATCTTTTTTTTTTTAAGTTAAAACTAAAAAAATAAATAAAACTGGGCTCATAAGTACTTCTTCAGATCATGACTAAGGACTAATGAGAAACTGAGGGTTGAATATTTGACAAAATAACTGATTTGTAGCAATCCATTTTTTTTCTTTAACTTAGCAAATACTTCCACAGCACTTACTCTGTGCCTGGCACCACTTCTAAGAGTCTTCCATCCAGCTTTCTTAACCTAGGCTCTACCTTTGGGGGCCAGATAAGACCCGGTTGTGGGGGGCTGAACTGTGCACTGCAGGATGTTTAGCAGTGTCCATGGTCTCTAACTACAGGATGCCACTAGCATTCCACTTCAATAATATGACAACCAAGGCACGGCCTCTGCGGAGGGGGGGGGGGGTGTCAAAATCATCCCGGGTTAAGTTACTGAAATTAACCCACATAACCTTCACCGTAACCTCCGAGAGTAGGCAATCATACTAAGCCCGTTTTACAGAGGTGAAAACTGTGAAACAGGGAGACGAAGGGCTTCACCCAAGGGCACACAGCTGTGGGTCGAGGATTCCAACCCAGACAGCCGGCTCCCAGGCGGCGCAGCCTTTGATAAACGCCAGGTGCTGCTATCACGAACTATCCTTTTAGGTAACCCGAGGTCTGGGAGCGCCGGCTTCCCAAGGACCGCACGTGCCCAAGACCGAGACGCCGGCTGCCAGCTGGGCAGCGGCGGGCCGCGCCCCCCACCTTGGCGTCCAGCGTGCGCTTGAGCTCCAGCATGTAGGAGAACTGCTCCGGGTAGATGTAGTCGTAAGGGAAGTAGACCAGCAGCCCGTCCACGTTGAGCCTGGCGGCGGGGGCGGCCGGGTCAGTGCCCCGTCCCGCAGCCCCTCCGCAGCCGCCACGCGCCCCTGCCGTGGGGCCCGGAGGGGTCACCTGCGGGCGCCGGCCCCCCCCACCACCACCCGGGCGTCCCCCAGTTCCCTAGGAGCCTCGGGTCCCTCCGGCATCACCTCGCTGACCGTCCCCGTTACCGCCCCGCGGGTCCCCGCGGCGATCCCCACCCCACTCCCCCAGCACCCCCTCGCCCCGCCGGGACCCCGGCAGCGCCGCCTGGGCCTCCCCAACTTCTTAGCCTGCCCCCCCCGACCCCCACCAGCCGGCTCGCGAGGGGCGAACCCCAGACCCCCCTCACTTCATGGCGCCGGCCGCTGCGAGAAGCGGCGTCGACCCGCCTCCCTCATAAATATTCAGAAAGCAGGACCCGTGGGGCGTCCTCGAGGTGCCGCTCCACCTTTCTCACGACGCCATTGGCTGATCCTGCCTGTCACTCTACTGGGGGCGGGCTGATGCGCATGCGCACAGCAATGCGGGGGGGGCGGGCTCCCGGGAGAGGAGGTGCGGAGGCGTCGCTGAGGATCGCAGAGTACCCAGAGCAACACTTGAGGGAAGAGAACCGAGATCATCGATCCCATTCATTAAGATTTGGTCTTCGGGCGTCTGCCCAGATCACCTGGCAGCGGATCCTCTAAAAGAACCGACAAGGAAATTGACATTTACGGAGCCCACGAGTTAGGAATGGCTTCATCGCACCAGACTAACGTGCGACTATAAAATGCCTGCTGTGTCCTAGACTTCTCTGGGATAAATAACTCCTCCTATTTGGTGAACGCCCATGGTTTGCCAGACAGACACTGTCCTTATCAGGCAGTCATGCAAAGGCACTGTCGCTTGGTGGCTAAGGTGTGGACTCTGGAACCAGGATGCCTGGGTCCAAATCCTGGCCCCAGTGTCTACCAGCTGTGTGACCTTGGTCAAATTAACTTGTCATCCACAAAGTAGGAACAATAGATTATCTATAACATGAGGGCACCTGGCTGGGTTAGTCGATAAAGTAGGGGACTTTTGATCTCAGAGTCATGAGTTCAAGCCCCACATTGGGCACAGACCTTACGTTACAAAAAAAAAGTAAAAAATATTTTTTTAAAAGATTACCTACAGCCCCGGTGGCGCAGCGGTTTAGCGCCACCTGCAGCCCAGGGTGTGATCCTGAAGTCCGAGGATCGAGTCCCAGGTCAGGCTCTCTGCATGGTGCCTGCTTCTCCCTCTGCCTGTGTCTCTGCCTCTCTGTGTGTGTGTGTCTCTATGAATGAATGAATGAATTAATTAATTAATTAATAATCTTAAAAAAAGATTACCTACAATGTAGATGATGCTTAAATTAACCCGCATAAAGCAGTTAAAATTGGGTTTAGCGCATCCTCAGCATTCAGTAGCTAGTAGCTTTTATGTGATTGTTCAACAAATAGATATGGGATCTCTACTGTGCTAGGCAGTAGACAGCCCCTGCTTATGTCCTCAAAGAACGGACATTAAACATACAAGCAAATATATGCTTACAAGTATGACAAGTACTTTGATGGGAAAATTCTGAAAACCATAAGGGCCACGTATGGGAAACATGCTGTCAACCAAAGGAGGGTGGGTGGAGTGGTCAGAAAAGCCTTCCTTGAGGAAATGAGGCTTGAGTAGACATAGAAAGTATGAGAAGGAACCAACCAACCAAAGGAGATAGATGCGAGAAAGGGCAAGGGTGTCCCAGCCAGAGGGAACATTGTATACAAAAGCTCTGCCGCCAGAAGAAAGCTGATGTGTCCAAGCGCTGAAGGGAAGCCTGTATAGTTGAAGGATGAAGCTGGAGGGAGCGAGCGATAGGGCCAGGCCAAAGATCCAAAGATTCTTAGGATTCACCTTCAGAATCCTAACCAGCATACCCCCTCCTCACCCCACATCAGCCCACCTTACCTCTGTGATCCCCTCCTCTCTTGCTTAGCTCATTGTATTTCGGTCCCATCATCCTCTGTGCTGTTTCCAGAACACTCTAGGCACATCCTACTTTAGACCTTTGCACCTGCTACATCATCTGCCTGGAATGCTCTTTCCCCTGACATCCACCTGGGTGGACCCCCTCATATCCTTCAGGTTCTGCCTCCAATGTCACCTCCTTAGTGGCACCAAATTAAATTCAACCCCCTACACACACACACACACACACACACACACGGACTCATACACTACCCACTGCAGTTCCTTTGTCTGCTTTGTTTTTCTTCAGAGCCCATCTAACCATCTGACATACCAAATATTTGACTTTTTAAAAAGATTTTATTTATTCATTTGACAGAGAATACAAGTGGGAGAAGCAGACACCCTGCTGAACAGGGAGCCCCATGTGGGGCTTGATCCCCAGGACCCTGGGATCATGACCTGAGCCAAAGGCAGATGCTTAACCAACTGAGCCACCCAGGTGCCCCTGACTTATTTATTTTGTTTAGAAGGTCAGCTCCATAAGGACAGGGGTTTTGTCCGTTTTACTCACTCCTGCATCTGCGGTCCTTGCTGCTGTGCCTGTCACACAATGGAGCATCAACAAATACCTGTTGAAAGGGCAAAATAAGCGAAGGGTGGGGGTGGAGGGGGGAATGGTCAAATTTGCATTCTGAACCCATAAGTCAGTGGGGGTGCCTTGTGTCACATGAACCAGAAGGAGTAAGACTGACAAACAGAACGAGTCAGTGGCTCAGGCTAGGGTAGTGGAGAGAATTATGTCATTGAATCCTCGTGGTGGTCCTATAAATCACGTGATTTTATTACCCCCATTTCACAGATGAGAAAGCAGTCTCAGGTGAGGTGAGTTGCTCCGAGCCCATTTTATTCTGGTATCTGTGTGTCTATGTGTGTGCCGTGATAGTTTCTGGAGCTGGTCTGGGCAGAGAAGGGGAATGAGGCTTGAATTTGAATTCTCCGAAGAGCTGAGATTAGAAAAGGAGCTTCATTAACATGACTACAGGGTTCAGCAAGAGAGACACAAGGCAGGAGGGAGTGGGCCACCCAAGGTTGTGACTTCCTTCAAAATCTTCTCTTGGGACTCCTGGGTGCCTCAGTGGTTGAGCATCTGTCTTTGGCTCAGGTCATGAACCTGCGGTCCTGGGATGGAGTCCCGCATCAGGCTCCCTGCATGGAGCCTGCTTCTCCCTCTCCCTATGTCTCTGCCTCTCTCTCTCTCTCTCTCTCTCTTTCTCATGAATAAATAAATAAAATCTTTAAACAAAAAAAATCTGCTCTTTCATTTGTTAATTCATTCACCCATCCTATATTACCTGAGCCCCTACTTTGTGTACATTCTGAGCTGCGAGGGCAAAAGGCACCCAGCGGTGACCAAGACACCCTCAGCCCTGTCCTCCTGGGTCACATAGCCCAGTGGAGGAGACAGAACCAACCCAACGGTGACGACCCACAGTGAGCAGGCTGGGATATGCGTGGGATGGGAATAACTGGTGCTTATATCAACAAATGACATTTGCTCTACAGTCATACGAATGATAACATACTTCCAAAGTTAGACAAAGTCTCTAAAAATAGGTCTTAGGGAGCCAGTAGGATTCAGAGTGGTGCTGATGGTGGGGACAGGGGTCAAGCCAGTTCATGAGCTTGTTGACATGACCCTGAGCCTGAACCAAAGCTACACATACACTGATGCTCCTTGCAGTATCACGTCCAAGGAGAATAAAACAGAGAACCTGCACAGCATGACTTCAGATCATTGGGAGTAAATCATGGTAATGCTTTCCCACTGTTTGTGCCCCCCATGCAGTAACCAGCCCCATCCTGCTGCTCACTCTCCTGCTTTCTACTTGTCTCTGATAGTGTCCTGTGCCATCTCCCCCACCTTATCCTGCCCTCCCTCCTCCTCCAGGTCTCAGATATCCCTCCTCCAGGAAGCCCTCTCTGACCCCCCCAGTCTGGGCCAGGCACTTTCTCTGGGCTCCCCCAGCCTATCCGTGATTACTTTGCTCAAGCGGGAAGACGGGGAAGAAAGATGTCTTTTTTATTATTATTATTCATGAGGGACACAAAGAGAGAGGCAGAGACATAGGCAGAGGGAGAAGCAGACTCCCTATGGGGAGCCTGATGCAAGACTCGATCCCAGGACCCCAGGATCACGACTCGAGCCAAAGGCAGATGTCAACCACTGAGCCACCCAGGCGTCCCAGAAGGATGTCTTAAAATCAAGAATATAATAAAATGAAATTGAGTATTGGACTGACATGAGCCAGGCGTCATACTAAGCGTTCTGCTACCTGCCTGACATCATTTCTTACTGTTCCCCCTGCCCCCAAGCTACTCCTCCCAGCCACACTTGGCTTCCTGACTCTTCCACGCAGGCACCAGACCTGCACAAGTTGGCTAATCTGTATAACAAATCACCCCGAAGTGTAATAGTCCAGAACAACACCATTTATTATCTCATGGTTTCTGTAGGTCAGGAATTGCATGCAGCTGCAGACATCCCAGCTCATCTGGGAAACAATCCACTGCTAAGCTCACCAGGTGGTTGCTGGCAAGAGGGAAGTCACTGTTTTTTCTAATCTGATGTCAGAAATGACAGTCCATCCCTTCTGCTGTGTTCCATTTCTTAGAATATATCTCAGGAGGGCAGCCCGAGTGGCTCAGCGGTTTAGCACCGCCTCGGCCCAGGGCCTGATCCTGGAGACCCGGGATCGAGTCCCACGTTGGGCTCCCTGCATGGAGCTTGCTTCTCTCTCTCTCTGCCTGTCTCTCTCTCTCTCTCTCTCTGTCTCTCATGAATAAATAAATAAAAATCTTAAAAAAAAAAAAAAAAAGAATATATCTCAGGGCACCTAGGTGGCTCAGTCTGTTGAGCACCTGACTTTGGTTTCAGCTTTGGTCTTGATCTCAGGACCGTAGATGGAGCCCTGAGATGGGATCCATGCTGGGTGTGGAGTCTGCTTGAGATTCTCTCTCCCTCTCCCTCTCTTTCCACTCATGCTCCTCTCTCTTTCTCTCAAAATAAAATTTAAAAATCATAACAAAGCAAAAAAGAGGGGCACCTGGGTGGCTCAGTGGTTGAGCATCTGCCTTCAGCTCAGGTTATGATCCCAGGGTCCTGGGAGATGGAGTCCCATATCGGGCTCCCTGCAGGGAGCCTGCTTCTCCCTCTGCCTATGTCTCCACCTCTCTCTGTGTGTCTCTCATGAATAAATAAATAAGACCTTAAAAAAAAAAAAAAGAAAGAATCCAAGGAACACGAATCTGGAAGTTGAAAAAGGCGAGGAAATGGGTTCTCCCACTGAGCCCCAGGGAGCCTAGCCCTGCCAACACCTGGATTTCAGCCAGAGAAACTGATCTTGAACTTCTGACCTTCAGAATGGTATGAAAATAATTGTTGTTTTAAGCCACTGAGCTTGGAGTCATTTGTTACACCAGCCATAGCAAATGAATATACCTCCTAATCAGGTGCAGGAATATATCCACCTCTCCTGATTCCATTTTTTTCGCTAATGGTGATCAGCATATGAGATTTGTGTGTGTGTATGTGCTAATTATTCTATGTATTGTCTACCTCTTCCACTAGAATATCAGCTCTAATATCACAGTCATTTTATAACTGTTTACCAGGGACAATTTCAAATGGACACAGAGGTTGAGAGAATAGTATGAAGACCAACGTCCACTGAGCTTCATTAATTTTCAGCTGAGGACTGATCCTGCTTCATGTACACCCCAACCACTGCCACCAGTCAATTGTTTTGAAGCAAATCCCAGGGGCACCTGGGTGGCTCAGTCAGTTGAGTGTCTGCCTCCAGCTCAGGTCATGATCCTGGAGTCCCGGGATTGATTGCTCCTTGCTCCGTAGGGAGTCTGCTTCTCCCTCTCCCCGCCCCTGCTCCTGCTCTCTCTCTCTCTCAAATAAATAAAAATCTTAAAAAGAAAAATGAAGTAAATCCCATATACATATCATGTTATGATAGGTTTTTCAGAATGTATTTCTATAAGCAAACACTCCTTAAAAACATAACCACTCTATCGTGAGCACACCTCCAAAAAATGTAGTAATCATTGATTAATATCATCGAAGGTTCCAGACAGTATTTGAATTTGAGGGTGCGGACTCCTTTTTGTTTTACTTCTTCTTTTTTTGCCTTGTGTGGCAAAATGGACTTTTTGAACATGATTAAGTTACGGGTCCTGAGATGGGCAGATCATCCTGGATTATCTGGAGGGGCGTGTAATCACAAGACTCCTTATAAGTGAAAGAGGGAGGCAGGAGGGACAGAGAAGGAGATGTGACAGTAGGAACAAGAGACAGGAGTGAGGCAAGCATGGGCTTTGAAGATGGAGGGAGGAGTCTGAGCCAAGGAATGCAGGCAACTTCTAGTAGCTGGAGAAGGCAAAGAGAGCTTCTTCCTTAGTGTCTAGAAGGAAACTCTAGAAAGGAACTAAGCAGTCCTGACCCATTGATTTTTAGCTCCATGAGACTCATTTCAGATGCCTACCTCCAGACTGTAACATAATATATTTCTATTGTTTAAGCCTCAAAGTCTGTGAGAATTGGTTACAGCAGGAATGGGAAACCAATACAGACTTTGCTCCTGGAAGTGGGGTGTCACTGTAACCAATACCTAAACACACGGAAGTGGATTTGGAACTGGGCAATGGGCAGAGGCTGGAAGAATGTTGAGAAAATGATGGAAAAAAGCCTAGATTGCCTGGAACAGACTGTTCGTAAAGTATGGATATTAATTCTGCTGGTGGGGGCTCAGAAGGTAGTGAGGAGCAAGGTAGAGAAAATCTGGATCATTTCAGAGAATACCTAAATCATCATAAATAGACCTTTGGTAGAAATGCAGACAGCCTCTAGAAACTAGAAAAAGGGGCGCCTGGGTGGTTCAGTGGGTTAAGCATCTGCCTTCGGCTCAGGTCATGATCTCAGTCAGGGTCCTGGGATCCAGCCCCACATGGGGCTCCCTGCTCAGTGCAGAGTCTGCTCTTCCCTCTCCCTCTGCTCCTCCCCCTGCTTGCACTCTCCCCACCCTCTTCTCTAAAATAAATAAATAAACCTTTAAAAATGAATAAAATGCCAATCCACATGCAGAGTTGCTCCTTCCTTCCCTATTTATGCAGTAGTTTTCATGGATTTCTGGCCGGATGTCACAGACAAAGGCCAAGAAGTTATCCAGGATTTCGTCCCTGTTGGAAGGGATGGAAGTAGGTCTGGAGGACCTACTTCTCCTGTGTCGCCTTCTCCAGTTCGAGGCTGCAGCTTCCAAGGGACTTCAGAGCTGCAGTTTCCTTGGCCTTGAAGTCCTTCTCTCTTTGCAGGCAGCACTTTTCAATTTTAGCCTCAGGTGCTCCTTCCACCTGCTTCAGCCTCAAGTTCTTTGGCTTGTAGGCCTCGGACACCTTCTCAGCAGCCCACCTGTAGGCCTGCAGCAGCTGTTAGATGCCCTGCCACGGCTGGTCATGGCAGCGGCTGCTCTGAGGCCAAGGTGAGCAGCCTAAATTGGCTTGATCGCTTCCTGGGGTCCCCATTTCAGACTTCTGACCCCCTAAATTATAATAAATCTGTGTTATTTAAGCTACTATATTCATGGTAATTTGTTATGACAATAATAGGAAACCGACACACCTCTGTTGTGAGAGAGATTGGACTAAATAACGAAGCCCAGAAGGTGGGGGCATCTGGTGGTTCCAGGGGCTGAGCATCTCCCTTCGGCTCAGGTAGTGATCCAGGGGTCCTAGGATCGAGTCCCCTATCAGGGGACTCAGGGAGCCTGCTTCTCCCTCTGCCTGTGCCTCTGCCTCTCTCTGTGTCTTTCATGAATAAATAAATAAAAGCTTTATATATGTATTTTAAAAAAAAGACTGGTTTGCCAAATGTAGTAATAACGATGAGCACTTATTAAGTCAGATGGGGATCCAAAGACAGGGAAGTCAATTTCTGTGCAAACTACCTTTATTTATAAGGAAAAATGTCCCCCATTTGGTTATAAAACCAGCACTGTGTGAAAGCCCTTGACTGGAGAGAGGTGGGACAGAGGTCCTGGTAGAGGCCAGTGTGTCTCACCCAGCCCTGGAGAGATGGGGGCAGAGGTGACTCCCAGGGAAATCCAGTGGAGGTGATTCATCCCAGGCTCCACTAGGATGGTGCATTGGCCTGTTCTGAGGGAGTGAGAGGGGTTGGCAGTAGGAGTGGGAGGCACTTTGGACGGGATCTGATCTGGCAAATGGAGGTGGTGGTGGTGGTGCTGGTGCTGGTGCTGGTGGTGGGGTCTCTTGCCTCCAATGATTCCCAACCCCAAGGCGATCTCCCATGGCTAAGGCAGTTTCTAAATTTAAGGCTGGGGTTCTCCTTTTCCCCTGGGCTTCCAGGGAAGCAGAGAGCTGGAGGTGAGGACCCCAGCCCTGTCGGGCTTGGAGCCCAAGGAGAGGCAGCAGTTACTGATGAAGAGGTCTGAAGCAAAGGCAGGATGGCTCTATCCTGCCTCCCTTGAAAATGTCCTTCTGTGCAGCTAGACCTTATTCCTCTGAGTCTTCACCCTGGGGAAGAGCTGAGGAAGACAGGATCTTTAGACATGAGGAATGCTCACTCCCTCATCCCACCCCCAAATTTAATGGAGTCACCTAATCCACCCCCAAACAGATGGGCTGTCTCCATCCTCTTCTCCCTTCCTAACAGACTTCTCCAGTAGAATCTCCGGGGGCCCTGTCACTACCAAGCACCAGATGGAGACAGAGTCAGCAGGCCAGTTGATGAGATGGAACTTCCCGGGTCTTCCATATTGCCATGAAAGCAACACCTGCTTCTCCCTACCATCATGGTTGTGTTTGGGACCCACCTCCGCCCATCCCCAAATGAAAAGAATCTTCTCCCCTAGAAATATAATGGATCTTCCTGGTCCTCTCCCTTAAACTAGTAGAACCTCCCTGGATTCTATCATTTTAAGAATGGATCTTTCCTCTCCCTGCCTCTGCCCTGTAACAAAAACTTCCTCCGGGCACTGGGGTGGCTCAGTGATTGAGCGTCTGCCATTGGCTCAAGTCATGATCACAGGGTCCTGGGAGCGAGTCCCCCCCAGGGAGCCTGCTTCCTCCTCTGCCTGTGTCTCTGCCTGTCTCTGTGTGTGTGTGTCTCGCAAATAAATAAATAAAATATTAAAAAAAAAAAAAAAGCTCCTCACTACCACACCAGTACTCCACGATTCTTTAACATCCCCCATTACTAAAATGGGATTCTTCATCACTTCCAGTTGGCTAAAATACATTACATTTTTCCTTACCTCCCCAGTAATATAACTAGGGATGATAAAAATATTTGATTGAGCATGAACCAATCAAATAACTAGTAAGGCAGTGAGTTCACCAGGAAGGGGGTTCTCTCCCTAACTGTAAGGGGCTCTCCCCTACCTCCCTCATTATTAGAATTAATTTTCTAACGAACAAGGGGTAGTGGAAAGGGAGGTAGGCAGGAGGTTGGGGTGCCTGGGTGATGGGCACTGAGGGGGGCACTTGATGGGATGAGCACTGGGTGATATGCTATATGTTGGCAAATTGAACTCCAATAAAAAAAATTTAAAAAAATTAATTTTCCTCATCTCCCCACAAACTTGAATGGATTCTTCTGACCTACCTTGTTCCCAATATAATGAAAGGGCTGTCCCTCTTGACCCTCTTTTTCCCAGAATCACTCTTTTCCCCAAATAGCCACAGGAGGCCGGGACAGTATCTCTTCTGGGCTCACCCCGAAGTAGTTACGAGGTACGTAGCCCTCCTGGCCGTGCAGCCCAGCCCACCACCAGTCCGTCTCCTCTGGTCCATCCCTCCGCAGCACTGTGACCGACTCGCCCTCACGGAAGGACAGCTCGTCCCCGAACTCCGCGCTGTAGTCCCAAAGGGCATACACCACCCCGTTGTGCATCAGCCCCATGCTCTGCTCCACATCTGAAACATAAAAGGTCAGGGATTATGAGCACCAGGTGAAAGGGTGGGGGTGGGGTTCAACACTCAGGTTCACAAGACACGCTGAGGACAGGGACATGCCCTGGGATTTGGCAAACCACCCCCACAGCTGAGGGATGAGCCACCTGCAAAGTTGTGCACCCCTATCTGGAGAAGGCTGCCTAAGCTGGAGTCAGCTGCCAGGACTGGCAGTCTCGAAAATTTGAGAACGCTCAGGGTGCATCAGACTGGGCCTCCAACCCCCAGAGGCAGGGTCACTGGCCCCCATCCCCTCTTGGAACATCATCAAGTCCCTGTGTCACTCCCAGAGATGCAATCATCTGCGCACTGCACCCCTCACTCCCCAGCAAGCTATAGTTTCCATAGCCTCAACCCCTCTTTCCTTTTTTTTTTTTTAAAGATTTTATTTATTTATTCATGACAGAGACAGACAGACAGACAGGCAGAGGGAAAAGCAGGTTCCGTGCAGGGAGCCTGACGTGGGACTTGATCCCGAGTCTCCAGGATCACAGCCCGGGCTGAAGGCGGCGCTAAACCGCTGGGCCACCTGGGGCTGCCCTCAACCCCTCTTTCCGATGGTACAGCCCATCTCCCCCTTTTCCAGATGGTGAGTCCACATTGCTTCCCTCTCCCCAAGAGACAGAAATCTCCAAAGAGGATGCAATAACTTCTCTGGAGGGTACAGCGCAACCGCTCGAACCCCACCCCATAAGTGGTAAAATCTCCGTCAAGAATTTAGTCCCCCTTCTGAATGGTACAGTCCACCATGCTCCCTCTCTCTAGTGGGGCAGTCCACCAGGTTCCAGGGTCCCTGCCTGCCCTGCCAGGTGTGATGTCCAACGTCTACTTCACCCTCACAGAACTCTCCATGTCCGAGGCAAGCAGAACGGTGCGATCCCCACGTCTCATAGGCTCCACCTACCTGTACAAATGTGCACTGGCCCAACGCTACTCCCCAAAGCCTACAGCCTATTTGGCGCCAGTGGTGCAGTCCCTGTCTACCCCTGTTCATCCACAAGTCCCAAGGCTCTCGGCCAGTGTGACTGTCCTGTGGCCATACAGGCTCACCTCTCAGAAACATTATCCCACCCCCAGGTCCTGGAGCCTGACTTGCTCCAGCTGTGGGATGTTCCTTTTTTTTTTTTTTTTTTCCTGTGGGATGTTCCTAACGTCACCCTATGATACAATCTGCCCACCCACTCCAGGTGTGCAATATAGACGCTCTGCACACTCCCATGGTCCAGGCTACCTACTTCCTCCAATCACCTGGTTAGGTGATATGGCCCCCCTCCTAAGGGAAGCCTCGTGTCTCCCTACAAGTGGAAGAGTCCCCAAGCCCCTCCCCAGAAGCGGTGGCCTGCTCACCCGCCAGCTGTGTGGCACTGTGTCTCCCACAGGTAGCACAGCCCACCTGCGCTGCCCAATGCCAGGTAAATGGTATAGTTGGAACGTCCAACTCCCCATGCCCAAAGGTGAGAAAGCAGGTGAACAGTGCAATCTCCAAAACCACTCTTCTCCCCAGAGGTTTCCAGTCTGCACGGCACACTGCCCATGTCTCCCCACCACCCCTCAGGTTGGCAGTCTGCTCACCCCACACACCCCGCTTGCACCTGCCAGATGTGAGGCCCGGTCCCCCCCCACACCCCGAGGTGGTTCATCCCTCCACCCTTCCTCTGTAATCCTGCCTAGTGATTGGGACAGCCCTCACATCTTCTCTCCAGCGACTGGCAGTCACCCCCCTCCCCCCCAGCTGCCAGCTGGGCGGCCCAGTCCCCAAGACCTCCTCCCTACCGCAGAGGCGCCCCAGCGCTGCCTCGCACCTGCCAGGTAAGTGGCGCAGTCAGCGTAACCCTCGCGGTAGGGGTCGCACTTCTCGATGGCGGTGGCTCCGTCACTGAGCGTGGTGGCGAAGATTGCCGCGCCGTGCTGCACCAGCGCCGTGCAGATGGCCGTGTCGTTGCACGATGCCGCGCAGTGCAACGGTGTCCTGGGCGTGGAGGCGTGCGTGAGTGGCCGCGCGGTCGCCAGCGGGTGCCCCGGCCCGCCGGCAGCGCTGTCCCGCCCGCACCCGCGCCCGCACCGCACCCCGCGCGGGTCAGGGTCAGGGCTCACCAGCCGTGGCTGTCGGGGGAGTTGACATTGGCGCCGGCCGCGATGAGGAAGTCCACGATGGGGTAGTTGGCGCCGCAGATGGCGTTGTGCAGGGCGGTGATGCCCTCCTCGTTGGGCTGGCTCGGGTCGTTCATCTGGGTGGGGCGGGGACGCGGAGGCTCAGTCCCCGCGGCAGGGGTCACCTCGCATCACCCCCCAGCCCGCCCCGCCTGCCCTGCACTTTGCAGCACTCACCTCCTTCACCGCCTGCTGCACCACGTCCAGCTCCCCGGTCAGCGCCGCGTCCAGCAGGAGCACAAGCGGGTTGAGGCGCGCGCGGCGGACCTTGCGGGGGGACCCCGCCTTCCGCAGCACGGAGCGCATCTCCTGGGAGACAGGGCGGCGGGGGGGGGGGGGCTTCAGTGACTTAGGGAGACTGTTAATATACCCATTACTTGGAGAAGAAAACAGAGGTTCAGGGACCCCCCAGTAGCCGCCCCAGGTCATCCAACTAGCCAGAGGTGGAGCTGGGGCTGGAACACAAGGAGGTACAGAGCCTGAGTCCAGAGGGGCTTAGGGAAGGGGATGCCTCAGCTCCACAGCTATTGTTCCCTACAATAGTCAGAGAATTGGGTGATCATAGGATCTTGGGCCCTGACACCTGAAAGGAAGCTGGCAGACCAATGAGTTTATGATGGTGGAAGCCAGATTTCTTTTATAAAACATAAATGCTGGGGCCTCTGGGTGGCTCAGTGATTGAGCATCTGCCTTTGGCTGGGGTCATGATCCAAGGGTCCTGGGACGGAGCCCCACATCAGGCTCCCCAAAGGGAGCCTGCTTCTCCCTCTGCCTATGTCTCTGCCCTTCTGTGTGTGTGTCTCTCATGAATAAATAAAATCTTTGAAAGAAAAAATGCTATGAAGCACACCCAACAAAATGTTGCCCAGTGTTAATTCCAGATGTTTGGGATGAGAATATTTAGCTTATCATTCCCCATGCTTTCGTATTTTTGATGTTCATGGGTCCTCCTACAAGATTCATTTCTTCTGAGCATGTCGGATTTGTGATTCTGGTCTTTGATGTCGATGACTTAAAGATCCTGGAATTTGGAGATCCCAAGAGCCACTGATTTCAAAATTCTCTGAGGTTCAGCTATTTCAAATCTCCAATATGTTGTGAGTCCAGAAATGCTAAGTTATGCCACGTCAAATTGCTGAAGACCCAAGACGTTGCATTCCCAAGATTCTATGATTGGGAATCTTAACGTTTTATGGTTAGAATTTCATTCCAACAGATTGAAAGGAGATACTCAAAATGTTAATCATGGTTCTGAATGCTGTGATTTTGGCTTCTTCGTTTTTTCATCTATGTCTTCCTAGTTACTATGGCGTTTGTGTATTTTCTAGTGAAAAATGTTCATTTACAATATTATTCTGGGGGTACCTAGCTGGCTTAGTTGGCACAGCATGAGACTCTTGATCTTGGGGCTGTGAGTTCGAGCTCCATGATGGGTGTGGAGAGATTACTCAAAAGAATAAAATCATTTTTGGGCAGCCCTGGTGGTGCAGCGGTTTAGTGCTGCCTGCAGCCCAGGGTGTGATCCTGGAGACCCGGGATTGAGTCCCACATCGGGCTCCCTGCATGGAGCCTGCTCCTCCCTCTGTCTGTGTTTCTGCCTCTCTCTCTGTGTCTCTCATGAATAAATAAGTAAAATATTTTTAAAAAAATAAAATAAAATTCTATAACATATTAGTGAACTAATCTGTGATTTTTCTGACTCAAATGAGAAGAGTCTTTAATTTTCAGTTTTGGTGACTTCACAAATCAGTTAATAATCAGGGTCCGTGCTATTGACTTTTAAATTCTAAGATCCTGTTCTTTGAACCTTCTGCGCTCTAAGATTCTGAAGCTTCACTGTTCTGAGACTGATAACAGGATTTAATTCTTGAATTCTGTGAGTTTTCAAGTTTCTTTATGGCCAGGACTTTGTGATTTTATAAGGTGATTTTCATTCTTCTGTTCTTGATTTCAAGATCCTGAATCTCAACATCTCCTGGCTCCATTCTCCTATTAGGAGGGTTTGGAAATAGGTGTATTAGGGTGTCTACCCAGCCCCTGCTTCTTCTCTGGGCATCGTTCCCCTCTCTCTGTCCATCTACCTGGAGAGAACAGGACTGTTCCATGTGACACCACCCACCCTAAGCCAAGATGCAGGGACTGGAGCAAGTTTAGCAGGAGACCATCCCAGGTCAAATGCTAACAATAATCACAGTGGTTAACAGGTGCCAGGCACTGTTCTAAGCACTATATTCATATACGTAATGCTCATAGCAACCCTATGGTTGTTCTCATCCCCATTTTACAGATGAAGAAACTGAGGCCCAGAGAGGCAAGATATCTTGGGCAAGGCTGCATAGCTGATAAGTCCTATGGACCTGGAATTTGAACCAGGCAGCCTAGCTCTGCAGCTGGAACCTTTAAAAAAAAAAAAAAAGATTATTTATTTATTCATGAGAGACACAGAGAAAGAGGCAGTGACACAGGCAGAGGGAGAAGCAGGCTCCACACAGGGAGCTCGATGTGGGACTCGATCCCAGGTCTCCAGGATCACGCCCCAGGCTGAAGGTGGCGCTAAACTGCTGGGCCACCAGGGCTGTCCTGCAGCTGGTACCCTTAATCACAACACCCACAGCCTCAGAGACCAGAGACTTGCTCTCGCAAGTCTAGCAATGGCTAGATGGGCCATTTCTAGCCATAGCACCGGCTTGCTGAGGTCAGAGGAGAAAGCACAGATCCCCAGAGAAGGCAGACAAAAGAGACCATGCAGCAGCTGGGGAGATAAATGGTGACTGTCTTGATTCAGGCAGGTTTTTTGGGTCCTGGAATAAACCCACTGACACACTCATTTCCAGGTTGTAATACTCAAAGATTCCTGAAGATCGGATACCCTTGGGGGCAGCAGAGAAAGTCTCTGTGTTGCCAAGACTTCTGAATGCCTCTCCATAGACATTTCCCCTGTCTTTAGAACACAGGCAACCCCTTAAAACTACATTTTCCAGCCTCCCTTGCAGCTGGGTTCCTGACCAAATGGAAGATGTGATGTGTGCAATTTCCAGGTTCGGTCCTAAAAGGGAAGGGGCACTTCCATGCCCTAACTACTATACTCGGGTGTCCTTGTGTATTACTCACCATGCTCTGCAGCTGCTCTGGTGGGCTGATCTGGGGCAGGGCCGGGGGTGGTATGGGAGCTGGTGGGGCAGGAGCTGGGGGCCCTGCCCTAGCCTCAGATCCTTCACTGATGGAGGACAGTTCGGGCTCAGGCCCCCCAGGCCCACTGTGACGATGGAAGAGGCGGCTGATGATCTGCTGGTATTGCTTCTTGTGGGTGGGGGGCAGGGCTACGGCTGGGCTCTGCTCCATGGAGCCCCTGCGTTTGAGGGGCCGCGGTATCTCTGCCAGCACCCGTGCCACCTCCTCCAGCTCGGGCACCGACTGTGCCTCGGGTGGCAGTGCTGGCTGCAGTCTTGTGGGGCTGAGGGGCCGAGTCACAGCGCCTTCATCTGCATCACCAGCCTCCAGCACCGGTGTCAGCAGCCCCTCCAGCTCCGGCTCCGGCTCCAGCTCAGGGGGAGGTTTGGGGGGACCTAGAAGGAACAAGAAGCTCACCAGAGAATGGGTCCCTGTGAGAACCCCAAGATTCCCTTCTCTAAGTCCACAACTTCCAAGACCTGGAGTCGGCATCTTATTTGCCTTATGCTAGTTTTATGCACATAAACATATTAATAATTATTCTAATTCATATAAGAGCTACTGAGATCTTCCTATGCATCAGGCCCTATTTTAATGACTTTATATGGATTAAATAATCTAATACCATATTTCAATAAGGTGGTATTAGATTTTTTACACTCAAGGATATTGAGGTGCAGAGAGGTTAAGTGACTTGCCCAAGGTCACACAGCATGGAGCTAGGCAGTCTGTGCTTAACCACCGTGCTATCCCTAGCTCCTAAGCAAATTCCCAAGCTCCTCTAGCCCAGCTCTCTGTAGGGACAGTGTCTGAAAACAGGTGTCTGGCTGTGCTGGCTCACCCAGCTGTTCTGGTCCCCAGCCATTTGTCCTCCCTCTAACCACCCCTCAGGGCCCCCCACTGCTGACTCACCTTCGCTCACAGGGGGCCAAGTCTGTGGGGGAGACTGGGGGGCTGGGGCAGGCGGTTGAGGCTGGGGCTGTGGTTGGGGCTGGGGTGGAAGCTGGGGCTGGGGCTGGGGGGGTGCCTGGGGCTGGGGGGGTGCCTGGGGCTGGGGGGGTGCCTGGGGCTGGGGAGGCAGCTTAGGTGGGGGTGCTCGGGAGAAGATGGGGGAGCCAGGGAGCATGGCCCTGCTGGCTCCGTGCTCCCAGAAGGCATTCTGCAGCTTGAATATCATGCTGAGGGGAAGGGGGCGCTGGCGCGGGGCACCCCGGGGCTGGGGGCTGGAAGGGGGCATGGGGATGCGGCTAACGGGCTGCCAGTTGCGGGGCAAAGTGCCTGATGGCCCCGTGGAGCCCAGTGATCTGCGGTAGCTGCCCACATCAGAACGCCTGTCGTTGGCCAGAGGAGAGACCTTGTAGTTGCGGGGCAGAGTGGCGCTGGTGAGGTTGTCCTGGGGGACAAAGAGAAAGAGAATAAAAAGGGTTCAGGTGGGAGGAAGTGAGGGGGAGGGCATGATAAAGGAGGAGGGGTAAGGAGGAAGGAGGTAAGGACAGGGTCAGAAGGGAGAGAAGGTGAAGGAAGCCAGAGGGAATGCGGGAAAGAGAGTCAGGGAGAGGGCGGCAATCCAGGGTACAGAAAGAAAAGCTTGGGGTGGATGGAGACTGGGGGTGCAGCCGGGAGCAGGAGATGGTCCTGACGGCACTCCACTGGCCCCCTCCCCAGCCGCCCCTCACCTTGCTGGTGGCCCCCAGCCCATCCAGGCTGCTCTCTCTCCAGGGTAGCAGCTGCAGGCCTGGCGAAGCAGGCCGCGAGAAGACGTCCAGGCCTGCAAGGCGGGAATCATTAGGGTCTGGGGGCTGCCTCTCCGGCTCCCCCACTCCTCTGGCCTCCCAGCTCTCACGTTCGTAGCTCGCCGTGTGCGAAGGCTTCTTCTCGTATGCCACGTCCAGGTCAGACTCATTCCAGGCTTTGGGGGGCCGCCGGCGCAGCGTTAAGTCGTCTAGGGAGAGGTGGCAGATCGGGATATAGGGGGACGCTGGTCCCAGGCCGGCTCCCTCCCACCCCTCCCCAAAATTAGGCCCCCGCGTTCACCTTGAGCGCGCAGAGGCGGGGCGAAAGCGCTGCCGCCCGCGCCCAGTAGGGGGCCCCCGAAGGCCAAGGGCGCGTCGTAGGCGGAGGTCTGGGGGCGTGGCGAGGGCCCGCGCTCGGGGAAGAAGGCCTGGGGCCCCTCGGCCAGGGGGCTGCCGCGCGGGGAACCGGCGCGGCCCAGGAAGTCGAAGGGCGTGGGGGGACCCTGCTGGCGGAGCGGGCCGGGCCCGGGCCGCGGGGAGGGCGCTCGGCCGAGGGGGCTCCCTGCGCCATCGAAGGCGCGGGGCCGGGGCGAGGGCGCGCGCTCCAGGCTGCTGTAGGCATCGGGCTGCAGGTAGAGCGGGGTGCGCGGTGACGAGGGCCGGCCTTTTGGGGACAGCGGGCTGTAGGGGTGCAAAGCCGGCGCGCTCTCGGAGCGTCCGAACGAGGTGTCTGCACCGTCGGTGGCCGCCTTCCGGGGAGACCCGCGGCTGCTGAAGGGCTCGGGGACAGGGCTGGAGCTGTACCGGGACACCTGTGGGGAGGCCGGGACATTGAAGGGTCAAAGGAGACATTAGTAGAGGGGTGAGTAGATCAAAAGAGGTCTTTGAAAATTAACCTGGGGGATTGGGACCGGGGCTGGAGATTCAGGCGGCTCGGGGAGCCCTGGTGACGGGTCCCGGTGAGAGAGCCCTGAAATCAGGGCTGAGGCTGGCCCATACAGCGCCTTTCTGCCTCTTAGAAAAAGTTTTTTTTCTTCCAAGGGTCCTGTTAGGTTTCCATGTAGACCACTGGCTGTGGTCACTGGCTCCCTCTTTCAAGTCCCCTTTATTTTTTTTTTAATTTTTTTTAATTTTTTATTTATTTATGATAGTCACAGAGAGAGAGAGAGGCAGAGACACAGGCGGAGGGAGAAGCAGGCTCCATGCACCGGGAGCCTGATGTGGGATTCGATCCCGGGTCTCCAGGATCGCGCCCTGGGCCAAAGGCAGGCGCCAAACCGCTGCGCCACCCAGGGATCCCTCAAGTGCCCTTTAAATAGCTCACGGCGCGTATAACCCTATGGGACAGAACGTCAGGCAGAAAGAAGCTGGCTCTGGGGGCCTAGGTGGGGCCCAAGGCGAGTGGGCTCACCCTCGTAGGGGCTCCAGCCTGCGAGCCCGGAGGCGTCGGCGAGTCTGACCACAGCGACTCCAACTGTTTGGTCAGTTCGTCCACCTTGGCCGCCGCCGTGTCCAGCTCCATCTGCTTCAGGTCCATGTGCTTCATGGCCAGAGCTGGGCAAGAGGGGAGTAGCGGTGAGGACGGCGGGGGGCCTCCAGGCAGCGCCCCGCCTCTACCCTGGAGGTAGACCCCTCCGGGGCAAGCCCCGCCCCCTACCCCAGCTCACACTGGAAGTTCAGGTCCAGAAGGTCCCGGGTGCTCTGGAATGCCTCGCTGTCCATGGTGCCGGCCGAAGCGGGGCGCCTGCGGGGGCATGGGTGGGGGGACCTTCTCAGACCCCGCCCGCTGGGAACCAGAGACCGAGCCTTTACTTTCCTGGTTCCTTCCACTGGAAGCGCTATGCCCCTCCACTTCCCGGGCCGGGAAATGCCAACTCCTTCAAATCCTCCTACATGGCCCTGGACAATTCCTTCTCTTTACGTGGCTCCTTGCTCATCTTTCTAGATCAGTCCTAATAAGACTTAAATCACTCTTTTGACAATTATCCACTGATTACCTACTGTGTGCCAGGCATTTTGGGGAACAAAGGATGCAAAATAACTATCAATTACTGAGTGCCTACTACGGACCAGGAGACAGTGTGTTAGATCCTAGGGATATCATTTGTTTTTTATGCTAGGGATATTTTTTAAAATAATAATTGTGCCGCCTACCGTGTACCTGTGATAGTTGCTTGAGGCCATAATGAAATCAAATAATGACTATTAACTGAGCAGCCACTGTCTCCTAGAGTTGTGCCGAGTGCTTGCACCCAACATTCCATTTGGTGGCCAAAATCACAGTGACAGGCAAAAACGTGAGGCTCAGAACTGTTTGTTCAAGATCACCCTGTAAGGAGTCAGCAGTACTAGGTTTCACACCTGAATCTAACTTGTTAGTCTGGGTCGCCTCCACCAGATTGGAAGAGTCCCAGAAGGCAGGGACCACTCAGCTTCCTCTCCCCAGAGCCGACCTTATTCATGGGACCCAGTGTTAACAGGAAGAGGAGGGAAGTAGCTAGGGGCAGCTGGGCCGCTGTGGTCACTGGCTCAGTGGGAAGGAGCCAGGCCACAAGGAACCGGTCAAGCCAGCACCATCCCCATCCCCATGGTAGCCACCACGCCCAGGTGGCTTTGCACCTCCCCAGGTTGCACCAACTGCTTAGCTTTGGAGGTGCAGGCGTGGGCAGCAGGGCGGGCTGGGGCATGCTGATTCTGGCCTCTGTCTGGGAAGCCTCAGAACAGAACCTGTTGGGGCTGGTGGTTCATTTGGGTGTACTGGGAGCATGTGACCTTGGGCAACAAGTCCCATCCACTCCTAGGGCCTCAGTTTCCCCAACAGTGAAAGGAGGAGGCAAATCAGCTATTCTAAGAGGCCTCTTCAATCTCTCAGAATCTAGAGGCCTAGATTCTGAAATTGTAAGGACCTTGAGGGTGTAATTAAAACTTTACAAAGCCTAAAACTCTCAGCTTGAGCGTCTCTTGTCCAAAAGTTCTAAGTCCTAGAATCTATCTTTGGAACATTCTAGAATTCTCCAGTTTTGTTAGTTTGGATTTCTCCATCTTCTTGCACCATGTTTTTCTATCTATCCCAGGCTCCGCTGTCCTACAAGTCTAGTTGAATGCATGGGTAGTGGAGCGGGTAAGATCACAAGTAAGGAGATAGACTTCCAGGGTTCACATCTGGTGGCACCACTATGACCCAGACAAGAGTGCCTCTTGATCTGTAAAGTGAAGATATATAGCAGTTCACTAGGAGGACTATAGCGAAGATCCAACTGGCTGGGAGATGCAAGAAGAATTAAGGTTCTGAGAATTCAGGCCTGAGAAAGTTAGAGACTACAGGAATCAGAACTCGGGTCTCTTAGAACCTCAGATATAAGGACCAATAGAGGTACAGGGTGGCTCAGTTGGTTACATGGCCACCTTTGGCTCAGGTCATGATCCTGGGGTCCTGACATTAAATCCTGGTTCTGACTCCCTGCTCAGCAGGAGAGTCAGCTTCTCCCTTTGCCCCTGCTCCTGTGCTCTCTCTCTCTCTCTCTCTTGCTCACTCGCTCTCCCTCTCTCTTAAATAAATAACCACATCAGGCTCCCGGTGCATGGAGCCTGCTTCTCCCTCCGCCTGTGTCTCTGCCTCTCTCTCTCTCTGTGACTATCATAAATAAATTAAAAAAAAAAAAAAAAAATAAAAAATAAAAAAACAAAAAACAAAAAAACCTCAGATCCACAAGAAACTCTTAAAATATAATAACGAACAATTCTATGCAGCCTCCAGTGCCAGCATCCTGGCAACGAGATGTTCTTTGGGGGGATTTCAGGATTCCCAAATTTCTAAGCCTCTCCTATCCCATGCTGACATCCTCTGGCTCTAAGGAAATGCCAAGGCTGGGCGTGGGGCCCTCCCAGGGCCGGTGCGGGCAGAGGGGTTATCGGGGCCACCAGGGGGCGCTCCGGGTCACGGCCCGACCCCAGTGGGGCGGGCGGACCGCGCCTGAGCTCAGACCCTGGGAATGCGCTGCGGGCCCGGGCAGGTGCCTCATCTCCGGCGGCAGGGGAGCGGGGAGCGGGGGCCGGGCGGGGCACCAGGGCGGCGCGGGCCGCGCCCTCTGTTCCCAGGCCCCTGCCGTCCACTTCCAGCTCCCCGCTCCGCCTCCGGAGGGCTCTAGTCCACCACTGGGTACCCTCTAACCCCAGCTCCCACTCCTCCCCTTTCCCTCCACCCCTAACGCTCGTTCCCGGGGACTCGTGCACGCGGCCAGGCCAGGCCCCCTTGGGGGTTAAGGATCTCGGGGGCTTCCTGGAGGAATCATCCTCAGTGGGAACTGGGACAGAGCGCCAGGCTAGTTTGGGAATACCCTGGTTAGAATCCTACATTTCTGTCCCGACAGATTGACACTGGAAGAGACCCCACCCTTTCTGAGACTTGGTTTTCCCCTCTGCCGACGACTGTGGAACAGGCTAGGGCCTTCCCCTGTCTAAGTCTCTACCCTAGGCTAGTTATATAGCTTCTCCATGCCTCAGTTTCCTCGTGTGTATAAAGGGGAAATTAATACCTTCACCTCCAAAGGGTGTGAGGTTTGAGTGGCATAATTTCCTTACAGTGTTGGGAACGATGCAGGGCAAATAAAGTTCACACATACTGGATTCTTAATTACGGACCTTCCCCGGCTGTTCATTAAGATAACATAGGATCTGACACAGCGAGGGCTCAAGACCCGGAGTAATACCCCCACCCCCACCCCAAGAGCCCTTTCAGCTCTTTCTGAGAGTCTAAAAGCCATGGGTTTTGACCTCTGGAGTCTCAACTTCCTAAGCCCTAAGTTCTTCCTGTACATTAGTGAGCTCTGGCTAGTGGTCATCCCCAAAAATTCAGGCAGAGGGGCATGGGGTGCCTTGGAAGATTCTAGAGAGAAGGTGGCAGAAGCCCAGGGTGTAGGTGTAGGGTGTAGACCTCTGTAGACGGTGGGAACCACCCCATCTACCTACCAGCGCTGAGCCCGGCCCGCTGTGAGCTCTGTCTTGGCAGCCACGGCTGGTTATTATTTTTAATTTCATCTCAGGCTATCACCAAATGCCCTTCAAGCCCAGACACTAGGAAGTTCTTCCCTCTCTCATCAGAACCCTCTGCCTCCTCCACGGCCCTGTTCCATCCCCTCACATGACACAGCGGGGTGGAGAGAAGGGGAGACAGAGGGAGGTGCTGGTCCCTGCCCTCCCCCAGCTTCAAGGACAGACACACACCTCCAGAATTAGCCTCTATCCCTCGCTTATCTCCCACACTACCTCAGGTCAGACAGATGGGGGTGGAGGTGACATTTCTCACCTCAGGGTCAGGGCAAGGAGCCCTAGAAAGGAGAAGGTTAGTCAGAAAATCTGGTGGGAATGGATGGAATCCCGTCCCCTGACAGCTGCAGAAGGAAGAGGAAGCCAAACTCTTAACAACTCTGTTATCTGAGAGGGTCACAGAAGATAGGAGCCAAACTCTAATCAACTCTACCTGTGTGACCTCTTAGCCTCAGTTTACCCCCATTCCCCTCTCTGCGTGGTGGCTGTGTAGCGCCCAGCCATGCAAGCCTCCCAGAATCCAATCCCACCTTCTGGAATTCTGCCCTGGGTTCTAGAACCCCCTGTGCAAACCCCAAATATTTCCCACCTCCACCGGGTAATGGGACGCCCCCGCCCCCACCAGGGGGCGCCCTGGGGTGGCGGTCCCTCCTCTGGTTAGGCAGGTCTGACGCCCGGGTTAATGATATGTTGGGGATCTCTCGCAGGCGCACACAGGTTGGAGAGTTGCCCCGGTCCCCCCACACACACCCCTGCCGCCGGCCCTCACCCCAGGGCCGGAAAGTGTAGGGAGCGCCGGAACCCAGCCTCCAGAGGGACCCCGGGGGCTCGTCCTGCTGCATCTCAGGGACCCGAATTCCACTATCCCCATCCCACGCCTAATTCTGCCTCGAGATAGAGGCTCGGTGGAAAAGACAGCTGGAGGGCGGCACACCCTTTCCAGAGACCCACCAGCCCGAGTCTTGTCATTTCTGCCCGGGACTCAGGGATCCGATACCCCCATTCTACTCAAAGACTCGGGCTTCTGGGAGAGCCCAATTGGTGGGACCCAGAAGTCCCAGCTCCAGCGTGTCCCCGGGACCACGGGTCCGAGCCCTCCATCCCAAGAACGCTGGCATCGGAGTCCCCTTTCCTTTTGCCTAGTAAATCTGAGTTCTTTCCTCCGAAGGAAAGAACTCAGCTGCGCACCCCCAATTCCGCCCTGGGACTGGGCGTCCCTGTCCCTTCCCAGTCCTCCCAGGGACGAGATGTCGGCCTCCTCCAGAGCCGCTGGACCCCAGGGGGGCGGGTGGAACTCACGGATCCGGGGCAGATCCTGGCACCGGGGGGACTTCCTCCGGCTCAGGCTCCGGCTGCGGGGAGCCGAGGACGGGGCGGGGCAGGCGCCGGGAACAGGTTAGACGACGTGACTCCGGCAGGAGGGAGGCGGGTCCCAGCGGGGAGGGGGAGTAGGGGTCGCCTCGAGCACCTTGGGACTTGTAGTCCTGGAGGGGCAGTACGCAGCCTGAGACGTTCCCACTGGGAATCACTCAGAGTCCATTTCACAGACAGAAAAGGCGAGGTCCGGAAGCCGAGGGCGAACTGACTCCGTAGATAGAATCCAGACTTTAATCTCGCCGTGACAGCGGGAGACAGACTCCCGAGTCCCTGCCCGACCCCTCCAGGCTTCGTTTCCCCCTTCTAGAAAGATTTGGACGCCACCAAAGGAGTAAAAAGGTTAGAGGTTGGGAAGGGACTCACATGCCTCGCCCGTAAGGCGAGAAGAGAGCCTCGCTAAATCAGTATTCGCTCGAGTCTCCGAGCCTCGATCTCCCCGTCGGTGAAAAGGATGGTTGGATCTTTACAGATTTTCCCAGCTACCGAGTCCCGAGTTGTAGGCTGGGACTACAATCCCCAGCAGCTTCCGCGACGGACGTCGGGCGTCTCCCTTCCTCCAGTCGCCTGGGAATTGTAGTTCCGTGCCCGCAGGGGCGGCGCCCTGGAGTCTCGCCCACGCTGGGGGGACTGCCCGGTGATCCCCGGCGGAGGGAACGCGTCCCCTTCCCCCGACCCTCCTTCCGCTCTGGGGAGCTGCTCACACCCTGGGAAGAGGGGACGCCCCGATTCTCGAACAGGATCCGAAATCACGGCAGAGGAGGCGGGCTGTGGCGCTGACACACGCGCCAGGAATGCAGTCGGGTCACCCTGTCTAGCTGCCGTCCCCCGGCTCCGCCCGCCGCCACGAGCTGTGCGGTCTCCGTGGAAAGGGGCGTGGACGCGACCCCCAAGTCTGCATCCACGTGCCGCTGTTTACCCGCGCCCCCCGAGACCCCTCCCCCCCGGGGAGAAAGGGCACTGATTGAACTTTCCACTCCCTCTCCTCCCATCCTCAAAGCCTTCGGAAAAGTCCCCCACGCACTAGACTAAGTCCTCGGGGGCGTCTATCGGTCTCACTCGGTCCACAAACCCCGCCCCATAGCCCGCTCCGCCCCACGCGTGTTTAGCTCAGGAGCCTGGAGGCCCCGCCCCGTGGCCCACAGGCTCCTCCCGCTGCGTTTCCCGCTCCCAAGGAGTTCACAAGCCCCGCCCCTAGCTGGTATTTCACGCCCTCCGGAGGAACGACCCAGTTTCTCCGTTTTCCCACCTGTCCCACTCAAGTTCCGAATTTCCCAGGCATCCAGGCCGCCCAAGAAGGGATTGTAACACTGAAAGCACGGCCCTGCCTACCTCGACTCTTACCTGTCTCTTTAAGAATCTCAGACCAATCGAGCTTCCTGTCTCTTTAAGAGTTAGGAGCTACCAATGTGGCTGCCCCTTTAAGGCGACGGTGGAGCCAATGATGGCTGAGACTGGGGGGACGCCCGCCGGGACCCGGTGAGGCTCTGACTCCCGCCCAGCAGCCAGTCAGTTGCTCTGGGAGCAGGTTTTCGGAGAAATACTTCTTCCTCGGCTGTCTGCTCGGCACAAACGGAGATTCCCCCAGTTGTGCTCGCAGGGCGCTCGGGCTCCGAGGGACACCCCCGCGCTCCTGCACCACATGGGCGCTCCCGGGCGAGGCCCCGCCCCCTGGTTCCACGTGGTCTGCGGCGGGGCTCGAGTGGCTCTGGCGACTGGGGCTGAGGGAGGCACGCGTCCCGGGATGGCGGGGACCCCGGCCGGCGGTGAGTTGCATTGGGGCGGGTCGACGGGGTGCAGGGGCTGGCTCCGGGGAGGAGAAATGGGCCCCCGGGTGGGGGGTTGAGACGGAAAAAGGGACATCCCGGAGACGGGACTCGCGGAGAGAGTATCTCCCCCGAGGAAGGGACTTCGGGCCGACGGCGGGTACAGGTTAGGGGAAGTACGAAGGGCGCCCCCAGCAGTTGGCTCGGTGGAGACTGGAGTGCCTCTGGGAGACAGGCAGGAGCGAACAGACCGGGTGAGGGGATCGAGACGCTCAGGGGGCTGGGACCTAAGGGCCGATTGGCGCCCCGGAGGATTGGAGCCGCGGGGCAGTGTCAGCAGACCCCCGTTTCCTCTTCTGTAGGTGCTGCTCCCTTCTCTTGTCCCTCCAACTTTACCGCGACGTCCCCAGCATCAGAACCCACTCGTTTCTCTTTGGAGGCGTTAAAGGACCCAGATACGGAACTGTGGCTTATCCAGGCTCCTGTGGACTTTGTCCCAGACTGGTGAGTGGTCCCAGGCCACCTCCTGGGAATACTACTCCTCACTCCGGTGGCTGAACTTGGAGGGAAGTTTAGAAGGGCTTTTCTGGGATGCCTGCGTGGCTCAGTGGTTAAGCATCTGACTTTGGCCCAGGGCATGATCCTGGGATCCTGGGATGGAGCCCCACCTCGGCTCCTCCATCTCAGCAGGAGTCGGCTTCTCCCTCTCTCCCTCTGCCCCTCCTGTGTTAGTGGTCCCTCTCTCAGATGAATAAATAAAATCTTTTTTTAAAATGTCGTTTCTCAGCTCCTTTCCTCTCTTTCTCCACAAGAAACTGATGAAACTCTGCCTTCCCCTTTTTCCTTCCAGCCTCAATGGGCGGCTAGTGCCTCTTTCAGGCTCCCAGATTGTGAAGGGCAAGTTGGCAGGCAAGCGGCGCCGCTACCGGGTACTCAGAAGCAGTGGCCCCCAAGCTGAAGAAGCAATCCTGCTGGCTCCCTCCGAGGAGGCAGCAGGGGGACTCACCTGTGCCCCAGCCCCCCAGGGCAGCCTAAGGATCTTTGATAGTCCCCCAGAACCCTCATCAGGGACCTTGCTGCAGACCATTCCAGCAAGCCCCCCTCCACAAATCCCCCCTGGCCTGAGGCCTCGGTTCTGTGCCTTTGGAGGTAACCTACCAGTAACAGGGCCTGGATCAGTCTTGACACTGAATTCACCAGCCTCAAGGAAGAGGAAGAAGAAGATGCATATGCCAGAGGCCTCAGTTGCCCAGGAGGCAGTGAATGGGCTTGGGGCCCTGGAGGTGGACTCAGTCTTGGGGTCCCCAGATACGGAGGTGGGGAAGAAGAAAAAAAAGCAGGAGCCGAAAGAACTAGAGGTTTTGAAGCCAGCAGCAGCAGAAGCCCCCCCTGAGATGTCGGAACCCCTGGTAGCACCATTCCCGTCTCCCGCCAAGAAGAGGAAAAAGAAGTCCAAAGAGGCAGAAATGGTCAAACCAGAAGAGCAGACACCAGAGCCCGAAGAAAAGACAGTGGAGCTGGAACTCATGGTTAAAACAGAGCCCCTGGAAGAGCCAATCCTGTCCCCTACCCGGAAGAGGAAGAGGCAGAAGGGGACAGAAGGGAGAGAGGCAGGGGAAGGGATACCAGGTGAGTTTCTGCTGCAGCTGAAGGTGGAGCCAGAGGAGGAAGCCATCCCACTGCCTTCCTCGAAGAAGAAAAAGAAGAAAGAAAAGGGATACAAAGTAATGATGGAGCCAGGAACTGAGGCTGCAGAGCCTGAGATGGGACTTCTGGAGCCCCTGGGTGAGATGATGGAGCCTGAGCCACTACAGGAAGCTGGGCTTCAGGCGGAGGCAGCTCTAGTGCCCACCAAAAAGAGGAAGAAGAAAGAAAAATGGCAAAACACGACAGTGGAGATGTTGGAGCTGGGGGCAGAGGTGATGGAGCCTCCGATGGAGCCTAAGCCGCCAGGTGACCCTGAGCCTCACACGGTTCCAGCACCCACCAAAAAGAAAAGGAAAGAACGGGGGCAGAAAGCAATAGAGCCAAGGGCTGAGATGACTGGCCCACAGGAGGGCGGGGTGGTGGAGCCCGAGGTGCCAGCTGAGGGTGAGCCTGAGGCCAGGGCAGATCCTGCATCCACCAGGAAGAGGAAGAAGCAGGACCGGGGAAGTGGGGTCCCTGAGATCACAACCCAGGAGAAGACGCTGGAGCCATCGCTGGATCTGGGGTCTGCGGAGGTGGCTCCCGCGGGACGGGAAAAAAAGCGGAAAAAGCTACAGCAGGATCCTGTGTAGACTCTTCCAGGGAAACGGCCGCAATTAAGGAAAGCTGGAGGTGACCGCCTGGGCCAGCAGAGTGCAAGAGCAGAGGACCAATCCCCCTCCCAGTGACTGCCCCAGCACGCCAGCAGTAGCCTGGGCCAGGAAAAATGCTTTATTGTTACACTGAGGGCCTCCTCCTTCACAGCTGGGGTCATCGGGGCACTTTCAAGAAGGGCTCGTGTAGGACATCAAACAGCCTCCGGGCCTGGGTGAGAGCAAGAGAGAAATGGAACCAGTCATTAAATGAGCCATTTGTTTTCTACATCCGGAGTGGACTTGGGTTCTTTCTCTCTCAGCTCAGAGGGGGCTCTGGGGGCTAGGAGAGAAAGAGCCAGATCTTGATTCCATCCCAGACTGGCTGTGTGAGTTTGGGCTGGTCCCCACCTTCTCTGGGCCTCAGTCTTCCCCATCTGTAGGAGAAGCACTGTGGGCCTTCCAAAACCTCAAGAGTTTTCGGATCTGAGGTCCCATTTATTTGGAGCTCCCTCCTGTCCCCAACCCCGCAGGCCCATCCCCATAGCTCTTACCTTCTGGGGCCCCAGGCCTGGACACAAAGCCAGATCTTCCCTCGATGCAGCCATGAGCTGTTCCAGAGACTGAGGAAGATGGGAGTGAGGGGTCAGAGATGGGGAGCACAAAACTAGCGTGCCCAGCTGACCAGGGATCTAAGACATCCCTGAAAGGATGTGAGGTCCTGTGGGAGTGCAGAGGAGCCAGGAAGGATGAGGGGAGGGGGAGTTCATTGAAAGGGCAAGGGGGTCAAAATGCCCATTGGGACGAGGGCTTACCCCAAAAGTTGTCAGGAGGGTCTGGCTGTCTGTTTTATTGACTGACTTCACAGTGGTCAGGCATTCAGTCACCTGGAAGGGGAGAAGGAAGCAGAGATGCATCACGAGAAGAAATAACTGCAAGACAGACAACCCCTATGGTAGCACTGGTCCCCAATGTGTCCCCAGACTGCCCAGAATGCAGGAGGCATTCAATAAATGCCTTTTTTTTTTTTTTTAAACTTCATCCAGGTTGGGCACCTGGATGGCTCAGTCGGTTAAGCGTCTGCCTTTGGTTCAGGTCATGGGTGCAGGGTCCTAGGATTGAGCTTTACATGAGCTTCACGTAGGGCTCCCTGCTCAGCAAGGAGTCTGCTTCTCCCTCTTCCTCTGCCCCTCCCTCTTGCTCATGCTCATTCTCTTTTCTCTCTCCTCTCTCACGTAAGCGTGCATGTGCTCAAATCTTTAAAAAATAAAAGTTTGGGTCCCTGGGTAGCTCAGCGGTTTAGCGCCTGCCTTTGGCCCAAGGCATGATCCTGGAGACCCGGGATCAAGTTCCACGTTGGGTGCTCGCTTCGACGGCACATATACTAAAGTTCCACGTCAGGCTCCTTGCATGGAGCCTGCTTCTTCCTCTGCCTGTGTTTCTGCCTCTGTGTGTGTGTGTGTGTGTGTGTCTCATGAATAAATAAATAAAATATCTTAAAAAATAAAAGTTCTCAGAGTGGTCCCCAACTAGGTGAGAGGGTGTCGATCACATAAGATAAATACCATTTCTCTTGAGCTGGTGCTGCCCAGGGGAAGCCCATAGACTCTCGAGGCAGATCTGAGTCTAAAACCAGGGCCCACTACTTTCTCCCTATGAGACAATGGAATTGACCTCTCTGGGCCTCTTTTCAGGCTAATGGGGGCCCTAGGAACACCCACCTCAGGGGTGGTGGTGGACATCCACCGTTACTTAGTGGTTGGAGCCCAGGTTACACACTTCATTCAGCCAGTGCTCCCTGAGTATCCCTGAGTGCTGCATAGTTCTGAGGACACAGCAGAAACGGAGCCAGCCCCAGCCCAGCACTCCTGGGGCTCCCAGTCCAGTGTGGAGGACAGATCAGCTCCTGACAGTGGTGACCCACATGGGCAGGGCTGGGATGGGGGACCCCAGCAGGGGCACTTGTCAGGGAGGGCTTCCTGGACAAAGAGGTCTCAGAGCTGAGATGTGAAAGATGGAATTAGGCAGATAATTCGGCAGGGGGAACAGAAGGGCACATACTCAGAGGAGTGGGCCAGGTCTGGGAGAAGTGACAGAGATTACAAAGCCAGGGGTGGACAGGGCTGCTAGGCAGAAGAGGCAGGGCCCTATAGAGTGGTGAGTGGCCCGGCTTTCCTGCAGGCACTGGGGAGCCATGGGAGGGTTTTGAGAGAGGGAGGGCAGAACCAACTTTGTGCTTAGGAAGATCCCTCTAGCTGCCCTTTGGGTGAGAAAGGAGGGAGGGATTGGGGAGGAGAGAGGAGGATTCAGGCACCAGGAAGGAGCTGGGGGAGGCCAAGGCAGGGAGATGTGGGGGCCTCACCCGGGAGACGAAGTCCTGCTCCAGCTTCTCCATCAGGAGGTCGGCCGGCTTCTGTTCATAGGCTTTGTAAGTCTCCAGGTACCGCCCGGCCTCCTCGGGGCTGGGATGAGAACATTCGGGTCAGCCAGGGTGAGGGGGTTATGTTTTAGATTCAGATCATGACGCTAACTCTAATGTGGAGAAAAATTATCTCTCCTGCCCTAAATGCCTCCCTGGCAATAACCCCAACCAGGCGCATCTTTACTGGCTAAGGGGCAGAGCTTGGGAGCCTGAGCCATTGGGTTCAGGTTCCCCCTTCACACCCGAGTGACCCCGGGCCCATGATTTTCTCTCTCTCGGGACCTCAGCCTCCGCATCTGTAAAGTGGAGTGGATGGTAGGATTGTGACAATTACACCAGTGCCAGCTCCAAGCGCTCAGAGCCACACCTGACACTCAGAGACCTGTTTAAGAAACATGAGCTATTCTGGAAGGGAAGTGGGTATGTGGAGTTTGAAAGAGAGAAAAACCAAAAACAGTTATTCTCTTCCCAGCCACGGAAGACAAACTCAGGAGGCACTCAGTTCCCACTGAAGGCTTTTAATAGAGCACACCTTCAAGAGAAAGGCTGTGGGTGAGCTGACTGCTGAATCCTTTATAGCGGCAAACGGGATCTAATAATTGCCATTAATTTTCACGTCAGGCACTGGTTTTTCTGACATGTAATGAACTGCTTCAAAGATAGGTGACACAGCCAAATCTTAAAAAGGGTCTGTGTGCAGAAGAAAGTAACTCAAGAGTTTCATCGGCACTGGGAAAAAGCTGGCCTTTTTTTGTGAGCTGTGAGCTGCTCTAGTAAACTAAACCCCAGGAGGGGGCCACTGGAAGTGGGTTGGTCAGAAGTACAAGCCTTTTTTTATTTGGGGAACTTGTGAGGAGTTGAGTCGAAGTAAATAAAGGATTCGGGTTGAGTATCTTCTTGGCCTTCAGATCCTAGCTAATAAACAATTTTCTAAAGATTTTATTTACTTGAGAGAGAGCAAGCATGAGTAGGGGCATCTTTTTTTTTTATAAAGAGAGGGAAAAGCAGGCTTCTAGCTGAGCAGGGAGCCAGATGTGGGGCTTGATCTCAGGGCCCCAGGATCATGACCTGAGCTGAAGGCAGATGCTTAACCAATGGAGCCACCCAGGCGCCCCATTAGCAATGTTTTTTGATTAAGCAATGGTTTATATTCTTGAAAGAAACATTCATTTTTCTAATTGTTTTTTCCCCATTAAATGGGCTTTGTAGCTTTTTACTGCAGCAGGATTATTGTTATGGTTCTTAATAATTTGTTCAAGAGCCCCCCAAGTTAGCACGCTGTGTCCAGTTCTAGAATTTGCTTTTGTTTTTGCACTCTGAGATATAAGCAGATGGCTTTCCATGTCAGCAGAAGGAGCTTGACCTCTTTTAACGGTTGCAAAACATTCCATGATTTGGATGTTAAGCCACAGGAAACATTCCCCTTGTGGGGGCCTAGCTGCATGCCAGGCACTGTTCTAACTCATTAGGTTCAGAAGCTTCCAGAACCCCTCCTCCTCTGAGCAATCCTTTAAGGCACTTATTATTTTCAAACCATTATACAGAGGGGGAAGCAGAGACTAGTGGGGTGGACTCATTTGCCTAAAATCACACAGCTAGCCAGGAGAAGAAATAGCACAGTCACCAAGTTGGGCTCTTAACTTTACATGGCGTGACTTCCCACAAAATAGCGTAATGCTTACGCTTGCTTTTGTTTATTTATTCATTTATTTATTTATGATGTTATTTATTTATTCACGAAAGACAGAGAGGCAGAGACACAGGCAGATGGAGAAGCAGGCTCCATGCAGGGAGCCTGATGTGGGACTCGATCCTGGGAACTCCAGGATCATGCCCTGGGCCAAAGGCAGGTGCCAAACCGCTGAGCCACTCAGGCATCCCGACCTTTGTTTTAATATACAACTAACACTGGTGTGCCCATCTGGCTCAGTCAGTTGAGTATTCAACCCTTAATCTCTCAGAATCGTGAGTTCAAGGTTGTGACCCGGCCTAGCTGCACAATGGAATGTTACACAGTTGGGAAAGAATGTGCATCCAGACAATGGGATATTATTCAGCAATAAAAAGTGAGCTACCAAAGCATAAGAAGGCATGGAGGAACCTTAAAAGCATATTGCCAAGTGAGAGAAGCCAATCTGAAAAGGCTTCTGGGAGGTAAGAGGAAATTTCTATGGTCTCTGCCCCTGGTTCTCGGCACAGAGTTCCTGGAGACCCTTGTAAATTCCTCAGTGATAAGAGCACCAGGAACGTCTTTGTTCTTTTTTTTTTTTTTTTTTTAAGATTTTATTTATTTGAGAGAGAGAGAGATAGAGATAAAGAATGAGGCAGGGGAGGGGAAGAGGGAGAAGCAGACTTTCTGCTGAGCACGGAGCCCAACATGGGACTCAATCCCAGGACCCCAGGATCACGACCTGAGCTGAAGGCAGATGCTTAACCAATGGAGCTACCCAGGTGCCCTCTGTCTTTGTTCTATTGTGAGGAGACTCTGGGTTGGCCCCGGGAGGGGGAGCTCTGGTTCCAGAGGTTGGCTCTGGTCACCAGAACCGATTAGAAGCTGGGAGGTTCCAGCCCCACCCATTTAGGGACTGGAAATGGTGTTAACAGTTGATCGTGCCATAAAATTCTGATATCAGGGTGTTCAGAGTTTCCAGATGGGCAAACACATGATCATGGGGGAAGGGCACATACCCCCATTCCACAAGAACAGGAGCTCCTGCACTCAGGACCCTCCTAGACCTCTCTTCCTATGTCTCTTGCCATCTTGTTGTTGATTCTGACCTTTTATCATACCCCTTACTAAACCAATAAATGTTTTTCCGAGTTCTGTGAGCTGCTCTAGTAAACTAAACCCAAGGAGGGGGCCACTGGAAGTGGGCTGGTCAGAAGTACAAGCTGGGCTGGTGAAGTGGGGGGCAGTCTTGGACTGAGCCCTTCACCAGAGTGACCTGACTCCCATCTCCACGCAGACAGTGTCAGAACTGCATTAGATGCTAGCACACTGGGCTGGTGTTGCAGAGAACGGCTTGGTGTGGAAAAAAGCTCAACACGTCTAGTGGTCAGAAGTATGTTTTGTACCAGCAGTAAAAGCAACACAAGAGGGACGCCTGGGTGGCTCAGTGGCTAAGCATCTGCCTTTGGCTCAGGTTGTAATCCTGAGGTCCTGGGATCGAATCCAGCATTCGGCTCCCAGCAGGGAGCCTGCTTCTCCCTCCGCCTGTCTCTCCCTCTCTCTGTGTGTGTCTCTCATGAATAAATAAATAAAATCTTAAAAAAAGAGAGAGAGAGAAAGTCCCCTTCCTATCACTGCCGACTCCTCACACGCTCCCCAGAGGTCAACATTGTCCAGGGCCTGGTGACTCTAACCCTTTCTAATGTATCCACATACATGTCTGTTCATAAACACAGCTCCTTTTCCCTCCTTCTGTCTATATATAAAAATATGATGCTGTTTGATTCTATCACTCTGGCTTTCACCCGCCAATGCTGCAGAGATGGCCCACGTCATCGTGGATGCACATCTGCACACAAGCAGAGCTAATCCTGGTGTAGCTAATCCTGGTCTGCGTTGAAGACGGATGTCTATTTTGTTTTAATAGCCAATCAAGTCTCCCACCAACCAAACATGCAGGTGCCCGTTTCACACTATCCATCTGAGAAGTTTTCACCAAGTTTAAGGGTAAAAAATGGACACCTCATTTTTTTTTTAAGATTTTATTTTTTTATTCATGAGAGACACAGAGAGAGGCAGAGACATAGACAGAGGGAGGAAAAGCAGGCTCCATCCTGGGAATCCAGTATCACTCCCTGAGCCAAAGGCAAACATTCAACTGCTGAGCCACCCAGGCATCCCTGGACACCTCATTTTTTAAAACATACTTTTTTGGGGGTGCCTGGGTGGCTCAGGTCATGATCCTGGGGTCCTGGGATTGAGCCCCATTTCAGGCTCCCCGCTAAGTAGAGAGTCTGCTCCTTCTTCCTTCTCCCTCTGCTCCACCCCACTTGTGCTCTTTCTCAAATAAATAAAATCCTTAAAAAAATTTTTTAAATAAATAATATTTACTTTTTCCTTGATAAACTATAAGGTTGATATTTTTTTTTCATGTGTCTTGGCAACCTCTTATTTGGGCTCTTATTGACTTGTGGGAAGTTTTTTACATACATAAATATATAACTATATTTAAGTATATGCATATAAGTATTAATATTTAAATGTATTTGCACACTGTATAAATATAATTTATACATACACATATAAAATAGAAATGCTGTCTGTGTCTATGTGTCTCTCTATATATAAATATATATTTAATAAGTATATAAATATATTTTAAATATATATTATATATAAAATATATAAATATATGTTTTAAATACATAAATATATATTTACATATATATAGACACATATACACACACATGTATATATATACACCGACACACAAGTAGTTTTTCATAATTGGTCACTTGTCTTTTAACTTTGTTTACAGTATCTCTAACCACCCAGAAGTTTTAAAATTTAATATTCTCAAATTAGCCAGTCTTTTCCTTTATGGCTCTGGGGTTTTGGGTATTGCTTTAGAAGACTTTTCCTAGGGACGCCTGGGTGGCTCAGTGGATAATTAAGCATCTGCCTTGAGCTCAGGTCATGATCCCAGGGTCCTGGGATGGAGTCCTACTTCAGGCTCCCTGCTCAGTAGGGAACCTGTTTCACCCTCTGCCCTTCCCCCTACTCATGTTCTCTCTCTAATAAATAAATAAATTCTTAAAAAAAAAAAAAAGGAAATTAGCCAATCTAAATAGTCTTTAGAAACCTAGATGTGGAATTAATTATTCAGACAGACTTAATGTCTAACTCATAAGTGCCTAGTATGGTCCTGGCAATTTGATCTACATCACCTGCTTTTGTGACTACAGCGCTCTAATATTAAGACCCTATTTTAAAGATGAAGAAATTGAGGCCCAGGGAGGGGCAGTGCCTAGACCAGGGTCGTACAAGAAATTCATGGCAGGAGAAGGTCTGGAGGTGGGCAAAGCATTGGAATGATGCTCAGATAGAGCCTGACCTGCGCGGGGAGCCTCGGTCTCACCTCCAGGCAAGGACCAGGGTGCAGTCGGCCAGGATGCACATCTTAGCCAGCTCCTTGAGGGCTTGCTGAGGATCTTTCTGGGTAGAACAGAAAAGCAGAATGAGCAATCTGGTTGAAAGCAAGGAATTATAGTCTTGAAAACACAGTAGGTTAGGATGCCAAGAGCCTCCCACTCTACTGACACTCCATAAGCTCTGACTGGGTGCCCACCCGTGGGGACAGTCCAGGCTCTGCCCTCTGGGGCTCACAGTCTGATCTGGTGAATAAGACTGTTCCCATACAGTGATGAGCCAGGACTGGGATAGGAGAGCAGGAGCATCTGAGCTGCCTAGAGAATCAGGGAGAGCTTCCTGGAGGAGGGGACATCTGAACTGAGACCTGAAGGAGGATGAGGAGGAGGGAAGGGAGCAAAAAGAGAATTTCAGATATAGGGAACAGCTTATACAAAGGATGGGAGGGGATAGAGGGCTTGAGGAGTTGCAATTCACACAGCAGGTGATAGAGAATGTGAAGGGGTAACCACACGGAAGCTTAGAAATGAACGTAGAGAGTGGAAAGCGAGGGGGTCACATAGGGCCTCACGAAGCACAGAGGGCACTGGGGAGCCATGGAGGGATCTGAACATCAGATCTGTGCTTTAGGGAAACCCTCTGGCTGCTGTAAGGATGGGAGGAGTTGAGGCTGGAGGCCAGGAGACAAGGAGAGAGGCTGGAGCAGGGGCCCAGGCAGGCCAGGCTGTGTGGACAGAGAGGATGACACAGGTTCAATAACCATTTAGGTGGCAGAGGACTGGGATCAGCTGAAGTGGGACGGAGAAGGAGGAACCAGAAAATTTTACCCTTCTACCCCTTTACCAACACAGGGTGTCCATCTCAGATGTGAGAAATGGTTCCTCACTAAGGTTTCACCTTGTACTTTCCCTCAGGATTCAACAGTCTACTTGGCTGCTGGGAGGGCCAATGTGCCCCATTTCACAGATGGGGCCAATGAGGCTGGTGGGGAAACAACTGCTGCTTACCACGTCCACCTGGACCAGCAGGACCCGCAGCGCAAAACTCTTCCCCAGGCTCTGCAGCCGCTGGTGGATATAGTCCGGGTGGAGATTGTGGTAGCGGAGGCTGGGGAATGGAAGACAGGGAGGAGTTAGGAGGTCTTGGTCTCCCCGAGACCCCGAGAACCCTTCTTCACTCTCACTGGATGCAGAGGGCGCCGGCAACATAGGGACCTGGGGCTCAGAGAAGTGACTTGCCCCGGTCACCCATCAAGGAAAGGGCACGGGGGATTGGCAGTCAGGACTGCCTGGCTCTGGCTCTGGCTCCTTGGAGGGAGGAACCCCTCTTCACTGCAGAAGGGAAGAGACCTGAGCTTTACATAGAGGACAGACTAGACCCTAGAGAGTATGGGCGGGGGACACTGGGTCTTGGGAGGCAGGCCATCCTAGGGAATATCTGCTCTGACCTCAAAGGCCACTGGCAGGGAGGGGATGGGGTGGCTTCTCCACCCAGGGAACTCAGGGACATCTCTTCCCAGGAGCTGCCAGCTCTCATACCTTGCAGGGAAGATAGAAACTTAGAAGTTTCACTTCCAAAAAAACAAACAAAAAAAAAGAAGTTTCACTTCCCCCCAGCTCTGTCTGGAGAGGAGCCCCAGGGAATGGAGGAGCATGCTTAACTGGGATAGAGGTTACAGGAATCTTGGCTCTCATCAACTTGTCCTGGATGCCTAGGACATGGGGGACCCGACCCTCTCCTCCCTTAGACTGAGTATCCCAGGTCCCCAACCTATCCTCCCCCAGATTGAGGAGCCCAGGTCCCCAGCCCCTCCTCCCTCAGACCTGGGAGTCCAGGCCTCCAGCCCCCTCCTCCCTCAGACCCAGGAGTCCAGGCCCCCAGTCCCTCCTCCCTCAGACCTGGAGTCTGGGCCTGCACCTCTCATTGCTCTGGGCACCTCCAGACTAAGACCCCTTCCTCCCATACTAGGTCCCACCTAGGCCTAGAGCTGACAGGGCCACACCCAAAGGTCTCCCACTGAATAGTCCAAAATACAGAAGCATGCACTCCCAGGCTGTCCTGGAAGGTGGGGCAGCCCCTCAGAGCTCACCTGAGGAACAGGGCACAGGTGCTCTGGCCCAGCACATAGTCGGGAAGCACGTCACCAAATTCCCAGGGCACGTTCCGCACAAACTTCAGCACCGGGTTGCCCCTCTGGGGAGGGAGGAAGAGCGATTAACCACGATGGCCCTGGGATCACTGCCATCCCAGGGTGGCTCCCTGCAAAGCCCACCTCCTCAGCCTGAAATGTCCTTGGTGCTCTGGCTCTGATCTAGGCTCCTCCCCCTGGCCCTGGGCCTTAACTAAAGGGTCCCTGAGTCTCCCTCTCCAGCTCAGCCCTCTCCCCTCGCCCCATGTATGTGTCCTGGGGTTACGGGAACTTCCTCCAGGATGCCTGCCTTGTTGCATCCCGAGTGCCTTCAGCATCAGCCATCACACTTCTCTTCCTGGCCCCACTTCAGGGACAGCCCCACCATCCAGAGACCCCACACCCTGGCCATGGACACATCCGTCTCCCCCTCCTTCTCCAGGAGGAACATCTAACTCCTAAGCATCCCCATCAATGCCTCCCCATCCACTGCCACAGCCCCTGCCCCTGGCCTCTAGACAGTAGCCATAAGGATCTTCCTAAAGCACAAACCTGCCCTTTGCCTGCTCTCAACCCTGCTGTGGTTCCCAGTGTCCTACGGAATCCCCATGTGCCCTGCGACCCCTAAACACAGGTCAGGTAGGCCCTGCAGCTGAGCAGTCTCCTGCCTCTCACTCCACTCTAAACATAGCTCAAGGGGATCCCTGGGTGGCCTATGGGTTTAGCGCCTGTCTTCAGCCCAGGGCGTGATCCTGGAGTTCCGGGATCAAGTCCACATCAGGCTCCCTGCATTGAGCCTGCTTCTCCCTCTGCCTGTATCTCTCTCTCTCTCTCTCTCTCTCTCTCTCTCTCTCTCATAAATAAATAAATAAAATCTTTTAAAAAAATAAAATAAAAAATAAACATAGCCCAAGACCAAAATTCTCTGAGCAAGCCAGGCTCTAATCCATCCCATCAGTATTCATTGAGTGCCCACTGGGTGCCGTGGTGCTGTGGACATGGCAGGGACCAAGATACAAAGATCCCTGCCTTGCAGGGGACACGACAGTAAAGAAAATCACGTCACGGGTGAGTAAGTAATTATTATGTGAGGTAGGGTGTGGGTGGGGCAGAGCAGCTGGGGTGAGCAGGGTCTGCCGAAGTCCCAAGTCCCACAGGCCATGGGGCCAGTCAGGTGCCTGAAGTGAGGCACTTGGGAGCCAGAAAAGGGCCTTGAAGAAAGGAGGAGCAGAATCCTGTTTTATTTCATTTTATTTTATTTTCTAAAATATTTTATTTAGGGCTCCTGGGTGATTCAGTGGTTGAGTGGCAGCCTTTGGCTCAGGTTGTGATCCTAGGGTCCTAGGATCAAGTCCTGCATCAGACTCCCTGCAAGGAGCCTGCTTCTCCCTCTGCCTAGGTATCTGTCTCTCTCTGTGTCTCTCATGAATAAGTAAATAAATTTTTTTAAAAATTTTTATTTATTTGAGAGAGAGAAAGAGGAGCCATGAGTGGGGGGCAGAGGGAGAGGGAGAAGTATGGGCAGCCTGGGTGGCTCAGCAGTTTAGCGCCGCCTTCAGCCTAGGATATGATCCTGGAGACCCAGGATCGAGTCCCACGTCGGACTCCCTGTGTGGAGCCTGCTTCTCCCTCTACCTGTGTCTCTGTCTCTGTCTCTCTCAGTCTGTGTGTGTGTCTCTCATTAATAAATAAATAAAATCTTTAAAAAAAAAGAGAGAGAGAGAGAGAGAGAGGGAGAAGTAGACTCTCCACTGAGTGAGGGAGCCTGACCTGGGGCTCAATGCCAGGATCCTGAGACAGGAGCCTATTTTCATTTTTAAAGGATTGCTTTGTCCACTTGACACCCACTAGAATGGCTGAAATTAAAAAGACAGACAAGGACATCTGGTGGAAATGGAACCTCCACAAGCTGCTGGTAGGAATGTAAAATGATGCTGCATCTAGAAGATGGTTTGGGAGGGGCACCTGGGTGGCTCAGTGAGTTAAGTGTGTGCCTTTGGCTCAGGTCATGATCCCAGGCTCCTGGGGTTGAGCTCTGCCTCAGGCTCTCTACTCAGTGGGGAATCTGCTTCTCCCTCTCTCTGCCACTCCCCCCTTTGTGTTCTCTCTCTCTCAGACAAATACATAAAACCTAAAAAAATTTAAAAAAAGAAAATGGTTTGGGAGCTCCTGCAAAAACTCAAGTCACCCCACGACCCATTAAGTCCACACCTGCATAAATACCCAGAACTCAAAACCCATGTCTACAAAAAGGCCCAAACACAAATGTTCACGCCAGCATCTTTAGAATAACCAACAAGTACAAACAATCCAATGGCTAGCCCATCAGTGGTTGGATGGAGACCACAGCGTGGCACCTGCATACAACAAATACTATTCGGCCAGCAATGGGAAGGAAGGAAGCATGGGCACACGCTACCTCGTGCTGAGTGAAAGGCAATAGATATTTGAGTTGCTTGCACTTCTTAGCTAATGTGAACAAAGCTGCTGGGACAGTCCGTGCACAGGATTTTATATGGATGTATGTTTTCATCTCTCCTGCACATATACCTAGACATAGACTTGTTGGGTCATACGGCAACGCTTATGTTTATTTTTATTTTTTAAAATTTTATCTTTGGGGGGCACCTGGGTGGCTCAGTGGGTTAAAGATCTGACTCTTGGGCAGCCCCGGTGGTGCAGCGGTTTAGCACCGCCTGCAGCCCGGGCTGTGATCCTGGAGACCTGGGATCAAGTCCCATGTCGTGCTCCCTGCATGGAGCCTGCTTCTCCCTCTGTCTGTGTCTCTGCCTGTCTCTCTCTCTCTCTTCTCTCTCTCTCAATGAATAAATAAATAAATAAATCTTTAAAAAAAAAAACTGACTCTTTGTTTTGGCTCAGGTCATGATCTCAGGGTCTTGGGATCAAGCCACAAGCTGGGCTCCATGCTCAGCGGGGAGCCTGCTTGAGGTGCTCCCTCTCCCTCTGCCCCTCTCCATGCTTGCTCTCTCTCTCTCTCTCTCTCTCTCTCAAATAAATAAATAAAGTCTTTTTAAAGAATTGTATTTTTTTTTAATATTTCATTTATTTATTCATGAGAGACACACACAGAAAGAGAGGCAGAGACACAGGCAGAGGGAGAAGCAAGCTCCATACAGGGAGCCTGATGTGGGACTCCATCCCGGGACTCCAGCCAGGATCACGCCCTGGGCTGAAAGCAGGTGCTAAACCGCTGAACCACCCAGGGATCCCCAAGAATTGTATTTTTTAAAGTAATTACAACTAACATGGGGCTCGAACCTACAGCCCTAAGATCAAGAGTTGCATGATCCATTGACTGAGCCAGCCAGGCACCCAGGTAACTCTATATTAAATGTTTGAGGAACTGCCAGACTGTTTTCCAAAGTGTCTCACCACTGTACATTCCCACCAGCAGCCTATGAGGGTTCCAATTCCTCCACAGTCTTGAGATCGTCCTTTGGCCTTTTGATTACAGCCAACCTAGAGGGTGTAAACTGGCATCTCATTGTGATCTTGATTTGCATTTCACTGGTAGCTGATAATATTGAGCTTCTTTTCACATTCTTGAGTCCTACTATTATCTCTGTGAGTAGTTGCTTTTCTCCGGAATGGCAGCTCCACCAATGGCAGAGACCTCACCTGCTGCCTTTCCAATTGCTCTATCCCCAGAGCCTAGAACAGCACCGGACAACTTTTGAACATATTTGCAGACTACAAGTGAACAAAACCGCTTCTCCCCACTCCCCAGCCTCTGCACTGGTCCTTGTTTTAAAGGCACAGATGAGGGACCCCTGGGTGGCTCAGTGGTTGGGCGTCTGCCTTCAGCTCAGGGCGTGATCCTGGGGTCCTGGGGTCGAATCCCACATCGGGCTCCCCATGGGGAGCCTGCTTCTCCCTGTGCCTATTCTCTGCATCTCTATGTGTCTCTCATGAATAAATAAATGAAATCTTTAAAAATAGTAATAATAAAGGCACAGATAGGGCATACCCAGTGGCTCAGCGGTTTAGCACCGCCTTCTGCCCAGGGCGTGATCCTGGAGACCCGGGATCAAGACCCATGTCAGGCTCCCTGCATGGAGCCTGCTTCTCCCTCTGCCTGTGTCTCTGCCTCTCTCTCTCTCTCTGTGTGTCTCTCATGAATAAATAAATAAAATCTTTAAAATAAATAAATAAAGGCACAGATAAGTTAAGTCACTTGCTCAAGATCACACAGCTACTGCATGCCAGAGCAGGATTTGAATTCAAACCTGTGTTCAAGAAATAGTTTTTGAATGAATGAACAAACCCAGGGACAGGAATTTTAGCTGCACTAACATGGTCACATCCCCCAAAAAGACAAGACAGGATGTTACAGGCTAAACATTCGTGTGCCCCCAAAATTCACATGTTGAAATCCTAATCCCCAATGTAATGGTATTAGGTGGTGAAAGAGGCAATTAGGTCATGAGGGTGGAGCCCCCATTAATGGGATTAGTGCCCTCATAAAAGGGAACCCAGAGAGCTCCTTCACCCCTTCTGCCGTGTGAGGACACAGTGAGAACTACGAATAGTTCTTCTATGAAGGTTCAGCAGTCTATGAACCAGGAGGCGGGTCCTTTCTGGACACTGAATCTGCCAGTGCCTTGATCCTGGACTTCCTAGGCTCCAGAACCATGAGAAATAAATATATGCTATTTAAACTATCCAATCTATGTGGGCACCTGGGTGGCTCAGTGGTTGAACATCTGCATTCAACTCAGGTCATGATCCTGGGGTCCAGGCATCGAGTCCCACATGAGGCCCCCCGCAGGGAGCCTGCTTCTCCTTCTGCCTGTGTCCCTGTCCCTCTCTCTCTGTCCCTCTCATGAATAAATAAATAAAATATTTTTAAAAAATAAATAAATAATAAAATAAACTACCAGTCTATGGTATTTTTGTTATAACAAAATAATAGGATATGGGGCAATCTCAAGGTACACAGGATACTTGAATGGATGAATGCAAGAGGGGCACAGCTCAGAGCACAACAGCCATAGTTCAGACTTCCTTCCACGGTCCTCCAGAATGCCCCCACCCCAGAACCCCTATTCCCAACCAGAAAGCTCAAAGCCCCACTTCTCCATCCCCTCCTCACCTGGCGGGGGCTCACAATGATGCTGTTGGATTTCGCCCCTGGTTTGGAGGCCTGATTGGGGGTCTCTCCTGTCAGGGGTTCTGGCCCAGTGGGGTGTGGAGCTCCAGCCAGTCCTGGAGGTCCCGAGATGGCATACTCTGCATAGGTCTGAGGGGCTGCCTGAACCGAGGTCTCCACAGTGGGCAGGCTCCGGGTGGATTTGAATAAGGGCTTGACCTGTGCAGGGGAGGGGAGTGTCAAAATCTAAGTCTGAGCCGCTTCTCCCCACTCCCCAGCCTCTGCACTGGTCCTGGCCACCATTTTCTCTCCCTTGGACCACCATAGTCACCTCCTCACCATCTCCCTGCCTACACCCTTACTCCCCACAGTCTGTTCACTGTCATTTCACATCCCTCTGTTCAGAACCTTGGCGGCTCCCATCTCAGAGCAAAAGCCAAAGCTGTCACTGTAGCCCACAAAACTCTAAAAGAGTCCCTGCCCCCTTGCCTCAGGGGTCTCACCTCCTACCTCTTTCCTTTTGCTTTCTCTCTTCCAGGCCCGTTGCCCTTCTTGCTTGCCCTCAACATTGTCAGGCTCTCTCTGACCCTGGGCCTTTGCACTGGCTGCCCCCTCTGCCTCTAGATGTCCTCACATAGCTCGCTCTTTCACCTCACTGCCAAGATGTCACCTCCTCAGAGAAGCAGTCCCTCTCTTCCATCATCCCCTATATCTTTAGCCCACTCTGTTGTCCTTCCTAGCCCATAGGGAGCAGCCAGTACTCAACACCAGCCGATTGTTTTCCTGTGGGAATGCGATCACAGTGTGGTCAGATCCTTCAATTTACCAAAAGATGTCAAAAGGCAGACTTTTTTTTTTTTTTAATTGCAAAGCCTTCCAATTCTCCAATGTCAGCAATAAATTCATGCTTTGCAAGGCAGGGTGCTGGCCACAGAAAACACATGCCAAGGCCACAGGCTGCTTGCCGGAGCCCCCTCTTGGAATCACCATAACATGTGACAGACAGGGAAACAGACTTGCGGAGAGCAAAGGTGTTTTCCCAAGGTGACCCAGGCCACATTTCCTAACCCACACGGCGGCCACCGGACCGGACCCTTCTTCTCAATCACCCCCTACCTCCCAGCGTTCTCCCCATCTCCTCATCCTACCCCTACAGGAGGGGCCTCATCCTCGCCCAGTGGTATGAAGAATTTCTTCCTCGTGGGTGGCTCGGCGGGGGGCCGCACTGCGTCTCCGTCCATCCCAGGGTTCTTCTGGGGCCTGAAGATGAAGACATGGCGGCGGGAGCGAGTGAGACACCAGAGTCTGCCTTCCCATCCTCCCCGCAGGAACCCCCACTCACTGCCATCCCGCCCTCAAAACCCCAGGGCTCCACAGAGCATCAAGTTGCAAAGAGCCGGTGCCCCAGATTTGTTAAGGCCCCGCCCACAAGGAGCCGCCACCTCCAGCGCGCCCCGCCCCTTACCGTCCAGACTCTTCATTAGCGCCGCCCCTCAAGCACCCCACGTCCTATCCACCCCGCCCTCACTGTTGCCCGCCTTGGGTTTGCCCAGTCCAGCCTCCGTCCCCTCCGCCCCGCCTCCGGGCTCGCACCTGATACCCTCCCCTCGCCCCATCTCGTCCATCTCTCAGACACTGCGACGACTGATTGGCTTCTGCGGGTGCCAGTCGCCTCCCCTCCCGCCCCCCGCCCGTCCGCCCCTCACGACCCAGCCCCGCCGTCGGAGCGCCGGGAGGACTCACCTCCTTGCCCCCGAGCCGGGAGCGGAAGACCGGAGAGACAGCGAGGCGACCCACCCCCGACGCGGCCAGCGCGTCCCCGGGCTCGCCGCACTTCCGGCCTCTCTAGCCCTCGATCCCGCCCTCCGCGTTCCCCCGACGGGTAGAGCTTCGAGAGGGGCGGTCCCCGCGCCGCTCTCTATGGTCCTGGAGGACTGCGGCGGTTTGGGTGGGAGAGAGCCGCGGACTTACCTCCTGGTTGTCTCTGGTTGTCAAGAAGTTCCATTTGGATGCTCTTTTTTTTTTTTTTTTTTTTTTAAGATTTTTCTTTAATTTACTCATGAGAGCCAGAGAGAGGCAAAGACATAGGCAGAGAGAAGTAGGCTCCCTGCGGGGAGTTGAAGCGGGACTCGAACCCAGGACCCTGGGATCAAGACCTGAGCCCAAGGCAGACGTTCAACCACTGAATCACCCAGGCGTCCCTGGATGTCCTTATTAAGCACCTCCTTGTGTTCGACCTCTGGACAGGACTCAGTGTGGGGGTGGGGGGTGTGGGAGGGGTGGAAGGAGATCAAATTGGGTTCCTCCTCTAAGCCCAGGCTTGGGTTGGCATCCCAGCCCTGCCATTGGCTTCGCCTCGGCGTCCGCATTCATTCATTCTTGCATTCCACACGCATTCCCCCTGCGCCGCCTCTGTTCCCCGCCCTGTGCGGGGCAGGGCTGGCGACTCAGCGGTGACCGTTGATTGACAACCATAGCGCCCTCCTGTGCTCCTGGAGCGGTCCCCGTCCAGTGGTCCAGTGGGAGAGACAGACTGGTTCCCCAACAGTGACCACCCGGAGAGGGCAAGGCTGGAATGGGAGACCCCACGATGGCCGGGGAGAGGGGAGAGGCCGCCCAGCCCAGCCCCAGGGTAGGGAAGGGCTTCCTGGAGGAAGGGACATCTGAGCAGAGACCTGGTCGATGAGTTAGTATTAGTCATTTCCTGAAAGAACAGAATCACACTGTTCTAACTTGCGGCTCTCTGGTTACTAAGGAGAGAGAACATCTTTTTTTTTTTAGTTTATTGGTCTTAGGTAGTTTGTCTTCTGTGGATGGCTTGCTCATATCCTTTCAGTTTTTTAAATGGGGTTGTATGCCTTTTTTTTTTCTTTTTTTCTTTTCTTTTCTTTTTTTTTTTTTTTGTTAGTATTTATTTGTAGGGATACTTTACGGATTCCGATTCTAATTCTTATTTGTGTGTATTTCCAGTGTTCCCTCCTAGTTTGTACTTTGTACTTTAACTATTTATGTCACAGAGAAATTCTTAGTGTTTATTCACACCACTTATCAGTCTGTTCATCCTGACTTTGGCTTTTGGTGTATTGTTTGAGACCTGCAGTACCCCAAGGTCATAAATATATCCTGTAATTACTTTTAGTACTTTCCAACTCTGGATTTTGTTTGTCTTTAATCTATACAAGACTTATTTTTGAAACTGCACTATGGCAGGAATTTATGATGAATGTAGCCAATTGTCCTCAAACCATTTATTTTAAAAATCAATCTTTTCCCTAGTTTTGATGAACCAAATTCTCATATACAGGCATCTATTTCTGACATTTCTATTAAAGTGGGGTTTTTGGTTTTGTTTTTTTAGATTTTATTTATTTATTCATGAAAGACCCAGAGAAAGAAGCAGGGACATGGGCACAGGGAGAAGCAGGCTCCCTGTCTGATTCCATCCCAGGAACCCAGGACCATGAGCTGAGCCAAAGGCAGACGCTCAACCACTGAGACACCCAGGGGCCCCTCTATTAAGTTTTATTAATCTCTATATCTGTTCCTTGCCTCCATGCTACACTGTTTTTTTTTTTTTCATGTTGCCCTGTTCAAAGATTTTATTTGGATATGTTTTGTGATCACAGCAGGCAAGTCTCCTCTCTGTTCAGTTTCAAATCTGCCTTTACCATTCTTCCAACCTTTTCTCTTCTAGATGGATTTTAGCAGCTGTTTTTCCACTTCCATGAAGAATCCTACTGAGATTGATATTGGAGTTTCAATGAATTGATGGGTTAATTAAAAGAAGTTTGATATCTTTTTTTAAGATTTTATTTATTTATTTGACATACAGGGAGAGAGAGAGAGCACAAGCAGGGGGAACAGCAGAGGGAGAGGGAGAAGCAGGCTCTCCACCTAGCAGGGAGCCCAATGCAGGACTCGATCCCAGGACCCTGGTCATGAGCTGAGCTGAAAGCCGACACTTAACCGATTGAGCCACCCAGGCACCCTAACATCTTTTTCATATACATGAATATATGGATTGCCTTTATCTCTCCAATGATTCCAGCTTTTGTTATGAGCCTACTATTAAAAGTTTTTTGTAAATAATTTTTATTTGCACAACTGATTCATAAATACATTTTTGTACTAGTCTTCTAGGAGAGCTATAACAAAGTACCCAGGGACGCCTGAGTGGCTCATTGGTTGAGTGTCTGCCTTTGGCTCAGGTCCTGATCCCAGGATGCTGGGATCAAGTCCCACATGGGGCTCCTTGCAGGGAGCCTGCTTCTCCCTCTACTATGTCTCTGCCTCTCTCTGTGTCTCTCATGAATAAAGAAAATCTTTAAAACAAAGTACCCAAAACTGGGTGACTTAGGTCCCAGAAATGAATTGTTTCATGGTTCTAGAGGCTAGAGGTCCAAAGCCAAGGTGTTGACAGGGCTGTGTTCCCTCCGAATGCACAAGGGCTGGATCTGTTGCGGGCCCCTCTCTTAGCTGCTGGTAGTGTCAGGAGTTTCTTGGCTTGTAGATGACCACCTTCTCCCTGTGTGGTGGTCTTTTCTCTGTGTGTGTCTATCTCTGTGTCTAAACTCCCCTGTTTCATAAAGACACCAGTCATATTGGATTGGGGCCCATGCTAATGACCTCATTTTAATTTGATTATCTCTGTAAAGACCTTATTTCCAAATAAGGTCACAATTTGAAGTACCATGGTTAGGACTCCAACGTATCTTTTTTGGAGGACAGGAGTTAACCCACAATTCTGTTACTTTTTATGAACTTCTTCCTTCTAGATTCATTTGACTACTTGCTACAGAGTCTATTCACTTCTAATTCTTTCAGAAAGCATCCTGGCTAATCATGTTCTGAGTCTTGCTCATCTCAAAATGCCTTCATTTCATCCTCACAATTGGAATCTCCTTGGGGCACCTGGGAGGGTCAATTGGTAGAGTGTGTGACTCTTGATTTGGGGTGGTGAGTTTGAACCCCGTGTTGGGTGCAGAAGTTACTTAAAAATAAATGAAATAAACTTTAAAAATAAATAAGATGGGCAGGGCACTTGGGTGGCTCAGTGGTTGAGCTTCTGCCCTTGGCTCAGGTCGTGATCCCGGAGTCCTGGGATCGAGTCCCACATGGGGCTCCCCGCGGGGAGCCTGCTTCTCCCTCTGCCTATGTCTCTGCCTCTGTGTGTGTGTGTGTATCTTATGAATAAATTAATAAAATATTAAATGAATAAATAAATAAATAACCATAACCAAGTCCTGGCCAGCAGGGGCTGGAGCTATTTGGGCCACTGTTGTATCACAGTGGGCCTTCTTACGCTGTCCCCCTTTCCCCCCCAACCTCCCACTCCCCACCCTCCACCCCTATGCGCTTGGCAACCAGAATAGGCTACCAAACTATGTATTGTGTGAATGAACAGAGAACAGAGGCCGAGTGCTACAGCAAGCAACTGCACTGCTGGGAGCCTCAGTTTCCCCATCTGTAACTGCTGAGGACTCAGTAGGACCACAGAGAACTGTATTGAGATGGATGGTTCACTCATTCCTTAAATAACTATATATGGAGCACCTACTATGTGCCAGGCACTGGGGACATAGCTGTGACCAAATCAGCCTAAGTCCCTGCCCTGTGGAGCTGGTGGTCTCATGGAGAAGACACACCATGAGAAAGAAGCACACAAGGGCACCTGGGTGGCTCAGTTCATTAAGTGTCTGCCTTCAGCTCAGGTCATGAGCTCAGAGTCCTGAGATCTGGTTCTGCATCTGGTTCCCTGCTCAGTGAGGAGTCAGCTTCTCCCTCTCCCTCTGCCTGCCGCTTCCCCTGCTTGTGAGCTCTCTCTCTCCCTCAAATAAATAATTTTTTTAAAGATTTTATTTATTTATGCATGAGAGACAGGGAGAGAGCAAGAGAGGCAGAGACAAAGGTAGAGGGAGAAGCAGGCTCCATGCAGGGAACCCGATACAGGACTCGATCCCAGGACCCCGGGACCACGACCTGAGCCAAAGACAGATGCTCCACCCCTGAGCCACCCAGGCGTCCCAATAAATAATTTTTTTAAGATTTTATTTATTTATTTATTTATTTATTTATTTATTTATTTATTTATGAGAGGCATAGGGAGAGAGGCAGAAACATAGACAGAGGAGAGGCAGGCTCCCTGTGGGGAGCCCAATGCAGAACTCCATCTCAGGACCCCGGGATTACGACCTGAGCCTAAAGCAGATGCTCAACCACTGAGCCACCCAGGTGCCCCTCAAATAACATCTTTTAGAAAAAAGAAAAAGCAGCATACAAATAAGAGAGTTTCAGCGGGCCACATGTGCTATGAAGAAGATAAAGCACGGTGCCCTGAAGCAGGTGATGCAGGAGGGAAGGTCACACTGTCACAGGATGAGGAGCTCTATAAATAATAAAAATATTACCGCCACGTAGAGTACCATCAAAATAGAGCACTTACTCTGAGCTAAGTTAGCCTCACAATAATCTTCCCCTTAGGCATTCATAGGTCACTTGACATGCGAGGGAACTGAGGCCCCAGTGACACAGAGAAGGACCATGCCAATGTGTTCCTGAATCCAAGGGCAAGAGAGTTTATTCTAGAAGGAGGCCAACCTGAGTGGGCTTAGTTTCTCCCTTTGGAGAATGGAATTGCCAAACAAACCTGCAACTCGAGCCTTTTCCGCCAGGGGGCGATGGCGCCCCACAAGAGGATTTGGGGTGCCGGGGCGCGGGGAGCTGCTCCGCTAGGATTCCCCCAAAGCACCCCCCAACACACAGAGGACCCTGCGCAGGGAGCCCCTTCACTACCTCCCTCTCGTTTCTTCGTGGCAGGAAGTGCAGCGAAGGCCCTGCCACCTGCGGTTAACGTAGTGGGGAGCCTGTCAGCGGTAGTTGCCGCCGGGACACGTTGCCCTCGGTTCTACATCATTTCCAAGTTTTGATTTTCCTTATTTATTTTATTTTATTTTATTTTATTATTTTATTTTATTTTATTTTATTTTATATTTTATTTTATTTTATTTTATTTATTCATGAGACACATTGAGAGAGAGGTAGAGACAGAGGCAGAGGGAGAAGCACGCTCTGTGGGGGGCCTCATGTGGGACTCGATGCCAGGACCCCGGGATCATGTCCTGAGCCACCCAGGTGCGCCCCCCCCCCCCATTTTGATTTCTCCTCGATTCCCCAATAGAACTTTCAGATCCTGGATTGGAAGCTTCCCGGCTCCCAGAGGTGCGAGTTGGAACGTTCCACCTGTCCTCACTCCGACTCCGCGTCGTCCTCCTTCCAAACGCTCCAAGTTCAAATTCCAACTGCAATTCGAGTTCCCCGGGGGGACTCCCCGAGAATCCGGCCCCAGCTCCACTCCCACAGCGTCCCCTAACCCTAACGTCGAGGTTCCTGGGCGCCTCCGAGGCACTGGAGTGGGGATGGAGACTACGGGGACCCCCGCCCCCGATTCCGCGGAGGAACCCTGGGCGGGGGGCACGGAGGCGCCATCCGAAGGCCCTGGAAGCGGGGTGCGGCCGAGGGGCGCAGTGACCAGGCCGGCGTTCCCACCCGCCTCTAAACTTAGCCGCAGTGACGCGCGGCCCGGCGATCGCGGCGGGGCTGGGGACGCAGGGGGGCCGGAGCGGAGGGGGGCGGCTCGGCTCCGAGAGCCTCTATTTATAGCGCCCGGAGCCCGAAATAGCGCGGAGCCGAGCGGCCTGCATGACGCGGGAGCCGCCGGGGACTGACTCACCCGGCCCCGAGCGGCGGCCCCCGGATGGGGGGACAGTGGAGGCGCCCGGCCCCGACCCCGCGCCATCCCGGGCACCTCTTCTGTCCGGCCGTCCCAAGTCTCCACCCGTCGCTGGGGACGGATATGCAGCAGAAGCGAGGATCTGCAGCGCGAGAGACTGAGGTTAGATCAGAGGTGGGACTTCCGCCGAAGGGCCCAGAATCGAGGAACTTTCTTTCTCTTTCTTTCTTTCTTTCTTTCTTTCTTTCTTTCTTTCTTTCTTTCTTTCTTTCTTTCTTTCTTTCTTTCTTTCTTTCTTTCTTTTTCTTTCTTTTTTTCTTTCTTTTCTTTTCTTTTTTCTTTCTTCTTTTCTTCTTTCTTTCTTTCTTTTTTTTCTTTCTTTCTTTCTTTCTTTCCTTTTCTTTCTCTTTCCTTTCTTTCTTCCTTCCTTTCTTTCCTTCCTTCCTCTTTCCTTTCTTTTCTTTCTTTTCTCTTTCTTTTCCTTCCTTCCTTTCCTTTCTTTCCTTCCTTTCTTTTTCTTTTTTCTCTTTTCTCTCTTTTGTCTGTCTGTCTTTCTTTCTTTCTTTCTTTCTTTCTTTCTTTCTTTCTTTCTTTCTTTCTTTCTTTCTTTCTTTCTTTCTTTCTTTCTTTCTTTTCTTTCACATAAGTGCTACACCTGACTCGGGGCTTGAGCCCATAACCCTGCGATCCAGAGTCACCTGCTCTACCAGTCACGGAGCCAGCCAGGTGCCCTTCCAGGAACTAACTTTATATTTTAAAAAAAGGTTGGGAAGGAAGGAAGATTTAGGAACTAGAATATGCACACACACACACACACACACACACACACACACCTATTTCTCACCAGCGACAGGACCAAATCATCTTGTGGACAGAGAAACAATAACCTGGCCAATCACCAGACCAGAGCTGTCCATCTCTCCAGGGCTCCTTGCATGCTCTTCCCACTGCCTAGCATGCCCTTCCCTATTTCCCCATTTATAAGAACTTGTGTCCCTCAGGGACCCAGTGCTAAAGGCAGTCCCTCCCAAATGACAACTCTGTGACCCACAGGACTTGGAGCACCACAAAGGCAGGGCCAGGCCCGTCTCAGTCATCACTACGTCCCTAGCACTGCCCAGCACAAGACAGGCCTCTGGAGAAATTAACTACATGAATAAAAAATGTTGGCAATAAAATAAAATGACGTTCCCCAAATTATAATAGCAAGTGTTTATTATATGCTACAAGCCAGGTGTGAGTCGGAGAGTCATCTCCCCCGGGTCTCACTATAACCTTAGCAGGGAGAGGTGCTTTTACTATTTTAATGATTACTATCCCCACGTTAGAGATGAAGAAACCACAGCTCAGAGAATATCTGAGCTCAGACAGTATCTCAGCTCAAAGAATATAAGCTCATCTTGCTTGTAGTCAAAGCTGTCTCTTGAACAAGGCCCCTGGTCCCCAAAGATGTTCACTTTCCCAGGATACTGTCTCTGGGCTCTGTCAAACCCGAAGCTAACGAATGATGCTCAAAGTGCAGTCCATGGAACCCTGGCCCATTCCCCAGTACTCTTTCAAGGAATTCAAGAGGTTAAAATGTTTATAATAATATAAAAACACTTACTTGCCTTTTTCATGTTCACTGTCTCGTGTGCAAGGTGCAGCCTGTATAATACCACAATACACTAGACACAGAAGCAGGTGTGAGGACAACACATAACTATCTGCCGGCGAGCCAGACATTAAAGTGATCTGCAAAAATTATAAAATGATGCCCCTCTTCTCATTAAATGTTTTCTGGTTTGGGGATATATGGTTATTTTTAATCAAAAAATATATGATTTTATTTTAACATGAAATTTTTTTAAAGATTTTATTTATTTATTCATGAAAGACACAGAGAGAGAGAGAGAGAGAGAGAGAGAGAGGCAAAGACAGGCAGAGGGAGAAGCAGGCTCCATGCAGGGAGCCTGACGTGGGACTTGATCCAGGGTCTCCAGGATCAGGCCCTGGGCTGAAGGTGGTGCTAAGCCGCTGAGCCACCTGGGCTGCCTGAAATTGTTTTTTTTTTTAAAGAATCAAATGTTTTTAAAATTTCTCAGTTTTGGGTGCCTGGGTGGCACAGTGATTGAGCGTCTGCCTTCAGCTCAGGTTGTGATCCTGGGATCCTGGGATCGGGTCCCACATTAGGCTCCCCACAGGGGGCCTGCTTCTCCCTCTGCCTGTCTCTGCCTCTCTCATGAATAAATAAATTAATTTTTGGGATCCCTGGGTGGTGCAGCGGTTTAGCGCCTGCCTTTGGCCCAGGGCGTGATCCTGGAGACCCGGGATCGAATCCCACGTTGGGCTCCCGGTACATGGAGCCTGCTTCTCCCTCTGCCTGTGTCTCTGCCTCTCTCTCTCTGTGTGTGTGACTATCATAAATAAATAAAAGTTAAAAAAAATAAATTTTTAAAAATTAGTTTTAATTTATAATGCAGTAAATATTGATAGATATAATCCACATTAAAAAAAACCTCTTTGCAAGAAAAAAAAGCCCAACTCTTTGGAGTCCTCAATAATTTTTAAGAGCATAAGGGGTCCTGAGACCAAAAGTTTACAAATCACTGAACTAATAATCATGTATACTTGGTAAGTATTATATAAAGGACATTCTTGTCCTTTATACATCATTTCCACTGAGGACAGGAGAGGTTTCTCTGTCAAAGTAGCGTTTAAGAAGAGACCTAAAGGGACACGTGGCTGACTCAGTCAGTAGAGCATGTAACTCTTGATCTTGGGGTTGTGAGTTCAAGCCTACTTAAATACATACATATATACATAAAAGAAGAGAATGGAACGATGATTGGGAATTGGCTAGGTGAAGGGAGGGAGAGTTTTCAAGGTGGCGAAGCAGCTTATGCAAAGGCTGGTTATGCAAAGGCTGATAGGTAATTGCTAGGTGAGTTTTTTTTTTTTTTAAGATTTTATTTATTTATTCATGAGAGACACAGAGAGAGAGGGGCAGAGACACAGGCAGACAGAGAAGCAGGCTCCCCACAGGGGGATGTGGGACTCGTTCCAGGGACCCTGGAATCAGGCCCTGGGTCAAAGGCAGGTGCTCAACTGCTGAGCCACCCAGGTGTCCCAGTAGGTGAATTTTAAGAAGGCCCATGTATCTGGAGCACAGGGAGCAAAGGGGAGAATGGAAAGAAATAAGGCAGAGCAATTAAGGGACCAGATTCCTTGAAGGCTATAGTAAGTATTTTAGATGTTATTTTGAGTGGAGAATGAACTATAGGGGAGCAAAGATGGAAGCAGGAAGCCCCGTGAAAAAGGAACTGCCATTGTCAGATGGTAACCTGGACTAGGGTGATGGAAAGTCAAGGGCAAAGCTTAGGTTTGAGGGCAGTAACACGAACCACAATTGCAGACTGGGGAAGAAAGTTGAGAATTCCGGCTGAGCCTCCTCAGGTTGTTGAAACCTCTAAGACATCCTGGGGGGAAAGGTCAAATAGATAGAAGGGAGTTCCAGGCTCAAGATTAAAATCTGGGGTGCCTCCGTGGCCCAGTCATTTAAGTGTCTGCCTTCGGCTGAGATCAGGATCCAGGGGTCCTGGGATCAAGCCCCTCATCAGGCTTCCTGCTCAGTGGGGAATTTGCTTCTCCCCCTTCCTCTGCCTGCCGCTCCTCCTGCTTCTTCTCTCTCTCTGCCAAATGAATAAATAAAATCTAAAAAAGAAAAAAAGAAGATTAAAAGCTAAAACTATTTTAGTATGAGAATTTGGCCAGTTTGCCTGTTAGAAGGCCAACCACCAAATATTTGTGTGAACGGAATTTTATCTATTATTAAAAATACAAAGATAGTTGGAGATCTTTTTTTAAAAAAAATATTTTTAAGTAAGCTCTCCCAGAGTGGGGCTCAGACCCAAGATCAAGAGTCACATATTCTTCTGTCTGAGCCAGCCAGGTGCCCCAATAGTTGCAGGTCTTTAACCAACAATGTCTAGTAGCAGTAATCAGCTAGAAATTATAATAAAAATAAGGAGTTAGCAAACTAGAAAAATACCAACTGCATGTACACTGGTAACTCTCAGGTTTTTTTTAATTATTTATTTGAGAGACAGAGAGTGTGGGTGGGGGTAAGAGCAGAGGGAGAGGGACAAGCAGACATGGGGCTCCCAGCACCCTGAGACCATGACCTGAGTCAAAACCAAGAGTTGGATGCTCACACAAATATTTGGTGGTTGGCCTTCTAACAGGCAAACTGGCCAAATTCTCATACTAAAATAGTTTGTTGATTCTTTAAGTTTTTCCTTGAAAATGATCCACATGGGGCAGCTCGGGTGGCACAGCAGTTTAGCACCGCCTTCAGCCTGCGACGAGATCCTGGAGTCCCAGGATGGAGTCCCACATCGGGCTTCCTGCGTGGAGCCTGCTTCTCCCTCTGCCTGTGTCTCTGCCTCTCTCTTTCTCTCTGTGTCTCTCATGAATAAATGAATAAAGAATCTTTAAAAAATAAAATAAAATAAAATGATCCAAATGGCAGTTTTCTCTCTTGCCTTCTGATCTTTACATCTCGTTTATTTTTCTTGTCTTATACGGCATTTGCAAAGACTTCCAGGACTGTGACAAGTGGCAAAGTTGATCGATTCTCATGCCCTGCACATTACAACCCTCGAATATGACTCATCTCATTATCTCCATTCTACAGAGGGAGAAAGTGAGGCACAGAGAAGGTAGTCTCTTGCCCAAGGCCACACAGCAAGGAATCAGTCAAACTTGGATTACAACCAAAGCTTGTGTTCTCAACCACCGCCTTAAAAGAAAACTCAATAAGCATATTTTTTTCAACAGGCAAAATACTCTGCAAATTTCCACAGGGATCTCTGAATTTTGGATGAGGAGCCGGGGACTTGTGGTCTGGTTCTGGCTCCGCCCCCTTGCCTAGACTCAGTTTCCTCTGGTGATGGAGGGTTGGAAAAGATGGTATCTGAAAGCCACAGAAACTCTGCCTTCGAGTGGAGGAGACAGGCCCCCAAATAGATCATGTTCATTTCCTGTGGCTGCCTAACAAAGTACCACAAACTTGGAGGCTTAAAGCAACAGTTTATTCTCTCACTGTTCTGGAGGCCGGAAATCCTAAATCCAGGTGTCTGGCAGCAGGGCCACAGTCCCCACCCCCCATGCCCCTGAAGGTTCTGGGGAGATCCTTCCTTGACCCTTGCAGCTTCTGGTGGCTCCAGGCACTCTTGGGCTTGTGGCCGGATCACTCCAGTCTCTGTGTTCCTCTTCACAAAGATTCTCCTCTACCTTGCGAGTCCCATCACCCTCTGCCTTTTTCTTCTAAGGACACTTTGCCGCTGGGTTTAGGGGCTGCTTGGATAATCCAAAATGATGTCATCTCGAGATCCTCCCCTTAATTACATCTGCAAAGACCGTTTGTCCAAATCAGCTCACCTCCACAGGGCTCAGGTGGACATATCTTGGGTGGGGAGGGGTACATCATTCAACCCATGACACAGATCAAACGGGAAAACCCATAACAGGGAAATGAATACATGGCAGTTAGACTGGGAGGTGTCCAAAACTTCATGATTGCACATGCCCATTCCAGCGTGGAATGGTGGAGACCCTCCCTTGAGAATCCAAGTGACCTGAACGTCACTGTTAGAGGCTGTGTGTGTGCTGCCTACTTACTCCTGGACATCCTCAACTCCGAGGATGGGAAGTCCTTTCATGTTTTAAATTAATTTATTTATTCATGAGAGACACGGAGAGAGAGAGACAGGCAGAGGGAGAAGCAGGCTCCATGCAGGGAGCCCGATGTGGGACTCGATCCCATAACCCCAGGATCACACCCTGAGCAGAAGGCAGACAGACGTTCAACCACTGAGCCACCCAGGTGTCACCAGAGGATGGGAAGTCTTGAAGGGAGCTTTTCTTCAACTGTTTTAAAGATTTTATTTATTTGAATGAGAGAGAGAGAGAGAGAGAGAGAGAGAGAGAGGAAGGGGAGGGGAAGGGAGGAGCAGAGGAAGGACAAGCAGACTCCGTGCTAAGAGCGGGCTAGATGTCAGGACCCTGAGATCATGACCTGAGCCGAAACCAAGAGTTGAACACTTAACGGACTAAGCCACCCAGGGCACCCCCCCCTTCTTCAACTGTTAATGTGGGGTCAAGGGACCTTCTCCTACACAAAAGCAGCAAACAGTAGTAAAAAGCAATACTCACACAGCACTTAATTATGCCAGGCCCCGGTCTAAACGTTTAAAATCTATGAACTCACTTAATCCCCACAAAATCCCTTTGAGGTCCTTTTATAGAAAAATAAACTGAGGTGCCAGGAGGTTGCAATTACAGGTTGCAAGTTACAGAGCTAATACTGGAACCCTGCAGTCTGGGTGCAGAGTCTGGGGGCTTGACTGTAACCTAAGATAAACCATCACATGTTAAATCTGGACTTTGAGGGGACTCCTGGTGAGCTCAGCTGGTTAAATGGCTGGCTCTTGATTTCAGCTCAGGTCATGATCTCAGGGTCCTGGGATCAAGCCCCACATGGGGCTCCAAGTTCAATGCAAAGTCTGCTTCAGATTCTCTCCCTTTCCCTCTGTCCCTCCCCCTGATGCTCTCTCTCTCTCTCTCTGTCTCTCTCTCTGAGATAAATAAATAAATCTTAAAAAAAAAATCTGGACTTTGAGGAAACCACACTCCTAGATCTGTGCTCAGAAAATTGTCCAGCTATGCTGTCAGATAGGGCAGCCATTGGCTGCATGGCATTCTTGAGTGCTTGAAACATGGTTGGTCCAAAAGACTTAGTGCAGCCAGAAAAAGAAATGTAAAATATTTCATTAAAAATTGCTGATTTGGGACGCCTGGTTGGCTCAGCGGTTGAGTGTGCAAAGTGTGATCCCGAAGTCCAGGGATCAAGTTCCACATAGGACTCCTCATGGGGATCCTACTTCTCCCTTTGCCTGTGTCTCTGCCTCTCTCTGTGTATCTCTCATGAATAAAAAAAAAATAAAACAAAATAAAACAAAACAAAAAGATTATTTATTTATTTAATTCATGAGAGACACAGAGAGAGAGGCAGAGACACAGGCAAAGGGAGAAGCAGGCTCCCTGCAGGAAGCCTGATTGCAGGACTCCATCCCCAGACTCAGGAATCACACCCTGAGCCAGAGGCAGACGCTCAACCACTGAGCCACCCAGGTATCCTAAAAGTTCCTGGTTTTGAAGGATGCCTGGGTAGCTCATTCAGAAGAACATGTGACTCTTGATCTCAGGGTTAAGAGTTCAGGCCCTGTGCTGGATGTAGGGACTACTAAAAAAGATAAACTTAAAAATATGCTGATGATATTGAGCACATGGTGATATAATTAATATTTTGCAGCTCTCCGCTTAAATAATACACATGAACAAAATTATTTTCACCTGTTCCTTTTTACTTTTTCTAGGGTGGCTCCTAGAACATTTAAACTTACACAGGTGGCTTGCATCGTATTTATCACGGGCAGCTCTGGTCCACGGAATTTGCCATTAGCATGTTCTCCATCCGGGAGGACATTGGGTGCTGGGGTGCCATTTGTTCTGGGGCCACTGAACCTTGAGATTTCTTCCCATGTGCTACAACAATCCATCCCAGAAGAACAGTCAAGTAGAGTGACTGATACTCAGGTCAAAATGTGGCCCCTAAAGGAATTTCTAAAATCCTTTCCACCACCATGCGCAGATAGAGAGGCCACAGTACCACATATAGGATTTTGTGGTCACTCTATATAATTTATTTTTTTAAAAGACTTATTTATTTATTTACTTATTATTTTAGAGAGAGGGAGGGGGAGGGCGAAGCAGGCTCCTCGCTGAGCAGAGAGCCTGATGTGGAGCTGGATCCCAGGACCCTGACATCATGACCAGCCGAAGGCAGATGCTTAACCCACTGAGCCACCCAAGCATCCCTAGAGTTTATTTTTCATTCATATAAGTGTGTGCCTCTACGGAGAATGCTATAAAACAAAAACTTACAAAACTGAGATAGATGCTCGACATAACTGGACAAGCCAGGCTACCTCAAGGTCCAGAGGTCAACTACAGACTCTGTCCCTTTCCTGGCTGTGATTCTTTCGGTAAGTCACTTGTTCTCACTGGGGCTCAGTGCCTTCATCCAGAAACTGGGAATGTTTGTTCCTGGCCCCGAGGGTTATTGGGGGGAACTCCATGAGGTAGAATGTGCAAAGTGCCCAGCGCACTGCCTAGCAGAAAATAATCTACACTGCCCAGATTTCTTAGGCAGGGAGGGGGGGAAGTGGGGGTTTAGGTAGAGGGATTCCATGCTAGGTTCTGAGCAGAGGGGATGGCTGAGATGGACCTTGAAGGATGGAGAAATATTCACTAGGTGGAAAAGCATGGGGAAGGTATCCTGGCAGAAGGAACCAAAGTTCAAGTTCAGGTAGCATGCCAGAGCACAATATGATCAGGAAAAGGCAAGGGGGTTCAGGTGTGATTTGAGGGCAAAATGAAAGTGTGCTGGGGCAAAGCGGGGGGCAAGAGATGAGGTTGAAGAAGCAGCAGCATTCAGGCCACAGAGGGTCTCGTAGGTCATAGGACTGGAGCACTGGGGAGCCATAGTAGGCTCTGAGCAGGAGAAAGACCTGACAGGAGCAAGTCTGTGTTTTTGCCAGATCCTTCTGGATGGGAGGTAGGTAGTACTGGGGCAGGAAAACGGAGGAGTGGAGGGCAGGATGAAGTGGGGATAGGGGATCAAGTTGGAAGGGGGAAGAGCCAGAACATATGAAATCTTGGGGCGCCTGGGTGGCTCAGTTGGTTAAGCATCCGATTCTTGATTGGCTCAGGTCATGATCTCAGAGTCCTGGGATCGAGCCTCACATCAGGCTCCCTGCTCAGTGAGGAGTCTGCTTCTGCCTCTGGCTCTGCCTCTCACCCCTTCTCATGCTCACTCTGTTTTCCTTCTCAATAATAATAATAAATAAATAAATATATAATAATATATATAATAATAATAAATAAAATATTTTTTAAAAAAGAACATATGAAATCTTTAAAAGATAGAATGAAGAGGAGGGACAAGCTATGGGGGGAAAGAGAAAGAAGGCATCCAGGATGAGGCCAGGCCTCTGGTCCAGGAGACAGGGTCAGTGGTGGGCCTATGCCTGAGCTGGGGACCCTGGAGGAGGAGGCACAGGAAGGAAGCTATTGAGGTCAGGGTGAAATCCTGTGGGACATCCAGGAGGCAACATCCAAGAGCTGCCCAGACAGTTGAGTCTAAAGGGCAGAAGAGTTGGCCAGGCTGAGACCAGGAGGCTGTCAGAGTTCAGACAGGGCTGAAATCCTGACAGTGGGAGGTGGAGGGTGCAGCAGGGTAATCTCACATCGGGCAACCATGACTGTGGGAAGTGGCCCTGCCCAGCACAGCAGCCTTGGCCCCCAGGTTCTCATGTCTGTCTACACCTGGGGACATGGAGATGGGTAAGCCCAGAGCCCCACAGGAGAGCCTGATCAGTAGAAGAGCCCAGATGCACACAAGCAGTCCATGCCTCCACAGGGGGAAGTGTATGATGAACGTGGGCTCCAGGAAGTACAGAGATCCATTCGCAAGGACTAGGGACAGGGCAAGTGTCAGGACCAGTTCCTAGAAGGGGCTTGGAAAGGGAAAGGGAATTAATTAGAAGTCTCTCAGCTTCAAGTGCAAACACATTTAGGGAAATGTATTGTCTCACGTTAAAAAAATTATAATAATGGGATACCTGGGTGACTCAGTGGATGAGCGTCTACCTTGGGCTCAGGTCCTGGGATCGAGTCCTGCATCAGGCTCCCCATAGGGAGCCTGCTTTTGTCTCTGCCTGTGTCTCTGCCTGTGTCTCTGCCTCTCTCTGTGTGTCCCTCATGGATAAATAAATAAAATCTTTAAAATAATAATAAGTAAGTAAAGGTCAAGGGTAATACCACCTTCAGTCACAGCTTGATCCAGGAGCTCAAATATGACATGAAGTCACTATCCAATCTCTAGGTTCCATTTTTCTCTGATTTTTTTTTCTCCTCCAGAGGACTTTCCTTGAGGTAGTAAAGATGGCCCCAGCAGCTTAGAGCTTACATCCCACCCTCTTAGTGACCCCAAAGGGAAGAAAGGTCTCCTGCCCTGTGGTTCCATCACTCACAAACTGGATTGGGCCACATGTCCACCCTTGAAACAAGCACTTTCATCAGAAGGCAGAACTGGAATGCTCTGATTCGCTGATCCTGGATCATGTTCCCTTCCCGGGAAAGGAAGAGTGGGGTGTGATATACAGGTGAACTGAAATTTAGGCAGGGGTGGTTTCCCAAAGGACAAGGAGAATGCAGAAGGCTGGCAAAGCTACAGATGTCCATGAGGCTCAGAGAAATGGGAGGCGGGGAAACAGATTCCTCATTTGTTAACGAGGCATGGGAATAGTACCTTATCTCCTAGGTCTAGAGAGAGGATTCAGAGAAATAATGCAGGTGAGGCATTTAGCAGACTTCTGCAAAAAATAACTAAGTGGCGAATAAATGGCACCTCTTTTTTTTTTTTTTAAGATTTTAAGTAACCTCTACTCCCAATATGGGGCTCGAACTTATATCCTGAGATCAAGAGTCACACACTCCATGCAGGGAGCCAACCAGGTGCCTCTGCAGCTATTATTTTTAAAATACGTCTTTCTGCCTCTCTCTCTGTGTCTCTCATGAATAAATAAATAAAAATTTAAATTTAAAAATTAAATTAATTAATTAAATTTAATTTTTAAAATTTTATTTATGACAGTCACACAGAGAGAGAGGCAGAGACATAGGCAGAGGGAGAAGCAGGCTCCATGCACCGGGAGCCCGACATGGGATTCGATCCCGGGTCTCCAGGATCGCGCCCTGGGCCAAAGGCAGGCGCCAAACCACTGTGCCACCCACGAATCCCTAATATTAATTTTAATTAAAAATTATAATAATGGGATCCCTGGGTGGCTCAGTGGTTGAGAGCATCTACCTTCATTTCAGGTCATGATCCCTGGGTCATGGGATCAAGTCCCGCATCGGGCTCCTGCATGGAGCCTGCTTCTCCCTCTGCCTGTGTCTCTGCCTCTCTCTCTGTGTCTCTCACGAATAAACAAATAAAATATTTTTAAAAATAAATAAAATAGTAATCAATACTGCCACTGCTGAGGATGAACAGAATCTGTATGCTGGGAGGTCATGAGCTCCCAGGCACAGGATGTGACCTAAAATTGAACAAGCACACACTGGAAGCTCATGCAGTCTACCTTCTGCAAGCTCAGTGCCCAACTGGTTTCTTTCCAGGCTTCTGTCACCAGATCTGTGAAATGGGAAGAGAGTTTGAATTAAAACACAAGGCTGTTTTAGATGCCTCTTCTCAACAGATTGCAGTCAGCTCACCTTCTCAGAGAAAAGCCTTTCCTGACTCCTCTTGCCAAAATATCCTCATTCATTCATTCATTCATTCATTCAAGTGATCTCTACACCCTGCATGGGCCTCAAACTCACTACTCCCAGGTCAAGCCAGCCTGGTGCCCCGTCCCCCTTTATTTTAACAAATCATCGTATTTTACTTTCCTTATAGCACTTAATCACAATCTGAAAGCATCTTATTTACTTTCTGCCTCCCCATTAGAACGTCAGTCCCATGGGAGGCCTGCTCAGGGCGTGATCCCACCCCGGGGGTAGAGTCCCGCATCGGGCTCCCTGCATGGAGCCTGCTTCTCCTCCTGCCTGTGTCTCTGCTCCTCTCTCTGTGTGTGTGTGTCTCTCGTGAATAAATAAATAAAATGTTTTTAATAAAATATTTTTTTAAAAAAGGAACGTAGCCTCAGGAGGGCAGGAATCGGGAATCCCTGTCTTGTTCACGGCTCTGCCCCAGTCACCTGCCCCCAGTGCCTGGCACACAGGCGGCCCTTGATAAATTCCTTGAACACGAGATAAACATCACTTCTGCGAGGCAGTAAGCTCCCCCATTGGCAGAGGCATCCAGGCTGAAGCAGAGGGATCGTACCTCGCAATTCATGCTGCAAGGCCCCTCGCCGGCCTCAGTGTCTCAGTGTCGTCGTTAGTGAAGTGGGTCCGCGGGCAGGTGGCCCCAGGCCCCCTTCCTGCCTGCGATCCCCGCGGCGGCCACCAGGGGGCGCGGCGCCCCTGCCCACAGCCCGCCCGCGGCCGCCGAGCCCCGGTGGACGCGTCCCGACGTCCCTGGAATGTTCTGCGCCCCGGGCGAGCGGAACCCGGGAGGCTCGAGCGGATGCGAGGCGTCCGAGGCCGGCGGGCCGCGCTCCTCGCCGCGCAGGGGGGCGGGCGGGCGGGAGGTGACTCAGGCGCGCGCCCCCGGCCCCCGGCGCTGGCGAGGGGGCGCGCACGGCCTCGGGAACCCGCGCGGCGCCGCGTCCATTTTTACCCGAGCGCCGCTAAAAATAGTCGCCGCGCTCGGAGCCGAGCCCGAAATAGCGGCCCCCAGATAAGGCAGGACGACTCAGCGCTTCCGGGGAGCGGAAGGGGAGGCAGCGGGGGGCGGAGGATGGAGCCGGGCTCCGCGGGGCCTCGCCGCGCCGTCCCGGCCGTCCCCCCGCCCGCCCCCTGCCCGGGCCACCGCGCTGCCCCCGGCGGCCCCGCGCCTGTCACCAGCCTGGCTTCCCGCTCCCCGCGGCGCCCCGCCACCCAGCTTCCCTGGCAGCCCTCATCCCCGACCGCTGGCCCTCCGCTCCGCTCCGCTCCCCTGCCCTGCCCCGCCGCCGCCGCGTCCCCAGCGGGTGCTCGGCCCTCCACCTACCCGTCCCTGAGCCCTGGCCCCGCTCTCCCCGCCCCGCCGCCCCGACCTCAGGCCTTCCTGACTCTGCCTCTGCACCCCCCATCCCAGTTCTCCGCCCAACTTCTATGGGCAGGGGTGGGTTGTGGGGAGAGGGGAGGGGGTGGGGAGACCACAGGAAGTCAGACAAGCTGAGGGCCCGGGGTGAGGCACCTTGACTTCTTGGTTTGCTTCTACAGTGGACCCGGTAGGTCTATGTCTGGGTCGGTGCCAGTTTCCTCCCCTATGTCCAGCCTTAGGATTCAGGCTGGGGCCAGACAGGAGGTCTTCCGGTCACCAATGTTGGGGGGCTCCGAGCCGGCAGCCCAGCCCTCTGTGCACAGCCCTTCCTCACTGTGTTGTTCCCAGCAATCCTAAGCCCACCACAGTTCTTTCCTCCCTTGCAAGTCTGTGATTGGACACAACAGCTCCAGGCCTGGGAATGGGCATTGATTGAAACAGCCAGAACCCTGCTTTTTCTGGGCCCAAGTGACCCCTTTGCACTTGGATCCTCTAAGGCACCTTCCCATTCTGATATCCTGTGGCTTTCAGTGCTTAGTCCAAGAATCAGCTTCAAGGAATCTTACATTGCATTTTTCTAAAGGTCCAAAGGCAACACCTACATCTTCTAGTGTCTGAAACATCACAGGACAGACGGACTGCCCTGTTCTTTTGTGGCCCCAGAAAGCAGGATGTAGTAGACAGATGTTGGTTCAGGTAGAATTGCCTGGCTGTGGATGGAAGGCCTCAGGTGGTCGTAAGGTCCCTGTCCCTAGAGGACACCAAGCTTCAGCCAGATTCCTACTTGTTTTATTGTCTGGATGGCTGGGGGACCTCACTACCAGGCAAATGGACTGAACTGGAAGGTCTAAGGCATGAAGAATCATGTATTTGGAATCAAGGAATGAAGAAGCTGGAAAGGTCTGCCAGGACCAGATCAGACTGGGTCTTGTGGGCCATGCTCAGGAGCTCAGACTACTCCCCCAGGGGCACTGGGGAGTCATAGCAGGTTCTGAGCAGGGGAGAGACAAGGACAGATTTATGCTTTAGATCTTTCCAGCCTTATGGAGGTAGATAGAGGAGGACAGGGCAGATAGGAGAGACGGGAGGTAGGGAGGACCAGACTTGGTGGCCAAGAGACTGTGGACGGAGGGGAGCCACTGGGATGAGGCCCAGGTTCCTGCCAAGGTATCAGGGTGGGTGGTGGGATCCCCCTGAGATGAGGCCTAGGAGGAGGAAGGAGCAGATGTGGGTGGAGGATACCCAGATAAATTCCAAAACCAGTCCAAAGATGGTGAATTTTAAATAATAAGGTCTTTTTTAATTTATGGAGAGTATATTGGTTATACTTTGAAAAAGTTTATTTTGTTCCTCCCTCTGATCCCTACTTCTCACTGTTAACTATTTCTTGTGTATGTTGGCCAATAGGATTCAAAGAGCTTTCACCAGGGGATCCCTGGGTGGCGCAGCGGTTTGGCGCCTGCCTTTGGCCCAGGGCGCGATCCTGGAGACCCGGAATCGAGTCCCACGTCGGGCTCCCGGTGCATGGAGCCTGCTTCTCCCTCTGCCTGTGTCTCTGATTCTCTCTCTCTCTCTCTCTCTCTGACTATCATAAATAAATAATAAAAAAAAAGAAAGAAAGGAAGGAAGAAAGAAAGAAAAGGAAAGAACACTAATCTGAAGCATGCTTATAAAGACAGACAACCACATATAAGATCTAGAACAAATTTAAAAAAAAAAAACAAAAAAAACAAAGAGCTTTCACCATGTCCTTCCTGGCCGGTGCTAAACCCCTGCCCGGGAGTGGTGACCTCACTCAAATCACCACTCAGTGTGTGGGCTAGGCACCAGTGCTGTGCCCATCTTAGAGAAGTGAAAACTAAGGCCTGGAGAGGTGCATGGAAGTCCTTTCACCTGCCTGGCTCTGACAGCTTTTCAAAATTGAAGGCTTGGGAGCTGATGAAGTCAGAGAGGGAAGGTCCATAAGGCTAGAGTCTAGACCCATGGGGAACTGCACCAAGGAGGGGGAGCAGGAGGTGGAGGGGAGAGAGCACAGTGGCGGGGTCAAGGAAGGCTGCCTGGAGGAGAAGTGAGAGTAGTCAGAAAGGTGGCTTCCAGAGCCTTCTGATGAAGAGTTTGAATGGAATGAAATCACTTCCTTGGGGGGAGGTGGCTGAGTTATCACTGGCAGCAGGGCAGCACCCCTCGTCAGGCCCGCAGGACCCCAGAGGTGTTTATAGGAGATTGGGGCTGCTTGATGACATTTCAGGGACACAGTGATAGCACAGCGGGCTGTTATGACGTCTGAGTGATTCGCCAACTGCCTATTACAACCAGCATCTCTAGTCATGCCCTGTGGGGGGGGGGGGGGATGAGGATAGGAGGAAGTGACAGGCCATGGGTGGGGGTGGGGGCGACAGGGAGGCAGCGTGCAAAGACCAGGGACTCAGGAGCTGAGAGATGTATTCTGTCCTTTGCCCTGGGGAAGGGTGGCCCAGAGGTGGGATGTGAGGACCCATCTTTTGGGGGCTGTTTCTAGTGAAGGACGTCTGGCTTCAAGGAGCTGGGCCTGGGGTGGAATTGGTCTGGGCTCAGAATCAGGGGTCAGCCCGAGGCTGCTGGGATCAGGGACTAATGCTTTGTTCACTGCTGTGTCCCCATCACCTAGGACACTGCCCCCTCAATACATCTTTGTTGAATGACAGCATCAAACAAAAGGGGTCAGCTTTCTCTGGGACTCAGTTTACCCTCTTGCCTAAAAGCTGTGGCCAGCAGACCCCCTCAGCCAAAGGCGCCCGTAGCAATACCCCTCCCCACTGAAGGTCTCGGACCCCAGCCGTTGCTTCTCCAGTGGGGCCAAGGGGTGACCAGGCAAACGAGTCCGCGCCTCCGGTGGCCTCCGCCCACATGTGATGTAACAAGCCGCTAGGGGATCCCGACCCTTTTCCCTCCCTTGGGTTGCGGCGTGGAGAGGAACCGGGAGTCCCGACTCTGGCCCCTCCTCCGGGCCTGGCGGTGTTACACAACCCGACGTCGCGTCCCCAAGGATGTCGCCGGACGTCCTGACCGGTCCGGGGACAATGGGCGGAGAGTGCCCCTCCTGCCAGGAGCCCAAGTGGCAGGGGTGCCCCCTTCTCTGATTCACCCATGTTTCCGGCCCCTTTCATCCTCCTCCTTCTCCCCGGGGACCCTTAACTCCCCCAAACTCACTACCCTCGATTCTCGCACCCCCTATAGCTCGGCTTTTTTTGCACGACCTACCACATATTTACACTCCGCCTCCTCCCAGCTCCCGGCCCTCACTCCGGCCACTGTGCTTCTCGAAACTTCCATTCTCCCATGGCTGCCCTCATTCACCCATCCCAGGGCCCCTCTTCCGGCTCCCTCAAACCCCTCCGCCCTCCTACCCCGGCCGCCCAATCTTCTCCCTCGGCCCACCCCCCACCGTGATCTCAGTCTTCCCCAAACCCCCCTCCACGTCCCTAAACCGACCCCCTACTCCTCTCTCTTGTCCCTGATCTCGGTCCCAAGTCTCCTCTTGTCTTCTCAAAACTACCAGGATATCCCAAGCTCCTGTCCCCCCCCCCCCATCGCGTCCCCCCCCAGCCGCCCCTCCCTCCCGCCGCTCCCCGCCCCCAGGCCCCGCCGGCGCGCGCCCCTCCCCGGCCGCTCCCACGCCCGGCGCGGGTTCCCAGGCCGCCCCCCCGCGGTGGCCCAGAGACCCAGTTTGCGGCCGCAAAACATTGGTCTCCGGGCAACAGGCCCCGCCCCCCCCGGGGCGGCCCCAGCGATCGAGCCCGGCCGGGCCGGGGCCGGGGGGCGGCGAGGCTGCGGGGCCGGGACTGGAGTTGGGATCCCTCGCCCCTGGAGGCCTGCGGGGCACAGAGACCCGGAGACCGGGAGCCAGCAACGCGGAACTCGTAGATTCGGGGCCCCGGGGCAAGAAGCTTACGGGGAAACTCCTGGAGGCCGAAGGCACAGGGAGCTGTCTGGGACGCTGGGCCACGAGTCAAAGCGAGCGAGGACGGGGGGCCCCCCAAATAAAAACCGAGATAGCGAGGTGAACACGGACAACACAACCCCAGGCCCGCAGGGACGTCTCCGAAGGCTGGATAATCTACCTCTGATCTCAGGGCCTTTGCACTTTGTCACAGGGACTTCCCCTCTCTGAGTCTCAGTTTCCGCGTCGGTAAAATGGGTAGCGCGCTTAGCATGTGGGGCTGTTGTGATGATTCAGTTAATTCGCCGACTTAGGGCTCGGAGCACAGTTCTGGCACATACCGTACATTCATTCGTGCAACAGATATGCATCGAGCACCTATGATTTGCTAGGTCTACGACCTGACTAGGACAAAGATCTCTGCTCTCCTGGGAGCTCTAGCTTTAGGTATGGGGAGGGAGGTGGTGAACGATGCATAAACATAAATAAACAAGGTATGCAGCCACTGGAAAGTACTGAGCGCTGGGGAAGTGCGGAGAAAGGGAGGGTTGGACATGTCATCTTAAATAGAGTATCAGGGAAGGCTTACAGGAGGAGGTGGTGTCTGAGCAAAGACCAGAGGTGAGTGATGGGGATGCCGTGCAGGAATCCCACCTAAAAGTATCTCATCTTGCCAGCAGCAAGTGCAAAGGCCTTTAGGTGGGAACATGTCTGGAGTCTTGGAGGAACAGGGAGTCCGGTGTGAGTGCCTGGAACACAGAGAACAAGGGGAGGAGAGTGGCAGAGACAAGGGAGAGGGAGTAAGGTCAGATTGTGCAGGACTTTATGGGCCATGGGGAGGCCTTTGACTTTTACTCTGAGTGAGTCAGGAGTCACGGGAGGGTTTTGAGCAAAAGAGGGGCACGAACTGATGTTGATTTGAGCAGCATCTCTGGGTCTGTATGTAGGGAATGGATTTTGAGAGGCAAAGGTGGAGGTAGGGAGACCAGGGAAGAGCCCCAGGCCAGGTGTTTTGCATAACAGGTGATGGTGACTGGACTAGGGGCAGCAGGGGTCCCATTCTGGAAGTGTTTGAACTGAGAGCAACAAAACTTGCTGACAAGCACATTCATGGCAAGCCCTCAATAGATGGCAGTAGTTACCATTATGTTAGGTGGTGCTCACAGCATCTCCATAGAAGTCATATCACACACACACATACACACACACCGTTTCACAGATGCAGGAACTGAGCCCCAAAGAGGTCACTCAACTTGCCTAAGGACTCACAGCTCGGTCAGGCTCCAAAGATGCTATGGTTCTACTTCTCTGTCAAGGTGACTGTTGTCAAATTCACAACACCCTCAGTGCCCGGAGCTACACTCAAACTCCTCTCTGTGAGCCCCAGGGCTCCTGTAGCAAGATCCTCCTTGGCCATACCCAGTAGGCAAAGCGGTAGCCCAACAGGAGAATGCCAACTGACTGGTGTTCAGGTTGTTAGCCAGTCACCCATGCTGGCCGGGGACACTTGCTCAGAGGCAGGCAGGTACACGCAGAGAGGGTCCGCCCAGAACCTCCCAGCCCAGCATCTGCCTCCCACGCTTAATCCCAGCGCTGGTCCTGGCACACCCCAGCGCTGCCTGCAGCGACCTGCTAAACTGTCACCAGCTCGCACGCAGACAGGGACGTGGCCCTCCACCAGGGAGGTGCATTTGTAGGCATTGTGCAGAAAACATTGAACTTCTGTCTCTTTCTATCCCTCAATGTTCCTCTTTTTTTCTTCCTCTCTTTTTGACTCCCAAGTCTCTATCTTGCTGTCTGCTCAGACCCCCCACTGCCACTCCCACTCCCTTCTCTTATTTGAATCTCCACACTCTGATCTTCTACCTACAGTGAAAATCACTCTTGTCCCTGGCCACCAGTCTCCATAGAACCTCACCTATTATGTGGCATCAGAACCTGGCGCTGGAACAAGTATGTGGAGGCCCTAGGTCAGCGGTTCTGGCTAGCTGATCCGAAGCACCCCAGGTGGTGGTGGGGAGGATCTCACATGTTCTAATCCCTGCCACCTCTTTCTCTGAGATTCTGACCCACAGCTTCTGGGTAGGGGACTGGAGAAATCCACCTTTAAAAAGCTCCCTAGGTGACTGGGACCCCTGTTGGCCTGCATTAGTTACTCCTTCTAGTTTTGCACGTGGGGAAGAACAGAAGTTCAGAGAGCAGAGGCCCCATCCCAACATCATACAGTAGTCACTGTGAGGGACTCCGAGCTTTCCAGAATCAGTGGAATCCCCTTGGTAGTTAAATAATAAAATCAAAAAAGACTCAGACAGAAAGAGAGACCCAGAAATGAATGGAGACTCAGGATATAGAGACTTAGGAAAAGAGGGAGTACCAGGGATAGGCAGAGCCTCAGAGAGGAACTTAGGGGAACAGAGACAGGGACAGAGATGCACAGAGATATTGAGACAGAGACAGAGAAGCAGGGGTCAGAAAGACACAGAGAGACACACACACATTAAGAGGCAGGACCAAGCCATTTAGGGGGATAGAGATACCCCAAGAGGGAACATTTTCTTTTCAATGAGACAGTATACACATGGCCCATGTTTTACAGGCCTTCCTTCCTAGAAGCAGCCTGTGCCATAGTTTGGCAATTGCAAGCTTACCAAGCCAGGTCTCCTCCCTAGGCCCGGTATGTAGGATGCACATTAAACGCATTTATATAACCTGCCCTCTGTGCAGAATCTAGGAGCTTTACATAACATAGCCCTGTGAGTCATGCTGCAGACATGGGGCACTGACCCGACACACCCAACAAGAGGGGACCCCCTCACCCAGGACCATTATCTGTAAGTGACTCTGCGAGATGTGAGGGATCACACGTTTCGCTGAAGAGGAAGCAGAGGGCCAGGGGAGGGCAAGGCACTTGCTCTGGGTCACACAGCCAGGATCCAGCAGGACGGGAATTCCAGCCATATCTGCCTGATTCCATAGCCTTTGCATCACAAGGCACCAAGAAAGACAATGACTGTCAATACCCTCTGATGTGCTTTCCAGAGGATAAGAAATTCAGACACTAATAATAATAATACACCCACACCCACCATGTATTGAGTGCACTGTGCTATAGTGAGTACTTTACAAACACCATCTCATTTATTCCAAAACCCAGTGAGGTAAGGACAGAACCCAGTTATTAAATAACATAATTACACCCGTTATGTACAGAGCACTTACTATGTGCTATGTGCTTAACAGGACTTCATAGAGTCACAGTTCTGGAGGTGAGTGATGTTATCACCCCCATTTCAGGAAGGAAAGAGGATCGGAGAAATGAAGTTACAGGCCAAGGTCATAGAAGGGATATTTGAACCCAGGTCGGTCTGGCTGGTTATCGCTGCCACCCATTCCCCGAGACGTGCCCGCAGTACACCCATGCACACGTGTAACCAGTCTAACATCTAGCACCAACATCTTAAATACTTTAGTTCAGAGCTCCCGCCTCATATTCTTTCTCTGCTCAGGAGGACCTAACCCGGCCTGCAATCCACTTCACCTCCCCTACCCCTGAGGAGGGACCCTCTCCTCTTCTTGCAGCCTCCGTCTCACCGCTCGGCCGGCGCCTGTAAAAGGTTCCTGCCCCTTTAAGAGAGCGAACAGTCGGCCGGCGTTGCCCAGCAGCACCAACGTGGTTGCCAGGCAACGTCAACAAACGACGCGGCCGCCGTCTCCGCGCACCCCCCCCTCCCGCCCGCGCAGACGTGGTGACGCGACGGGCTGTGGAACGCTGTCGCCTAGCAACGTGAAGGCTGTTTGTCCCGGCTCGGCTGCGCGGCCGCACAGGGCGCAACCAGGACCGGCCCGGGCGGACAGACAGGCCGACCGGGAGCCCGGGGTGGGGGGGTGGGCTGCGGTGATGGGAGCGGGGGAGAACCGGGTCCCCAAATTGCCGGTTTCCCTTTAGACAACCGCCGTCTGCTTGTCGCCCGCTCCTCCTGTCTGACCCCGGACCGCCTCCGCTCGGGTATCTGTTCGTCTGGGCCCCCTCCTCCCCGGCATGTCTGTTTGTCCAGCGTCTCCCGCGCCGTGGCTGTCTCATATTCCCCCCCAAAACAATAACAACCAAAATAGACACAAGCTTTTGCCTCAGCCTCCCGGGTTTCTGGGTGCACTGTTGTTATGGAGGTCAACCAGTGGAGACAAAACTGTACTCGCGCGCACAGTTGGAGCCACAGCCCGAGAGAGCACCCTCCCGAGCCTTTCCCCGCTCCCCCTCGGGTTCTGATTTCTTGCCTGTCCTTGAGCCTCTTTCATCAGACAGGCAGCCCCGTGGTCCTTCCATCCTGTGTCGGAGATGCTGTCCACAGCTGGGAGGGTCTAATAGCTCATTCCCAACTTCTTCCCCCCACCAACACCCCCCATACAATAGCTTCATGTGACCAGGGCTGAGGCGGATGTCCAAGCAGAGAGAAAAAATTGGGTGTGTGACAGTGTGAATGGATGTGACTTGGAGGTGCATGACTCTGCCAGTGACAATGTGTACGTCTGGTATTTCCTGTGTGAAAGCATGATCATGAGGGCTTCCTTTGTGAGTGAAAGAGCAACTAATTACCAGACTCAGAGTTTCCCCAGCTTGCATTTGTGTATCTGGATATATGGGTATTTGGAGCCCTGCTAACTCTGTGTGTTTGCATGTGTGTGTGTGTTCGTGCATGCCAGTGTATAGTTGTGTCTCTGCATGTGGTCATATGTGGAAACTGTGTAAGCACAGTGCCTGTGTACGGTTTTGCCTCTGGTTTGCATTTCTAGTCCTTTGTGTGTGTGGTTCTGAATCTCATATAGGTCACGTGCGTGTAACTATACGCAGGTACCTGTTGTAGTGAGCAGATTATCTCTAGAGTTCTCTCTCCAGCATTTATCACAATTTCTACTAGTTATACATTTGTTTATCTACAGTCTGTTTCCTCCACTGGACTGTGTGCCCCATGAAGGCAGGGCCCAGAGCTGTTGTCACCGCTGGGTCCCCAGCACTGCCCTGCACACAATAGGTACTCAGTAGTTATTTGTTGAGTGAATAAATCAATGAATCATGTGTGTCCATGTCAAGTGCACGCATTGGTGTAACTGTGAGGGTGGTTCTGTGCTTCTGGGTGGTGGTCTCCTCTGTGCGGTTCGGATCACAGGAGGAGGCATTGTGTCTGGCTGCGCAGCTCTAGTTTTCAGTACTCGCCACCCTATGTGACGCATAGGAGGGCCTCAGTCAATATTTGTGGACTTGAAACTGTGTGCTTCTCTCTTTTAGCATTAGGACCTCTACATACCTCAGTTTTCTCATCTGTCAAATGGAGATGTAATCGGCCCACTCATGGGACTGTTGTGGGAAGTAAATGAGTCTGTACAGAGAGCATTTAGAAAGTGCCTGGCACACAATAAATATTTACAAAAATAGCACTTTTGATCGTCAGCAGTATTATTACTTCCTGTTTATTCGGCCCTGGATGCGTATGTCCTGAATTCAAGTTACAGACTCGGGTGTTAGCTGTGTGGTCGTGACCTACTTCTGAGTCTCAGTTTCCTTCCTATAAAATGGGCACTTCTCCTCCAGAAGTGACTGTAGCCAAATGAAGCCATGTCTGTTAAGTCTTGGTCCTGGTGTAAGAATGCAACGAGCACTCAGAGTCTACAAGGCCCAGTGACGATCATCACTGTGAAGCTCAGGTTCTTGGGAAGGCCAAGGAGGGGTGGAGTTTGGGGGTGAGGGGGGAGGAGTAGAGGTTCAAATCCTTCAAGGGGACCAGGAACGCAGAGTTGAAAAAAAGAAAAAGTATCCACTGAGGCAGGCTGATGGAAGGTCAGATTCCAGAAAGGACTTCTTCCAAGGACCATGAAGGGCTAAGGATTAAAAGAAGCTGGAGCTGTCGGAGAGCTGCCTGGAGGAAGAGAGACCAGTCTGAGTCTTGCAGGCTGGTTGGTGGGATTTGGGGAGGGGGTAACGGTAGCAATGATCTTAAGGTACAGTGTGTAGACACCATTAGGGGCTCTGGGGGCGGGGACTTCTGTCTTGTTCTCGGCTCTGACACCAGTGGCTAGACTGCCTGACACAGGGGCCCCGCTGAGGAGTGTGTTTGGTGGATTGGATGAATACAGAGTGGATGAATTTCATCCCACAACAACCCGTGAGTCTGGGTCTTGGGGGGGAGTGGGGAAGGCCCGAGGGCATGCAGGGCTGGCTCTGGGCCCTCGGCCTGTGGGTACCCCCTCCCCCGGGCCTGCCCCCACCCCCACCCCGCCGTTCCCACAGCTCAGCGCCGCGGAGGGCGTGGAAGGGGCCGGGAAGGGAGTGGCAAGCGGCCGGCCCGCTGCCCGCCCTGGACGGATGCCCGGAGTGTCTGCTGCAGGAGGGAAAGGGTAGCTCAGGCGCCTGAGTCACCTCAGAGAAACCCCGGGGCCGCATACCTGGCCGCTGACATCACCCAGCCAGGGCACCCCCGGCAGCCCAGACAAGCGGACTGAATCACAGGCGGAATTCAGCCACCGCGGGCGCGGGCACGTGGCCCGCTGTGACCCCCCCCAGGAGACACCTCCGCGCGGCCAGTCTGGGTGCGGGGGCCGCCGGCAGGCCGCACGGGGGTCAGGGAGGGGGCACCGGGGCCTGAGTCAGGGACGGGCGGCTACTGGCGGGGACCACCGGCCGCAGGCATCCCCGACGTGCAGGAGGGACAGCGTGGGGGGGGGGGCAGGGGGCGGAGAGCGGCGGGGAGGCCCCAGCGCTGGAGGAGGAAGCCCGCGTGGGTGTGACCGGGAGGCTGTGGCTTGCGGGCCCGCGGCTGGATGACCTGCCGGGGTGGGGTGGGCCCCGCTGCTTGCGCAGGGAGCCACGGGGTCAGGGAACAGGGCCATCGCCATACAATGCGCTCACGCACGCACGCACACGCACACCCACACCTGCAGGCACGCGCGATCTCGCACACTCCGATCCCCAGGTGGTGAGGCCCTGTAGCCATCCAGCCCATCCAGCCGGGGGCTGCGGGGCCTCCCTGCCTGGGTTGGCACCTGGGCCTCACACCACACGCAAGCCTGCAAGTTGGGCAGGTTCCGCAAGGGCTCCCGGCCTTAGTTTCCTTATCTGGGGAATGGGGATGATACGACTTTTCGCCCTGAGCGCTTAAGCTCACGGGGAACATACTTTCTGCCAGACACTATTCTAAGCACTTTGCATATGAACTCATGTACTCCTAAAAACCAGGATTGGGGGGAGGTGTCCTGTTCTCCCCCACTTCACAGATAAGGACATTGAGGCTCGGAGAAGTTAAGTTACTTGTGCAGGGTCACACAGCTAGTGCCCACCCTATGGTGTTACTGGAAGGGTTAAACAAGAAAATACGGTGGTGGGATGCCTGGGTGGGACGCCTCAGTGGCTGAGCCTTTGGCTCAATCCCCGGGTCCCAGGATTGAGTCCCGCATTAGGCTCCCCATGGAGAGCCTGCTTCTCCTTCTGCCTGTGTCTCTGCCTCTGTCTCTCTCATCAATAAATCAATACAATCTTAAAAAAATAAAAATACAGTGGTTCTAGGGGGGCCTTGCTGGCTCATTCAGTGAACCATGTGACTCTTGATCTTGGGGTCATGAGTTGGAGCCCCACACTGGGTGTCTGGCTTAAAGAAGAGGATAGAGTGGTTCTGCATAACATAGCACCTGGCACATGGTCATTTTCTTAAATGACTGTTACCATATTATTACTGCTATTCTGATTATTTTCATCCTAAAGCCAGCCAGAAAGGTCTTCAAAACAGTCATCTTCAACACCTCGGGTTGGTCCTTCCTCTCAGCTTTCCACAGTCTCTGCTGCTTCCCCTTCTTTGGTCTTACATGTCTACAGTAGGGAGAGAGCGCTCCTTATCTAAATCTTTTCAGGACTTGGTGGTTGTCCAGACTCACCTCTACCAGGAAGTTCTCCTGGCTTGCTCTAACATCGCAGACCACTCTTGCCAACCAATGCCTGGAGTGATGATAGCCAGTGACACACCATTGCACTGTGTGGGTCTGGGTTGGGGGTGAATGAGAAGCTAACCTGCACAGTGAAGGGGTTCACAGCACCCCTGGCCCATGGCCTGAGACAGGCCAGCAGCTGAGAGTGGCCTCTGCTTAGCTAGGTCTGCAGGCCCAAAGATGTAGAACTGTGTGTGTGAGTGCATGTTGGAGTGGGGTGTGTGATCTGTGTGCCTTGTTCTATAGGTTTTCATGCAACTCTGAGCAAGTCCATAGAGGCTCTTTGGGCCTATGCATCTGTGGGTGCATCTCAGCACAAAGAAATTCCATGAGTCCACAGCTCTGGGGGGATCTTACCTGGCAGTGGGGTAAACTCAGCCAGTTTGTGCATGTGGAGTTGTGTGTCTGTGCAGACCGACAAAGGAGCATGTCGGTACCTATGTGGTTTGGTGTATGCACACCTCTGTGCTGTGGATGCACAATGGTGTGTGTTTGGCTGTGTGTGTGTGTGATTGTGCACTGACTTCGTTATCTGTGTATCTATGCAGACAAAAGTGAAAGGCATGTGCCTGTGTATCTGCTGCATGTACGTGTCTTTCTGCCTCCACGGTTTGGATTCTGTAAATCAAACCTGCTTCTTTGCTGTACCCCTGAAAAATGTGTCCACACCAACCCAATCCAACTCACCAAGGATTGGAAAGACCCAAGGTCACCAGCTCGGCTCAGTTCCCCCCTTAGATCCAGGCAGGAAGTATGAGCAGGCCGACTGTTTATCAACACCTGGAGCCAGGCCCCAACACCCACGTACAGCCTCCCCGCCTGTCAACTGGTCTATAACATCTTTCCCCCTCAAAGAGCATGATGGCAAAGGAACAGAGAGGCCTCGATATGCTTCTGTCTGAGACAATCTGTCAGGGTTTGAATGCATAAATGAGTGAATGGTGAAGATTCATTTAGTCAACAAATGTTTATTGAGTGCCTACTGAATGCCCAGCACTGTGCTGGACCTGGCTGTGACCCGGACAGCCTCAGCCCAGGCCTCAATTACAATGCAGCCTGGTGGGAGAGAAAGATCCAATTCCCAGAGGGTGATGAATACAGAGAGACAGAGCTGGGAGGGGGGCTGCCTCGGAGGGCTACCTGGAGGAAGAGGCTAAGCAAGGGACAGGGAGAGTGCTTCAGGCAGAGGACAGAGCACATTCAAAGACCTGAAGACAAGGAGGGAGACCATGACATCTAGAACATGGAGAGCTGGCACAGGCCAGGTTATGGTGGACCTTGTGGGCCACGGTGAATGAGGAGTTTGAATTCCAAATGCAAATGTGCTGGGAAAGTCAAGCTAGGAGTCCCCCATCTGGACTACTTGGCTTCCCTGACACGCTATAGACACCCACTCCAGGAGGCCTCTGGGACTGCTGAGTGGGGAGCTGGCCTAGCTGGCCAGTAAAACTATTCAGTGCTGGGTACCAAGGGGCCAGCAGTAACTAACCTGCCTGGCCCTACAGTCATGGAGGTCACAGTCACAACAGCAAGACACACACTTCCAGGTGCATCCCACCCCCACCCTACTCCATGACGCAGAAACCCCCACAGACATTTCTCTTGGGGGCTGAAGCCCCAGCATCACCCAGGGGCTTGCTGGAAATGCAAAAGGCTCCATCAGATCAGCCCTGTAACCAGATTCCCCAACTGATTCGCCATCACACCAACAGCTCAGACGCCCTGCTCTCAGGCTTCACCTCCTAGTTTCTTTTCTGTACAATGTGGATAATAACACAACCTCCTCCTGGGGCTGGCCCGCTGTGAAGATTAACTGAGGTAACGTGCATGAAAGCACCCAGCACAGCCTACTAAGCATTTGCTTTCCTCCTCCTCTTCCTCCTCCTCCTTCTTCTCAGTATTAAATTAGAGAGCCAGAAAGGGCTTTCAGAGCCCACTGTCATCCAGCTGTCTTGCTCTGTGGATGGGGAAACTGAGGAACAGGGTTGCAAGAGTTTTGTTCAGGGAAAGATAGAAGGATGTGCTGAGGTCCACCTTTGGCAGAGTTGCCTCCAGGGCTGCTTATAGGATCCTCTGAGCAAGGGGGAGTTGGCACTGCCACCCCAGCCCCCACCCATGGGGGCAGAAGGCTGAGGGTTCCCTCTTCCCCTTCCCCATGCAGAGCCAAGCCCTCCAGAGCCAGAGCAGGTATGTACGTGTGTGAGTGAGTGTGTGTGTCTTGCCCTCTCCCCTATATTCCAGTCCTCCTCCTCCTGGAAACTCCCTGGGATTGAGCCCTGTGAAGAAAGATTTGCCTTGCCCACCCCATACTCTGTGAACAAGGTGTGCATACCTGTGTGTGTGTTTGTGTGTGTGTGCATGTGTGGTCACCAGGGCTAACGTTTCCCTTAGGCACAGAGGGCACGGCACTAGAGCCTATGGTAGTTTTAGGGCCTCACCCCCAAAATGCAATTTCTTTTAACATGAGAAGAAAAAAAAAACCCTGAACTTCTAAGTAAAAGAAAATGTTCTAATATATAGTATTCTCTGTCTTTATACCAATGCAGTCATAATAATCCCATTTTATTATTTTTCTAAAAGATTATTTATTTGAGAGGGAGAGAGAGATTGAGAGGGGCAGAGGGAGTCAGGGAGAGAGAATCTCAAGCAGACTCCCTACTGAGTGCACAGCCCCATGCAGGATTCAATCTCATGACCCTGAGATCATGAACTGAGCTGAAATCAAAAGTGTCAGACCCCCAAATGACTGAATTACCCAAGTGCTGCATAAAATATAATTTTAGATGTCTTTATGGAGGAAGAAGGCAATGAAAACAAAAGTATCCATGGCTCAAGAGAGTTATAATGTGACCTTGTGCATCTCTGCTTCAGGGTGACATCTCTAGGAGGGTGCACATCTGCAAAGGTCAGGATGGCTCTGTTTCTGTGTTTTGTTTTGTTTTGTTTTGTTTTGTTTTGTTTTGTTTTGTTTTAGTAGCATCATGCCCAGTGTGGAGCCCAACACAGGGCTTGAACTCACAACTCAGAGATCAAGACCTGAGCTGAAATCAAGAGTCAGATGCTTAACCAAATGAGCCACCCAGGTCCCCCAGGGTGGCTCTGTTTTCATAACAAAACAACTCCCTACAATGTGCTAGGTGTGATCCAGAAGCTTTCCTGATACTCATCTTATGTAGTCCCCCACCAGCCCCATGAGCTGGGCACTATTCCTGTCCTCCTTTCCCAGATGAGGAAATGGAAGCTCCAAACATCACTGAATCAAGGTCACCCAACTACTAAGTGGTATGACAAGAATGTAAGCCCAGGGTGTCTAGATTCTGGGTCTGCCTGTCAAGAGCATAAATGCAAAGTGTCTACATGAGCATAATCATATGCATGTGAATATATTGACATACATAACTCATTAAAAGCACAGGCTTGGGGCACCGAGACTGGCTAAGCAGGTGGAACATGCGACTCTTGATTTTGGGGTTGTAAGTTCAAGCCTCATGATGGGTGTAGAGATTATTTAACAATAAAATCTGAAAAAAAAATAAACAAAATAAAAGCATGGGCTCTGACATGCTGTCTTGGCATCCCAGCTTTGCCGCTAATTTGCTGTGTGACTCTAAGAAAGTGACTCCACCTCTCTGGGCCTCCATTTCCTTGCAGGTTAAATGCAAGTTCCTACCTTACAGGAGTGTGGTGAGAAGAAAAGAAATTAGTTGGAGGGCTGGGGAAGAGTTAGCCCTCATTATGATCACGTGAAGAGCGTCCATGTGCATCCACAGTGAAGGTGTGTGGGTCATGTGTGTCAGTGACCACATGACAGTTGTGTGTTTCAATATGTGGGTGTGGGTGAAGCTGTTTTTCTGTGTGGCCATATATGTTGCTGGTCGTGGGTGAATGTCTGAGTGCCCGCATGACCCTGTGAGTATGTGCCGGTGACTGTGTGGACGTGTGGGCCACCTGTGTCGGGGTGTAAGGGTGTGAAGATCTTTGGGCAGCCAGGGTATTTGTGTGTCTCCTTAATTCTGTGGGAGAGATGAGGGGCTTAGACAGGACAGGGAACGAGGGGTCACTCCCTGTCTGCTGCTGGAGCCGAGTCATTGCCTGCTGGTGGTTGCTGTGTCATCTCCTAGTCCTTGTCCCTACTTCCAGACTGATGGCAGACAGAGGGGGCGTAGGGGAATGGGGTGGAGGGCAAGCTTGAAGCTGGACTTTTGTCTGGAAACCTTGACCTCCCCAGATTGCCCCCTGTGTTCCTCCAGCCTTCCACATCTCCCCATCTCCTCCCCACTATCAAAGCAGGGAACGAAGATTCTGCTGGGAATCAGGGTCCACCCACCCCCTCCTGCTCTGCCTCAGACCTGCTGTGTGACCCTGAGCCAGAGCCTCCCCCTCTCTGGGCTTCAGCAATCTCAAAGCGCTTCTCCCTCCAGGGCCAGGTTTGGCTCCACACTGGAGGGGAAGTACCGAACCCAGGATCTCTGAGATTTGTGAAGCAGCAGGTGGGACCCTTTCCAGTGGGCGCTTAAGAGCCAGGGACTGTGGCATCCCAAATACCCAGATTAAACTCCTGAACTCTATTTCCTAACTGGGAGGGGCCGCAGGGAAGCAACTCTACCCCTCTGTGCCTGGGTCACAACAGTACACTGTGAGCAGACAGGCAGGTTCGCAAGGCTTAGAGCTTCTGCTCAGTATCACCGTTATCATTTCAACAATCCCAAGACCCAGTTTCTTCAGGGAGTTTCGCTGAACCAGGCAGTTCTCAGAAATCAGGAAGAAAGTAGGAGCTCTGGAGTTTAACATTCTGGGTTTGAATCTCTTGCCATCGGATCCCAGGCAAGTCACTTAACCTCTCTGAGTATTATTTTCCTCTTTTAGAAAGTGAAGATTTTCCTCCCTTAACCTTCAAACACCGTTTCGAGGATTACAAATCTCATATTCAAAGGCTTAGTACAGGAGCTGGTATTTGGTCATTGTTAAATACAGGGCATCTATTATTATTTTTATTTTATTCATGAGAGACACAGGCTGAGAGAGAAGCAGGCTCCCTGCGGGGACCTCGATGCGGGACTCGATCTCACCCGGGATCAGGACCCGAACCAAAGGCGGACGCTCAACCACTGAGCCACCCAGGCGCCCAGCATCTATCATAACTATTAATGATTCTTCACGCACACATTCGTTCTGTCTACAGGTAGGATTATAACGCGGGAAGGAGAGGTTACCAACCCCGTCAGCAGGGACGCTTCATCCTAAATTTCGCTCTCTACCCGCTCCGAACCTGCATACCTCCCCCGAACGCCGGGCTGCGGGGCCAGCGGGTTCCAAGACACACATCCTTTGTCCAGCCGGGAAAACTGAAGCTGAAACTCAGAGCGGGAAAACACTTCCCGAGTCAGGGCCGAAAGCCTCCAAGAGCCTCGGGGCTCCACCCCCACCTCCACTTTCACCTGGAGCAGCAAAACCCCTCCCACTCCGCTCGAGACTCAGTTTCCCCACCTACGTGACTCACGCCACGCTAGCCAGGGTCTCTTCCTGGGGATCTGACCTTCCTCTTGAGCGAGGGCGCTGCACCCCCGGGAGAACTGAGGGGGCCTGCCAGAGGTGAGGGGTGCCCGCTTCTCGGGGTCTTCTCCAGGCTAGTTTCAGAGCCTATTAATACTCAGCCCCCGGGGCGGCGCGGTACTGCGCAGGCGCGGGCGGGTTCCGCAGGCGCGCGGGGTGAGCGCGCGAGCGAGCGAGGGATTCCCTCTGACGTAATTGCTAGGATACCAAACAAACACTCAGCCGCGCCGGCCGAGCTCCTTATATGGCTAATTGCGTCACAGGAACTTCTGGGAGGCGGGGCCGGGATCCCCTCCCGCCGAGGGCTCTGGAACGTAGCCCCCACGACCCCCAGGGTCGCGAAGGTGATGCAGGTGGACAGACCGAGGCCAGGGCAGACCTCTTGCCGGACGGCGCGGGGCTGCGTTCGGCGGGGCCAGAGATTTTAGGAAGTTTGTGGAGCTTGGGTAGGGTGACGTAAGCAGAGAGGCGGGCCCCGGGCATATAAATACAGGCTGGCGGCTTTGGGCTTCATTCATAAAACTGAGAGCTACGGCCTCGGCAGGGACAGGCGGAGCTGGGACTTGGGGACTTGATTGTTGTGGTTCTTCTTGGGGGCTGTGAAGTTCAGCTTTTTTTTTTTTTCCGGCGAGAAAGTTTTGGGGGCTGGATTCTTCTAGATAATTCTACATTTTATCTTGGAGGAGCGACTTACTCTTTTTGTCTTCTTTATTACTCCCCTCCCCCCGTGGGACCCGCTGGACGCGTGGAGGAGACCGCACCCGAAGCAGATTCTGTACGGCAAGACAGCGCTTTCAGCCTCTGGGGGAGCGATCCCCCCCCACGCCCCTGGGTCCTACGGAGCCTGGACTTTCGAGGCACAGCGGCATCTTGTGGGGGCCTGGGCACCGCAGAGGAATTGCACAGAAACTTTGCCATTGTTGGAGCGGGACGCTGCCCTCATCCCGAGTTTTCTCGGACAGCGCGCTTTGGGGACGCGCTCGGCTCACCCCGGACTCGCACCTTTCTTTTCCACCCGGCCATAGCCTTGGCTTCCCGGCGACCTCAGCGTGGTCACAGGGCCCCCCCTGTGCCCAGGGAAATGTTTCAAGCTTTCCCCGGAGACTACGACTCCGGCTCCCGGTGCAGCTCCTCACCCTCCGCCGAGTCTCAGTATCTGTCTTCGGTGGACTCCTTCGGCAGTCCACCCACCGCCGCCGCCTCCCAGGTAAGTTCTGGAGGGTTGGGGTGCTGCTTTACGGGTTTTATTTCATTTATTTTTTTAAATCGGGGTGGAGCGAGCAATCCCCTCTCCCCAAATAAAGACGCACCGAAACTCAGGATCTGAGAGGAGACAGGCTCACCGCACACTTTGCAAACTGCAGAGTCGGGACGCGTTTGCAATTGGTGGTGTGCGCGGATCGCAGGGAGGGAACGCGGAGGGGTAAGCTTGGGGGTGGGGAGAATGCTCCGTTCAGTGCAACGTGTATGCGGTGGCAGGGCTGAGAACTTTTAGCTCGCTCCGGGACTGCTCCCGACTCAGTCCCCAACCTGAAGCCAGCGCAGTTAGGCAGGTGGGCGAAACCCCAGGGAAGCTGCCAACGACCTCCTCCCTTTTCCTTCTCCATCGGAGCGCCTACTCCGGCATCGGGTTGCCCTCGATCCCGCCGGCAAGCTGGCCTCGAACCCTCACTTGGAAGCGCAGCCTCCGCCTCCTGCGCGGAGACGTAACGGGGGACCCGTGCGTAACGGCTGACGCGCTGGAATCCTCCGTCTGACGCGGGGCACGCACGGCGCGCGGCGCCCCCTTCGTCCGCCCCGCCCCTGACGTCCCGGAGCGTTCTATTTTGGAACGCCGGGGCCACGTTGCTAAGGGAGGGGGCAGCCCGGCGCTCCGATTGGCCGCCGCGGCGCGGGCTTTGGCCAATCAACTTTCCCTTCCTATTTGTAGGGTGCAGTTCCCTTCCCCCTCCCCTCCGTCCCCGGAACTCGTGGTTCCTCGGCACTGGGGTCTCCGTTACGGGCCTCTAGAGGCCGAGTGATGGGATTCCTGTCGCGACAGGAGGGACCCTCTGCGATCCAATGGATCCACGAGGACCTTGCGGGGATCAGGACTCTCCGATCTCAGGGGCGGCGGGCGTCCGTGCGCCGGGATCTCTTTGGGAAACATGGGTGGCCGTCACCCTCTTCCCAGGGCACACACAGACACAGTCCCAATCCCCCTGCTCCGGACGCCCGAGCCCTCCGCTGTGTCCGAAGAGGGGACTACCCAGGGTCTAACCCTGGGGGAACCAGCCAGGTGGTCTCCAGGAGCCCCGCCCCCTCTGGGTTTCCAGGGCTCTGATTGGCCAGTGAGCCAGCCCATCCCTCACCACGCCCCCGGGAGAGTAGTTAAGCCTGCCGAGCAGTTCTAGGATTCCATTTGGGGGTGGGGGTAGATGAGCGCCGCTGGGACTGGGGGGGCTCAGGACCTGCTCCATTCGTTCCCCGTGGCAGGCTGAGGGAACCCGGGTCGTCACTTTTCTCTACCTGTCCGTCCACCGTAACCTGTCACTTGGCCTCACTCCGTGGAGAGACAATTACTTGAAACGTTGTTCTAAACTCCTAGGCCTGTCCCCCAACACCCCTTTAACTAAGAACCCCCCCTCCCTGCACGGAGGTCTCATGGACCTTCCAGTCTCTCGTCCCCCCGGCTCAGAGGAGTGTGTGTATGTGTGTGAGTGTGGAGGAAGGCTTGGCCTAAGGCCTCTCCCTCTCCCTCCCCTTGCCTCTGGGGTGGGGGTGGGGTGTTGTGGCTGTGTGTGTGGCTGTGACTCCTTCCCGGGGGTTCTGTCACCCGGCTGTGTCCAGCCTCCTCCCCACCCCCCCACCTAAGAGTCACCAACCCGGGGTGTGATTCACCACCCGCTGGAACCGTGCAACCTTTCCCCGAAGAAGAAGGAGGAGGTAGAAGCCAGTTGAGCAGAAATCCTCTCATTAACCACTGCGTCACGGTGTAGTGGAAGGGTGGGTGTTGTGGCTTTTTGCCTGTGACACACACATCCACACCCGCTCGCCCTGTGCTCACTCACGGGGTCGGTGTGTGTATGTGTGTTGGGTGTGTGTGTGTCGGTGTCTCTGTTTGTGTGTCTACGCCTGTGTGTGTATGTGTCACCCCGTAGGAGTGCGCCGGTCTCGGGGAAATGCCCGGTTCCTTCGTGCCCACGGTCACCGCGATCACAACCAGCCAGGACCTCCAGTGGCTCGTGCAACCCACCCTCATCTCTTCCATGGCCCAGTCCCAGGGGCAACCACTGGCCTCCCAGCCCCCGGCTGTCGACCCCTACGACATGCCAGGAACCAGTTACTCCACGCCGGGCATGAGTGGCTACAGCAGTGGCGGAGCTAGTGGCAGCGGTGGGCCTTCCACCAGCGGAACCACCAGTGGACCTGGGCCTGCCCGCCCCGCCCGAGCCCGGCCTCGGAGACCCCGAGAGGAGACGGTGAGTAAGGGGCACCCGAACTTGGGGCTGGGAGTGGGAAGCAAGAGAGGTGGGAACTTTCTCACCCATGGGGTGAGGGACCAGCAAGGCTTTAGTGCCACAGAAATCTTGCCCACAGTCAGTGAGGACCAGAGGGGTCCTCTTCTGGCCCTTGGGCCTTCTGGAAGAAGAGGAGGTTTGGAATGGATGGAGGCAGTGCATCATGCCCCAAACCTCATGGCCTCTGTCTCCCTTATTCAGCTGACTCCGGAGGAGGAGGAGAAGAGAAGGGTTCGCCGGGAACGAAACAAACTGGCAGCAGCTAAGTGTAGGAATCGTCGGAGGGAGCTGACTGACCGGCTCCAGGCGGTGAGCATGGTCCCTGGGGCAGGGTGAGGGTACATTGACCCAAGGTGGGGGGCTCCCCCATCCACTACCCCTTGCCACCTGCGCCTTTGGCCTGACTCACTGCCAGAGGTTCCTCTCAAGGAACTCAGGTACGGGTGTGGCCAGACAGTGTAAAACACCCCCCCCCCCCGCCCCGCACACACAGCCCCTCATGTACTCCCTGCCCTGCCTGCCCTGGCTTATGACCTTTAACAGGTCCTGTCCTCTCTCCTCCCTTTCGGGCTTGGGCAAGCCATAACCCATTTTGGACTCAGTTTCTCCATCTCTTCAACCCCTCGTGGAACCTTCCTGGTTCCTCCTAGTTTTGGCATTCCGGAAAGTCTGGGAAACAAAATGCTTTTCTCCTAGGTCAGTTTCTTGTCACATGCACCCGTGCTTCTCAGACCATGGGCAGGTGGCATCTGCCACCACTCCCTTCCCTTTTTTACAATTCACCTCGGTCTGGGAGCTGTGCCTACAGGGTGACCTGCTGCCCTTTGAGGAAATCAGGGCAGAGGGGGTGGGATCCTCTCCTTCCCTGTGCCACCTGGCCTCTTCCCTGGGAGACGGGGAGGGAAGGGTAACGGAGAAGAGGAGGTGGCATTAAAATCATGTAACGATTGCTCATTCATTCAACAAACCTCCGAGTGCCTCTTGCAACCAGAGCCCCCCATATGTCTACCCTTCTCAGTTCCCACTGAACATATGGGGAAAATGGGCTCCTCGGAGGCAAGACCCTTGTCCCAAGTCCCATCCATAGCACACCGGGACCCCCATATCGGGAGGTCTCTCCTCTCCATGTGGAGCTGCCTTCCAGCCCCCGGGGGCCTCCGCAGCACGTCTAAGGGAGCTGGTTTCCCCCGACCCACCTTCTCTGGTCGCTCACGACTTTTTCTCCTTCCCTCCTCTCCACGACTGCGCCTCAGGAGACAGATCAGTTGGAGGAAGAAAAGGCAGAGCTGGAGTCGGAGATCGCTGAGCTCCAAAAGGAGAAGGAGCGTCTGGAGTTTGTGCTGGTGGCCCACAAACCGGGCTGCAAGATTCCCTACGAAGAGGGGCCGGGTCCTGGCCCGCTGGCGGAGGTGAGAGATTTGCCGGGGTCAGCATCCACTAAGGAAGATGGTTTCAGCTGGCTGCTGCCGCCCCCGCCAGCACCGCCCCTGCCCTTCCAGACCAGCCAAGACGCAGCCCCCAACCTGACAGCTTCTCTCTTTACACACAGTGAAGTTCAAGTCCTCGGCGACCCCTTCCCTGTTGTTAACCCTTCGTACACTTCCTCGTTTGTCCTCACCTGCCCGGAGGTCTCCGCGTTCGCCGGCACCCAACGCCCCAGCGGCAGTGACCAGCCCACCGACCCCCTGAACTCGCCCTCCCTTCTTGCTCTGTGAACTCTTTAGACACAAAACAAACAAACACAAGGGAGAGAGATTTGGAAGAGGAGGAGGACGAGAGAGAGGGGAAGAGACAAAGCGGGTGTGTGGCCTTCCTGCCTCTCCTGTCTGACTCTCTGCGACCACTGTCATCGGACAGGAGGACCTCCTTGTGTTTTGTGCCGCCTCTTGTTTCTGTGGCCCGGTGAGGCCAGAACGCTGGTGACTTTGGGGGCAGGGGTTGGGGAGGGAATGGACCCCCCCCCCCCCAGCTGCCGGTTGGCCCTTTCACCTCAACCCAACCTCTGGGGATGGGAGGGGAGAGGGTGGGGGGAGGGCGTCTCGCTTTGGGCGGAGGGAAAGGGGTACTGGTGGTGAGCTGCGGGGTGGACTGGAGTCTTCCCAGAGAGGCCCGACAAGGAAACGCCACAGACCACTGCCCCACGATGTTGCCCACGCCCACCCTTCAGGGGGTAACCAGGCCCAGGTGGTTCTCCCTGCTTCCCGGACCTTAGCTTATTTATCTGACATTTCCACGTGGTTAGATCCTCCTCTGAATTGAGCCTCCCTTTAAGGGAAGTTGATGCACCCTATGATAATCTCCTTCCCTGCCACCCAGACTTAGTCTGAAATGTGAACCTCCCTCCCTGGCTGTCCAGCCTCTCCCTCCCAGCAAAAGTGGCTCTGAATTTCTGGTCTCCTAAGGATCCCCCATCACAACCACCGTCCAATTCAGCCCCCAGTCCTCCTTTCTGATTACAGTGTTACCCCAAGCCTCCCAGCCTGGCTCAGCCTTCCCTCCTGGCCTTCCTTGCTGGGCCTCTCTGATTCAGGCGGCAGGGGGGCGCTGTGATGCCCGTCCTGCTGGAGTGCTTTATACTGTGAACCGGGTTGGCCGGATTGTGGGGTGGGGGGCGGGGGGCGGGGGAGGGAAGCCCAGTGGGACAGAACCCTTCCTGGGGACGGGAGAGAATTGTGTTCCCCACGCCTCAAAGCCTTTCCTTGGTCTCCCCTCCTCCCAGCCGCCTCCTTCCTCCCCTCAACAGTGAGTTAGTTAGACTCCAGGGGTGACAGTATCGGAGAGTGGGGGTGACAGTTATCCACCCGCGTGGCCTCTGTCCTCAGGACCCCGCAGCCCCCAGCCCTGGCCTTCTTGTCTAAGGCCTGTCCCCCTACCCCGGCCTAGGACGCCCACTTCTCCCTCCTCGTGGCACCCCTACATCCTTTCTAGAAAGGGACTAATGGGAGGTTGCCAGGGGGCCCAGTATTTTTTTCCGGAGAAGATTTAAAGGCTGAGGCCTCGCCCCCACCCCCCAACCCCCCAACCCCAATATTTTCGGACTGGCAAACTCAAAGGGGCTGGACTCCCACAGTCTCAGCTTCCTAGCCCCCCAGGCCCCCAGCCCCAGATTCTTGGTTTGGGCTCCCCATCCCTACTCTTCCCGTGCTTCACCTCACGGGAATTCTACCGTGAGGCTGATTGTTTTTTTTGTTTTTTTTTTTTAATTTTAACTTCGGGTGGGCCACGCCGCCTTCTGTGCTGCATGGGAAACATTCCACGTGCCCCGTCCCCGCGCCCCCTGTCCCCGTGGCTATTTATCCCTTTCCTGGTTTCCGAAAGGCACTTATATCTATTATGTATAAATAAATATATTATATATGGGTGTGCGTGTGCGCGTGCGCGTGAGTGTGTGTGAGCGCTTCTGCAGCGTCGGCCTAGGTCACGTCCGGCCCCCCAAAGCAGTGCCGTTGAATTGGAAGCACTGCTTCTGGAACCTTCGAGGCAGCCTGTGTCAGGCTCCCGTTTTCCTCTGGCTGTCTCTAGCTGTCTCCTCTGATTGTCCCGGGCCCCTCTGGTCGTTTGGGGGCAGTGTCTCTGGCTGTCTCTTTCTCGAGTCCCTCCCACGCCGGTCTCTTCTCTGCCTGGTCTTGTGCCCGCTCCCCCCCACCCCCCAGTGTGTCTCTTTTCTGATGGCCCCCCATCCTCCCCAGCTGTCTCCTGACTCTGGGTGTGTTGGGGACATGAGATTTTACTCTTGTGAGCGAGCCTGAGGGATCATAGATTTTTACAACCTGTATCTTTTAAGGATTCTGGGTGTGAGTGTGAGACTGTGAGCAGGGCCTGCCCCTGCCGGACCACAACTTATTGACTCCGCGACTCCCCCCACCCCATGCTGTATTTGTGATTCTCTTTTTTTGTATTTTGCACCTGACCGTCGGGGGGCTGGGGCTGGCTGGCACTGGGCCACGACCCTCCCGCCATGGTTCTGCACTGTCGCCAATAAAAAGCTCTTAAATATGAGTCTGCCAAGCTGTAGGGTCTGTTTGTCCCTGATACCCGTCCCCCTCCTTTGGCAGGAGGGTGCCAGGTTAGATCTGCTGAGGGGGCTGGACACACACATCACACATTCTGGGACTCCCACTTGTGAATCAGTCTGTACCAGGACCACAGGACAGAGGAGGCTAAGCAGTCAGAGGACTTCCCACAGAGTTTGCCTCCTCTTAGAGGGACTGAGGCAGAACAGTGGGCGTGAGGAACTGAAATGCCAAAGGGTGTTTTGGGGGTTTCTTGACAATAGAGGAACTTAACCAACCCCTGTATGCTCAGGATGAGCTGAGTGAAGCTTGAACAGGTAGAGAAATTCGAACCACGCATCCATCCCACAGTACTAGAGATAAAAAAATACTTAGCAATCCTCAGGGTTATATGAACCACAAAAACATGGATCACTTTACACCGAAGATGAGTTTCCTTTTACTTTTCCCATGACCATATTTTCTGGATTATGAACATATAGAGGCCAACCTAAAATGGAATGAACCAAAAATATTGCCACTTCATCTTTTCAAAGATACAGATGAACCATCCCCACTGCAAAATTCAAGCCCTGTCTTATTTGCACGGCAGCAAGTACTCTGGGAATGAAGTGATGGTCTGGAAGCCTTTATAAAAGAATAAGCAGGGGCAGTTGTCATGATGGAATCACTAATTTATTAATCAATATGAAACATTTGCTAAGTACCTACTCTGTGCCCAGCCCACTGCTGGGCAGTGTGGGGGACACGGCAGGGACTGAGACAGCTCCAGACTCTGCCCTCCTAGGGTTCACAGTCCAGTGAAGGACACAGATCTGTCAGGAATGATCCAAAGTGCCCAGGGTTGGGGGAATCCATGGGGCTGGGGGAGCCCAGTGGGGCACATAACCTGGTCTGGGAGTCATCCTTCTCTGAGGAGGGATGGATGAGTTGAGTTCTGGAGGCTAAACAGAAAGTACAGAAGGGGATAGAAAAAGATGCAGTGAGTACAAAGAGCTGTTGGTGGGGAAATGGCTTGATACATTGAAGGAGCTAGAGGTTCATGGAGCAAAGTGTGTAGAGAAATTGTTTAGCAAGGACAGGATTCTGCAAACTTAAGTTCCAGACTAAGAATTTAAATCTTTTCTTGTGGGCACTGGGGAGCCATGGCAGGTTTTGAGTGCACGAAAGGTAGGGGCAGGTTTTTGCTTCAGGAAGACAGCTTTAACCACCAAGTGGAGGGTAGTTGGCCGAGAAAGGGGCAAGACTGGGGCAGGAGACCAGGGAGGGGCCTCAGGTGGGCATGCTGGTGTGTGTCGGGGAAGCCTGGAATAGGGGCAAGGCTATGAGATAGAGAGGAGGACCGGAATTGAAAAGACAGTAGGAGGCAGAACAGACAGGACTCGGTGAAAAGCTAGCTTGTGAAAGTCAGCACAGGGCAGTAGTAAATAGTATGGGCCAGGGGTCTGAGAGTCCTGGAGCCCTGGGACCAAGGCTGGATGACCTCGGACAAGAGGCTTCATCTCTCTGAACCTCAGTTTTCTCATCTGCAGAATGGGGCTATGAGGTGTTAGGAAGCTTATGCCTGCCGATGCTGAGTGCAGAGTGAAGGTACAGTTATCACCCTCTTCACTGCTGTTATTGGGGCCACCTTGATCCCTGGCCTGGAATATTCTCCCCTTCTGTTGGCTCATCCCCTCTCATCCTTCAGGTGTCTGCCCACATGCAACTCTGACACCTCACCTGAACTCAGGTCTCCCTATTACATGGCCTCTAAGTTTGGCACTTGCCTTCCCAGTAGTTATCACCTTTGTGATTGTTCATTAAATGTGTAATTAATGATTGATTAATCTTGGTCTCCTTCACTGGACTGGGAACATCATGAGGCTGGAGCCAGGGCTGTGATCAACACTGTGTGCCAGCACTTGGCACCAAGTAAATACATAATGAATGAATGAATGAATGAATGAATGAATGAATATCTGACCTATGCATGTGTGATTAAATACACGAATGAGCAAATACACTGAATAGGAAAATAAGCAAGTGAAGGGGAGAGATCAAGGACGATTTTCATCATTTTTGGAATCTTCTTTGATATTCCCAGGAAAAGTGTCACCGTGGGAAGAGACCCGACTGGCGGAGATTAAAATGTGAAGCCGAGGATTGCAGTGACGTGACTAGGCGTAGAGCAGAGGGATGTTATTTCTCACGACAATCCGTTCTAATGTGCAGTTTGAAAGGAATAAAAAGTTGGTCGCCGCCCGAAAGGTGGAATTGAACCACTCTGTCGCTAGACAGCTACAGGTTTGAAGCCTGCACCCCAGACCACTGAGGATCATCCGGGCAAGACTTGCCTACCCCCACACAGCTATATAAAACTCAGAAGTCGCTATCTTTTTACAATTATGGTCGTATAGTTTGGGAGGGTGTGAGATTGTCGACTCTGATATCTATAAATTCTCCCAAACTACGACATATATCCTTCCAAAATGTTACCTTTTTTCTTGCATGGTATGAATCATCCTCGCTTTGGAAACCATCTTCATTTGCATAGCGCCGCGCATTCTGGGACAGGGACAGGACCCAGTCGCCTCTAGCTGTTAAAGGGCCCGAAGTCCCCTTATCCAAGTGAGAAGTTGTTTTTTTTTTTTTTTTTATGAGGAGAAACTCATAAGTCGGCTTTCAGAAGCCCGTTCCCTGAAAAAAAAAAAATCCGAATTCGAGTGAGCGAGTTCCTGCTAGAGTTTGATGAAACCCAGCCCCGCGGACTCCGGGTAGGCGGTTATGGGGCTGGTGCGACACCTGCTGTTCCTTTGTGGAACTTCACCGACCTACAGAGTCTTGGGTTCTTTCAAATATTTATTGAGCGCCTACTGAGTCCCAGGCACTGTCCTAGGCCGCGGGATGACAGAAATTCTGTACCCGTTGAGCTTAAGACACTAGAGGTCATCAATTGAGGCACCTATATCTTATGGCCAAGGAAATCTAGGCTTAGAAGCAGATAGTACCTTACCCTGGTCTACACGACCCGTTCACCCCGGGGGAATCAAACCTGTGCCATCGTAATTGTTAATACAAAAAAGTGACCCTTTTATAATTTAAGTCACTCGTTCTGGACCACTTGAAACCTACCCAGGGCTCCCATCTCAGAATAAAAGTCAAAGTTCTCACCACAGCCTTTAAAAATCTCTGTATTGTAGTTCCTTCATTCCTCTGACCCCATCTCCTAATCTGCTGTCCTCATTTTTTTGGCATCTGGGATACAGATCTCCTGCTGCACACACCAGGTATGCTTCTTCCCCAGGGCCATTGTGTTTGCTGATCCTCCTGCCTGAATCTCCTTTCCTCCACATGTCCACTGACTCACTGCCCCCCCATCGCTCTGGCCTCTGCTCAAATACCACCACCTGGTGAGGTCTTCTTTGACCGCTCAGTTTAAAATAGCAAGTCCTGGGGACGCCTGAGTGACTTAGTGGTGGAGCATCTGCCTTCCGCTCAGGGCTTGATCTTGAGTCCTGGGATCAAGTCCCACATCAGGCTCCTCATGGGGAACCTGCTTCTTCCTATGTCTCTGCCTCTCTCTGTGTGTGTCTGTCATGAATAAATAAATAAAACCTTAAAAAAATTAAAATAGCAAGTCCTGGCACTCTGTCCCCTTACCCTGACGGGCTTTTCTCCACTTCTGATCACCAGTTACCATATTCTATGCCTGTTGGCTTATAGTCTGTCTGTTCCCACTAGAATATCAGTTCCATTACAGTATGGACTTTGTTTTGGTTTATTTCTGAGTCCCTACTGCCTAAAGAGAGCTTGAGAACTTAGCATATGCTTGGTAAATGTTTGTAGGATGGATATAAGACCATGCTTCTCTGAGCCTCGGTTTCCTCATCTGAAAAACAAGATTAGTACAACTGATTCCAGTTGTGGAGGAATCACAATGAGCAGATGGATATAAAACTCTGGGGTGCACTCCCTAAAGGTTGTTTCAAACTCCAACCTGTTTCTAGATTCTTGTAAGGGTGCTAAGGATGGGCTTGGGGGCTTTAACCATTCTTGGACCCATAATTATTTTTTAAAGATTTTTATTTATTTATTCACGAGAGACACACAGAGAGAGGCAGAGACATAGGCAGAGGGAGAAGCAGGCTCCCTGCAGGGAGCCGGATGTGGGGCTTGATCCCAGGACCCTGGGATCATGACTTGAGCCAAAGGCAGACATTCAACTGAGCCACCCAAGTGCCCCAGACCCATAATTTCAACCAGTCCCTCTTTCTCCATTCATTTTTTATAGGTTTTTTGTTGTTGTAGTTAATTTTACTTTGAAGTAATCTCTACACCCAATGCAGGGCTCCAACTCACAACCCTGAGATCAAGAATAGAAGCTCCACTAAGCAAGCCAGACACCGTCTTCCATTCTTCATTACAAAGCGACACTGTCTTATGGAAAGTGTGAATAAAAACATATTTAGGAAATCTCATTATTTTTAAATTTGGAAATGGAGAACATGGTCCCTGCTTAGCAGGTCTAGATTCAAGCGAAGCCCCCTTAAGCTCTCTCTTTCTTTTTCTTTTCTTCCTTTTTGTTCCATAGCTGCTGCTAGGCAACCCCTACACACAAAGACCGGGGCTGTAACTACTAGTCCTGCAACATCATTATCTATCTCCTAAAATGTGACATACGTCTCTAGCGGCAAGTGAGATGATTTTAGGTGATGCACGAACAAACTGTTTAAATGTTAATACTTTTGTGTTTATTTTTACTCTTACCTTCTATTTCTAGCAAGTGATACTTACTTCCATAGACGTGAAGTAACTTTTTTTTTTTTTTTAAAGACATTTGTTTTCAGGGCACCTGGGTGCCTCAGTCAGTTAAGTGTCTGCCTTCAGCTCAGGTCATGATCTCAGGATCTTAGGATCCAGTCCTGCATCAAGCTCTCTGCTCAGTGAGCAGCCTGCTTCTCCCTTCCCTCTGCTCGCTTATGCTCTCTCTCAAAAAATTAAATAAAAAAAATATATTTTAAAGACATTTGTTTTGTTTTTAATTAACCGATTTAAAGAAAAATATTAGATGAAAAGCAGAGTGGGTGGTAGAAAGATCATGAAGGTTAATGAGGGAATGACTGAGATTCGGGGAAACAATGTCATAGCTCACAAACAGCTTCTGTTTACTGGGCATTTAGTGTGTGCTAGGTCCTGCACCAAGGGCTTTACAAGTCCACACAGTTATGATGACAGTTTTCCATTTGAGGAAACTGAGGCTTCAAGAGGTGAAATTACCGGATACCTGGGTGGCTCAATGGTCCAGTATCTGCCTTTGGCTTAGGTCATGATCCCAGGGTCCTGGGATGAAGTCCCACATCAGGCTCCCTGCAGGGAGCCTGCTTCTCCCTCTACCTATATCTTTGCCTCTCCCTGCGTGTGTCTATCATGAATAAATAAATACAATCCTTAAAAAAAAAAAAAAAAAAGGAAGTGAAGTCACTTGCTCAAGGTCACATGGCCAAGAGGTAGTGAAGCCGGGATTCAAATCCAGGTCTCTGGGTCATTAGCACCCAGTTTCCTGCCTCCTTCTCCCTTGGTTTTGGAATCTGAGGCCCAGAAAAGCCATGAGGCCCTTTACTTGGTCCCAAGGCAAGTAGATAGAAAGAGGTGGTTGGATGAGGGCATTTGAGAAAGAGAATAGAGGTGGCTTCCTGACTTATTAGGTGTTGGGGCTGAGGAAGTAGGAATCTAGGGCTGTAACGAGGTCTCTTGCCTGGTGACAAGGTGGCAGAGGGGATATCCCTGAGCTGGAAATCAGGTAGGGCAATAAAAGGTGTGGACATGTTTGTGGAGGGAGTTGTCCAGAAGGCAGGTGGGCATGGGTCTGGGGCTCAGGTGAGAGGGCTGCCAGGCAGGTAGGGTGCAGGGATCGACTAGTGATGTCTGCCTTGGGCAGAGGCATGGAAAGCTGCCGTCAAACTAGCCCTGAGACAGAGGGTCTCTCAGCATCTTCCCCTCGATCATTTCATAATATAAACAGATTACGAGGGAACTTCTTCTGGAAGGCTGGGGAAGATTCCTCCGTGAATACCACTTAGGTGCTTTTCGGTGCAGGAAGGTGAAAGCTGGAGGAGGCTGGAAGCACAGGAGGCCTTGGGTTTTCCACAGGAGTCTTTATTACAGTGTAAATCCAAGCTCAGGCCTCCCCTGGGCCCCATGCAAAGCCCTGGCTTTGGGGCTAGTGGCGTCCAGGAGACACCAATCTCTCACGGCGCCTCCAGCGGCGGGGTCACGGAAGTGCAGGGCGGGTGCCCTATCTAGGCGACTACAAGTCCCAGCAGGCGCCACGGCCAAAGGTGCCTCGCCTTTCCGGGACTCCTAGAGCAGAGCCTCTTGGGAGATGTAGTCCTGGCCGCTCAGGAAATGGCTCGGGCGGAGGCGGAGGGAGGGCGGGGACGGAAGGGAGATGGAGTTGGGCAGAGGGCTGCAGGGGTTGGGGGCAGGCGTCCCGAGGGCAGAGACACCCCTTTCATTCGGCTTTGGCTTTGGATCCAGAGACTGCAGCTGCTGCCGAGGCGAGGGCTCCGGACCCTGGGATCTTAGCTCGGATCCTGAGGGAGAAACAAGTGGAGTCATGAGGTGGGGCAAGAGACCCATAGGAATCTAAGAACTATGGGGAAATCTGGATGGGGGGCGGTGTGTGTGTGTGTGTGTGTGTGTGTGTGTGTGTTCGCGCGCGCACAAACTGACTGCCCTTGCCCTCCACCTAATGGCCTGAGTTGAAATTGTCTTTGAGGAGGGGACATTAACCCCAAGAAATTTAGGGATAGGTAATATCCGGGAAAAAGTTCCTAAGCTTCTCCCCTCCCCATCCCATCCATCTCCATCCCATGCCCTTACTTAGCTTTGATGTGGCTCAACTGATTGGTCACCAATCCCACATACTGGTCCATCTGGGCCTGGAAAAGACCAAAAAGGAGAGATTTGAGAGCTTCTTCCGGATTCATTCAGGAGGTTGCTTCCTCTCCCACCTCCAAATGAGAAATTGGGGAGAGTGGTCCATCACTGGACCTTCGACTCCAAGCCTAACAAAATACCCTTGAAAGTCAGAAGTTCAAGCTGAGGCGTCAGTCGGTCGGGCCGAGCTCTGCGTGGGGAATGATGTCGGGTAGACACGCAGGAAATTGCCAGTAAGTCTGTTTCCCAGGAATGACTATTAATCTTCGAGTGAGTTGTACGTGCGTGTGTCTGTGTATGAGTCGGGTGAGAGTATGGGGCATCGGGGTTGGTTGTCAAGTCGCTGCGTGGATTGACTTAAATACTAGTTTAAATCACAGTGTGACCGCCTTTGAGAGTCTTGATGATTCCAGCATGTGAGGGAGTTAGTACTATCTCTGGCAGACATGTGTATCATTTGGCTCTCAGCTGTGCCGGGAAAGGGAATGTCAGTCCATCTGCCTGTCTCCGGATAGGATATATGGCAGTTGGCCTCGGTTCTCTCAATGTTCTGGGCCACAGCCATCCCACCCAATGTTGACCGAGATGTCAGTCCCTGGCAGTTTTGGGGTGAAAGCATCGGTTAGTCCCCCTGCCTTGGGTTGGGGCATGTCAATAGGATCCTGGCTCTGCTAAGGGGACCCCAATCAAAATGCTTATTATCTTTGGCTGGTGAAACATATCTGTTCTACTCTAGCTGTGTTGAGGAGGGGCCGTAAGCAGACCACCTGTGCCTGGCTGGGACATCTGTCAGTAGGACACTGGCTAGGGGGGGAGGGCGAGGGAGGAGTCAGACCACCTGTGTTTGCTGGGACACTGCCAATGGAGGGCCTGTCACACCCACCTGGTGTTGCCGGTACAGCAAGGGGACAGTGAATAAACCGATCACTCCTGTAAGCACAGAAATGGGGATCAGGGTTCTCCCAAGAGATTAACAGTTCCATCTAGAACCTTGTCCCCCACCAAAACCCAATGACCCACCTCCCCACCCTGCCCCCCACAGGTTTCCCTGCTCACCCAGAATGAGAAGCGTCAAACCGTTGAAGACGGCACCCACGAAGGTCAAGATGTAGAAGAGAAGGGCCAGCTGGAGGTGAGGGTCAGTGTCAGCAGAGCCCCCAGGGCAGTCCCCAGGCTGTGACCTTACCCAGCAATGGCCCTCCTACCCCCCCAGGGCCAGCAAGGTGAAAGCTAGGAACCCAGGAGGGCAGTGGGGGTTTCGGGGGCACCTTGAGGGAGTCCACGAGGTCTTCTACCAGGAAGAAATGCCGCAGCTGGATGGCCATAGAGACCACTCGGGACGCGATCTGCTGGGACAAACGTTCCATCTGCTCCCGAGTCAGGGTCAGGTCCACATCCAGATAGGCCCTGGGACGACAATGGGTGTCAGGCACCTCACTGTGTGGATCAGCCCAGTCTGAGGGGTGTGTCTGGGACATGGGCAATAACTAGGGGTTTGAGGAGGCCAGGTGTAGTGGCCTAGGGTCAAGGTCAGGGGCAAGAGATGGGGTCAAGGATTAAGGGTAAGATGTTAGGATCAGAGAGGTTAGGGCTGGAAATCGGGGTCAGAGTCGGGTTGGAGTCAGAAACAAGAACAGGGTGGGTCATGGTCAATGTGAGTTGTGCCTGGTTGGAGTTCAAGGGCCACACCACCCATTTGGTCAACACTGAGGTCTAGACAGAGGTCAAAGTTAGGGGCCAGGGGTTCTCACTGGAAGGGGTTGGCACCATCCCCCCGGTGCACGGCCTGCAGCACTTTTCGGTAAACCCTGAGAGAGATGGTGCCACAGAGCAGCAACAGGGCCACATGGGCGGTCACGGACACGATGCTAAAGTGCAGGAGGCAGAGCAGGGAGACCATGAGGCCTGTGAAGACCACTCCTGACGTCCTTGTGTCCTTCCAGTACAGCAGGTCCGCCACTGTGGAGGGAGAGGGGGCCATCAGGCTGGGCTTTGGACCTGGCCTGACTGATCTCTTGACCTTCCGCTTCCTGTCTCAGGGCTGAACCTTGACTTCTTGAACACACCTGGCCTGCACCTGAACTCAATTTCCCAATTTCTAGTTATCTTCTTTTATTCCGAGCTGCTTCCCCTCTTCTCCTGGAAAGCCCAAGTTAACCATCTAGCAAATTCCCTTAATCTCAGTCCTGCCCATAGAGTATGTGTGGATGCAATTTTTGGTCGTTGCTTATGAAAAATAGAATCATATATACACTTTTCTGCATCATGCACATCCTACTCTTTTCCCTCCTAGAATTCCTTCCTCGTCAGTTGGAATAGCTCTTAATTCATTCATTTTTTTAAAAGATTTTATTTATTCATTTGTCAGAGAAAGAGAGAGAGCACAAACAGAGGGAGTGACAGGCAGAGGGAGAAGCAATCTCCCTGCTGAGCAAGGAGCCTGATGCAAGATTGATCCTAGGACCCTGGGATCATGACCCGAGCCGAAGGCAGACACCCAACCCACTGAGCCGCCCAGGCATCCCTCTTAATTCATTCTTTATAAGGGTTCCACAGTATTCTGTAGTGTGGCTGTACCATCGTTCATTTCATTCAACATTTATCTATTGCTGGGTCATTCATTTGGTTTCTTAACCCCCATTCCTCAACAGTGCTGTAAGCACCAGCCTTCTACAGATATTCTTACCTCCCTGCAGGGAGGTTCTATTTCTGAGATAGAATTCCAGACGTGAAATGGCCAGGTGGACTAGTGCTGCGTTTCTGAATGTCCTTAGTATTATCAGATTGCTTACTAGCAGAACTATTAACAATTTTCATTTCCATGAGCAACTTGAGAGTGATCTTTTCTCACATCCTGCCCGACAATGGGTGTTATTGTTCTTTTCATTTTTTGCCAACCTGACAAGTGTAAAGTGGTATCTTCTTGATACTCCCACCAGCACACACTTCTAAGTCCTAAATGTATTAAAAATACCATCCTCAAAAAAAAAAAAAATACCATGCTCCTTTCTAAGCCTTGATTCAAATTTATGACTCCTTTCTGAGATGCTAAATTTGCCTCACAAGCCCACCCTGAGCCCTGACCTCCAGACTCTAATGTTTCATTTTTTGGGGTGTGGAGGGGAGCTCTATGTGCAACCTGGGGCTTGAACTTGCCACTGGAGATCAGTGGCTCTACCCACTGAGCCAGCCAGGTGCCCCTCCAACGTTTCATTTTGCCCATCTAAATGTTAACAGCCTTCCCAATAATGTGATCCCATCTGAGACCTGAACCAGGAGTCCAATACCCTTCCAGATGCTCCACCCTCTGACCCTCACTTGGATCAAGTTCTGACCCTTCCAGACTGATCCCCCTCAGAGTCTGACTCCCCTCACTTCTGTATCCTCCTGATAACACGTCCTCTCATCTATCTCTAACTAGGGCAGGCCTCCCCCTACCCGCAATGCAGGGCCCTCCCTTGCAGGCTTCCCAGGGCCAGTGCCAACTGGTGGGGGAGGGGCCGGGTCGTCTTAGGCGGGGGCTAAGTTTAGGCACTCTGGGGGGAGGGGGCCTGGCCCACAGCTGTGCTGGCCTGTCCAGGTCCTGAGTGACAGCGCCGCCTGGGCCTGAGGCTGGGGGAAGGGGGCCTCCCTGCTCTCAGGCCCCAAAACCTGCGCTCGGGGGAGAGGGGACCCCACGCTCCCTCCACTCCCTCTCTAGACACCCCCACAACCCCCCGGCCTCCACCGGCAGCTCCAGGGAATCTGGGACCAGTAGGAAACATACCCGCAGATTTGAGGGGCATAAGAGAGAATCTGGACCCATTGACGCCGTTCCCCAACCCCGGTCCCACCAGCCCGCTCCGCAAGCCCACCTTTACTCCCCATCTCGGCTCCAAGTGAGAGGCTGCGGACACCGCTACTTCTCAGGGATTTTGCCCGCTTCGGTGGAACTCGGAGGGAGGGAGTAGGGGGCGGGGCCCCTTTGTACCCAGCCAATGGCTCTCCCTAGAGGTGGGGACAGTTCCAGAAAGGGGTGGCTTTCTTTGTAAACACCCAAAGGCAGTGCTGTCTGTAATCAACCCACGGCCATTCGTGGAGCCTAAGCGTATTTTAGAGGAAGGTGGGGTCTGTTTGCAACGGGCCAACGGATGCGGTCAGGGCAGAGGAGCGTTGCAAAAAGGCGCAGAGTTTACTTTTTAATGTCCCATGGCCACAACCAGAAGACAGCAGTTATTTTTTCAGGGATCTGTCCTGCCCAAAAGCAGCCTCTAGGAGGAGCACCCCAAAAGAGGGATTTTATTTTTAGCCACCAGCCAATCGTAATGCTCAGAGGAGGGCTCAAGTCTCAACGTGGGCGGGACAACTATATAAAAAGCCAATGGCAATCTTAGATAACGGGAAAATTTGCCTAAAAGGGCGGAGTTTAATATCTAGCCAATGGCAATACCTTCTCTTCTCCAGGATCCTCACTTCCTTCGCGAGGTAGGTCCCTTTAAATGCCGACCCTCCCACTTTCGCTGTGGTCCAAAGGAGCACCTTCACTCACGCACATTACCTAGAAGGAGTGGTTCCAGTGTGAATTCTGATTGGTCCGTGCTATCGAGGCACTGCCCCGTGATTGGCTCCTGCTCCAGATGCCCCCGCGGCTCTTCCTCCTTCTGGTCCGGGGAGGGCTCATCAGGCCAAGAGTTCGAATCCCGGGATCGGGGTGGGGACGGGGTACCCGCCTGAGGGGTTCCAGAGCCCGGGCTGGGCTGCGGAGTCAAGACTTCCGGCGGCGGCGGCGGTAAGGACTGAGGGAGTCCGAGTTGTAGGTCCAGTTCTGGTGCGTTAGAAAGAGAAGGCCGTGAGTTTTCACCTTGGAGCTGCCCTGAGGAGAGACCACCCACCCTGTGGCTTCGGTCCCAGCACCTCTGACATCTCACCTTTCCCAGCCTCTCCAGCCTCCGAGCCGTCGGGCTCCTCGTCCTCCAGTGGGGTGGAGCTACTTGTGGCAGAGTCTTCTCCGGACCCCGCTCCCCGGGCCGCCCAGCCCAGCTGGTCCAGCTGGAGCCCTAGGTCCTCCAGGGGGCGTCCGGCCGGAGGGGCAGTTTCAGGGCCACTGCGGCGCCCAGGTTCCGGGGATTGGCTCAGGCTGGGGATGCTCTCCAAACTGTCGCCCAGGCCAGGCTGAGGGGGCGGGTCTCGCGGTTCAGAGACTGAGCGGCCCTGGGGTCGGGGGCGGCGGGCAGCTGAATCCCGGCGGGCCCCAGAGCCCACCACACCATCGAAGGCGATGTAGGAGAAGGTCAGCTCCCGAGGGGTACCCCAGTCCTGCGACGTGGTCTCTTCCTCCTCGTCCTCTGAGAATTCTCGGGCTGTGTGAAGCTCCCGAAAATCTGAGTCGTCATTCCCTCCTGCAGTGAGCAAAGGAGGGTATGAGCTACTCTAAGTGGGACCCTGACCCTCTCTTCAACCCCCCGGCCCAGCTGTGAGCCCCTTCAAGGCTCACTCTCACATCCTCCCCCTCCACTTACCTTCTGTGGAGTCAGGGGTAGAGGAGGCTGTAGACGGAGCTTCTTCTGCGAGAAGGAAAGAATCGAAGATTCTTAGAAGCTTAGACTGTCGGAATCACAGAAGTGTGCCAGTCCTGGAAACTTGGACGGTCCGAATTAAGGAATCTTAGAATAGTTGAATCACAGGACCTTTAGAACATTCTACAGACTGTAAAACCTTACTATAGTGCTATCAGAAGTTCACCCTTATAAGCTCAAATCCAGGGATTTTGTTTTTAAAGATTTTATTTATTTATTCATGAGAGACACAGAGAGAGAGGCAGAAACATTGGCAGAGGGAGAAGCAGGCTCCCTGCAGGGAGCCCAATGCTGGACTCAATCCCAGGACCCCAGAATCATGACTGAGCCAAAGGCAGAAGCTCAACCACTGAGCCACCCGGGTGCCCCTCAAATCCAGGAATCTTAATCTTAGAGTCTTCAAATTAGGAATTTTAGGAGGCTTCAATCAGTTATTCTTTCAAAAACCTTTTATTGAACACCTACTATGTACCAGGCACTGTTTTAGACTGAGAATACAAATATGAACAAAACAGACAAAATCTCTGCCTTGTAGGGCTTATACTACGTGGTTGAGATAGACAGTACACAAATATATGATGCTGGGTGCTAAGTGTGCAGAAAACAATAAAGCAGGGTAAGGGAAGTGAAAGTGAGAGGATGCTATTTCACACAGGTGGATCAGGAAGACTTCTATGATAAGATTACATTTAAGCAGAGACTTGAATGAAGTGAGGAATCCTACAGGTGTCTAGGGAAGAGTCTTGCAGGCAGAGAAAAAAGTCCAGTGCAAAGGCCCTGAGACAGGCACTATGCTTGGCAAATCTGAGGAACAGAGAGGTGGAATAGAGTGACTGGGAGGAAGAAGGGTGGGAGATGAGGGCAGAGAGAGGTAGGTAGGGATTATGTAGGGCCTTCCTTTGTAAGCCAAAGTAAGGGCAAGATCTTAGGATGCTGGGATGATGTCCTTTAATGTTGAAATAACAAATGCTCAGAATTTTGGCATCTGGACTCCTAGGACATGCAAGTGGCCAGATCTGAGAGTGTTGAAATTCTCAGCTGCGGGAACCACGGGGGTATGAGACAGAAGATGTTAGCCCAGGACTGTTAGAGCCCTGATCTCAGAGATCGTGAGGATCAGATAAGGCATTTTTCAATTGTGGAACCTAGCCCCTCAAAGCTAGCTTGGGGTTTTGCCTACAGGAGATGCTCAATGCTGCTTGGAAACTGAAATCAGATGCACACCCCCCACCCCCGTCCCCACCTCGTTTTGGCAGCTGGGGAATCGGAGGCCCGGAGTAGAATGGGTGTCTTCCAGGGTTACTACTAATCAGTGGTAAAGCTCAAGTAAGGACCCAGGAGTCCTGGCCCCAACCCAGGGATAGCTGTTTCCAAGGGACAGGATGTTGGACAATTTGGGCGAGGTCGGGGAAGCCTCTGGGTCTGGGCAGAAGACGGAGGTGGGATGCGAAGATGGATGATGGGGGTGGAGTGTGGATCCCTCTTCTTTATCCTGGCTCTACCCCTCCGTTCAACTCCCCTCCCCGCAGGCTGCGGCCAGCACCAGGGCGAGGGGACAGCTCCCGGAGAGCGTCCTCATCCCTGGGTGGGGTCCGGCGCCATATCCTAGAGCCCGGCGCGACCCTCGCCAGTTACCTCGGTGCCCCCCACCTCCGCCTGGACTCACTCAGGTCCTCCGGGTCAGGCTGCCCCCGTCGCCACTGGAATGCGGGGGGAGGGGAGGGCTTCCTTTGTCTCCTTCATCTCCTCCCCCATCCCAATTCTCCCGCGACCCGGCACGGAGGGGTTACTGGGGAGGAGCCCACCCGGGCCTCTGGGCCCCACACCAGGCCTGAGCTTCCCCCTACTCACTGCAGTGGGCGAAGACCGGCAGGACCTGCCCCATGGCCCTCCTCGGGCCTGCATCGGGACCCCCGCCCACTCCGGCCACGCCGCCCTGGGCCTGGGGCCGCGGGCGCTCATCTCCGCCGCGCCCACGACGCCGCCGCCATCCTCGCCGCCTCCTCCTCCGGGGCCGCTCCAGCAGCAGCAGCAGAAACACCCGCCGCCGCCGCCCTCTGCTCCGCTCGGCGGGGGCGGGCGGGGCCGCGGTGGGGAAGGCACTGCAGCGCGGGGCCGGGGGCGGGGCCAGAGGACCAGCGGGCGGAGCTCAGAAGCGGGCGGGGGGCGGGTAAACACCAAGGGGCAAAGGGGGCGTGGCCTTCCTACAAGGGGGCGGGGCTAAGAGGTTATGCTACTAGGCGGAAAAGGCGCGGAAGGCGGTCTGAAGGGCGGGGCCTGATGGACGGGGCGCGGCCTCTAGCGGAAGAGAGGAGGAGCCTAGAGTAGGACCCGGAGAGGGGCTCGGGGGGAGAAGGATGGACGCGCCTAGAATGAGGGCGTGGATCTCAGTATGGGTTGGGGCGGAGCCAGGGGAGGCATTCAGCAGAGGATGTAAAGACCACCGCTCTGAGGAGGGATCGGAGCTGAGAACCCCAGAGGGAGTGGGATAGAGGGCGGGAGAAACTACACGGAAAGTTTGAGGCAAGGGGAGGAGCTCAGATGTGGGCGGGGCTTAAGTTAAGTTAGAATTAAGCAGGTAGTTGGGCGGGGTCAAAGACGGAGAAGGTAGAGGCGTGGCCTAGAAAAAGGAAAGAGCAGGCAGGGAAGGGGCGCAGCCCAGAGGGTAGGAGAAACCTACAGAGCAGGGGGCCAGGCTCCCCAGAATGTGGGGACTGGGTCTGTAGTTAAGGGACGGAGCTAAGACTGAAAATTAGGAGTGTCTGAGGCTATGTGCTTGAATGCACGGGTAGGACCTGGAAACGGAGAAAACGAAGACCCGGGGCAAGACCCAGAAGTGGAGCGGTCGAACTGAAAAAATAAAGGATTTAAAGATTTTGAAACTGGGGCGGTTGGGGGGCAGGACACTAAACTAACGGTGTATAGAACACGGATTCTAAAGCTCTTTCCGAAACACTCTTTGCTTCTTTTATGACTCAGTTTCCTCTTCAGTACATCGGAGATTATGTAAAATAGAGGTAGCGCATGGTAAGTGCTGTTTACTACTATTTTTTCGTGACCCAGATCCCCAAACGTCATTTTGAAGATACAGGAGAGAAGACACCCAAGAGTCCAATCTCTTCTAGTAACTCGACTTGAGTGCAGGTCAAGGGTACAGGAAGGAGATTTAGGTGGTTTAAAATCTCACAGTGGAGGGGATTAATGGAGTTGGGAGGGGGGGTAGGTGCAGAGGGTGGAGGCGTCCTGATCCCAGGGCTGAAGAATGGCTGCCTTTGCCCGCCTGCTGGAGCATCTCCTCTGGCCAGCTTGCAAAAAACAGGAGGTAGAGGAGGAAGAGGAGGGGCGCAGGTCTCACCACGGGCCTCGGTCGCTCCTGGACGCGCCGCGATGCGTCCAGCGGCCGCACGGGGGTGCGGCGGCGTCTTGCGGCTTGCGCTTCGGGGCCAGCGCTGTGCAGGGCTGGCGCGCGCACATGGAGGACGCGCACTGCGCTTGGCTCGAGCTGCCCGGGCTACCCCCAGGCTGGGCATTCTTCGCGGTCCTCGACGGCCACGGCGGGGCGCGAGCTGCCCTATTCGGTGCGCGCCACCTGCCGGGCCACGTGCTAGAGGCTCTTGGCCCCTCGCCGGGGGAGCCCGAGGGAGTGCGCGGGGCGCTACGCCGAGCCTTCCTGAGCGCGGACGCACGCCTGCGTGCGCTCTGGCCTCGTGGCGAGCCGGGGGGCACCACGGCCGTGGCTTTGCTAGTCTCCCCGCGTTTTCTGTACCTGGCGCATTGCGGTGACTCCCGAGCGATGCTGAGTCGCGCCGGCGCCGTGGCCTTCAGCACCGAGGACCATCGGCCCCTCCGGCCCCGGGAACGGGAGCGCATCCACAACGCGGGGGGCACCATCCGCCGCCGGCGCCTCGAAGGCTCACTGGCAGTATCCCGAGCGCTGGGAGACTTTGCTTACAAAGAGGCTCCGGGAAGGCCTCCTGAGCTGCAGCTCGTTTCTGCGGAGCCTGAGGTCACCGCCCTGGCTCGCCAGGCTGAGGACGAGTTCCTGCTATTGGCCTCTGACGGTGTGTGGGACGCGATGTCTGGCGCTGCCCTGGCGGGACTGGTGGCATCGCGCCTCCGCTTGGGCCTGGCCCCGGAGCTTCTCTGCGCGCAGCTGTTGGACACGTGTCTGTGCAAGGTCCTAGGGGCGGGGCTTGGAGTCACTGAGGGGAAGAATTTAAAGGATCTAGGGAGTAAGGGATTTTGAGGAAGGGGCTCCCTCGAACTACAGGAGGGGGTTAGGCTTCAGTGAGGGGCGTGGCCTGCCGAGTGGGCAGGGCCAAAACATGGAGGGGCAGAGCCAGGGCTGTCTGTGCAAGATCCGAAAGCCATAGTGATGGATAGGTAAGTGGGAGGGGCCTAAGAGAAAGGCGTGGTCTTTCTTGGGATTTAGTAGTGGATCCTGGTCTGATTCATGCCTTTATGAAGAGCAGCAGGACGGCGGAGTGGGAGGAGCCTCGGCGAAGGGGCAGGGTTCTCTGATAGAGTGCGGCGAGGACAGTGAGAGGTCTAGGTGACCCGTCCTGGTGAGAGGACTTGGTTTACACTGGCAGAGAAACGGCCCTAACCAGATTGGGGAGGAGGACACTAGAAGGCTGAGATTGTTGGGAAGCTCTGCATCCCATCAGGCTCCTTTTTCTCCACTTTCTCCAGGGCAGCCTGGACAACATGACCTGCATCCTGGTCTGCTTCCCTGGGGCCCCCAGGCCTTGTGAGGAGGTGATCAGGAAGGAGTTAGCGCTGGACACAGCCCTGGGCCACAGGGTCGCCGGTGAGGAGGCTCCAAGAGCATAGCGGGAAGGGTGGTCAGTGAGCACCCATAATCCTTCCCTCCTTCTCAGCACTGTGTTCCTCTGCTCAGGAGCCCCCCAGCCTGAACACGGTTTTCTGGACTCTGGCCTCAGAGGACATCCCAGATTTACCTCCTGGGGGAGGGCTGCACTGCAAGTGAGTGTGGGGGGCGTGGTGAGGTGTAATGGGGGGAGGGGTGGTAGAAGGAGGGTCCCCTGCTGGGCCTCTCTCTGCTCTCCAGGGCCGCTGTCATTGCTGAAGTTTATTCTCAGCTCTACCAAGCCTCAGGACACCAAAGGCAGGTAAGGACTTCATGTTCTTGAATGTTTCTCTTGGAAGCATGTAACCCAGGCCTCCTACCTCCTTTAGTGTTGGAGGAGTTGAGGAGACAAGCGGCTTTCCTGATATATTAATAAATTCTCACTCCTGGCCCTGAATCATTGTGCTAGACATGATAGGGGCAGGGGAGGGGGGAAGCAGAAGCAGAGAAGAGACTGCCTCTCTTCCCAAGAAATGTGTCCCCTGCATTAGCCTGTACAACCCATTATCCCAAGCACCACCCCTTTCATCCATAAATAAGGCAGAAAAATTCAAGGAATGTTTATGACCAATCCCAAGACCTGGATGTGAGGATGGTCAGGGTCTTGGATGAGTGAGTAGGGCCTAGATAGCTTACAAGAATTTGGAGCTATCCAAAGAGGTGGTGGGTGGAGCCAAATAAAGTCAGGCAAGGGGTGGGAGTCCGGGAGGAAATGGAGGGAGGGGAGATTGTTGATAGTTCCCCAGCAGCAGAAGGAGGTATTTGTCAAGATTGTTTGATTTGTAATCGACAGAAACCCAATTCCACCTGGGACAGAAAAACAAGGAACTTACTGGGTCACTTAATTGAAGAGTTCAGGCATAAGGCATTGACTACATCCAGTTCTCAGATATCAGGAACCATCTCTTGGTTTTATTTTCTCTGCATTGACTTCATTTCCAGGCAGGATCTCCACATGAGGTAGCAGAGAGTTGCAGCTCTAGCAGCCTCATGTCCCAGGAGCCCAACATTCCCAGTGGAGAGAATTCACCAGGTTCCCAGTAGCGGAAGCTCTGGTTCCATGGCTGGTTCTCACTGACCACACTGGCCCACATGTCTGATCAGTCACTGTGTCTCTGACTGGCCAGGCTGGGGTCACATGCCCACCCCTAGGACTTGGGGCTGAGGTCCACTCCACCCAACCCAGAAGGATTGATGGACAGATGGGGAATGGCGGCCCCTCAAAGAAAAATAAAAGTGGTGGTTCCAGAATATAGGGAAGCAGATACGGAGAACCAAGGGGAGGTTCTTATCAGCCGTTTCCCACCTTCTTTGTTACAAAAGGGCCCAACTGGGGCCAGAAAGCCCACTGGCACCCACTGAAACTCTTCCTTGGACTTGGAGGCCTGACAGCTATTGCCCTTTGAGGACCCTGTGCCCAGCCAGGGCCTCAAAGGAACTGAGGAAGAAGACTCCCCTTCCCCAGCTACACAGGCCAGCGGAAGGAAGACAACCCGAGGGAGGAACCCCAGAATGCTTATTTCCCCTTCTCCTACTTCCCTCTCACACAAAGTCTTATGGGGAAATTCCACCCATCTGAACTTAAAAGGAAAAAAAAAACCCACCCCAAACCAAATCAAATGCTTCTGAAATATTTTAAGCTGAATGGATCCTTGAGTGATAACCCAGTTCAATAACCTTCTCTTCCCTTCCCATTTTTTCATCTGTTTTGGAGGGAGTTAGGAGAGAAGACTTATTGTTAAATTTTAATGATATAACTCAAAATAAATTTCATATATGTATGTATGTATGTATAAAAAACCCTAGACCTTATTTCTCTTGTCATGGGGCAGCTATGTATTGGGCATCTGCTGTGTGCTAGGCTCTGCTCACAGCCATCAACCAGGTGGGACCACTGAAATCCCTGCCACCCCGAGGGACACACCTCCTAGTGTGTGGGGAGACAGCGAACAAGGAAGCAGATATTACCATCTCAGATACTGATTAAGTGTCTTACGGCAAATAAAACAGGGTAGGGTGATAAGATGTCTAGGGGGGGCTACTTTGTTTTTTAAATTGTATTCTTTTTTTTTTTAAAGACTTTATTTATTTATTTATTTGACAGAGCACACACAAGTAGGAGGAGTGGTAGAGTGTGAAGCAGACACCCTGCTGAGCAGGGAGCTGGATGTGGGGCTTGATCCCAGAACCCTGGGATCACAACCTGAGCCAAAGGCAGATGCCCAACTGACTGAGCCATCCAGGCACCCCCCCCCTTTTTTTGAATGGGTAATAAGTTCACTGGATTCAGAATTCAAAGGGTACAAAATGGTATACAAAAATGAAGTCTTTCTCCTCCCTACTCCTTAGCCACTCAATTTCACACCTGGGGTTTTCTTTTTATTTTTTTAAAGATTTATTTATTATTTATTTATTTATTTATTTATTTATTTATTTATTTATGAGAGAGAGAGAGGCAGAGACACAGACAGAGGGAGAAGCAGGCTCCATGCCGGGAGCCCGATGCAGGACTCGATCCCGGGACTCCAGGATCGTGCCCTGGGCCAAAGGCAGGTGCTAAACCGCTGAGCCACCCAGGGTTCCCCCCCACCTGGGGTTTTAAACAGGGGGATCCGGGGAGATCTCTGAGAAGAGTGCAAAGATCACAGAGAAGAGTGTCCCAAGGCTCAGTAGTCAGTGCAAAAGCCTAGAGGCTGGACGGAACCTGGTATTTTCAAGATGAAGTTTGATATGTCTCGAGATGTCTATGACCATCAAATGCCCATTCTCTATCCTATTAGTAACCACTGTAATGAGTTTGGAGTGGATCTTTCCAGACCTTTTACTCGGCTGTGTGTGGTAGCTTTGGTGTTTCCTTGATTTTTTTTTTTTTTTCATACCATGTATCATTTGGCAGTTACTTTTTTTCCTCTCGGTGATACCTTGGAGACTACTTTCATGCCGTTTACACACCTCTTTTTTTTTTTTCTGCTGCCCAGCACTGCAGACAAGGTACAATGTACAATGGTTTTGCTATCCATTCTCCTCTTGATGGATGGTTTTTTTTTTTTTTAAGCTAGTATTTACTTATTTGAGAGAGACAGAGAGCATGAGCAGGACGGTGGGGCAGAGGGAGAGGGAGAAGCAGACTCCCTGCTGAGCAGACAGTCCCATGTGGGGCTCCAACCCCAGGACCCTGAGATCATGACCTGAACCAAAGGCAGATGCTTTAACTAACCGAGTCACCCAGGTGCCCCTTGACGGACATTCAAACTATTTCCAATTTTTTGCCTTCACATCACTGCTGCCACAAAGATCCTTGATCAGGCTTCTTGTGTACACATGCCACTTTCTCTAGCACAAGGGTCCTGTTACCTCTGTTGTACAGCACCTGAGCTCAGAATGGTTTGTACAGGGCCGCCTGGGTGGCTCAGTGGTTGAGCATCTGCCTTCCACTCAGGGCGTGATCCCGGATCTGGGGATCCAGTCCTGCATCAGGCTCCCTGTGAGGAGACTGCCTCTCCTTCTGTCTCTGTCTTTGTCTCTGTCTCTCTGTGTCTCTCATGAATAAATAAATAAAATCTTTTAAAAAATGGTTTTACATTTTTAAAAGGATCAGAGGAAAAACGGAATATGTGAAAGAGCCCCTATGTCTGATATGCCCGAAATATTTACTATTTGGACCTTTATAGAAAAATTTGCTGACTAAAGTGCTAGCCCTCTACAGAAGGACTTGCCCTCACCCTCCTATTTCACAGATGTGAAAGCTGAGCAACAGACACGAGAAAAAAGTTGCCCAAAGTCTTCCGGAACTGGGGTTCTCATTCTGTTGGATAAATGTCTATTGAACTGCTGTTGTGGGCCCGGCTGGATTGAGGGAGGCATACAAACTGATCAAATTGGGGAACTGGGGTGGCTCGGGGGTTGAGCCTTTGGCTCCGGGCGAGATCTCGGGTCCTGGAATGGAGTCCCACATCAGGCTCCCTTCAGAGAGTCTGCTTCTTTCTCCCTCTGTCTATGTCTCTGCCTCTCTATGTCTCTAGTGAATAAATAAATAAAATCTTTTTAAAAAAGATACTGATCAAGGCTACCCCTGTCCCCAAAGAACTCACAGCTTAGGAGAGACAGTGGGAAATAATTATAACCTAGATGGAGGAGATTTCAAGCTCTCCCAGAGTAGGGTAGAAAAGGGGAGAAGAGGGGAGCCTGGGTAGCTCAGCGGTTTGGTGCCTGCCTTTGGCCCAGAGCATGATCCTGGAGTCCCAGGATCTCCAGGATGTGGAGTCCCACATCAAGCTCCCTGCATGGAGCCTGCTTCTCCCTCTGCCTATGTCTCTGCCTCTCTCTGAGTCTCTCATGAATAAATAAATAAAATCTTTAAAAAAAGAAAAGAAAAGGGGAGAAAATTACTCAGTTATTTAGAGAAGAATTAATGTCAGAGCATGGCCTGGAAGGATGAGGTGAAGGAGGTCTGAATCCAGGTAGAGGACCTGGCTTGAACAAAGGCTGGGAATGGTGGTTTTCTCCCCTAGTCAGCTGGGTCCTGTGAATTTTTGGTTTCACACCCCTACCTTGCGCCTAGGCACCCTGTGATTCAGGAGCTCAGGCAAGAGGGCTATGGCCCAGATTTCTTCCTTTACCTTCAGGCCTCAGTTTACCCACTGGTGAACGTTGAACCTATGATTTCCCAGGCATCCAGCCCCAGGGTACCTGACCCGGGCCAGGTGGCGCTCCGCGGGAGGGGAGTGGCCACCAGTGGAGTCACATGGGGCGGGGCCTGCGGGACCCGCTGCGGAAGCCTGGGAGGGTGTTTGGGCCTCAGACCCAAGCTACTGCGTGGGGGAGGGGGTTCCTAGGAGCCAGCACCAGGGGGGTGGGTGCCCCTGCCTCCGCGCCCTCCTATTGCTGGATGATCCCGCCATCCTCTGCGGGCGAAACTGAGTCACGGCGGGGGTGCGTGGGGAGAGGTTCTAGGGGATTTAACCACACAGGAACCTGGAGTCCCATCCCCACCCAGGGGCAGCGCCGCACCCTCACCCCTGCCCCCGCCCCCACCCCCACCCCCACCCCCAGGCAGTGAGTCAGCGGCCGGCCGCGCCCCCTCGGCCCACTTCCTCCTCACCTTCCTGGGGCGGGCGGGGGGCGGCGAGAGGGATGGGGCCCTCCCCGCCCACCCACCCCCCCCCCGTGCTGGGGAAAGGGGTTCATCCCTTAGTCACCTTTCATATATTGGCAGAGAAGAGAGACGTTGGGGTAGCATTTAAGGTATCATTTAAGGGGGAAAATTTGAGAGAATCTATGCTTAACCAGAGGGTCGTCTTCGCGCCCACCCCCCAAATTGAGCAGAACGTGAAGAAATGGAGAAGTCGTTGGGGAGGGTGAGCAGGAATTGTCCCCATTAAGATCCTCCTAAGAGTTTCCATCGTAGGAGCCAATGAGCGATCAGGAAGGATCCCTGGCCCTCCAGCGGACCTACCCCCTAATTTGGGGGTGACCCTCAGCGTGCATCCCTATTTCTCTAACGTTGGGGAAGAGGTAAATAGCGGAAGTGTAGGGTTCCGCGTTGCCCTTTTAAGCGCCCTTCACCCCCCCCCCACCGCCTAGAGGTGTCCGCGGCCCCTTTAAGGCGCAGGGCATTGTGGGTGCGGGGAGTGGAATTTTGGAACGAAATGTAGCGAAGAGAAGTACAGTAGTAAGAGTAACATTGTACCCGCCGCCGGCCGAGGGGGCGCGCCGGGGACGGGACGCCGCACCCCCTTTCTGCCGCAGGGACCCCCGATCAAACCTCCAGAGGGAGGAGGCGCCTGAGGACCCGCCCCGGCCCCGTCCACGTTCCCCCCCAGGAAGCCGGACTCTATGGGGCGGGACCCTGGGGGAGACTGAGCAGAACCTGGAGCCAGCCCCGAACCCCTGAACCTTGAGCCAGGGGCGCCCCGGGAGCACCCACCCGTGGGTGCGCCGCCCTCCCGCTGAGCAGCCATGAGGTGAGCCTCGAACTGCCTCCAAAACCTTCCGCGCTCCGCGCGGGCTCCCCACCCCGCCTTTGTCCCCCTCCCCCAGCTGGAATTTGGGGACAGGGCACTGGGGGCCTCGGATTTGAGGCCGAGCCCCCTTGGACGAGTTCCAAATACTGACCGCTTCGCCATGACTCCTAAGGCTCGGGTGGTGCCTCAGAGGTTCTCTCGGAAGCCCTCAGATTTGGGGGCGCCGCGAGGACTCCCGAATTTCTTAAAGACTTTTTCAGAGAACCTCCAAGTTGCCAGATCCTGCCAGCATGGAGGCCAGAATTAAGGCAGGGCTCGGACTACCCCCAAAAAAAATCTCAACTCGGGCTCCGGGAGGGATTTAGGGTACCGGGTTGGGGGTCCCTGGGACCTGGAAGAGAGATTCGGGACGTAGACCTTGGTTTGCCGGGTCTGCCTTTACGTGGCGCTGGAAAAAGCCTTCCCAAGTGGGACCTCGCTTCTTAACTTGGGGGGCACTTAACCCCTTAAATTTGGGGGGCTCTCGTCCTCCGGTGGAGGTGGGTGCAGACGAACCCACGGACCCGGACAGCCTCGAGGGTCTGGTTGGGACTCCCCTCCCCCGCCGCTCCCCACCCATCTTCGGTTTAAAACAAGCGGTGCCTAGGACGGAGCTCCAGCGCTCGGCGCGGAGGGCGGCTCCCCGGCCCGGGGCCAGGAGGGCGGCCCCGCGCCCCCACCTGTGCGTCCTGGGGAGGGAGGGGGCGCGGCAGCTGCGGGAAGAGGGGCCTTTGTCTTCCTGACTCACCTGTCGAGACAGCTGGTGTTGGGGGGCGGGCAAGGAGTGCTGTGGGCCGGCTGCTTTCCCCACCACGCGCCTCCCCTTGCTCTCACCACCGCCCCCCTACCCGGCCATCCAGAGCCGTGGGGTTGGGGGGGCGCTGTAAAAAGCTTCAAGGTCATAGCCCTCTCCCCCTGGGACCCAGGCTCCCAAGACAGTCCCAGACACCTTCCCAGGAATTTAATCCTGGGGTGGGGGGCCCAGAGGACCCAGGGATTTTTGTCTTAACCGGGTCGCACCTCAGAACTCCTGGGCTCACCTGAGGGCGGGGCGGGGGCGGGCTGGGAGACCGGAGTAGACCCTCCCCCACTCTCCCCTCCCCCTGGCCCCCCATAATCTCTCCCTTGGGGCCTGAGCCTGACAATACTATCTCCCTTCCTCCACTCTCTCAGGGACTTCCTGCCCCCAAAGCCCCCAGCTTGAGGGGGAGGCCCCCAGAGGAGGACTGGGGATTAACCCCCTGGTGCCCACATCCTCCCACTTCCCCCCACACGCCCCTGCCCTCTGACATCAAGAGTCGCATTGCCCTTTAGGACCATTAGAGACCCCCTCCGCCTGTGTTCCTTCTGATGTGAAAGTGTTGGAGCATTTTGGAGTGAGGGGGCACCCACGGACACCCACCCTCGAGGTCTCCCGCCTACCTACCCCCCATTATAGCCACATCCCTCCGAGGCCTGCCCCGGAGAGGGGGCATTTTGGGGGGAGCCAGGCTCTCTTCCCTCACCCTCTTCCCAGGGGACCCTCCTCTCCCACTGCTGCCCCCCCGCCCCGCCCCCCGCCCCCCCTCGCGTTTCCGGTCCCAGGCACCGTGGAAGGCGGATGGCGGATGTCCGAGTTAGTGCTGCCTCACTCACTGTGAGACCGTAAAAGGGCAGGAGCAGTGTCTGGGCCGGCCTCCCGCCCCCCCTCCCCCAGGCCCGGAGGCCTTCGCCCTCCCACAGGGTCCCCCTACTGTTGGCTGCGGCCAAAGCTCCCACCTCCTGGGGGTGGGGGGGCGGTGGGCAGGAGTTGAACTGCTGGGCCTCCCACCGGAGGGTCACTCGCACCTCCCCGAGGGGGTCTTCCCTGCTGATGGCCACGCCCAACTCGCTGCGCTGCGCCCCCTCTTCCAGGACCTCTAGGATTCCAAAAGACCCCTGCCCCTGCATGAGGGCAGCCGGGGAAACTGAGGCTCGCCCTAGATCCCTCAGGCAGTGTTGAGGGAGGGGAGGGGACTGGGATCCTGCGACTTGACTTCTGTCTGCTTTGGCTGGGCGAAGAGAGGATGTTAAAATGGAAAGTTACAAGATATAGTTCTTTTTCTCCCAGTTTGACAAATATTTGTTAAGTGTCTGCTGTGTGTGAGACTCAGCTGGGATTCTGGGAAGGCTCAGAGGGGGCAGAGGTCTGAGAATCTCAGGGCAGAGGGCTGCAAGCGGTATTTAGGTCCATTTCTTTCCTCTTCCAGGAATGGTAATTATTATTACCTTACAAAGTTGTTGTTTTTTTTTTGTTTTGTTTGTTTTGTTTTTTAAATAATAATAAGAGACCATCTGATCAAACATGTGCTCTGTGCCAGGCACTGTATTATTCTGACTGCCCCACCTCCATGGGTCTACTGAGACACAGAAAAATTAAGCAAATAACCTATTCAAGTCAGTTTGGAAGTAGGCAGCTCTGGATTTGAATTTAGGGCAGTCTCCAGACTACGATGCTATTACAGAAAAAGGAAAATAAAACTTTTTAATGGTATTAAAAAAAAAAAAAAACAAGTAACATGTTTGCACTATGTGAACACTTAAGATAATGCAGATAAGCAAGGAGAATCTTTTACCTTCCTGTTCCTTTATGGGAAACTGAGGCTTATAGGGAAGGAGTGGCTAGAGTGAACCCACACAAACCCAAAGCCCATAGATCTGGTTCTTTGTACAGGGTTGCTTCAAAGACTTGCAGTTTTGGAAGGGTTATAGTTGGTGTGTGCATGGGGGTTTGCAGGGAGTGGATTGCAAGGTTTATGGTTTAAAGAGACTGTGGGGTAAATCCTGAGGGGGGAATGAAGGGGTGAAGGGAAGGGCAAGCCTCTAATCTGGAAGGCTTGAGTAAACCAGAGTGACTATGCTTGATTGCCTCCAGTGATGAGAAACTCTCTTTCTCAGTTAGGACGTTCAGCTCCCTCATGCAGTGTGCCAAGTCCCAGGTCCTGAGCTTAGGGCTTTTCTTATCTCTTTCAATCCTTACAGCAAACCCAGTGAATTCTGGTTTCCAGGCCTGGAAACTGCAGCTCAGAGAGGTGAAGCCACATAGCAAGGGAGTGACTTGAACCCTTTGTCATCCACCACATGTTTTCCAGAATGCAGGGACTTCCTGGGGGAGGCGCAGGGTGGGGGTGGGGGAGGGTCCTGAGCTGGCTGAGAATTAAGACTCTTTCCTGGGAAATTGAGGGAGCAAGACCCCAGGAGCCCCATGGGAATCAGGCGCACCCCTGTTTCAGACCCACTCCCCGCTTCCTGGGCTGTGGGATTTTCCATCAAGCTTTTACCTGGTTTAGAGTTTTGGTTGTTTTGAACTTAAGTAATGAATTGGTGTTTTCTAGGTAATACCGCCCAGAGGTTGAAAAAGAAAAAAGAAATGAGCAATTCAAAAGCGTAAACAGCACTAAACATCCATTTCCTCCCTCCTTCCTCCGGCCCCAGCTGCCCTCTTCCTAGGAGACAGCCTCTGTTAGTCTCCTGAGAAGCTTGAGAAGCGGCCTCTGCTTCTATCACCTCGTTGCCTTGTGTGCGGATATATTTATATCCTTTCACCTTTTTTTTTAAACCCCTGATATGCACCACTTTATACCTCGCCTCTTAAAAGATTCAGCCTAGCTGTTTCCTCATCTTTAAATGAGGTTGAGAACTTGGGTAGACCAGGGTTCAAATACGAGCCCCTCCATGTTCTTGCTGAATGACCCGGGACAAGCGTCTTGACCTCTCTGTGCCCATAGTCATTCATCCCTTAAAAAGGGGTAAGTGCCAGAGCCCGTGCCATGAGGTCAGGTGTAAATTGGGGCCCAGGACCCCAAACAGTGTCTGGGACTCAGGCCAACCCATAAACATCAGCGCCTTTGTTAAGAGTTTTTCCTTTTTTTTTTTTTTTTTAAGAGTTTTTCCTTTTAACGATTAATGACTCATTAGCTAATTTGGCAACTAGCGAGTACCTACAATGTGCCAGGCACCGTGCTAGGTTGTGGGGACATAGCCGGTGGACGGAAAGAAAAAGAATCTCTGCCCTGACAATTTGGTAGGGGAGACAGGGGTCTCTCAGGTAGGATCCCTGCTGTGAAATACGCAACTTGGGACCAGAAGGAGGAATTTTTCCAGATAGGGTAGTCAGGGAGGGCTTCTCAGAGGAGGTGACTTGGAAGTGGAGACCCCAAGCAGACAAGACTAGGTTGAGGAGGAACAAGTGCACAGGCCCGAGGGGGTGATCTGTCTGGCATGCTGAAAGAGCGGCACAGAGCCCAGTGGGGCTGGAACAGAGCAGTGGGGCTGGAACAGCAAGCTTGAGGGAGGGAAGAGATGAGGTCAGAGATCCCACAGCTCACACAAACCACAGAGAGAACTCGGCTTTTAGTCTGTGGGGAGCCACGGGAGTTTTCCGAGAAGAGGAGGGACCCGATCTGACTGGTGTTTTAATAGGATCCTTCTGCCATAATGGGGACACTGTGGCCTGGAGAGGGGCAGGACCAGCCTGGGGTCACTCAGCAGACGCCCAGTTCTCCAGCCAGGCCAGAGACTCAGCAGGGCAAGACTGCTTGGGAGAGCAAAGTGCAGCCAGGGTGGGGTAGCAGCTATAGCCTCGGGCGCCTGGCCAGAGTCTGCCCTGGGTGTGGGTAGCAGGTGTGGGCGAGGCCTTAACCCTGCCCTGCCAAGGGCAGTGGGAACCAGAAACAATCCCCGAGGCTGCACTTGTCTGGAAACTGCACCTGATATTTGGGTAGGGCCCACGCAGTGGGTGGGTGGGTGGGGGGGGGGGTTGGTTAAGACCGTGGACTTGGGTGCCAGGTGGCCAGGCTTCAAATCCTCGCTCTGCTGCTTACCAGCTGTGTGATCAGGGGCAAGTCGCTCAACCTCTCTGGGCCTCCATTTATAGTCCTCACTTGCAAAACAAAGATGAACTAGTGTCCATCTTGAAGGGCTGCGGTGAGAATAAAATGAGCATCTCTTTGGAAAGGGCCTTGAGTGCCTGACTCGCTGAAGTGCACCCTAAGAAGGAGGTGCTGCGGTTGTATAAACTTATGGGGGGGAACGGGGCTCAGCTTCCTGGCCGAGGAACCAGGAGCTGGGTCCACTGAAGGGGCTTTCCCTGCCCTGCCTTTTACCACATCAGCGTCAGCCCCCGGCCTCCGCCCGGCCCTCGTGGAGACAGCCCATTGCCGGGTATAATTTATGTCCCCGGAAACCTCTCACCACCTACTTCCTCTTTTAGGGAAAAAGTCTGCTGGGGGTGGGGGTGGGGACTAGTGGTTCCCCCTGGTCTGTGTGTGACCTTGGGCAAGTCACTTCCCGTCTGGGAGCCTGAGTTTCCTCACTGCGGGGAGGGGACTTGGAACCTCTCCAGAAGGACTGGTGGGGGCTCCAGAGGGATGTGGCTGTCTGGCTCCCCAGTGGTGTCTGTTCAGGGGACCGTGAAAGGGATGCTGACAGTTACTAAGCACTCAGTATGTGCCAGGCATTGTGCCAAGTGTTCTGTGCCTGGACTCCATTTACTCCTCCCACTGCCCCAGGAAGGGGCGGGGACTGTCATTTTCCCACTTTGCAGGCAAGGAAGATGAGTACAGGGTGGGGAGGTCACTTCCCTGAGTCATGGAGTCAGTGTCTCAGTGAGGATTCGAACCCAGTTCTGTGGATGTCAGATCCTGAACTCTGAACCAGTTTCCTGACCCCTCCCTGCCAAAGCTGAGTCAGATGTCACTTTATCCAGGAAGACCTCCCTGACCCTCGGGCCGGGGCTGGCACTGTCTGGGGACAGGACTGGCTCCTACCCTGGAGGGTGGGGCCAGGGCTGTCTGGATCATTGCCCAAAACCCAGGCTCGACAGAGCAGGGAGCGTCTGCTGGTGGCCGCCGGTGCCTGGGGAGCCGGATGGATGGGGCGGAAGAGTCTAGGCTCCTGCATCCATGCCCAGCACCCTGCGGACCTCACCCTTCCCCTCCCCGCGTCTCAGCTTCCGCTGGGGACCAGAGCAGGCAGTGAGGGCCGGGGGGCTGGTCAAGCACCCTGGCAGAGACAGGGAAACCGAGGCTGAGATCAGCAGGGGGGAGCTAGTCCCGGAACTCCTGCTCGGTCCCCACCGGCCCACTTCTCCCAAGTGCACCCGGCCGGCTCTCTCACCTGTGCACCCCTGCATCTGCCTGCCTGTCTGTCTCACTCCCTTCGGTGCTGTTTCTCCAGCCCCTGCCTTTCTGTTTGTTCTCTCCCCTATTCCAGATCTGTCTCTGTCCACCTGTCTGCTTCTCTCTCCCCATCTCTGCCTCGGTCTCCCTGTCCGCCTCTCTCCTTCCCCCCACTCCTCCCCACATCACATGCCGGGAATCTCTGAATGTCCCCAGGCGACCGAGATGGAGGTGACTGGCCTCTGGAGGGTGCAGGCCAGAGGGTGCAGGCCGTGCCCCCTCCACTAACCCGCCCTTCCCCCGCTCCCCGCAGTGAGACGGTTATCTGCTCCAGCTGGGCCACTGTGATGCTTTACGATGACAGCAATAAGCGATGGCTGCCGGCAGGCACAGGCCCCCAGAGTTTCAGCCGCGTCCAGATCTACCACAACCCCACGGCCAATTCTTTCCGGGTTGTGGGCTGGAAGATGCAGCCAGAACAGCAGGTGAACCTCCGCCTCCCTCTCCCTCCCCCTCTCTCCCTCTGCAGGCTGTGCCCTGCACCCACCATCCTCACCCATCTTTCCCCTCCTGCCAAGGTGGTCATCAACTGTGCCATCGTCCGGGGTATCAAGTATAACCAGGCCACCCCCACCTTCCACCAGTGGCGCGATGCCCGCCAGGTCTGGGGCCTCAACTTTGGGAGCAAGGAGGATGCCACCCAGTTCGCGGCAGCCATGGCCAGCGCCCTTGAGGCTCTGGAAGGTGAGAGTGGGCAGCGGGGAAGCACGGAGCCCTGCCCGGGGCCACCGCTTCCCCACTCGCAAATTAGCCCCCTTCTCACAAACTGCTGTTGCACCGCTACCGTGGGAGGATTATGGTGCAGACTCTGTAGAGGCGCCTGTGTGCCCCATGCACACCCGTGTCTAAAACACACAATTCCTAAGGGTGCGGCCTGCTCCGTGAGTTTTTCCCCCGGTGACCGCCTCTCCGATCCAGATCCTTCCAGCCCCTAGAAGGCTCCAGCCCCTAGAAGGCTCCCTGTGCCCTTTACTAGATCCCCGTTGTAGTGGTGGGTCATCAGTTAGTTTTCTGGCATCACTATTAAGGGAAAGCTCTCCAGCTGGTATTTCATAGACGTGAGCATGCACACGCATCCCCTGGGCATGGGGGTGAATGCAGATCCTGGTTCAGTTGAGCTGGGGCGTGGCCTGAGCCTCTGCATTTGTAACCAGTGCCCTGGTGATGACAAGGCTGCCACTCCATGGGCACAGCGGAGCGAGGCTTTAGGAAACCGCTGTGCATCCAGGGTCTGGGGGCAGAGGTATTTGCATCCTGGAGAAGCCTCAGTGCCAGTGGAGAAAGGTTTGCTTGGCTGGGGGCACAGAAGAGTATGGTGGGTGGTTCAGGTTGCAGGAGCCAGAGGCCTGGAGGTGGGTGAGGAAGAGGCTCCCAACCTTCCAGTGTTCTTGGGCTGGGGTCTGAGTGGCAGTGACAGTGGTTAAGAGCCTGGATGCTAGAAATCAGCCTGAATTGGTTTTGTTCATGCAAATTCTGGTCTGCAAGACATGGGCAAGTGACTCAGGAAAGTTCTGGGCTTTTGCTCGGCATCATCACAGCACCTGCCTCTTATCGGCTCAGTCAAGGGAGGCCAGTGCTGCCCCTCATCCCACGCCCCAGCCCGAGGGTCAGACTCTTTGGAGAAAGAAGGAAGCCAGTGCCTCTGGCACAGATTCCTGGGAGAGCTGAGTGAGAGTATCATGGGGTGGGGCCGAGTTCCGGGGTTGACTCACCACACTTTCCAACTCTTACCTTCCAGGAGGGGGGCCTCCGCCACCCCCGCCACCTGCAGCACCTCCCACCTGGTCTGTCCAGAATGGTCCCGCCTCAGAGGAGGTGGAGCAGCAGAAAAGGTGGGGGCAGCCCCTGGGTGGAGAACCCTACCAGCATCAGAGTTCTAGGATGTTCCAGAACCCCAGACTCCCAGAGTCCAGAACTGTCCAACTTTCAGTTTCCAGAATGTCCCTACTCCCAGGGGGCTAGAAATGAAGGGCTTTCAGGAAACCCCACCTCCTGGAGTTCAAGAAACTCCCATACCCCGAGTTACAGAACCTTCTGACCCCTCAAATCCCAGCCCCCCACATTCCCAGAATCCAGAAGTTGGCTGTTTAAAAGATCTTGGGCATTTTGTAATTCAGACGTTCTTGACAGTCTGATGACAAGAATGCTAACATCTTGGTCTCACTCTGTCCCTGCCCTTCCCCCCAACTCCTTCCCTGGGTCCCTGGGGGAGGAAGGCGAGGGTGGGGATTGGCAATCAGCCTCCCTGGAGATCTGGGAGAGGAGGGGGGCGGTTGCTGGCCATCCTTGGGGCCCTCAGTGATGGCAGCTCCATCAACCCTTCACAGGCAGCAGCCGGGCCCACCGGAGCACCTGGAGCGCCGGGTCTCCAATGCAGGTGATTGCTCAGTGGCCTTGGGGGGATGGGGACAGGGGTAGGGGGATGACCTCCCAAGGAGGGGGTGGGCCAGCTGGATAGGAAGGAGTAAGGCTCCTCTCTTAGCACCCTCCTTTTCTGTGTTTCTTCCAGGAGGGCCTCCTGCTCCCCCAGCTGGGGGACCGCCCCCCCCTCCAGGACCTCCTCCTCCTCCAGGTCCCCCCCCACCCCCCGGTGTGCCCCTCTCAGGGGGCTCTGCGGCAGGGCACGGAGCAGGGGGAGGCCCACCCCCTGCGCCCCCTCTCCCCACAGCACAAGGCCCCAGTGGTGGGGGAACAGGGGCCCCCGGTCTTGCAGCAGCCATTGCCGGAGCCAAACTCAGGAAAGTCAGCAAGGTGAGGGAGCCACGTGCGGCTGGATGTGGGGGGATGGCCCTGATGGGACAAGACCAGAGTTGCAGGGGTCGGAGGGGGGAGTGGGGCCACAGGAGGGCCAGGGGGGCTAGGAGGGCCACCCATAAAGCCCCTTCTTCTTTGTCATTTCTCCAGCAAGAGGAGGCCTCAGGGGGGCCCTCAGTCCCTAAAGCAGAGAGCACTCGAAGCACGGGCGGGGGGCTGATGGAAGAGATGAATGCCATGCTGGCCCGGAGGTGAGCCTGAGCCTGGAGCCTGGAGCCGCCAATGCCTTGGAAAGCTCTGGGAAGAAACCTCTCAGACCTGCAGTTAGCACCTGGAGATTCCAGTTCTGTAGGGCCAGGTTGGGGGAGGGCTCAGATTCCCATCTGGTTTGTTTCTTTGGGTGAAAGTTCCTTCTGTGATAGGCAGGTTTGGGATCGACAGTGCTGGAGATTACATTCTCCCGTGATGGCTGAGGTTTGGAATCACCTGGGGGTAGCCTCCAGAATGTTCTGAAACCCTGAATTCTAGAACCTGAGGAGGTCTCCCCTTAGAGGAGATCCTGCCTCGGAATCTTGGAAACTCAGATTCCTAGAATCCCAGCCATGTAAGATCGAGAATCCTCCACCCTTAGACTTTGGTGATTCCCAAATGTGAGAATCCTAGCCCCCCCTCCCCCCACACACACCCCAGTTGGAGAACAGCACTCTCTTTAACTTCCAAAACTCCAGTTTCCTTACCCTTTGAGGATTCCAGAACTCTACACCTTAGCATCCACCTTTCTAGAACTCTGGTAAGAATTACTGAGTGGCTGAGGGAGGGCTGAAGTCATCTGTTTTTGCCTGTCCCTCCTGCAGAAGGAAAGCCACACAAGTTGGGGAGAAACCCCCCAAGGATGAATCTGCCAATGTGAGTTAGGGGCTCTTCCTGCCAGGTGCACCTTAGGCTGTACCATTCGGGTAGGGATACTGGGGAGGGCCGGGGTGTGACAGGAACGGGGCGGGGTGACGCCAAGGCGAGGATCAGCCGGCGGTCTCATGGCAGTTTTATTTCCCACCAGCAGGAGGAGCCAGAGGCCAGAGTCCCAGTCCCAGCCCAGAGTGGTGAGTGGAGCCTGTCTAGCCTCTAGGGCCGGATGCCCTGTTCTCAGGTGGAATGCCCCCTCCTGGGGGAGTCTGCAAGCCATGCTGCGGACTGTAGTCCCTTGAGACCCTTTGAACAGGGGCTGATGAGGCTGTGGGGAGACTGAGGCGGGGCATTCCTCGTCCCTGATCTTCCTGATTTGTTGCCTGTCCCCCAGAAACTGTGCGGAGACCCTGGGAGAAGAACAGCACAACCTTGCCAAGGTGCGCCATCAGTGCTGGGTCCCTCCCCTCCCATAAATAGATGGATCTGTCACCTTTGTAGGAAGGCGACCCTTGGAACGGGAAGCAGGGGAGGCTGACCCTTTCTCTAACCTCATTTCTGTCCCAAACCACACTGACTCTCCTAGGATGAAGTCATCTTCATCCGTGACCACTTCCGAGGCCCACCCCTCCACGCCCAGCTCCAGTGACGAGTCAGACCTGGAGAGAGTGAAACAGGTAGCTTAGCTGGAGGTGGGGGCTGGGGGGTCGGGTGTTGGGTGTTGGGAGGCCCGGGCTAGAAAGGGGCCACAGGTAGAAAGGAGATCTGGGGCCAAACTCCGCCATCCATCTGCCCTGTGATTCTGTGAAAAGGCCTCAGAAACCTCAGTTATCCAGCCTGAGAAATGGAGAGATTGAATCAGGTCAGGGATGACACACATACCACAGCCTCCTCTTCCAGCGCCAGTCACAGACCTTACTAATCTATCACTGCACTCATTCCTGATGAGCACCCAGAGTCCTTTCCAGCACACTAGCCCCAGACAGCACCAATCGGAATTGGCAGGAGACAGAAAAATATTTGCCAGCCCTAATACTGGATGCTCTCCAGTCCTTTTCATCTGGCTCCAACGATCCAGGATTTTCCCTGAGAATTCTCCAGTCACTCTCTGGCCTTTTCAGTGATGTCACTGTGTGTGTGTGTCCCCGCGTGTGTGTTGGGGTGGGTAAGGGTCTTGAACCTTCTTCCTCTGGCCATTATTAAGAAAGGGTGGGGGCTTTCTCTTTAGAAAGGGGGGGGAGTTATTTTAAAAGGGGGCTTTCTTTAAAAAAGGGGAGCTTCATTTCTGCAAGTTCAGGGTGCCCTTCCTGATTGGTTGCACCCCATTATTTCCAGGAGCTTCTGGAAGAGGTGAGGAAGGAACTGCAGAAAGTAAAAGAAGAGATCATTGAAGGTGAGGTGGTTTTTGAATTTTAAACATTTGTTTTGGAGGCATCACGTCTCCTGGAAAGGGCCCTGTGTTGGAAGGGAAGGCGGAAGAGGCTCTGCCCCTGACCCCTGCTCCTTGTTTCCTTCCAGCGTTTGTCCAGGAGCTGAGGAAGCGGGGTTCCCCCTGACCACAGGGCTCCAGAAGATCGTGTATCTCCTTTCTGCACACCCCGCCTGTCACCCCGCTTTCCCTGCCTCAACTCGACTTGGAATTGGCTAAAGACCACACAGGAATGCATCTCCCCCACTCCCTGTCCTACTTGGAAAATACCAAGGGGTTGTGGCTCCGTGGCCCCAGGGCCACACCCATACTGGCTGCTGATTGGCTGGGGAGGCCCCCACCCTTTGCTCCCTTTGGTCCTTCCCCTTCGCCATCCCCTTGGGGCTGGTTCCTCTGTTGGGGATGTACCAAGTGACCCCACAGTAAGGGGGAAGGAAGGAGGGAATCTCACATTCCCTTGTTCTAGATTCACTTTAACGCTTAATGCCTTCGAATTTTTGTTTTTTTAAGGAAAAAAATATATATATATATATTTAGGTTTTGGGGGGAAGGGAAATTTTGTTTCTCTTTCGTTTTGATAAAATTGGGGTGTGGGGAGTTTTTAAATGCTATGCCCAGGGCTTGTCCCCTTTGGAGCAGCTATTTAAGGGGGAGGATGTCCCACCAGGCTGGAGGCACCTCCCCCACCCCCACCCCCACCCCAGGGAGCTCCCTTCCCTTTGGCTCCTTTCCCTTTTCTATGAGGAATTAAGATGCTATAACTTTTTGGAACCTCAGTTTTTTGGTTTTTTATTTGGGTAGGTTTTGGGGTCCCCCTGGGGAAATAAGATGAGGGAGAAAGGAAAGGGGGAGGAAACCTCCCCTCTCCCACCTTCACCTTTAGCTTCTTGAAAATGGGCCCCTACCGAATAAATCTGCCAGTTTTTTATAAATACGAAGATTTCTGGACTGATTCGGAGGGCTGCTCTGATGAGGGCGGAGGTGTGTGTGTGCCCCTCCCGGCAGTGATCTGCCTTCCCCTCCTCTTTTTCCTTCCATCCTGTATCTGCTCCAGTTCCCACAGGCTCTGACAACCAATCTGCCACCCTGGAAAAAGCTAAGGACAGTCCCTCACAGTGTGGCATCAGGCAAGTCCTGTTGCTACTCCTGGGCCTCAGTTTCCCCATCTGGGAAATGGCTTGTGGGATGACTCTGACCCTTCCAATGGGAATCCTCCCAGCTTCTCTGCTAATTCCAATGATCCTGTACCCATTTTGCAGATGTACGCCATGGTGCTCAGACACATTCTTAAAGATGACTTATTTACCCCAGAGCTCCTTTAATTATAAAATATTTACAGTCTTAAAAAAAAATAGAATTCAGAAATCACAGAGCTCATATACACCCCCTTCAGGGGTTCATTGGTTTGGTAGGGGGTGGGGGAGTAGATAACCCTGCCTGGTTGGAATATTCCATTTGGATGCGGGGGTGACTTCAGGGCTGAGGGCCAGGTGGTCCCACTAGAGGAAGCCTTTGTATGAAGGAGGGTGAGGGTGGGCTGGGTGACCAAAGGATAAGCAGGAAGAAGGAATCCCAGAGTACTCAAGAGCAGGTTCGGGTGGGAGATGGCAGATGTGACAAGTGACCCAGGTAGTAGGGGAACAAGTGGGGGTCTCTATGAGGGACCAGCTGAGGAGGACAGTAGGTAGGGACAACAGTAGGTCAGACAGGTAAACAGCTGAGACCAAAACACAGAATGGTTCATCCCTGGGCAGAACTGATTTTTCTACCCCAAAGGACCAAGTCTTGCTGGAACAGACAACAGAAGGCCGGGGGATCCTGCACAGCCTTTCCATGGGTTATGGCACCCACTGAAGTGAGGGTATCTGTTGGAATGGTCTGCTTGAGGGGGTGATCAACTGAGGTACCGATGGCTGGTGGGCCAAAGGCAGGAGCCACAGGGTGACTCACTGGAGCTAAGGCACTCCAAGATCATCCTTCTCTGTCCCCTCCAAAGTGAGGTAGATGGAAAGTATGGGGTCCAAAGTCACTGGGAGTTTGCATTTTCATTACAATGGTCTGTACCAATGAAGAATGTGGAAAGGGTGCTCTGGTACACTGGATGAGTATCCCGGCCGGAAAGCCACTCAGGTAAGTGGAGGTGTGAGTGACAGAATGAGTTAGCTGGGTCCACGTGTCCTGCTGGCCCACCTAGTTGTGGGTGGGTGGGATCCAGGGGGAAGACTGCTAAATCAGTGGGCTGGGGGTGGGGGTGGAGGTGGAGGTGGGGGTAGGGCAAGGGGTGGGAAACTCCTGTTGGAATGTTCCACCAGTGGGTGGGGAGTCCCCGTGGACGGTACCACTGGGGTAGGGAGGTGTCCCAGAGCCTGGTTGCCTCAGCCCCGGCCCGGCCTCCCTCCTGCCCCAGAGAGGACCAGGTGGTATTAGCTGGGCCGGTTCAGGAAGGGGCAGTGTGGACAGAAGGTCGTGTCGGAGACGTCACAGCCCAGGCCACGGCCACACGGAGGCCCAAGGTCCGGCTGCCCCCTATTCCTTGGGCTTCGCTTGGGGCGCGGACGGCGGGTCGCGGGCGGAGAGCTGGGCGCGCACCTCCCGCATCTGCACCTGCAGCTCCTCCAGCGCCCTCTGCTGCGGCGCCGCCCGCACCTGGTCGTGCAGGGCGGCCAGCGCCAGCGCCAGGTGGTCCACCTCGTCCCGCATCGCGCTCCAGGCGGCGCGGCGCGCTGTCTCCTTGCGACGCTGGTGCGCCTGGTGGCGCCAGTACTCCAGCACCAGGCAGCCGCAGGCCACCACGAAGACCGTGGCCTCGCCCAGCAGCTCGGCGCCCAGCTCGGCGGCCGCGTCCTCGTTCAGCCGCTTCACGGCGGCCGCGTTGAAGCCCATGAGGCGCATCTTGGCCCGCATCTCCACCCAGTGGTACACTGCGGGGAAGAGGGGTAAGGGATCTTGGCCGGGAGCCGCCGCAGTCCCCGCCGCTCGACGCCTGGGCGTCCGGCCCGGAGCCACCGCGACGCGGCAGCGGCATCGCCCGCGTTAGGGAGCGGGCGCCTGACCGAGGGGCCGGCGCGGGGCCGGGCTGGCCATCTGGCCTGGGGGGGCCCCGTGAAAGCGTCCAGAAGATTCCGGCGAGCAGCCAGGGATGAGAAATGCTGCTCTGGGGGGGAGGTCCTGCGTGGGGGCCGCACCCCTGGGGCGGGGCGGTGGTGGGTGCTACGAAGCCAGGGCAGGTGTAAAGCTTTTGCTCCTTCAGCGCCTTCCCCAGTGCGCCCAGCGCCAGCCAGGCTCTTCCCTCCTCCCCTGAACTTGGCTCCGACGCTTCGCTGCCCTGAGATGTGTTCACTGTGGGGCCTGGGGCTTTGGGAGGAGCTCAGGGCTTGAGCCAGGCTGTGCTAACTGCTTCTTTACCTAATCAATTATTCAGGTGAATAAGGGTTATGAGCATTGTCATCGTTCGTAAACACAACACAAGCATAGAGCACGGTGCTGAAACCCCAAGTCACTCCACGAATAATTAATATCCATCCACAGATACAGGAATTGATGGGGAAAATCCCGGGCCTCTGGCTCATTAGGAAATGAATTTCTGAAAACATCTTATACTTCGCCCCTGCCACAACAGCCACAGCTGATCTCATCCCATTTCCTTCCTTTTAGGTAGAAGAATAACCTATGCACGTGTGTGAAGGGATGGGGGTGGGGGATGGTTTAAGACCACATAAAAGGGGTTAGACTGAAAAACAGAAGTCCACCCTCCCAGTTCCAGCTTCAGTCCTGCTCCTACTCCAACTACTTTTGGTCTGTTCTGCATTTATTTATTCCAGTTTAACCCTGTGATGCCAAATAACAAGCTTATGCCTCCATTTCTTGATTCTCTAAGTTGAATTTTCAAAAACATTATGTTTTGATTGTTCTACTGCCACCTGCCCATATTATGGGACTTTATTACATATTCTATATCCTGTCCTCCCCCCCTCGATTTTTATAAGTGATTTTAACTTTTTTTTTTTTAAAGATTTTATTTGTTTATTCATAAGAGAGAGAGAGAGAGAGAGAAAGGCAGAGACACAGGCAGAGGGAGAAGCAGGGTCAATGCAGGGAGCCTGACACGGGACTGGGACCCAGGACCCCAGGATCACGCCCCCGGCCAAAGGCAGGCGCTGAACCACTGAGCCACCCGGGGATCCCTTAGTTTAACTTTTTGTTGTGTATTGGTAATCTTTGTAATCGTGAATAATATGCCTATTACCTGAACATCCTGACAGTGTACCCATAAGTACCTACCCTCTACTCCCCTACCTCCTATAGTCAGTAGCTCATACTATTACTTTTATATTGCCATGCTTTCTTTCTTTCTCTTTTTCTTTAAGATTTTACTTTTTATCTGACAGAGAGAGAGAGAGCACAGAGGGAGAAGGAGAAGCAAGGCTCTCCTCTGAGCAGGGAGACCAATGTGGCTCCATCCCAGGACCCCGAGACCATGACCTATGACAAAGGCAAACACCTAACCGACCAAGCCACCAAGGTGCCCTGCCATGGTGTCTTTCTAAGGTTAAGATAAGTCTTCAGTGCTCTGTCCATAGACTGAGTCTGAAAGTGAAAATATAGATCCTGTATATAATTAAGGTTATGTAGAGACTAATCACTGTAAATCCATAATGAAGATGTAATTTTGTGTTTGCCATCTGAAGCAGTAACATTAATTGGCAGCTCTAAACAGTGCTACATATCATGCCAGAAATAGTCTTTTCCCTGGGATCGAGTCCCATGTCGGGCTCCCTGCATGGAGCCTGCTTCTCCCCTGCCTGTGTCTCTGCCTCTCTTTCTGTGTGTCTCATGAATAAATAAAAAATCTTAAAAAAAAAAAAAAGAAATAGTCTTTTCATACTTTATTTATTTATTTATTTAAGCTGATTCCATGCCCAATATGGGACTTGAACTCACAACCCTGAGATTAAGAGTTGCAACTGAGCCAGCCAGGTGCCCAGTTTTCTCATCTTTAGAGTTTTATTTTACTGTATGAAATTTTTAGTTTTCCCTAGAGTGGGGTTTCTCACCACAAATGCCAGATGTGTATGGGATCCCTGGCTGGCTCAGCGGTTTAGCGCCACCTTCGGCCCAGGATGTGATCCTGGAGTCCCGGGATAGAGTCCTGCATCAGGCTCCTGTCATGGAGCCTGCTTCTCCCTTTGCCTGCCCTTCTCTCTCTCTCTCTCTCTCTCTCTCTCTCTCTCTCTCTCTGTCTATCATGAATATATAAAAAAAATATGGAAAAAATACACAAATTTGATGAATGGTTAGGAAGGTGTTTCATGGTTTCTTTATATAATTTTAGCATGTGATTTTTACCACAGTTCTTTGTCAAAGCTCAAATTTCTTATGTCCGTGTCCTCCTTAAATCTAAACACAGTCCCTTAAGGTAAAGGCTTGAAATGGAAACAGCCTAAAACGGAGGGGGATTTTATGTCACAATCTGTAAATTATGCTGTGGTTGTGAGCCCAGTAGTTAAAAGCAAACAAAGCAGAAATGGTGAAATCACTCATGTTTGCTTCCCTAGCAGTGACTTATAACCACAGCCATGCTTTTGCCTACGGACCAACAATGCTGAAATGTTTCACTATTAAATGTCGTAATTTCAAAAGGAAAAAAAACGGGGTGAATGAGCTTTATATATTCAACACAGAAAAATTCCCCAAACATAATGTCAAGTGGAGAAACACATACAAGTTCTGAAAGGTACCTACAGTGGGATAAAAACAAGAATAAGCATTGATGGTAGGCACGTATCTAGGAAAAGTATAAAGTCTCAATGGAATAATACTCAGCCTCCTCAGGACAGGTGCGGGGAGAGGGAAGGAGAACCAATGAGGCTTAAGTTTTGTCTTCTAGGAACCCCTGGGTGGCTCAGCAGTTGAGTGTCTGCCTTTGGCTCAGGGTGTGATCCTGGAGTCTCGGAATCGAGTCCCGCATTGGGCTCTCGTGGTGGAGCCTGCTTCTCCGCCCTCTTCCTATGTCTCTTCCTCTCTCTGTGTCTCTCTCATGAATAAATAAATCTTAAAAAAAAAAAAAAAGTTTTGTCTTCTAAAAAACAGGAGGAGCACCTGGCTGGCTCAGTCAGTAGGATGTATGACCCTTGATCTCAGTTCAAGCCCCACAGTGGGTAAAGAGACTACTTTAAAAAAACTTCAAGGGGATCCCTTGGTGGCACAGCGGTTTGGTGCCTGCCTTTGGCCCAGGGCACGATCCTGGAGACCCGGGATCGAATCCCACATCGGGCTCCCGGTGCATGGAGCCTGCTCTCCCTCTGCCTGTGTCTCTGCCTCTCTCTCTCTCTCTCTCTCTCTCTGACTATCATAAAAAAAGGGGGGGGGTTTCAAGGGCTCCTGGGTGGCTCAGTCAGTTAAGTGTCCAACTCTTGGTTTTGGCTTGGGTCATGATCTCAGGGTCATGAGATTGAGCCCCACGTCTGGCTCAGTGCTCAGTGCAGAGTCTACTTGAGATTCTCTCTCTCCCTCTGCCTCTCCCCAATTCATGTTCTCTCTAAATAAATAAATTAATGAATAAATAAAATCTTTTTTTTATAAATTTTTATTTATTTATGATAGTCACAGATAGAGAGAGAGGCGCAGAGACACAGGCAGAGGGAGAAGCAGGCTCCATGCACCGGGAGCCCGACGTGGGACTCGATCCTGGGTCTCCAGGATCGCGCCCTGGGCCAAAGGCAGGCGCCAAACCGCTGCGCCACCCAGGGATCCCAAATAAAATCTTTTTTAAAAAAGAATATTCGGGGCACCTGGCTGGCTCAGTGGGTAGAATGCACAACTCTCGATTTTGGGGTTGGGAGTTCAAGCCCCAAGTTGGGCATAGAGCTTACTTTAAAAAAACAGAAATGGGGGACGCCTGGGTGGCTCAGTGGTTGAGCGTCTGCCTTTGGCTCAGGGCGTGATCCTGGGGTCCTGGGATCGAGTTCCACATCGGGCCCCATGCAGGGAGCCTGCTTCTCCCTCTACCTATGTCTCTGCCTCTCTCCGTGTCCCTCATGAATAAATAAATAAAATCTTTTAAAAAGGGCAGCCCCGGTGGCCCAGTGGTTTAGCGCCGCTTTCAGCCCGGGGTGTGCTCCTGGAGTCCCAGGATCGAGTCCCACGTCGGGACTCCCTCTGCCTGTGTCTCTGCCTCTCTGTGTGTGTGTGTGTGTGTGTGTGTGTGTCTGTCATGAATAAATAAATAAAATCTTTTAAAAAATCTCAAAAAAAAAGAGAAATTTTATACCATTAAGAAAGTGAGAAGGCAAGCCACAGACTGGGAGAAAATATTTGCAGATAATACATAATAATGTTATTATATATTTATGTATAATAATGTATTTATTTTAAAATAATATAACCTAATAATAATAATATAATTATTATCTAACAAAGGACTTGTATCTAGAACATATGAAGAGCTTTTAAAACACAACATTAGGAAGGTAAATAATCCAATTAAAATGGGCAAGAGGTTTGAACAGACATCTCACCAAAGAAGACATACAAATGGCCAATAAGCACATGAAAAGGTGCTCCACATGTTAATAATTAGAGGAACACCAATCAAAACCACAATGAGATACCACTTCACACCTACTAGAATAACTATAATCAGTACAACAAAAAAACCCAAGTGCTTTCAAGGTTTCAGAGCAAAAGCAAATCTCATGTACCTCTAGTGGGAAAGTCAAATGGTGCAGCCACTTTGAAAAACTGTTTGGCACTTTCCTAAAAAGATAAACAACAAACCCACTCCTAGGTATCTATGCAAGAGAAATTACATCCACATGCCTGTGCACTAAATGTTCATAGTGGCATTTATTCACAAGAGCCAGAAAGTGGAAATAACGCAGTGGCCATCGATTGGTCAATGGATAAATAAAATCTGGTGTATTTATACAGTGAAGTATTATTATTAATACATAGAAGGGAGTGAAGCAGTGATCCATGCTACAACACAGATGAATTCTTGAAAACATCACACTGAGTCAAAGAAGCCAGATACAAAATACCACATAGTGTACAGTTCCTTTTTATATGAAATATCCAGCACAGGGAAATCTATAGAGACAGGAAGTAGATTAGGGGTGGCTGGGGGTGGGGGTGGGAGTAGGGGTGAGGTGTGGGAGTGTGGAGGTAGGGGTGAGAGGGGGGCGGGGGTGGGGGTGGGGAGTGACTGCTAATGGACACATGGGATCTCTTTAGAGTGACGAAATATTCTAAAATTGAATTTTGGTAACGGTTGCATAGCCATGTAAATTTACCCAAAATAATTAAAGTGTCCACTTGAAACAGGAATGTTATGGCATGTAGATAATACCTCAATAAAAACTGTTCAAACAAACAAAGCAAAATGTCAGGGTCTCAGAGTGGCTGCCCCTGAAACTGATGGATGCTGTCATGAGCAGGTGTGCGGACTGACGACGAAGGCTCCCTGCTGAACCCATGTGGGACCTTGCCAAAGGGCAGTGGCCTCAAGAATGAGTGGTTGGATTTATGGGGTGTTCAGTTTTGCAAAATCTAAACCCCTTTCCTGGTCTGGGGATGCACCATTGCTGTCAGCCAGGACCAGCAGGTAATAGAAATTGGAAAATCCCATGGCTTCCCCAGATGGGGATTCCTCTTCTCCCATAACCACAGGGCCCGAGGCCAGCAGCCAGGGCTGCCATGGTGGCCACGGGATGTCACCAGGGACCCAGAGTCTCTCTCTTTCAGCTTCTTCTCCCTCATTATGATTATGGGGATTTTAGCCACAGGCCCCAAACATGCCTGCTGCCCCTCTGGGTGCCATATCCTCCTTCCGGGCAGTGGGCAGGGCAGGGGTGGTCAGAAAGCACATGCATCTGATCTGTCCCTTTTTATGAGGAAACTACTGGATTTCATGAAAACCCCATGGAGTAGATTGGCCTCCATACCCTGGAGCCACCCTTCACTGCAGGCGAGTCCAACATTCTTGGCTGGCTACATGTTTCCACCTAATCAAACTGGGGTTCTCGTGATGGAGAGAGAGGTGGGGGAGATTGGTGACTTGGGAAGAAGCAGAGTGTCTGCCAAAGTGAGTGCCACTGGTGGGACCTCACCTCTCTACAGCCACCCGAAGACTCTTTGCTGTTCTCCTGCCCTGGCAAACAGCTCTCAGGCTGGTGGGCCAGGCTCAGTCGTTTTGCTCCCTCTCTGGACCTGAAATCTTGAGCAAGGCTTCAAGGATGTCCCTCCCCCTCGAGCTACACTCACTGCAAAAAGCTACAGAGATAACAAACTGTGCTGTCCACAGGCTCTGCGGCCTGGCATTTGTGTTGGGTCCTGACAGGAAGCCGAGTGGTGGTTGCCTGGGGGAGGGGAGAGGAGAGAGGCTTGAGCAAACCTGGGGAGTGATGACATGTGGTCACTCTCTCCAGTGTGGAGGTGGCTTCACAGATACATTTGTCAAAAGTCAAGTTACACACTTTATATATGTGCATTATATTGTGTGTCACTTACATCTCACTAAAGCTTCTTTCAGGAAAAAAAAAAAAAAAGGTAAAGCAGGATAAGCAGCTTAGAAACAGACAGAAGAACTGAGAGTCCTGACTCTAAAATGCTCACAAGGCTGTATGTGATCTTTCCCCTTGCTGATTTTCCGGCCATTTCCAACGGAACCTCATTCAGTACTCAGCCCCCTTTGTGCTCTCTCTCATCTCTGGGCCTTTGCATATGCCATTCCCTCTGCCTGCAACACTCACTCCTTTCCCACCAGAGTCACCCTGAATTTTCGGGTCCTGGCTCACATGCCTCCTCCTGTGGGAAGCCCTTGCTGACCACCCAGGCTAGGTCTGTCACCCTCTGTACCGGCTCTGCCATCCAACCTCCAACCACTCTGGGTCATCACCATCTGGGTAGCAGTCTGTCTCCCCCATGGACTGGGAGTCCCAAGAATGGAGGACCAAGAATGTCTTGGTCACTCCTGTGATCTCCCCCAACACTGCCTAGTAAGGGGCCAGGCTCAGAGCAGGTACTCAGGGAATATTTATTAAAAACATCAATCAATCAATCAATCAATCAGTCAACCAATGAATAAATAACCTCCTGACTAATTACAAAAGGGCAAAAGGCACTTTCACAGTGGATAGACCCAGTGGTTACCACTTAAGCCAAGTGATCAAACTCAGCATCATCTATAATGGGACCAACTGATATTGTGACCCAATGGAGTCCTCAGGGGACAGTCACAGCATCACCCACAGGGTTTTCCTGCTGAAAATGTTCACTTTGAATCTTTTTTTTTTTAAAGATTTTATTTATTTATTTTTTTATGAGAGACAGAGAGAGGAGAGAGAGAGAGAGAGAGAGAGGCAGAGACACAGGTAGAGGGAGAAGCAGGCTCCATGCAGGAAGCCCGATGCGGGACTCAATCCTGGGACTCCAGGATCAGGCCCTGAGCTGAAGGCAGATGCTCAATTGCTGAGCCACCCAGGCGTCCCCAAATTTTTAAAAAGATTTTATTTATTTATTTATTTATGAGAGACACACACAGAGAGGCAAAGGGAGAAGCAGACTCCCTATGGGAGGCCTGGTACAGGACTCCATCCCAAGACCCCGGGATCACAACCTGAGCTAAAGGCAGACACTCAACCACTGAGCCAACCAGGTGCCCATGCTCACTCTGAATCTATTCATGAGTCCAGAGTGTGGGGCATCTTCTGCAGGACAACTGAGCTAGAAGTTTTCAAAACTCCAAAGTTATACAAATCCAAAAAAAGGCAAAGCTGCCCTAGATTTCAAAAGATTAAAGAGATGACTATAAAATGTAATGTGTGGGCCATGACTAAATCCTGGGTTGGATGGGAAAAAAATCTATAAAGACATTTTGACATTGTTGGAGAGATCTGAAAAAAAAAAGTTTCTTAGATGACATTGTGAAATTATTAAGAATTTTCTTATGATGTGTATAGTGTATGATGGCCTTTTTGGACTGTGTGGGAGAAGGTCCTTATTCTTAGAAGACATACACTTAAGTTTTTTTTTTTTTTTATTTACTTATTTTTTTTAAATCTTTTTTTTATAAAGAATTTTATTTTATTTTATTTATGATAGTCAGAGAGAGAGAGAGAGGCAGAGACACAGGCAGAGGGAGGAGAAGCAGGCTCCATGCACCGGGAGCCCGACGTGGGATTCGATCCCAGGTCTCCAGGATCGCGCCCTGGGCCAAAGGCAGGCGCCAAACCGCTGCGCCACCCAGGGATCCCATACACTTAAGTTTTTAAGTAAAGTGTCATGACATCTGCAGATTACTTTCAAATGATTCAGTGGAAAAAAAAATCTGTGTATGTATGGAGACGGAGACGGATAGATGTGTGAAGTGTTTTGGACTACATGTAGTGTGTGCACACCCCCAGGACATATGTTGAAGCCCTATGAAATACCACGAAGATGGTATTTGGAGGTGGGGCCTTTGGGAGTTAATTTGGTTTGTATAAGTTCATGGGGCAAGAACCCCCCAGGATGGGATTAGTGTCCTTTATAAAAATTTTTTTATTTATTTGAGAGGGAGAGAGAGAGAGAGAGAGAGAAAACACAGGAGGGAGGGGCAGAGGGAGAAAGAGAGACAGATGCAGACACCCCTGAGCGTGCAGCCAGATGAACACAGGGCTTGATCCCAGGACCCTGAGATCATGACCTGAGCAGAAATCAAGAGTCAGATGCTCAACTGACTGAGCCACCTAGGCGCCCCCTAGGGATTGGTATCCTTATAAGGAGAGAAAGAGGGCAGCCCCGGTGGCGCAGCGGTTTAGCGCCACCTTCAGCCTGGGGTGGGGTCCTGGAGGCCCTGGATGGAGGCCCACGTCAGGCTCCCCGCGTGGAGCCTGCTTCTCTCTCTGTCTCTCTCTCTCTCTCTCTGTGTCTCATGCATAAATAAATAAAATCCTTAAAAAAAAAAAAAAGAAAGAAAAAGGGAGAGAAAGAGACACCAGGGCTTTCTCTCTCTCTCTCTCTCTCTCTCTCTCTCTCTCTCTGCTATATGAGTACAGAGCATGAAGGCAGCGTCTGCAAGCCAGGAAGCAGGACCTCACTGGGAAGTGAATCTGCCAACACCTTGATTTTGGACTTCCCAGCCTCCAGAACGGTGAGAAAATAAATGTCTGTTGTCTAAGCCCCTCATCCAGTGGCATTTTGCTAAAGCAGCAGACATAATCATAGACATAAACATGCAGATCCAAGATCTCTGAAGGGCACAGACAGGGCACAATGTGAACAAGTGGTGAATCTAGTAAGGGCACCTGGGTGTTCACTGTACAGTTTTTTTCTATTTTTCTGTAGGTTTGACAATTTTCCAGATTAAGATGTTGGGGAGAACTAAAAAAAAAAAATTGAGTTTGTAAAGAAAATGTACCAAAATTTAAGTAAGTGCTGATGATTTCTAGCAGGTAGGTTTTATGGTGCTCTTGGTTTTTAAATTTTCTCCTATGAATACTGAGGACTTGCTTAGTTAAATGAAAGAGGAAAATCCAAAATGTACATGTGATCAGATCCAGCTATTGTCATTTCCAGGAATTATTCTTAAGAAAGTAACAATGGGACACACAAAGATTAGCCCAGGGTCCCTGAGGCCTAGCATGGCTCTCTGAGGGGGTCCTTCCCTGCTAATTGCTGGGGGTAGTGCCCTCCAGGGCAAGGAGAGGCTGTGCCACTGTGTGGTGTGTTACATGTCCCTCTTCTAAGTTTATTATTTAAAAAAAAATTTTTTTTTTTATTTATTTATGATAGTCACAGAGAGAGAGAGAGAGAGTCAGAGACACAGGCAGAGGGAGAAGCAGGCTCCATGCACCGGGAGCCCGACGTGGGATTTGATCCTGGGTCTCCAGGATCGCGCCCTGGGCCAAAGGCAGGCGCCAAACCGCTGCGCCACCCAGGGTTCCCCCCTCTTCTAAGTTTAAAGCTCAAGACCCAGGGCATCCTGGCTGGCTCAGTCGGTGGAGCATGTAACTCTTGATCTTGGGGTTCTGAGTTCAAGCCCCACATTGGGTATGGGAGATTACTTAAAACATTAAAAAAATTTTTTTTTAAGATTTTAGTTATTTATTCATGAGAGACACACACAGAGAGGCAGAGACATAGGAAGAGGGAGGAGAAGCTGGCTCCATGCAGAGAGCCTGATACAGGACTCCAGGATCATACCCTGAGCCAAAAGCAGACGCTCAACTGCTAAACAACCCAGGCGTCCCGAAACATTTTTTTTAATTAAAAAAATCAAAATAAAGCTCAAGACTCATGGGCAAGTCAGAGAGGCAGGGGGCTAACTCTCAGGTGCCTTACACACACACTGTCTCTTGCAAGATTAAGCAGCAGATGCCCACAGAAGTAACCTGTTCCCTAAATACCTTGTAAAGACTTCCTTCCTCTCTCCTCTCACTTTCATCCAAAAGAAGATCTTGTACCTCCCCCTCAAACAGTCTAGGGCTAGCAGCAATTCATTCTCCCAATATTCCTGTAATTATTTTCTGAAGAGAGGAATGAGGGGCCCTATTTGTTGCAAAAAAAAAAAAAGTGGGAAAAACTAACTTGGTTGTTTAAGAGGTACTGGGTTTCTGTTTGGCATGATGAAAAATTTCTAGATAAAGAGGGTGGTGATGGTTACACAACTCTGTAGGTGTACTTAATGCCACTGAATTAAATACTTAAAATGGCTAAAATGATTGCTTGTATGTTATGTACACTTTGTCCACTTAAGAAGAAAAGATAATTTGGTCATGAGAAATGAGTCCAGGTACTGCTCTGGTTCACCCCCAGCTGGCCGACAGGTATGGTGTACTGCCATGCAATTCTGGCAATAATGCCCCAGCGTCAGTGCAGACTCCACAGGGTGAAGGCTCTGTCCCAAAGACTTTTCTCACCCCAGGCAGCAACCATGAGCAGGGGTTCCCAAGCCACCTGCACTTCTGACCAACCAGCTACAAATTCGAGGGCTCCCACCAACCCCCTCAGGTCCAAAAGTTTGCTATAACAACTCACAGAATGCCCTGAAAACATTATGCCTACAGTTGTGGTTTTATTATAAAAGATACACAGAAGGTAAGGCGTAGGAGGGATCCTGGAGCTTCCACGGGAGAACGCTTTCCACCCGCCCTTCAAATAGGGCTGCCAACCAGGAATTGGCTCAGGCCCACCAGGTGGGCAAGAGGGATGGAATTCCTGGCTCTGTGATTGAGCCAGAAAGAAAGGCAGGTTTAGTCATAATCTTTTTTTTTTTTTTTTAAGATTTTATTTATTTATTCACGAGAGACACGGAGAAAGAGGCAGAGACACAGGCAGAGGGAAGAAGCAGACTCCCTGTGGGGAGCCTGATGCAGGACACAATCCCAGGACCGTGGAATTATGACCTGAGCTGAAGGCAGATGCTCAACCACTGAGGTGTCCTGATTTTTGCTCTTAATATAATAAAAAGTTCCTTTTCTCTAATGGCTAGTACTAGGTTTCCCTTTCTGTTAGAAGGTTCCAGAGCTAAGCAACACTCTCCTAGCCACTGGTCACAGGTGTCTATTGAGCACTTGAAATGTCACTAGCCAAAAAGTGGCTTCCTTGTAGGTGAAAACACAGAAATAGATCTGAAGACTTGGTATGAAAAAAAAAGGTAGGGTTTCTCAGTACTAATGTTTATACTGGTTACATGTTGAAATGATAATATTTTGGACATATCAGGCAAAGCAAAATATATCCTTAAAATTGATTTTACTGGGGCAGCTCAGGTGGTTCAGTGGTTTAGCGCCGCCTTCAGCCCAGGGCCTTACCCTGGAGACCCGGGATCAAGACCCATGTCAGGCTCCCTGCATGGAGCCTGCTTCTCCCTCTGCCTGTGTTTCTGCCTCTCTCTCTCTCTCTGTCTCTCTGTCTCTCTGTTTCTCGGGAATAAATAAAATCTTTAAAAAAATAAATTAATTAAATTAAATTAATTTTACTGGTTTCTTTTTGTGTTTTGAATGTGGCTGCTAAAATATTTTATGTTTTTAAAGATTTTATTTATTTATTCATGAGAGTCACAGAGAGAGAGGCAGAGACACAGGTAGAAGGAGAAGCAGGCTCCCTGCGGGGAGCCTGATGCAGGACTCCATCCCAGGACCCCAGGATCACGACCTGAGCCAAAGGCAGACCCTCAACCACTGAGCCACCCCCCAGGTTTAGTCATAATCTTATGTGAGGTCTTCCCAATCAGCCCCACCCAAAGTCATTTTAGGAGCATAACAAAAATACAGTTATCACTTAGGAATTTAACAAAGGCTTCCAAAGCTATATGGAACTGGTAAAACCAGTCAACAGATATGTTCTTCATTACCCTCCAATTACAAAGGGAGGTGATTAGTAACCTTCTCCCCACACACAAGCTGTGGCTGCCATGATAGGCACCAACAAGGGGCAGCCAGGTGCAGGCCAGTGCCCAGGAGCAGCGCTGGCTGGGAGTCCAGACTCCTCCTCTTCTTAGGTAAGGGCCTCCCACCACCTGTTCCCTCTCTCCAGAGGCTCCTCCACCTTCATATCTCTCTCCCTTGCAGCTCTCTTCCTCCTGCTGCTTCCATTTCTGCACGGAAGCCTCCATCCCTCCAAAGGTGAGCATGCATGGTGTGGGGGGCCGGGAGGTCTGACCCCCCTGAGGTGGCCGAGCAGCAGTGAGAGGCAGAGGACAGAAGGGCTTTCTGGGGACGTCTGAGAGGCAAATATGAAATAGCAGCCAGTTCAATTGAGACACCGAGTGATAAACTGAACCTCAATCTCTGGAGGAGCTGGGAGCCCTGGCCAGGGGTTCAAGGGCTCCAGCCCCTTAAGAATCACAGGCTGTGATTCCTCTGAAGGGGAAACTGCAGAGCTGGCTTTGCGGGGTGGGGGTGGGGGGATGGGTGGGTGGGGCCCTTCCCCCCATGACCTGAGGTAAGTCAGGGAAACAGCAGGAGACAGGGTCAGATCTTTAGGACTCTCACAAACTGGGATTATGCAAACCTCAAACCCAAACCATAAAAGCAGAGGGGCCGGTACTAGGACAGAGCTGCCACTGGGGACCCCATCCTCGGCCCACAGGGGCCTGGATAGGAAAGGCAGGCGGTGCTGGGTGGGGCCCAGAAGGGAAGGGCTAGAGGGTTGCCTGCAGTCAGGGAGCATCTCTGCTCTGCTTAAGTGCCAGCCTCAGGGTTGCAATTCTGACCTACCTCCTGCCACTCCCCGCTTCGGGTTCTGGGGGAGCCCCTATGAGGACACCCCTCAAGCTGAGTGTGGGTGCTGGAGCTAGGGAGTACTTCTTGGGTGGGAGCAGAAAACATCTGGGTCGCCTGGGTGGCTCAGCGGTTAAGTGTCTGACATAAGTGCCTATGTCTCTGCCTCTGTGTGTCTCTGATGAATAAATAAATAAAATTAAAAAAAAAAAAAAAGAAATGGGACATCTGCTGGGCTCAGAGGGAGAAAAGGGGTGATCGGCCATGTCAAGAGCCAAAGTCGGGACATCTGGGTGGCTCAGTGGTTGAGCATCTGCCCTTGGCTTGGATCATGATCCTGGGGTCCTGGGATCGAGTCCCGCATCAGGCTCCCCGCAGGGAGCCTGCTTCTCCGTCTGCCTGTGACTCTGCCTCTCTCTCTGTGTCTCTCATGAGTAAGTGGATAAAATCTTAAAAAAAAAAAAAAGAAAAAAAAGTGCTAAAGTCAAGAAGCCCGTCTCATTATGGGCCCAGCTGGTGAAGCTTTTCCTTTTTTTAAAGATTTTATTTATTCATAGAGACAGAGAGAGAGGCAGAGACACAGGCAGAGGGAGAAGCAGGCTCCATGCAGGGAGCCCCACGTGGGACTCGATCCCCGGATCTCCAGGGTCACACCCCAGGCTGCAGGTGGCGCTAAACCGCTGCGCCACAGGGGCTGCCCTGGTGAACCTTTTCTTTCTTTCTTTCTTTCTTTCTTTCTTTCTTTCTTTCTTTCTTTCTTTCTTTCTTTCTTTCTTTCCTTTTCTTTTTTGTGAACCTTTTCTATGAGAATTTCTGTATTGCAACCCCACTTGGTGCCTTAAAAAAAAAAAAAAGGCGGGCACCTGGGTGGTTCAGTGGGTTAAGCATCTGCCTTTGGCTCAGGTCATGATCTCAGGGTCCTGGGATCCAGCCCCCGCAGTGGGCTCCCTGCTCAGTGGGGAGCCTGCTTCTCCCTCTCCTCCCTGCTGTGCTCTCTCTGGCTGGCTGGCTGACTCTCAAATAAATAAATAAGGGGCAGTCCAGGTGGCTCAGCGGTTTATCGCCTCCTTCAGCCCAGGTTGTGTGATCCTGGGGTCCTGGGATGGAGTCCCACATCGGGCTCCCGGCATGGAGCCTGCTCCTCCCTCTGCCTGTGTCTCTGCCTCTCGCTCTGTCTCTCGTGCATAAATAAATAAATAAATAAATAAATAAATAAATAAATAAATAAAATCTTAAAGAAATAAAGGGGCGAGGGAAATTAGGAGCGGAAGAAGGGTGGAGGCTGAGCCGTGTCTGATCCCCAGGAGAGGTGCTAATGGTAAGAAAGGAAAGAAGGCTGCTCTGTGGCAGTGTGGCCCTGGGCCCCAGAGACGCCAAGTGGAGTTGCTGTAGAGACTTCTATCCCTTCCAACGCCCCATCCAGAGATGCAGCTACACCTGGGACAAGTTCATCGTCATCCCCATGGATCCCCAGAAGTCCAAGGCTGAAGACTGCAGGACCTACACACAGAAAATCCTAGGTAGGTCCTGGCCCTGCTGGTGGCTTCCTTCCCCTTCTGATCCTTCTGCTCTCCTGGGGACACAGAGACCCATTCCTCTTTCCTTTCCTTCCAGGAGCTCTGCCCTCCATGGAGAGACATATGCTACCAGTGTCACACTTAGCTGTGTCCCAGCTTCCCGCTGGGTGACCCTGGACAAGTGTCCTGCCCTCTCTGGGCCCAGTTTACCTGTCACCAGGTGAAGAGTATGCAGAAGAACTTCTTATCCAACCAGAGGTGGGCTGGGGTGTTTGTGGTCTCTCCCCACAGCCCCCAAAGTGACATGTCTGGAGAGGAGTGTCCTCTCTGTTTGCAAGTCAGTGGGGCACCCCCTCTGGTTCTCTGAGTCCATCCTTACTGCCCCCCAGGTCCCAGATCCCCATGTCTATGATAGGAAGTCCCCTGGGTGTCCCACAAGAATGTCTGACTCCACATGTGTGCAGGAATGGGTGTGTGGGCCAAGAAAAGAGGCTCATCTGGTTGTTGGAAGTCAAGGCCACGTGGAAACCACCCAATGGCCAACAGCCACCAGCAGTGCCACCTGCTGCCCCCTTCAAGGGTTCTCTCATGGGGGTATTTCAAGGCCAAGAGATACTCTGTCTCAAAACCTGGACACCAGGGTGTCTGGGTTTCTCTTCCTACATGTTACAGAATAGAATAAAAATCTGTGTAAAGGGACACCTGTGGCTCAGTGGTTGAACATCTACCTTTGGCTCAGGTCCTGATCCCAGGATCCAGGACTGAGTCCTGCATCGCGCTGCCTGCATGGAGCCTGCTTCTCCCTCTGCCTATGTCTGTGCCTCTCTCTCTCTCTCTCTCTCTCTCTCTGTGTGTGTGTCTCTCATGAATAAATAAATAGGGATCCCTGGGTGGCGCAGCGGTTTGGCGCCTGCCTTTGGCCCAGGGCGTGATCTTGGAGTCCTGGGATCGAGTCCCGCGTCAGGCTCCTGGCATGGAGCCTGCTTCTCCCTCCTCCTGTGTCTCTGCCTCTCTCTCTATGTCTATCATGAATAAATAAATAAAATCTTTAAAAAAAAAAGAAAAAGAAAATAAAATCCATACGAAGATTTGTGCAGTCTTGTGTGAAGATATCCCAGTGGAGGGGCATCTGGGTGGCTCAGTTGGTTAACCATATGCCTTTGGCTTGGGTCATGACCCCAGGGTCCTGGGATGGAGCCCTGCACCCTTGCTCCACGGGGAGCCTGCTTCTCCCTCTCCCTCTGCCTGCTGCTCCTGCTTATGCTCTCTCTCTCTTCCTCTCTCTCTCTCTGTGAAATAAATAAATAAAATCTTTTAAACAAACAAACATCCTATGAAAATACCTATATCCATAGTCAAGAAATGATTTTTTTGGTCCCAGACAACACGCAGAAAGTTACAAGAAGTCTCTGGAAGATCCGGGCCCCTCAGACCACCAGCAAAGTGAAGTAGGTTTGTTCTTTCTTTGAGAGGTCAGTGCTACTCAGGGGGAGTCATCAGAGACTGTGGGAATGTATTAGTCTCCTCTGGCTGCTGTAACATATTACCATGAACTTGAGGACTTATCCAGATTTTTTTTTTTTAACAGTTGTGGAGGACAGTCCAAAATCAGCATCACTGGGCCAAGATCAAGGTGTCAGGTGGGCTGCAGTCCCTCCAAAAGCTCAAGAGGAGAGTCAGTTCTCTGTGGCTTCCAACTTCTGGTGGCTGCTGGCATTCCTGGGCTTCTGGCTGCCCCACCCCATCTCCAACTCCACCTTCACATGGCCTCTCCTCTGTGTATGATCTCCCTCTGACCATCTCTTGTGAGCACACTGTGATGGCAGTTAGGACTCTGTTGGACAATCCAGAAAAATCTCTGCATCTCAAGATCTTTAACTTCCTCACATCTGTAAAACTTTTATCACATGAGGTCACATTTACAGGTCCCACGGATTAGGACCTGTGCTCTTTGGGAGGAGGGGGACGCACCATTCAGCCCACTCCAATTTTACTATATGTGCTGCTGAAGCGAGCACCAGCCCACTCCAGATTCAGGGTATAAGGGCCTGGAGGCTACAGGCTGGCTGCAATTTGGCCAGGTATCCTGTGATTCTCAAGGATTCACTGACTCAGCAAATGCAGGAGTATTAGCGGTGTAAAGGGAGGTGTAAAGGGTCCACACTAGAGAGGTCCTGGTGGGGAGAAACTGAGGCACCTCCCAACAGCCAACACCAATTTGCTGGCCTCCTGAGTAAGCCTCCTTGCAACTGGACTGTGCACCTGTCAAGTCTTTGGATGACTGCAGCCCCAGTCTGAACCTCATGAGAGATCCAGGGCCAGAACCACCCAGAAGTGCCCAGCTAAGCCTAACTTTCTGAGCCTCAGTAACATTGATTTTTGCTTTAAACTGTTAATGTTTGGGGCACCTGGGTGGCTCAGTTGGTTAAGCATCTGCCTTTGACTCAGGTCATGATGCTGGGGTCCTGGGATTGAGCCCCACATCAGGTTCCTTGCTCCTTGGGGAGTCTGCTTGTCCCTCTCCCTCTGCCCTCCTCCCTGCTTGTGTGCTTACGCTCTTTCTCTCTCTGTCAAATAAATCAATCAAATCTTAAAAAAAAAAAAAAACTGTTAAAGTTTGAGTCATCTGGGCAGTAACTAAGACATGGTGTGAGAGGAGAGGGCACAGGGCTGCAGCAGGGCCCTCTGAGGGACTTCCTCTTTACCCCACACCTTATGTTTCTCAGTGATGCTGCATTTTTCTGTTTTTACATAACTGGAACTTGGTTTAGGAGAGCTGCGGAGAGCAGAGTGAGTGTTCATCTTCTACCACTTTCCCTGCTCGGTCGTGACTATCCAGGCACTACGTTTCCATGTGACCATAGTGTGTCCCAAGTGAGATGCAGACACACGGTTGGCACATCTGGTGGCATGGCCTTAGGAGATGCTCACGCTCGTGCAGGACGTGGCAACTCTGGGCATGCTAAGGCCTGGAAGACAAACTCTAACACGTCCCCCAACTCCAAACTGGCAGATCCGCCACACGCGGCACCTCCCTTAGAACACCTTTTAAGATAATACATGACATTAACTGCAGATGGAAAGACTGATGTTGGCTCTCAGTCCCACCAACAATATTCCTGGCACCTTAGGACGCTAAGCGAAGCTCTGCGGTAGAGGTAATGGAGGGATTAAATGGGTCTGTGACAAAGAGCACTGACCACCCAGCTTGATACTAAGCACTCAATAGATTGACATCATCATTATTATTAATTTATTCCACAGAACCTAGATGTTCTACAGGAAACACGACACCTAAAACAAAAAACAAAAACTCTCCCCCAAATCAATCTTGCAACATAAAGAGCAAAATATTTTTCCTATTTATTTGAGAGAGAGAAAGAGAGAAAGAGAGAGAGAGAGAGAGAGAGCAAGCATGAGAAGAGGCAGAAGCAGAGGGTGAAGCAGGACTCCCTGCTGAGCGGGAGCCCAAGGTGGGGCTCGATCCGAGGACTCTGAGATGACAACCTGAAGCCGAAGGCAGACGTCCAACTGACTGAGTCACCCAGGTGCAAATTTTTTCAAGGAAGTCGAGCTGTTTCAGAAATGCATTTCAACAATCGGTGAGTAGATATACAAATTGTGGTATGCCCATTCAGTGGGACATTACTCAAGGATAAAAATAAATGAGCTACCAAGCACAAAAAGACATCTAATAACCTTGAATGCATATTGCTAAGTGAAAGAAGGCAGTCTGAAAAGGCTGCGTGTCATAGGATTCCAAGTATCAAGCGTTGCCAGAGGCTCAGGGAGTGGGGAGGGAGGGAGGAACAGGTGTAGCCCAGGGGTTTTTTAGGGCAGAGAAACCATTTTTTAAAAAAGATTTTATTTATTTATTCATGACAGACACACAGAGAGAGGCAGAGGGAGAAGCAGGCTCCCTGCGGGGAGCCTGATGTGGGACTTGATCCCAGGACCCCAGGATCACACCCTGAGCCAAAGGCAGATGCTCAACCACTGAGCCACCCAGACGCCCCCAGGGAAACCGTTCTATGTGATACTGTACTGGTGGATATATGGCATTATACATTTGTCCAACCCCATAGAATGTATAACACCGAGTTGAAAACCCAATGAAAACTAAGGACTTGGGGCACCTGGGTGGCTCAGTGGTTGAGCATCTGTCTTTGGCTCAGGACATGATCCTGGGGTCCTAAGATCAAGTCCTGCATCAGGCTCCCTGCAGGGAGCCTGCTTCTCCCTCTGCTTCTGTCTCTGCCTCTCTCTGTGTCTCTCATGAATAAATAAATAAAATCTTAAAAAAAAAAAAAGAAAAAGAAAACTATGGACTTTAGTAACGTCAATATTGACTCATCAGTTGTAACAAATACAGCTCATGAACACCAGATGTTAATCGCAGGGGCAGCTTTGTGTGTATGGGAGGTTGGGGAGAGATATATGGGAATTCTCTGTACTTTCTGCTCAGTTTTTCTGCAAACTTAACACTACTCAAAAAATATAAAATCTATTACCTTTTTAAGAGTGTATATCAAATAGAAGCAAAGGCACAAAAATAACTCAGGTAAATCTGAAAATAAGAACGAGACTGCCGGGTAGCTCAGAAGAGATCAAAATATATTTTCAAACTCGTCATTCAAAACAAGATGGTGTTGGGACATGACACATAAATGGACGGTGGGACAGGAATGAGAAAGAGGCACCAGTGTCAAGGGGACATAGCAGGTACTGCTGTCCAGTCTCAGGGGAGGTGGGAAAGGATGGGGCATCCCTCACACTTCAAGATGTGGGCCAACCATTCATTTGGAAACTGAGGAATGTAGATCCCAACCTTACATGCCTCAAAAATTAAAACATAACAAAAAGCTACTTAAAAAAAAAAGATTTTATTTATGAGGGAGAGAGAGAGAGAGAGAGAGAGAGAGAGAGAGAGAGAGAACAAGCAGGGGGAGGAGCAGAGGGAGTGGGAGAAGCAGACTCCTTATTGAGCAGGGAGCCGGACTCAGGGCTTGATTCCAGGACCCTGGGATCATGACCTGAGCTGAAGGCAGATGCTTAACTGGCTGAGCCCCCCAGGGCACCCCAAAAACCTACTCTACAAATGACTCAAAAGAAAACTTGAATGAAAGTACGAGAAAATAGAGCTGTAGATAGATATCCTTGAAGTAAAAGAGTCCTTCTCAAATAAGGCCAGAAAGAAATGCAAATGCTTGAAAGGAAAAAGACTAATAGGTTTGGTTATTTTATTATTATTTTTTTTTAGTTTATTTAAGTCAAGCCTACACCCAACACGAGGCTCAAACAACCCCATGATTGAGAATTACACGCTCTTTCCGACTCAGCCATACGAGCACCCCAGATTTGGTTATTTTAAAACGAAAAACTTCAGTTGAACAACACATACCAGAAACAGATATTATAGGCACAATGAAAACAGGCATTTCCCAAAAGCAGCACAAATGTCCGATAAACGCCTACCAAGACACTCAACCTACAGGTAAGCAGGAAAATGTAAGTTAAAAGAATAATTACATTTCATGTGCATTTCTATGGTTTGAAAAATTTTCAAGCTGGAACATTCCAAGTGTTGACAGTTCCTCTGCTACTACTCCACAGAATTTTTAAGAGTGTTTTAGTATTAACTATAAATATTTTTTAATGCATTCGGTTCCTTCAGCTCTTGGTATCTCCCTAAGGAAAGACACTGGCCAGAGAAGCACATGCAGACCTCAGTGTCCCAAGAGGAGAGCAGTGGACAGCTCCTAAGGGATCTCAAGTATGGCCAGACCATTCCTAAAAGGGCTGCCAGAGTTTCCCCAAACTGGAGACAGGATTCCTTTTGAGGAGGGGACTTTGGTTTCTTTGAAATGGCTGAACTTTTTGAAGAGAGTGTGCAATTTAGAACAAAATTCAGATCAAGGCACGGGGATGGGCCCTTTGAGCAAGGTGGGCACACTGGACGTGATGGAGTCATCAGTGACACCCCCCCCCCCCCCCGCCAGGTGCACAACCACCCTTACCTGGCGGAAGCACTTCTGGGGAGCCTGGCCTGGGCACTGCCATTCCAGGGCCAAGGGACACTCTAAGACCAAGGGTTCCATGTCCCAGGCCACCCTTCCCTTTCCTCCTTCCCCTACGAGGTCCCAAATGGACACCAAGAGCGTTCCCTGATGGAGGAGTTGAGAGAAAGAATGTTAGAGACGCAGCCTGAGCGTGAGCTCAGTGATGTCAGAGGTTTGTTGAAGACGAGCACGGTGTTTCCAGCCCTTGCTAATACACTTCAGGACAAATAACAAAAACCTGCCAGAGGGCGCCCAAATCTGAGGCGATCTGGGGACAGGGAAGGGCAGGGGGTCTCAGTATCTCCTCGTGCCTGGTCTGCGGCAGCCTCACCATCTCAGGACCTGCCAGGGTTTCCCTTCTAGACGCACACAGCCAAGACTTCCAAGACTTGGAAGCCGTCAGCGACTCCCCAACATCCCCTCGCTTAGCAAATCCTCTCTGCTCCACGTCTGAAATATTCACATGCCCAGAATCCCGCTTCTCCCTACCTCTGCTGTCTCCCCCCGGTCCAGCCACCGTGACCCCCACACATAGACAATCACAGTCATCTCTTCCCTGGGCTGGCAGCTTCCACCCTTGCCCCCCACAGCCGGTCAGGGGGGATCCTCACGTCCCTCCTCTGCTCAGAGCCTCCCGTGGCTCATGCCTCACCTAGAACACAAGCCAAGGGCCCAAGGCAGCCCCCTTTATGTAGATCCGCATAATTCATCCATATATACAGGCCTTTCTTTATGAGATAGAATAAAAAAGAAAGTAACAGAGTGCATGGCACGTGGTAAGGGCAATTAGCAGGTAGCAAAACTTCTGTTCTAACCACATACGTAATATATGATGTATGACGTCAGCATATGTTAGAGAATACATAGAACGAGTTGTGTATGTTTATCACACATATTAGGCACATAGGACACATCTGTATCTGTAGCTTTTCTTCATGAAAAGGAACACAGTAAGAAGTATCAGATTGCACTGTACGTATTAACGGTATTTAGTGAAATTTTCATTCCAATGACACGCACACACAACATATGCTATACAATGTTACATATTACATAAAAATATTTTCATATTCTGTTATATACTGACCCATAATGCATGGATTATGCCATATTTATAATACATTCATAAGTGTGAACAGTGAATTATATAAATAGGTATATGGTATAAACTCTGTTTCTTGGGCAGCCCCGGTGGCGCAGCGGTTTGGCGCCGCCTGCAGCCCGGGGTGTGATCCTGGAGACACGGGATCGAGTCCCACATCGGGCTCCCTGCATGGAGCCTGTTTCTCCCTCTCTCTGCCTGTGTCTCTGCCTCTCTCTGTGTGTCTATGAACAAATAAATGAAATCTAGAAAAAAGAAAAAAACTCTGTTTCTCACTATGGCTTGCCACCATGGGCTGAGATGGAGACTTTTCTTTAAGACTTTATTTATTTGAGAGAGAGAGAGAGAGAGAGGAGGAGGAGCAGAGGAAGAGGGACAAGCAGTCTCCACACTGAGCGAGGAGGCCAATGCAGGGCTCCCATCTCACGACCCTGAGATTATGACCTGAGCCAAAATCAAGAGTCAGATGTTCAACCAACTGAGCCACCCAGGCACCCCATAGACACTTATGTGTGTGCAATAGGGTTATGGCCGAGTCTTTGGTGGAATGACGCCTACAGGTGGGGAGGGAAGGAAGCTGAGCTGGGTCCAGAGTCATTGAAGCGAGATGTTGTCACCGGTCTCATTCTCGGTCCTACACGGTGCCCAGAGCTGGCAGGAGTCTCCAGAACTAGGACAACTGAGACAAGGGTGCCTGTCTTCATTCCCCTGACTCCCCTTCCTTAGTCTATTTTATGGATCAGTAAACTTTTTTTTCTTTTTATAAGGTTTGTTTATTTAAGGACTCTCTACATCTAACATGGGGATCAAACTCATGACCCCTAGGTCAAGGGCCCCAGGGTCAAGAGTCGAATGCTCTTCTGAGCCAGCCAGGGGCTCCGTGTCAGTAACCTCTTGATGTAAAGGGCCAGATAGTAAATAGTTTCATTTCTGAAGGCCAAATGATATCTATTGCAAAAACTTAACTCTGACATTGGGGTTCATCTCAAAAGAGCCATCCTGATCTAAATGAGCCATTAATCCTGAACACTGCCACAGGACCAGCCCTTCACCTCTTTACTGCCCATCGCCCACGCTAGATGTCAGCTCCATGATGGTGAGAGCCCTCGTCTTGTTCCTGGCTCATTCCCAGCTACTACAATGGGGCCTGGCATGCAGCATGTGCTCAGTAAACATTTGTCTAACGAGTGGGTGGAAGGATGACTACTGGACTCTCCTTTGGGAACGCTTCCCTCCCTCAGTCCATCGGGGTGGGGAGCCCAGGCCTGGCCCCTCAAGAGTTAACAGTGGCTAGCACAGGGACGGCCATAGGGCCCCATGAATCAGGCAGGGGCTTACTGAAATCCACTTTCTCTAGGGGTGGCTTTCTCCAGGCAAGGCCTGCCCGACTGGGAAACCAACAGAGTGGACAACAGGGCCTAGCCAGGGATGGGGACAGTATGAGGCTTCTAGGAGCCAGTGTTCATGGGTTTTGTGTTTTACTCCCGTGCTTGTGCTGAGTGCCTCAGGAAGGGGAGAGTCTGGATTCAGCCGGGCTCCTTCTTCTCCAGTCACCGAGGGGCAGGCAGGTAATGCTGGAAAAGCAAATGTCTGTATGTGCTCTTCCCCTCTCTGCGACCCCAGCGCGACACAAAACAGATCGGGGCACACAGTGGACACCTGAAAGTTTCTCGAATGAAAGAATAATCAAACACATTTTTTCTAAGGTTGTAACAGGGTTTCTAAAATGTGTGTGTATACACACACACACACACACACACACACACACACATATATATGAAAAAATACACGATCTTGAAGACAACCAACCTTATTTATAAATTTATTCTACCCCCTTCCCCAAGTCGAGAATGTATACAAAACTTTAGCAGGAAACCAGAGTGATGAACCATCCTTTGGTCTCAGCCTCGTGCATTTTGAGAGGGGATTCTTTGCATTTCCACACACCCTGATCCCACCCAGTGGGTGAAGCCCATGCATCCCACAAGGTCTGGCCTCATGGAAGGCCACGCAGGGCTGAGTTCTGAGTCTCAGGGATGTGAGAACGATGCCACATCAGGGTCAAGATGGTGCAAGGGTTAGGACCTCGGGCTCTGGTACGCTGTCCATCTTCTGGTCCAACTCCTGCTTCTTTCCTGCCTGTGTGTCCTTGGGTGGGTGACTCCCCCCTTTCTGTGCCTTCATTTTCTCATGAATGAAATGAAGAAAATACTGTTAATGGCCACTATGTATTGACATGATGGGTGGGCCCTCTGGATGTATCCCAGAGGATACATCAGTCGCTGACGTCCAGCAACCTGTGCTCCAGAGACAGGTCAGTGCCACACGGGGCCTCCAGGAGTAGCCATGGAAACCGGGTACTGAGCCTGCTCAGCTGGCTCTGTCCATCACCCCTCCACACTGATATCTCTGGCCATCTTCTCATTTATCCACTAAGGTCACTTCTGACTTTAAAGACACCTCCACCCAGGACCCACCTCCTCAGCTCCCTCTACGGTCAGTTTCTCCTCCCCTTCTAGAAGGAATTACAATGATCTTTCAGGACCCCAGTGTCTTGGTTTTCTGTCTGGGGAGGTGTGGTGTCCAGATCACCCCGCCAACCCCCACCCCAACCCCTGGAGGTGAGGTGAAGAAGGAAAGAGTGGTGAGCAAGCCTGTTTCTCCCGCTTCACCTACAGTTTTTTGGAACCTGGCCAGGTACGGTGGATCTTGGATCTAACTCTGCTCATTAAATGCTAAGATTTCGAGTGTGGTCTGGGACTGCTTGGACTGGAAATTGAAGGTGCCCCACTCTCAACACTGTCTCTGGGAAATGCCTTGGGCTTCTGTGTAGATCCCTAACCACTCTTCCTCCACAGTAACTGCCTCCCTGCTCCCCTTCCTCGTCTAGCACTGGTGCTTTCCAGCACCCTGCACCCTTTCCCCATCTCCTTCCTTGAGCCCCCGCCCCCACTCTTCTTATGTACTTATTACTTCTCTTATTACCATGGACAGCCAGTCCCTCATTGGCTTCGTGGCCTTGGGCATGTCCCTCTGCTTCCCCTCGGCTTATTTCCCAATCTGGGAAAGAGTTCATAAGATGACTGCCCTAATTTAGTGCACATCAGCTTCTCTAATTTTAACGAGGCTTGTACCAATTTTGAGGATCCTTATGTCCTCAGACATCCTTAAGATGACTTCCTCACTCTCGGGCTTTTACTCAGGCAATAGAGCATTGACAGTTTGCAGAACAGAATGCAGACTGCTGGGAGCCACAGCCCTCCTGTATCAGTGAGATTCCTGGAAGAGACCCAGCAGTAAAGGCTGGTTCCTGGTTCCTATCACCCCTGAGGGAAAGGCCACACATCCCGTGGGATGGGCAAGAGTCCCAGCATACTCTTGGGGTGCAGAGGTATAGTGGGTTGAACAGTGGCTCCCACACGATAACCCACGGAACCTGTGACTGTAAGAATAGCTGGGAAAACAAAACAACAAAACCCCAACTCTGTAAATAAGTTAAGGATCCCGAAGTGACATCATTCTAGATTTAGGGTGGGCCCTAAATCCAATGATAGGTGCCTTTCCAGGAAACACAAGAGGCCACATGGAGACAGAGGCAGAGACTGGAGATGTGCAGTCACTGGAAGTTAAAAGAGGCAAGGAAGGATCTTCCCACCAATGCCCCTCAGATGGAGGGCTGCCCTGCTGACACTTTGATTCCAGATCTCCAGCCTCTGGAACTGTGAGAGAACACACTTCTGTGGCTGTAAGCCATCACATTTGTGGTCATGTTATGGTCGCCCTGGGAATCTAATAAAGGTTAGGACCAACTGGTGGCCTGGCCCAGTGGGAGGGAGATGGGGCTGAGGGCTCTGGAGGCAGGGGGGCACCGCTGCACGAAGGGGGCTGTGGGACAGTCCAGAGCTTCAGTGGGGGAGGGCAAGGGCACACAGGTCAAGAGATTTGGATGGAACATGAGGAATGTGATCATCTAATTCGTGGCTGGCAGTGCGCTGAGAGAGGCCACTGAAGGAGACAGTGAGGAAGGTAGGAAACGACATGTCAGGAAAGGTTCAGGGACTTGGAGGAGGGAGGACAGGGGGCCAGGCGGAAAGGCAGGTTGGATCAGCCTGAGCAGGTTCAATTTTTCCACCCATGGAAGTGGTGTTGGGAGGGCAGTGCCAGAGAGGCGCTGCACAGACATTCCAGTGGGTTGTGCCAGACTGCAGGACTGGGGGGTGGGGATCTGCTGGAATAGTCATCTGGGGTCTCGGTAGGGTGCCACAGATCAGGTTAAGGGGGAAGATATAACATTCAGTGGATCCACTGCAAGGCAGGATCCCTTCTTTATTCTCCCTCAAAGAGAGTGGGGAAACCAGCCAGAGCCAACCTTAGATGAGGGGGACAGAAGTTCACTGAACGACACCGCATTTCTTTACAATGGTCTGTGCCTATTGACAAAGGGAAGGGGGTTCTCCAGTGAACAGGATGAGCGCCCAGGGAAGGGTAACATTTATCAGGGAAATGGGGGTGAGGGTGGGGTAACAGCTTGGTTCAGCTCAAGTCTGGGTTCCTTTTCTCTTCTGCCAGAAGAGTGAGCCTGTTGTCCTTCTGGCTGGGACCTCACAGGTCAGTGTGGTTGGGGGGCAGCGATGGGCACGCGGTCTGTACCTATGAGTTAGAGCTGGAGGGTGCTACACTGGCACCTTCACTGGCTGGGGGCTGGCCCCAGTGGAAGGTACCGCTGGTCGGTAGGGGCCGACTGAATCCAAGTTCCATCAAGATCCGGGTGATTTCCGCTGGGCCAGCACAGGCGGCGGGGAGTATGGGGAGAAGGCCACATCAGAGCACACACAACCACGGCCAAGTTCAGACTTCCGCAGGCTCCTGTGCCTGGGACGTGGACACCACCTTGGACGTGGACGTGGCCTGGGACACCGACGATGGCTCCGGGATGCAGAGCTGGGTGCGCACCTCTTGCATCTGCGCCTGCAACTCCTCCAGGGCACTCTGCTGCGATGTCGCCTGCACCTGCGCCTGCAGGGTCTCCAGCGCCAGCGCCAGGCGGCCCACCTCGTCCTGCATCGCGTCCCAGGCGGCGCGCTGCTCCTCCTCCTTGTGACGCTGGTGCGCCTGGTGGCGCGAGTACTCCAGGACCAAGCAGCCACCGCCCACGATGAAGATGGTGGCCTCACCCAGCAGCTCGGCGCCCAGCTCGGCGGCAGCCTCCTCGTTCAGGGGCTTGATGACTGTGCCCCGGAAGCCCATGATGCGCATCTTGGTCCGCATCTCCACCCAGTGGTACACTGCGGGGGAAGAGAGGGGTCAGGTCGTGCGCCAAGAGCCCCCTACAAACCGCACCCCTCCGCATTTCGGTGTCCAGGCTGGAGCACCTGGGACACCACGGCCAGAATCACCAGGGGCATTGCCTTAAACAAGATCTGCACTGGCCTAGCCCAGGGATCTTGTGTCACTGGCCTGGGGTGACCCCAAGGTATCTTTTAAAAATTCCCAGAGGATTTTGCCAAGCATCCAGGAATAAGAAACCCTGCCCAGGAGGGGAAATCCTTAGACTTGGGGGTGGCATGGAGACACACGCCCCTGTAGGGTTACAAGGAGCTCCCAGGACACAAAGTCCCTGGAAGGTGTGAAGGCTTAATTGCCAGAGTCTTAGCTCCCTCTGCTCCTCCCATCAAGCCACCAGCAGGACAGCCAAGCATCCTCCTCCCCTGACACAGTCTCCAACCCACTTCTCAGAAGAAAGGCAGACCTCCAATACCCCCTACCCCTGCCCTGTCTTTCTTTTCAAATCTTCCCCTAATTCCGAGTTAGTGCTGCAGGGTAGTGGGACCTCCTGGCTCCAAAGAAAGGGCAGCCAGAATGTGGGAATGCACGCAAAGCGACTGTGAACAGGGGTTCACAGACCTGTCCACAGACCGTCCTCTCGGCAGGTCTGGTGGCTCCCATCCTTAATTTTCACCAACCCTGAGGATGTAGCTAATGGCCTTGTGAGCTCTTCGTGGTGAGGTGTAGGGCACGTACCTTGAAAGAAGCTCATGAGCTGACTGGTACTGCTGGAACGAGAGCTTTCTTGCCTAGCTGTTTCTTTGTGCAGGGAGATTCTCAGCATGTGAGTCTTAAAAAACCAAGGCAGAACTGATGCCGGACCCTGACTCCCTCTGCAGTAATTCATATTCATCCAGGATACATGACATCGCTGTCTAGTTCATTTGGAGGTTCGTGTCCAACACAGCGCTTTGCTTTCAATGTTTCATAATTATCCACACAAACGCATAATGTATGAAATGTTTTTTTTTTAAATTTATGATAGTCACAGAGAGAGAGAGAGAGAGAAAGAGAGAGAAAGAGAGAGAGAGAGAGAGAGAGAGAGAGGCAGAGACATAGGCAGAGGGAGAAGCAGGCTCCATGCACCAGGAGCCCGATGTGGGATTTGATCCCGGGTCTCCAGGATCACGCCCTGGGCCAAAGGCAGGCGCTAAACCGCTGCGCCACCCAGGGATCCCCTGTATGGAATGTTTTAAGTGAAGTGTGCACTAATAATTTTTAAAATCCAGAGGAAGATATTTTTAAACATTTATAACCTTATGGTCACCAGAAATGAAACAAAAATTGAAATTTGGATTTCTGTACATGTTTTGGTTGCTGACACAGACTTTATTAGAAAGAATGCTGCAAGGGAAATGTAAGTAGAAGTTCAAGGACGAAGGTCAAGGAACAATGTGAAATTTCTGAGTGTAAAAGAACGGCTTGTTCATTTTTTTCTCCCCTTCAAACCAAGAGTAGCAGGCGCCAAATCACAAGAGTTATGGGGACTGCATTAGATACTTCCAAGGAAGGATGGCGCCAACTCTGCTTGGAAATGTCAATATTCATGACACACCAGAAATTATATCCTCTGCATCTACTTGAATTCATGCAGAAGTTTTAGCTGTCACCTTGAAAATGCACCAGAGGGTATATAACTTTTAAATGTTTTAAAGGGGTGAGGCAGCAAAAATGTTTAGAGGAGCTCTGCTTGCCTTCAGCAGTTAAGATCTAAAGGAGCATACCCAGGGCCCCCCGAGAACTGCTCCTGTGGCACGCACTGTTACCACGAACTGTTATGGAGGCCCTGGTGTTGTGGGGTTCCTGGAGTCCTGGCTGTCCAGACCCCTCCCACACCGAGGTCTGCCTGAAGCTCTGCTGCCTATTGCAATGACAGCCCATTTTGAGCCCCCTCTGTAAAATGGGGAGGTGATGACCAAACCCCACCCGCAAGGGTGCCAGGCCTGTAACTGTCACCTGATCCTTCATGCTGGGACCACAGGGCATTGTGGCCGGAAAGTGGTAACGAAGTAAAGCACTACTTCTACTGGCATTGCTGGGGGAATGTCCCCACATGGCACTGTGGACAGAGCATGAGGACCTGGGTCAGCAGTCGGGCCTGGGTGTAGGCACGAGGGGTGGGGGCACACACGCAGGCATAGGAAATGAAGTAGGGTGTGTGTGTGTGAGAGAGAAGGCTTTCAGAGCAGGGGCTGATGGCAGTCTCTTAGGTCAGCAGCCAGATTTGGGGTTCAGGAAACAAGGTCCATGAGGGAATGGGGGGATGGAAAGGGGGCAGCCATGAGGAGCCAGGACAGGCCAAAATTGAGATCCAGCAGGTCCCCAGATGCCTTCCAGACGCCTCACATTCACTGTGTCCAGACATGACCCCGGTTCCCTGGCCCACTGGACAGTTCCTCCTCCTCTTGCGTCACCAGGCCAGAGACTTGGGACTCAAGTGTTCTCCTGCCCCACGGCCTCTCAGCATACATCTCCCATACCCCCATCTGCTCCATCTTGGCTGTGACCAATGTCCCCTCCCTGACCTCCTGCTTCAGAGACCTCTGTGCCATCCTGCCAGTGTTTCCTTCAGAGCACCTATCACAACTGGGAATAGTCTTGTCATCCAGTCACTTGTCTGCACTCTGTCTCCCATGCTGCCCCGTGAGCCCCATAGTCACAGTCACTGGGTATCCCTGGCACCTGCTAGCAGCAGGCCAGGCACACAGGTGATGCTTAGAGTATCTCCGTTGAATGCGTCAGCAGGTCACCACCCAGCCTCATGCCCCTGTGGCTGTCCTATGGCAGCAGTCAGGAGCTGGTTAAAATATGACAAAAACACACAAAAAAATGCCATTCTTTTCATTAATAAAAGTAACACACTGCATGAAAATAAAGTAATCAAACTATAAAGCTGAAAGTCAGAGGGTCCCACGCACCTGGCCCTGATCCTTAGGCCCACCCCAAATGGCCCCCCAAATCTCACCCTCACCAGCCTGCCTTCTGCTAGCATCATTGCCCTGATATCTGAAAGTAAGTGTACCTTGCTCACCTCTCTTCTGAACTTTGCACTTGGAAATTTGCTGCCTTCTACACATTTTCTATTGGGCCCTCAGTCCCAGTAGAAAAGCTTATCACTTTATCCCCATGCAGCCTGTCCTTCCTCCACTCCCCATTTTTACAAGTGGTGTGTATAGCTAAGAAAAATAAGTCAGAAAAAAAAAAAAGAAAAAAGAAATAAGTCAGAGAAAGGCCAATACCATATAATCTCACTTGTATGTGGAATTAAACAACAAACCCAAGCTCATGGATATTAAAACAAACCAACCAACAAACAAAAAAACCCTAGAATATAACAGAAAACATCAAAGGCAATCTTAAGCAGTCAGGACAAATATGGTTTCACAAAACTTTTGTCCTTGCTTTGTGTGTGACTGTGCGTGTAAACTGGAATACAGTCAAAAGGCTAAAAGCCATTGTCCCAGATTTTGGTTGGAATTCCAGTGAATTTACAGATCATTTCCAGGACAGCGGCATCTTCCCGGTGTTGTCTCTCAATCCACAATCCATAAATGTACTCTTGGTCTCCACTTAGTCTCTATTTTCTTTGCAATCTCAGGGCTGGGTCAGAATGGCTGGGTCAGAAAAGCACGTGACTCTTGATCTCAGGGTTGTGAGTCTGAGCCCCATGTTGAGTGTAGCTTACTTAATTTTTTTTCTCTCTGTCTCTTTGATTGTATTTATTATTATGTATTGATTATTTTTTAAAGATTTTATTTATTTATTCATGAGAGACAGAGAGAAAGAGAGAGGCAGAGACACAGGCAGAGGGAGAAGCAGGCTCCATGCAGGGAGCCCGATGTGGTACCTGATCCTGGCATTCTGGGATCACGCCCAGAGCCAAAGGCAGACGCTCAACCACTGAGCCACCCAGGCATCCTTGTATTGATTTATTTGATGGTATTATTCATAGCATTTTAAACTCCACTTTCAGGGCACCTGGGTGGCTCACTGGTTAAGTGTCTGCCTTTGGCTCAGGTCATGATCCCAGGCTCCTGGGATTGAGTCCCGTGTTGGTCTTTTTTTTTTCCATGTTGGTCTTTCTGCTCAGTGGGGAGAGTGCTTCTTCCTCTCCCTTTGCCCTGGCTCATGTTCTCTCTCTCTCTCAAATAAATAAAAATCTTTTTTTTTTAAGATTTTATTCATTTATTCATGAGAGATACACAGAGAGAGGCAGAGACACAGGCAGAGGGAGAAGCAGGCTCCATGCAGGGAACCCGACGTGGGACTCGATCCCGGAACTCTAGATTACGCCCTGGGCTGCAGGCAGTGCCAAACCGCTGCGCCACCAGGGCTGCCCCAAATAAATAAAAATCTTAAAAAAAAAAATCCACTTTCATTTTGGTGGCAGCTGGTATATAGAAATAAAACTGAGTTATGTAATATAAATGCAGTTTTTTTTTTACCAGTGACCTCACTAAATTCGTTCTTTTTTTAAAAGATTTTATTTATTTATTTATTTATTTATTTATTTATTTATTTATTTATTTATTTATTTATGAGAGACACAGAGAGAGAGAGAGGCAGAGACACATGCAGAGGAAAAAGTAGGCTCCATGCAGGGAGCCTGACGTGGGACCTGATCCCGGGTCTCCATGATCAGGCCTTGGGTTGAAGGCGGCGTTAAACCGCTGAGCCACCTGGGCCGTCCTTTTTTTTTTTTTTTTTTAAACTTTTTAATGAAATATAACTTCTATAAAATACACAGTAAGTGTAGAGCAGGATAATTAAAATTTTTTTTTTTACGATTTTATTTATTTATTCATGAGACACACAGGGAGAGAGAGGCAACACTATAGGCAGAGGGAGAAGCAGGCTCCCTGTAGGGAACCTGATTCAGGACTCGATCCCAGGACCCCAGGACCATGACCTGAGCCAAAGGCATATGCTCAACCACTGAGCCATGCAGGTGTCTTAAAAAATGTTTTTTTTTTTTTAAATTTTATATTTAAATAATCTCTATACTCAGTGTGGGGCTCAAACTCAGAACCCTGTGAGCATGAGTCCTATGCTCCAACTCAGCCAGCTAGGTACCAGCAGAAAATTTAATATGTAAGCATCACCCTGATTAAGATCTAGAATATTTCTGCACTCTGAAAGGCTCCCACTTTCAAGCCCTCTTCCAATTACCCCCAGAAACCACTATTCTGACCTCCCATGATAGATGATTACAAGTATACTCTAAGTCCTATTCTGATTTCTTTGTAGTTAATCATTTGTATTCCCCGCTCTGTCCTCTTTTGCTCAGCATTATGCCTATGAGATCTCTTGTGTTGCCACAGACTTCTTTGGCTTCTTTTTATCAAGGAGTTGTCTTCTGTCATGTGGATGGACCAGTTGGGCCTTCCATGCCCTGCCCATGGGCATTTAGGGCACCTACAATAGCAGCTTTTCCAGCAGTAAAACAGCTGAGTCACAGGACTCTGCCTCACTCAGAAGACGGAAAATGGGGAGACAGTACTCCTCATCCATCAGCTGATTTAACTCACACAGCCTGGGAGAGCAGCCAGGGTTGAGGATCTTTCTATTAGGGTGGTCTTTGGATGGGAAAAATGCCACAGCTCACTGTATGTCCTCTGTGGGTTCCTTTGCTGCTGCCTCCTGGGTAAGTTCTAGGTGGTCCAAGGGGTTGGGATTTTTGTTTTGTTTTGTTTTTTGGACTCATATGGTATGTCCTATTAGCTCTCAGTTTTCTCTTATCATTCCTGGAATCATAAGTGATACTCTTGAAGTCATCAGTAAATAAAAGCAGAGAAGAGGTTTATCACAAAATGAAGTAAAATGTTGGTAATCAATAAATACATTTTAATAATGTAGAGACAAACCAGCTCATTCAATACCATACAAATTAAAGTGCATAGCTCTCTTTTTATTTTTTAAAGATTTATTCATTCACTTTAGAGACAGAGAGCATGAGCAGGAGAGGCAGAGGGAGAAAAAGAATCTCAAGCAGACTCCATGCTGAGTGTGGAGCCTGACTTGAGGTTCAATCTCACGACCCTGAGATCATGACCTGAGCCAAAACCAACAATCAGACTCTCAACCAATTGTGCTACCCAGGCGCCCGGAATCCAACTAATCCATCCTAAACAAAAATATTAGCAAACAGAATCCAGCAATATATAAGAAGGATAATAAATCATGATCTAGTGGGATTTATTCTAAGACTGCAAGGTCTTTTTGCATTTATTTGAAAAGCACTTGGGATGCCTAGGTGGCTCAGTCACTTAAGTGACTCCCCAGGGAGCCTGATGCGGGACTCCATCCTGGGTCGCCAGGATCACAACATGAGCCAAAGGCAGACACTCAACCGCTGAGCCACCCAGGGGTCCCTAGACAATGGATTTTAAAATACCATTCACAATAGCACCAAAACTCTTTAAATATATAGAAATATATGGACAAAAGATGTGCAAGAACTCCACCTGAAGACTTAAAATACTGCTGAGAGGAATTAAAGAATACTTATAAAAAATAGAGAGATAAAGAGGCAACTGGCTGGCTCAGTTGGTAGTATGCGACTCAATCTCGGGTTTGTGAGTTCACACTGGGTGTAGAGATTACTTACAAATAAAATCTTAAAAACAAACAAAACAGATTATTACCCTATTCATGGACTGGAAGACTCACTCATGTTATTAAGGCTCTCCAAATTGAACTATAGATTCAAAAAGCCCAGTAAACCTCCTAACATGCTTTTTATAATTAGGAACAAGTTGATTCTAAAACTTGTAAGAGGGACGCCTGGGTGGCACAGTGGTTGAGTGCCTGCCTGTCTCAGGTCGTGATCCCAGGGATCCTGGGATGAGTCCCACATGGGGCTCCCCGCAGGGTGCGTGCTTCTCCCTCTGCCTGTGTCTCTGCCTCTCTGTGTCTCTCATGAATAAATGAATAAAATCTTAAAAAAAAAAAAAAAAGGATATGAGAACCCATGTTCACAAGAGACCTTGGCCATCCTTTCTTTCTTTTTTTTTTTTTTTTTTTGCCATCCTTTCTTGTAATGACTTTGTTAGGTTTTTGTTATTAGCATCCTATTGAATTAAGTAAGGACTTATTAAATAAGGACGTGTCCCCTTTCCCTATTATTTAGAAGAGTTTAGAAAATGGTATTGTTTCTTTCTTTTTTTTTTAAGATTTTATTCATTTATTCATGAGAGACACAGAGGCATACAGGCAGAGAGAGAAGCAGGCTCCATGCAGGGAGCCCGATGTGGGACTCGATCCCGGGACCCCAGGATCACACCCTGGGCAGAAGGCAGGGGCCAAACCATTGAGCTACCCAGGGATCCCCGTATTGTTTCTTTCTTAAATGTTTAGAAGAATTTACCAGCAAAGCCATCTGGGCCTGTATTTTTTTTTCTTTTCTTTTAAAAATTTCATTTATTTTTTTTTTAATTTTTATTTATTTATGATAGTCACACAGAGAGAGAGAGAGAGAGAGAGGCAGAGACACAGGCAGAGGGAGAAGCAGGCTCCATGCACCGGGAGCCCGACGTGGGATTCGATCCCGGGTCTCCAGGATCGCGCCCTGGGCCAAAGGCAGGCGCCAAACCGCTGCGCCACCCAGGGATCCCAAAATTTCATTTATTTTTGAGAGAGAATATGCACGCACACACACATGAGGCGGGGGGGGGGGGGCAAAGGGACAGAGAGAATCCACTGAGCCAGGAGCCCAACACAGGGCTCAATCTTATAATCCAAAGATCATGACTTGAGCCAAAATCGAGAATCAAAAGCTTAAGTGAGAGGATCCCTGAGTGGCTCAGTGGTTTAGCACCTGCCTTCGGCCCAGGGAGTGATCCTGAAGTCCCGGGATTGAGTCCCGCGTCAGGCTTCCTGCATGGAGCCTGCTTCTTCCTCTGCCTATGTCTCTGCTTCTCTCCCTCTGTGTCTCTCATGAATAAATAAAATCTTTAAAACAACAATAACAACAACAAAAACCCCCACAAAAGCTTAACTGACTGAGCAACGCAGGTGCCCAGGGTCCGTAGTTTTCTTTATGGGAAGGTCTTTAATTATGGATTCAACATCTCTAACAGATATAAGATTATTCAGATTTTCTTTCTTTTTTTTTAAAGATTTTATTTTTAAGTAATCCCTATCTATACTCAACATGTGGCTTGAACTTAACAGCTCTAAGATCAAGAGTTGCACACTCTACTGACTGAGCCAGTCAGGCACCTAGACTATTCAGATTTTCTATTTCTTCCTTTTTTTTTTTTTTTAAGATTTATTTATGATAGAGAGAGAGAGAGAGAGAGGCAGAGACACAGGAGGAGGGAGAAGCAGGCTCCATGCCGGGAGCCCGAACACGGGACTCGATCCCAGGACTCCAGGATCACACCCTGGGCCAAAGGCAGGCGCTTAACCGCTGAGCCACCCAGGGATCCCCCAGATTTTCTATTTCTTCTGCGTCAATACTGTTAAACTGTTTCCCCAAGAAAACTGCCCATTTCCTTTGCATTGTCAAATTTACTGGCTAAAGTTGATGAGTAACCTTTTGTCATCCTATAGTTAGGATCTGTACAGATGCCTCATTCTTTTCATTCCTTTTAATGGAAATTTTTTTTTTTTTTAACCCTTGAGTAGTATTGATCTCTTTAGAGAACTATCTATTGGTTATGCAGCATTTCTCTACTACTTGTCTGCTAACTCTTAGTCGTCCTGCATGGACGCAGCTCAGGTGTTTCCTTCTTCAGGACTGAGTTACATGTCCCCTGGGTTCCTATATCCCAGCCCTGATCAATCTTGAGTGTCACTTGTGACTCTATTTCCCCCACTGGATCGTGAGCTCTGCAAGGGCTGGACTCATGGCTATTTTGCTCACCTTTCCATCTCACACCTAAATTCACCTCCGCCAAGGATACCACCCGCCCACTCCTCTTTTCTTACCTCACCCCAATTCATATTTTAGGTCTCAGTTGGAGTGTTCCTTCCTCCTGGAAGTCTTCCCTGATCCCCAGGCTGGATTAGACACAAGCCCTATGTTCCCAAAGCTCCCTAGGCTTCCCTCATCACAACACTTTTTATTCTGGGTAAAATTATTTTAAAATACGATGCAGATTCTCTTTCTTAAAATAGAAGGCACTAGGGAGTATTTAATGAATAGATGAACAGCTCATCTTTCCTTGAAGTTTCCTCATATTTACTGTATATAATGCCATTATAAACATCCAAATTATGTCAAAGCATTCTTGTCTGTTACTGATTTTATACTTTTACTAAAGTTTGATGTTCAGCCTGCCTCCAAAAAATCAAAAGAATGCTGCTTTTCCAGAGAGGAAGAGAAAGCAACAGGTTGCTTTAGCCATGGAAAAGGCAATACTCGACCTAACCTGTTCCTTAGCCCTCAGCCACCCTGCTGGGACTTCACCACTGCACCCTCTTGGGTACTGCTTTCACCTCTTGCCTGTGCATCTGATAAAGAGGCACACCAGCCACATTCTGCCATTTGGCTGTGGGCAAAGGAGTGCTCTTCTCTCTACTTCAAATCTTATTAGTTCATCTTTAAAACGAGGACACTTCCATCTGTGGGACAGTACTGCTGAAATAACTAAATGAGATCACGCAAAAACCTCCCAGCTCAGGACCAGGGTTAATAGAAGTCAGCAGGGCTTCTGGAGTCAGACAGACCTGGACTCAAATCTCGGCTTTCTCACTCTCTAGATGTGCCAGCTGAGCCTGAGTTCCCCGTCAGTAAATTATTATAAAATATCCAGGGATCCCTGGGTGGCGCAGCGGTTTGGTGCCTGCCTTTGGCCCAGGGCGCGATCCTGGAGACCCGGGATCGAATCCCACGTCGGGCTCCCGGTGCATGGAGCCTGCTTCTCCCTCTGCCTATGTCTCTGCCTCTCTCTCTCTCTCTCTGTGACTATCATAAATAAAGAAAAATTAAAAAAAAATATCCAACTGTCAGGATTGAGAGAATGGCAATGAGAGGCTAAGTGAGAAATCGCTCAATTTAGCAAATGTTAATTAATTAACATCCTCTTCCTGACTCCCGTTTGGAATTTTATTCCTGGAAATAGGTCCTACCCACTGGTCCGAGCTCTGCCCTTGGGCTACATAAAATAGTTGTTGGCCTCCCCACTGGTCTTTGTGTCCTAGTCTTGCTCCCTTCGATCTGTCCTCTGTATCACAGAGTATCCCAGCTCAGATATCCCTTCCTCCACGAAGTCTGCCCTGACTCCCGGATCCCTGCCAAAGCTCTAACCAAGCTGGGTAATCGTTGTATGGTGACAAACCTATCTCCCCAAGTGGACTGTGAACCCCACGAGGGCAGGGCTTGGGGCTGACTCTGTCACTGCAGTGTCTCCAGCCCTGGGTGGGGCATAGGGCAGGTACTAAATGGAAGGGCTGATCTGTAGAAGTCCACAGGAGGCAGCCAAGGATCCTAGACATGCCTCCCTCTCACCTGACTCTACCCACGCCCCTCATGCTATCTCATCTGTCCCCTCAACACAATGGCTCTGGGAGGTGTTTGCTTCTCTTGGCTCCAGTTCCTCACTCCTCAGGCTGCCCCCATCTGTCTCTAGTGTCTTTTCCTTGGCTTTAGGGACTGGTATTTCTCAAGGCACTGCTGCCCAGGGCCCTCTTCTCACGCAACCATCACGTCTACTTGCAGGGGCAACTCAGACCCTCAAGACCCCAAGTCCAGGGCTTGAAGCTCCAGACCCTGGGCACCTCAGAGGCTTCAGGTCACAGCACAATGGCTGATCAGCCCCCAGGAGTCTTCCAGGGGGAAAGGAAGGCTATCTTAACCCACTGAGCCCATTAAAATGAAGTACTTGGCCATAGCTAACTATTGTGAAAGTGTTTTCCTGAGCGTGGAACTGCAGGTGGCTGGAATGTAACCTTTTCCTCAGGAAACTGTACTGCTAAGACAAGGACTCCTCTTCCTCCACAGTGGGGGCCAGGCGCCTCGGGAGCTCACTGACACGAGACAGGACTGAGTGCCTCTTCCCTGCTATTGGAAACATGTCTGCATGCACACAGTGGCTGCTTCCTTGTAAAATAAAGGGAAAGTGCTCCTAATATGGGCCTTCACTCCATTGTGAGCAATGAAAGAGTCATCGCAACCACACTACCTACTAACTGTACCTGCTATTCATGTAGCCTGGGGTGATGGAAGGGTCAGGACAGCGAACTAAATACTGAACTGCTAAATATAATGTAATGGGATAGTTAACTGTTTGAGAAGGAAGCACTTTTTTAAATATGGGGGAGAATAAAAGCACATAATCTTTATCTTCCATATTAGGAGGTCAACAGGTAGTAAAAAATGGAAAAAATGTAAAACTAGAAGTGTTAGCACCTTTTTAAGGAATATGGTGGTAAATACGAGAAACAGTTCAAAGAGTTAAAGTGGGTACCTGTGGAGAGCAGGAATTGAGGTGGGAAAGGAAATGGCTGTGTTTTCTTCTTCTTTTTTTAAAGTTTATTTATATAAGTAATCTCTATGCCCCACGTGGGGCTCAAATTCACGACCCTGAGATCAAGAGTTGCACGCACACTCTTCTGACTGAGCCAGCCAGGCGCCCCTGCATTTTCTTCTTTTTATCATAAATCACAGACATATCTGACTCTTAAAACTAAGCACTTGTACTCCTTTGACAACATTAGTAATTAATGTAATGTTTAAAACAGAAACATTTTAAAAACCTGCCCAAGCCAAGCATTCCATCCAAAAGCAACAGAATACACATTCTTCTTGGGGCGCCTGGCTGGCTCAGTTGGTAGAGCACGTGACTCTTGATCTCAGGGTTGTGAGTTTGAGCCACACACTGGGTGTAGAGATTACTTTAGAAACAAAATCTTAAGAAACAAAACAAAACCCACATTCTTCAAGTGCACATGGAACATTCTCCACCATGTCCGCTTCCAGGTGCAACTCAGACCCTTCTATGACCCTAAGGATCATATGTTAGGCCACAAAAAAGTTTAAACAAATTTAAGAAGACTGCAATTACATCAGCCATCTTTTCTGACCACAGTGGTATAAAACTAGAAATCAGTTACAGAAGAAAACTGAGAAATTCATAAATAAATATGTCAACATGAAACATGCTACTACAACCAATGAGCCAATGAAGCAATCAAAAAAGAAATGAAAACTACCTTGAGACAAATGAAAATGGAAATACAATGTACCAAAACTTATGGGATGCAGCAAAAGCAGTTCTAAGAGGGAAGTTCACAGCAATAAACAAGAAATTTTCCTTTTTTTTAAGATTTTATTTTTAAGTAATCTCTACACTCAAAATGGGGCTCGCACTCACAACCCCAAGATCAAGAGTTGCATGCTCCTCTGACTGAGCCAGCCACGTGCCCTGAAACAATAAAAATTTCAAATCAACAACCGAACTTTATACATCAAGGAACCAGAAAAAGTAGAAAGCCCAATGTTAGCAGGAGGAAGGAAACGACAACGATCAGAGCAAAAATAAATTAAATACAGACTAAAAATGCAATATAAAAGACAAGGAAGACCAAAAGCCAATTCTTTGAGAAGATAAAGAAATTGAAAAACTTTTAGTAGAGTCACCACGAAAAAAAAGAGCAAACACAAAATCAGACCTGAAAGATGAGATGTTACAACAGATACTACAGAAATAGAAAGACTAAAAGACTACTCCAAACAATTAATGTGTCAACAAACTAAACAATCTGAAATGGATAAATTCCTAGAAACATACAACCTTCCAATACAGAATCATGAAGAAACAGAAAATCTGAATAGAACAATTATCAGTAAGGAGACTGAGTCAGTAATCAAAAACCTCTCAACAAACAAAGGACAAGAAATAACAAGTGTTGACAAGGATGTGGAGAAAAGGGAATGCTTGTGCACTGTTGGTAGAAATGTGAATTGGTGCAGTCACTATGAAAAACAGTATGGAGATTCTTAAAAAAACTGAAAACAGGGCAGCCCGGGTGGCTCAGCAGTTTAGTGCCGCCTTCAGCCCAGGGTGTGATCCTGGAGACCCAGGATCGAGTCCCATGTTGGGCTCCCTGCATGGAGCCTGCTTCTGCCTGTGTCTCTGCCTCGCTCTCTTTTTCTGTGTGTTGCTCATGAATAAATAAATGAAATCTTAAAAAAAAAAAACAAAAAAACAGAACTACCATATGATCCAATGTTTCCACCCCTGGGTATTTATCCAAAGAAATAAAAAATACTAATTTACTGCAGGCCCATCTATAATAGCCAAGGTATAGGGACGCCTGGGTGATTCAGTTGGTTAAGCATCTGCCTTTGGCTTAGGTCATGATCTCAGGGTCCTGGGATGGAGCCCTGTGTCAGGCTCCTGACTCAGCAGGGAGTCTGATTCTCCTTCTGCCCCTTGCCCCACTCATGCTCTCTCTCAAATAAATAAAATCTCTACCAAAAAAAAAGAAAAAAAAAAAGCTAAGGTATAGGTATAGAGACAACATAAGTGTTCACTGACAGATGAACGGATAAAGAAAATGTGCTAAGTGTGTCATATACGTACAATAGAATATGATTCAGCCATAAAAGAAGAATGAAATCTTGCCATTTGCAACAACACAGATGGACTCTGAGGACATTATGCTAAGTGAAACACATCTGAAAAAGACAAGTACTGTATGATATGTGGAATCTAAAACAAAAGCCAAAAAAAAAAAAAAAATTCATAGCTACAGAGAACAGATGGGTGGTTGCCAGAAGCGGAAGGCAGAGGGGAGGCCCATGGGTGAAAAGAGTTCAGAGGAACAAACTTTTAGTTATAAAAAAACAAGTCATGGGGATGTCATGTACAGCATGGTGACTACAGTTAATAATACTGTCCTGCAAATTTGCAAGTTGCTTAGAGAGTAAATCTTAAAAGTTCTCATCATGAGAAAAAAATTGTATAACTACACATGGTGACAGGTATTAACTAGATTTACTGTGGAGACAACACAAATATCAAATCATTATGTTTCATACTTGAAATATCAAAAACATTGTTTTATACTTAAAACTAATATAGGGCGGCCCTGGTGGCTCAGCGGTTTAGCGCCACCTTCTACCTTCGGCCCAGGGTGTGACCCTGGGGACCTGGGATCGAGTCCCACGTCGGGCTCCCTGCATGGAGCCTGCTTCTCCCTCTGCCTGGTCTCTGCCTCTCTCTCTCTCTCTCTCTCATGGATAAATAAAATCTTAAAAAAAAAAAAACTAATATAATGGTGCATGTCAATTACACCTCCACGTAAAGCAAAACAAAACAATACAACTTCTCTAAGCTAAAAAGGTAAGCACTGCCTTTGGCTCTCCAGTCCTCTGCCCTGGCCTAGCCACCTCCCTGATCTCTGGTCCCATCCTCATGCACATTCCACACTCAAAGTCATCATATTAAAATGAACATCAGATCAAGGTACTCTCCTGCTTAAAATCCATCAATGGCTTCTACTGACTAAGATAAAGTCAGATTCCTTAAAATGACCTAAGGTCCCATATGATCAGCATATCTTCTCCTACCAGTCCTCCATATGTGCTGAACTACTTGCAGTGCTCAAAACATTGTTGTTGTTGTTGTTGTTGTTTTAAGATTTTATTTATTTATTTATGAGAGACACAGAGAGGGAGGCAGAGACACAGGCAGGGAGAGAAGCAGGCTCCATGCAGGGAGCCTGATGTGGGACTCGATCCTGGGATTCCAAGATCATGCCCTGGACCAAAGGCAGGAGCTTAACTGCTGAACTACCCAGGTGTCCCTCAAAACACTGTTATACATGTGCTCCCTCATCACAGGGCTCAGCTCAGGGGCCTCTCCTCCAGGAAGCCCTCCCTGACCCCTAGGCTAGGTCAGGTGTCCCTCTGGGCTCTCCTAGACTCCTAAGCTCCCCTGCCTGGCGATGCCCACTTGGAGCCACCACCGTCTAGGGATGAGTATGTCTCTTTCAATAGACTCAGAGTCCTAGGACAGCGGGACGGGGCCCCAGTACTGTCCAGCACAAAACTGGACTCAGAGTGAATACTCACAGGGCTTAGGGAATGAAAAAAAAGAAACGAAGGGAACACACCAAAAGTTAATGTTTAGTTATTAGTGAGAACCAGTACATAGAATGTGCTCTTTTATTTTTATCTATATTGAAATATTTTTCTACAATAAACATGGATTGTTCCTCTGTTTCTACAACAAACATGGAAAAATGCTAATTGTATATCCTTGGAACCACGGTTCTGACTCTAGGAGTTTGTTACTTCCTTTGCTAAGAAAGGAATTATGGATTTACAGAAAGTACAGAAAGATACCACGAAACATACTCCTGCCCCCAACACGCCTGGCCCATTTAGCAAGGAGCTTCCTTCAGCTTCCAGGCCAGGGACCTGCTCTACTCTCAGCCAACAGCGGGGGATGCAATCTGAGCACCAGCCACCCCTGAGGTGCTGATCTACAGGCTGCTGGGACTCTGAGAAGGGGAGTGTAGGGGTGACCTGTAGGGCTAGAGGCACGTGAGTGGTACCTGGCACCATCTGGTGACCCAAAGGTTTTATGGCCACATGACAAGTCACTTTGAATAATCCTCATCAGGACGACGGGTCCTTGGGATGTAATCTCAGTTGGGATCTGAGGAGCCTCTGGATCTCTTTCGGGAATCTTTGCTGCTGCTGAGTGTGCGTCCGCATGACGGTGGGCTCTGCCAGCAGCCAGTGTGATGGGGCCAAGGGCCTTGCTCCAGCTAGATGGAGAAACTTGTTTTTCAGCTCAGGTGCTGGGACCCCACACTCACCTGTGGAACCCTAAACCCAGCCCTCACTCTCCTCTCCCTTGAAATCCTTTGTCTCCTGCTCTGGCAATTCTCTGATGGATTACCCTGGCCATTCCCTGCCCTCTCTGAGTCTAGAACTCAAGGCTGAGCACAGGGGTGAGGAGGTGTGAAGGCTAGGATCTTCTGAGGAGAGGTGAACACACAATGTGGGGTGGGGTGAGACACTGAGCAGGAGTTTTTAAACTGCAGATCTACAATCATAAGCTGCAAAACTGATCTTGTGTATAATGACCAGCATCTCTTTATAGAAAAAAAATTAAGTACATACTGTATAATTTCAATTATATTAAATTCTGGAAAATGCAGGGATGCTTGGGTGGCTCAGTGGTTGAGTGCCTTTGGCTCAGGTCATGATCCCGGGGTCCTGGCATGGAGTTCCACATCAGGATCTCCATACAGGAGCCTGCTTCTCCCTCTGCCTATGTCTTTGCTTCTCTCTGTGTGTCTCTTATGAGTAAATAAATAAAATCTTAAAAAAAAAAAAATCGGGACCGGGAAGTCGGGGGGGAGGGGCTGGGATTACAAAAGGGCACAAGGATACTTTGGGGGTGCCAGATATGTTCACTCTCCAGATTGTGGTGACAGTTTCATGAATATAGATGCTGATCAAAACTTTTCTAATTGTGGGGTGCTTGGGTAGCTCAGTCAGTTAAGTGTCCAGATCCTGATTTCAGGTCATGGGCTCAGGGTCCTGAGATTGAGCCCGGTGTCAGGCTCTGTGCTCAGCACAGAGTCTGCTTGAGATTCTCTCCCTCTACCCCTCCCACCATACCCCCCTCCCCTGGCTCAAGCAGACTCTCTTTCTCACAAATAAATAACTAAAATCTTAAAAAAAAAAAAAAAAAACTTATCAAATTGAATACTTTAAATATGTGCAGTTAATTGTATGTCAGTTACACTTCAATAAAGCCACAAAATATAAAAGAAACGGGAGAGAATAAAACGGAACCGGATAGACCAAGCCGGCCAGGAAGGAAGAGGAGTCGGTACTGGCAGGGGCATGAGGAGCAGCTCCCGGGAGGGAGGTAAGAGCTGCACTTGACCCTATTTGAGGGAAGCCTCAATAGCCTCAAATAGAGCTTGGAAAGCACGGGCTTTTGAGGATCGCACTAACCACTCTGCCTCTACCCTGTCCAGCCGGCGCTAGTGCCCTATGACCCCCGAGCTGAGCCGCAGCTCTGGCCGGCTCTCCACCCTCCGGCCCAGCCAGCCCGGCCCTCTGCAGACTGGCTGCCCCAAGGCCCCAGTGGGCGGGAGCCAGTCCCTCCGTCTGCCCCGTCGCTGCTGCTTCTCCTGCCTGATGGGGACTGTGTGCAATTCCATGGCCTTCGTCAACTAATAGACACTACTGTCAGTTTGTCTGCAGTCTGAAGTTGAGGGGCGGTTCTTGTCAGCAGCCAAGGCCCTCTCCCTCCAGATCTGAGTGGGTTTCCCCTCCAATTCCAATGTATGGTTTTACATACATCTTCCTCTCCCTAGAGCTCACCTGTGCCGCTTACTGTAGGATGCAATCTCCCACCCCATAGATTCTCTGGTTTTCAATCTGTTCCACATCCTTAAAGTTATCCCTTTTTTTTTTTTTTTAAAGATTTATTTATTTATTCATGAGAAACACAGAGAAAGAGGCAGGGAGACAGGCGAAGGGAGAAGCAGGCTCCCTGCAGGGAGCCTGATGCAGGACTAGATCCCCAGAATCCAGGATCACGCCCTGAGCCAAAGACAGACACTCAATCGCTGAGCAACCCAGGCGTCTCAAAGTCATCCCGTTTTAGCTTCCCAATTCAGAAATCCTGACTCAGATTTACTAAGTATATCCTAAGGCTAGGATATACTTAGGCTCAGTATTTAATGGCAAAACATGGATCTGTTCAATAAAACAGGAAAGCTATTAAACAAATGGACAAAAGAGCTGAACTTGAGTGAGGAGGCGAGCGGGGACCCAGGGCAACCCAGGCTGAGCTGTTTCTGGCACACAGGTGAGGTGCTGGTGATGCACACGGAGGCCTGGACCTCCAGGATGGCATGTGGGGTTTCCAGTGGTGCTGCTGCGCAGCTGAGATGAAGGAGTTCCCAGTCATCTTCAAGAAGAGTACCAAGTCAGAATATGATGATGGCAGGAAATATAACAGGAACAGCCAGACCCCGTGAAGCATCCTCCCCTCCCCTCAACATCTCCTTTTTCCTCCTATGCCTTTCACTGTCTTTGTTTTTGCTTTTTTTTGGTAATTTTAAAAATATATATTTATTTATTTGAGAGAGAGAGAGAGAGAATCTCAAACAGACTCCATACTAAGCGCAGAGCCCAACTTGAGACTCGATCCCATGACCCTAAGATCATGACCTGAGCTGAAACCAAGAGTCGCTCAACTGACTATGTCACTCAGATGTCCCCTAAACCTTCCATTTTTAAGGGTTTGGGACATACCCAATAGTTCCTCCTTTCCAAGAATCTAGGTTAGAGGCCATGGGTTCCTATGGCATGATCTTGGGTAAGTCACCTTATATTTCTGGGCCTCTGGCTCCTTGTCTGCAAAACAGACCTAATCAGAGAAGCTTCCAGCTCTGACTGTGGAGTAAGTATGAAGGCCCAACGGCCAGGGAAGATGAAGCATGCAGTTCTGGAAACCCTTACCCAGAGTTCTTTGTGGAGGAGGAGATTTCCTTCTGTTAGCAAGTTCCTGGACTGAGTGAAGGCCCCAGGTTGCTGATTCCACCCCAGTCTGATGTAGGAACTTCTCTCTGTACCTCCTCCTTCCTGGCAATTCTCCTGAGCTGGGGCCTCTCCTCGGTCATCCTCATTGCACCTGAGAGGCAACAGGTCCAAGAAGATAAAGCTGGGCATTCAAGGATGTTTGCCAGAGTGAGGTTGAGAGCAGTTATGAAATGTGGAAACCACCCAACTGCTAGAAGATGATTCCCTGTTCCTGCACGCAACAGTCCCTTGGGACTGGACCTTCTTGTCCCATGACACTGCAATGCTCTAAAGGAAACTTCCCCAAGTGCCCTGGCACACAGGCCCAGGATGTGAGAGAGGGGACCAATGAGATGCATCATCCAGGATTTGCAAGATGGAAGGAGCTAGACAAGGCCTCCCAACTGCAGCTTCGGCTGGGTTCTGCTGGCAAGGCTGGACCACCAACTCTGCGGACACCATGGCTTTTTGGCCCCTGGATGGCATTTGGTTTATGGGTTCTTCAACACAATGTTTAAGTGGGCAGCCTCAAAGGCAGCAGCTCCCCTGGTGGGTCAGTCCTGCAGGGTCATCTAGAGGCCCAGCCAAGAGTTGATTCACACAGCCCTTCCAATGACTTGCAAGCCTCACTCTTTGTATTAAATTGCATTCTGCCTAATTTAGTTTGAAATGCATCAAAAATAAGATGGATCGATGGATGGACAGAGGGATGGACCAATGCGTCAAAGTGTGATAAAGCAAGTATGGTAAAATGTTAGCGGGAGAATCTCCACGGTGGGTATGAGGGTGTTCAATTTAAAAATCTTTCAGTGCTACTATATGTTTGAAATGTTCATAATAAAATGTTGAGGAGAAAAATCCTTTTTTCTGGGAAAAGCCAGAATGTTTTCTTTCCTAGGTGACCCCTGATGATGCAGTGGACCTCAAAAATGATGAGAGCTTTCTGTGGCAGATATAGAAATGTAATAGGTGAACTGAGCAGCTGTCTTGGCCTCAGCTAGGTGCCCAACAGAGGGAGAAATCTCCTAGTCAAGAATGGAGGCAGAATTGGGTACAATGCCAAGGTTCCAAGAATAGGGACCTCAAGAGTCACTGGATTTCTGACTCCCCTCCCTGGGTGGCCTGAGATGAAGGTGGGAAGGACTCCCTTGGGCTCCCTCATCCAGAAGAACATGCTGGTTAAGAGTTAGTAGGATTCAGAGGTTCCCAGGATGAAGCTACAGCAATACCCCCTCTCCAAGATTCAGTTTCCTTATTCATAAAATGGGTTTAATAATATTGTAGTTTTGTTTTTGTTTTAAGATTTTATTTACTCATGAGAGATACAGAGCGAGAGAGAGAGAGGCAGAGACACAGGCAGAGGAAGAAGCAGGCTCTAAGCAGGGAGCCCGACATGGGACTTGATCCGGGGACTCCAGGATCACGCCATGGGCTGCAGGTGGCACTAAACCACTGCGCCACCAGGGCTGCCCTGTTTTTGTTATTTATTTATTTATCTATCTATCTATTTAAAATATTTATTTATTTATTTATGATAGAGAAAGAGAGAGAGAGAGAAAGAAAGGCAGAGACACACAGGCAGAGGGAGAAGCAGGCTCCATGCTGGGAGCCTGATGCGGGACTCGATCCCAGGACTCCAGGATTGCGCCCTGGGCCAAAGGCAGGCGCCAAACCGCTGAGCCACCCAGGGATCCCCATTGTTTTGTTTTGTTTTGTTTTGTTTTTTTAGAAAGAGAAAGAGAAGACGTGGGGGGAGAGGGAGAGATAATTTTTAAAAAGATTTTATTTATTTATTCATGAAAGACACAGAGAGAGAGGTAGAGACATAGGCAGAGCCTGATGCAGGACTCGATCCCAGGACCCCAGGATCACAACCTGAGCTGAAGGCAGACACTCAACTGAGCCACCCAGGCATCCTGAGGGAGAGAGAATCTTAAACAGGCTGCACACCCTCACAGCCAGATGTAGGGCTTGATCCCATGACCCTGAGATCACGACCTGAGCCAAAATCAAGAGTTTGACATTTAACTGACTGAGCCACCTGTACAGCGCCCTAGGTTTAATAAAATGGGTTTAATAATAATCCTCACCTGCAGGGTTAGGTGAGATCCACCAAGACTGTTGCCTGGCTCCATCAGAAGGTTTTAATAAAGAGTAGCCACTGTTGTTATAATTAGGCCCAAGGCAGGGATGCTGAATCTCAAAACTGAAAGCTTTCATCTGGTGTAGAAGATGACAGAAAACACACTGGGATGTGCTCCTGGACACTTGGAGGACAAGCAATACCCAGAGGGGGGCCAAGCCAGAACTCAGACCCAGTCTCCACTTCCTCCAAGAGCCTCGTTTTCCATGTCAGTAGGATGACTGGGAAAACAGCCTCCAAGAAGAAAGGACAGTTCTTCTCACATCAGGCTTGAAGTTAATAAATGGAGAAGGAAGGAGATAAACAGAAATCAACCAGGCAAATACTATAATAAAAATTCTGCAGAAAGATCCACTGATGGATGCTAAAATTAGTGGGCAAAACTTGGAGGAGAAACAGGATATATGCATAATCTCAAAGTATCTTCCCCAAGATATTTAACTCATAAAGGGAAAAAAATAATACAGTGGACAAACCCAGCAGACACCACTTTAATCACATGACAAAGGGTAATCTGACCACAAATTAGACAAGCTGACATCATGATGCTCTGATGTGGTACACTGAGGAGAACACAGCATCGGTCCTGTGGCACTCTTGACAAAAAAGCAGAACCATCTTCCTGACTACGAGAAGGCATCAAACTAAAGGACAGTCTACAGAATAACTAATCAGTACACTTCCAAAGGGCCAAGGTCTCAGAGGGACATTTTTCTAGATATGTCTCCTGAAGCAAGGAGGAAAAAAGCAAAAATAAACTATCGGGACTACATCAAAACAAAAAGCTACTGTACAGCAAAGGAAACAATCAACAAAACTAAAGGGCAACCTACAGGATGGGAGACAATATTTGCAAATCACTTATCTGATAAGGGGTTAGTATGCAAAATACGTTAAGAACTTATATAACTCGGGGATCCCTGGGTGGCTCAGCGGTTTAGCGCCTGCCTTTGGCCCCAGGGCGCAATCCTGGAGTCCCGGGATCGAGTCCCACGTCAGGCTCCCAGGCTCCCGGCATGAAGTCTGCTTCTTCCTCTGCCTGTGTTTCTGCCTCTCTCTCTCTCTCTCTCTCTCTCTCTCTCTGTCTATCACAAATAAATAAATAAATAAATAAATAAATAAATAAATAAATAATCTTAAAAAAAAAAAAAAGAACTTATATAACTCAACAGCCCAAAGACAAATAATTCAATTAAAAATGGGCAGAAGACATGAACAGACATTTCTCCAAAGAAGACACAACAGATGGCCAACAGACACATGAAAAGATGTTCAATATCACTCACCCTCAGAGAAATGCAAATAGAAACCGCAATGAGATATTACCTTACACCTGTGAGAGTGGCTAAAATCAAAAACACAAACAACAGCAAGTGTTGGCGAGGACATGGAGAAAGGGGAATCTTCTTGCACTGTTGGTAGGACTGCAAACTGGTGCAGCCACTCTGGAAAACAGTACAGAAGTTCCCCCAAAAGTTGAAAATAGAACTACCCTACAACCCAGTCATTGCACTGCTAGGTATTTACCAAAAGAATAAAAAACACTAATTCAAAGAGATACGTGCACCCTGATATCTACAGCAGCAGTATTTACAACAGCTAAATTATTGAAGCAGCCCAAGTGTCCATCAATAGATAAATGGATAAAGAAGATGTGGGGATCCCTGGGTGGCGCAGCGGTTTGGCGCCTGCCTTTGGCCCAGGGCGCGATCCTGGAGACCCGGGATCGAATCCCACATCAGGCTCCCAGTGCATGGGGCCTGCTTCTCCCTCCGCCTGTGTCTCTGCCTCTCTCTCTCTCTGTGACTATCATAAATAAATTAAAAAAAAAAAAAAAAAAGAAGATGTGCTGTATATATATACAGAGGAGTATTATGCAGCCATAAAAAGAATGAAATCTTGCCATTTGCAACAACATAGACAGATCTAGGGGATATAATGCTAATAAGCAAAATAAGTAAGTCAGAGAAAGAAAGATACCATAGGATGTCACTCATGTGTGGAACTTAAGAAACAAAACAAATGGGCAAAGAAAAAAAAAGAGGGAAAGAGAGAGACAAACCAAGAAACAGAGTCTGAGAAACTCTCTCTATAGAGAACACACTGCTGGTGACCAGAGGGGAGGTGGGCAGCAGGATGGGGGAAATAGGTGATGACAATTAAGAGCGCACTTGTCAAAAAAAAAAAAAAGAGCGCACTTGTCATGATGAGCACCGGGCGATATATGGAAGTGCTGAATCACCATATTGTACACTTGAAATTAATACAACACTGTATGTTAATCTACTGGAATTAAAATGAAGTTAATTTAGAAAAAAAGAATCAAGGTCGTGGAAGACAAAGACTGAGACACCGTCACAGGTTAAAGGGGACCAAAGAGACACGCCAACTAAATACAACATGGGATACTGGATAAAATCCTGGGGCAGAAAAAGGACACTGGTGGAAAAACTGGTAAAATGTGGATGAGGCCCGTTGCTGCGGGAACAGTACTGAGCCACATTTGCTTCCTGGGTTTGCTTGGTGTTCTGTGTTTATACAGGGATGGATCATCGGGGGAAGCAGACCGAGAGGGATGCAGGACCTCTTTGCACTGGTTTTACAACTTTTCTGTAAATCTCAACATCAACTGAAGGCAAGAGATGAAAAAAGAAACAGCCTCTGGGTGGTGAGTCAGTGAGGACAGAGACCCTTTCCAACTCGCTGCTGCCAGTGTAAACGTGCTGCACACCCTTGAGTCGGTAATTCTGCTTCTGGGAATGGATGCCACATTTACCCGAGCAAGTGGGAAAGGCTTGCCTGGAACGTTAGTCTGGCAGCATTGTTTATAATAACTATAAACAAAAAGCTAGCAAAGACCCTACCAGACTACCTATGGCCTCATAAATTACAGTAATTCTGTAAGCAGCTGAACAAAAGAATAAGGAAGTTGTTTTATGTGCTGATAGATGTTCTCCCCAGGATAATGAGGGTAGTAAAAAGCAGTGAGGTCTAGCATGGGGTACACTGTTTGCTATGCTCGTGGCAAAAAGTTGTGTGTGTGTATGGGGAGGTATGTATTAGCATTTGCTTGGAAATGCATTTTTTGTTTTTGTTTTTTTCCAGAAAATATACAAGATAAGAGTGGTTTGCCTCCACGGAGGGGAACAAGGTGCCCCAGGGAACAGAAGTAGAGGGAGACTTTACATCCTCTTTTGAACCTTAAGCCATGAGAACTTACTATCTTTTAATAGGCTGTCATAAAATAACAACAATAACGACAAAACTAACCAACAACAAGCCACCCCAGAATCCAGGATTCCTGGTCAAGCCTGTTAGATTGAACACTTTACTTTCTCCTCAAGCCCACAGAAATGCCAGTCAAATGGAAAGAAGCTAGAAGGCACAAGTACACAGGGAAAAGGAGGGAAGTGAAAGAGAGGCATCCAGACAGGCCTCAGGGATGCAGATGGCAGTGAGGTGACTGCGCCAGTATGGAGGCCAACCTGGGTACCCATGGAGAGAGTGAGGATAAGCTGAGGACTCCCAGGACCCCTTCTGGCCTGAGAGGGAACTTCAAAGGGTAAAACGGGGGGACTCCTGGAACAGCTGATGGCAAGGTACTATGTTGAACACAGGCCTGCCCCCTAGCATGGGGCTGGTGGCCAATGCACAAAGGTCAAGAGTCTGCTAGGGTTTGGATTTGAAGGGGGCGAAACCACAGCTTCCCAAGAGGTACCAAAAGGGGCTCTCCTCAACTGTGAGCCTCGATCATCCCAGCAGTTGGAAAAGACTGGGCCAAGGACATCTCAGTGGCTTCCAGGCTCCTGCTCCCCTCTTCAGGAACACAGCAACCCCTCCCCTCTCTCCCTCCAAAGCCACAGTGAAGTGAGTATTTGCTGGGTTTGTTGGCCCAGCATCCATGCCCCTTTTTCTGGAAATTGCCCGACTCTCTTTTGGGGAAACTCATCCCTTACTCTTCCTCCACATGGTTCAGGGAAGGCCAACCCCACCCCCAGCTTTAGGTACTGGCATTCGGCCCTGGGATTTTTCCAGGAATGTCAGAAAAGAAGTTGTCCTCTCCCTCCTTTGGGGTTGTTAAGTGAACAGGATGTGAACCTAGAGCTACCGAGGCCATCTTGTCCCCCCAAAAAGAGAGCTTGCCTAAGAAAGAAAACAGCACAGAGAAACACAGGGCCCAGGGATGAGACAATGACTTCCTGGCATTGTCCGGGTTCCTGAACCTAGTTGAGCTTGAAGCCAGATACTTCCAGAGTGTTTAGGCATCTGTCCAGTACAGCAGGATTCTGTTGCTTGCAAATAAGGGCTGGGGGAGGAGCCAAGGTGAGGTCATCACCCCTTCTTGACAAACAGGACTGCAGGTAGCCATGCAGGGGAAACACCTAGAAGTAGACACCTATGAATGTGGGTGTGTAGAACAGGACACCAAATCACAGCAAAAAGGCTAGAAGGACAAACACGGATAGATTTTCTACACAGAGCAAGTAATACTTTTATAAACAGAATCAAACTTTCTTTGAAAAATGGGAAAGCAAATTCCTTTCAATTCCTTTTTATCCTCAGTTTCTTTTGTGACCACAACACAAGAATCCTCGCTGCTCTCTGGATCAAGTCTAAATGTGTTAACATGGCCCAGTGTGATCTGTCCCTGAACAGCCATCTGGGTTCTTCTCGTGCCACTTCCGATCCCACCATCTACTTTCGGCCATGCCAGCCTCCCATAAGTTGTCCTTGTTACACCTTGACCCTTATACATGCTGTTACCTATGCTTCCATGTTCCCACTTTGTCTGGCTCACTTCTCCTTGAGCTCTGACCCATCTGCTTCTCCTGGAAGCCCCTCCTCAAGCCCCTCCCCGAGCCCCAGACTGGCTAAGGACCCTCCCCTCAAGACTCCCCCAGCCTAGCACAGACCACTTGTCTGGGGACCGCTACCTAGCACAGGACCCAACACGGAGGAGATTCCAGAAAGTCCTGGATGGATGAATGAGAACAGATGAATAAACAAAGCTGGGACAGGGTGTCTTTTACTCCTGTGTCCCTAGCACCTACCACAAAGCATGGAATAAAAAAAAAAAATGTTCATGAGATGTATGTTGAAAGAATGAGACCAAAAGTGAAAAGTCTGAGTTATAAAACCATATCATCTTCATGAGAAAAAGATGCATTATTCAATCAATGCTGTTGGGACAAGTGGACAGCCAACTGCAAGAAAAGATAAGAAGGATCCCTACTTCGCACCTAATACCCCAAATAAATTGCAGATGCATCAAAGACTTAAACATGTACACAAACAGGACTATAAAATTACTAGAAGAGGGGTGCTTGGGTGGCAAGCATCCAACTCTTGATTTTGGCTCAGGTCATGATCTCAGGGTCCTGGGATTGAGCCTGCATCAGGCTCCAAACTCAGTCAATAGAGTATATAACAATATCAGGGTCATGAGTTCAAGCTACATCTTGGACACAGAGACTACTTAAAAAAAATAGTAATAATAATAAATAAAGTAGTGCGTAGAGGGAAACTTATATTTAAATATACCAAAAAAGAAGAAAGTTTAAAAAGCATTAATCTAAAGTTCTATCTTATTAAAAAGCAATACATTACACCCAACAAATAGATGAAACTAAGGATAAGAGCAGAAATCAATGAAATAGGAAACAGTTAAGAAAACTCAAATAGCTCACTCAGATAAGTATCTGACTCTTGATTTTGGCTCAGGTCATGCTCTCGGGGTCATGAGATCAAGCCCTACTTCGGAGCCAGCTTAAGATTCTCTCTCTCCCTCTGCCCTTCCCCACACTTGCACACACACCCCACGTTCTCTCTCTCTCTCAAAAAAACAAAGAAATCAATGAAATTGAAAACAGACAAATGAGAGGAAAATAACAAGGTCAAAGGTGATTCTTTGAAACATTGATAAACCACTAGCAGGACTAGTAATCAAGAATAAACACACACACACACACACACATAAATTACCACTATCTGGAATGGAAGAGGAGACATTACTACAGATTCTATAATTATTAAAATAATACAACAGGAGGGGCAGTCTGGCTCAGTTAGCAGAACATGCGACTCTTGATCTTGGGGTTCCAAGTTTGATCCTCATGTTGGATACAGAGAATACTTTAAAAAATAAAATCTTTTAAAAGACTATCAAAGGAATATTATTAAATACTTTATGCCAACAAATTCAACAACTTACATGAATGCTATATACATTGAAAAACATAACTTACGAGAACTGATACAAAGAAGTAGAAAATCTGAATAGTCCTATAAGAACTAAAGAAACTTGAAAAAAAAAAAGAAAAGAAACTTGAATGTTATTAAAAACCTTCTTTTAAAGAAAACTGAAAGCCTAGATGGACATTTATATCAAATATTTAAGGAGAAAACCATACCGGTTTTATATAAAATCTCGCAGAAAATAGAGAATGAGGGAATATTTTCCCATTTGTTTAATGGGATCAGCAAAACCATGATATTAAAACCTGTCAAAGACATTACAAGAAAATAAAATTACATAATATATCACTCATAACCACAGGTATAAAAAAAATCTTTAGGAATATATTGGCAAATCAAAGCCATCAAAATGTAAGAATAACACACCATGACCAAGTGGCATTTATCCAGGAATACAAGATTGATTTACTATTCTTTAAAAAAATAATTTGGGGTGCCTGGGTGGCTCAGTAGTTGAGTATCTGCCTTTGGCTCAGGTTGCGATCCTGGGGTCCTAGGATCAAGTCCTCCATCCTGCTCCCCACAGGAAGCCTGCTTCTCCTTCTGTCTATGTCTCTGTCTCTCTCTGTATCTTTCATGAATCAATAAATAAAATATTTCAAAAAATAAAATAATTAATATTTTAATTCATGGTAACAATAGAATTGTGGCTGCCAGCCTCCAAGATAGCCCCCGATAATTCCTGTCTCTTGGCATTATATAGTTCTTTCCCACATAATGTTAGAGTTGGTCTGTATGACCAATAGAATATGGCACAAGTGGTAGCATGTCATTTCCACAATTACGTCATAAAGACAATGACTCTTCAGTCTTAGTCATCTTCACTCTTGGATCACTCTCTTTGGGGGAAGCCAGCTGCCAGATCATGAGTAGCCCTAAGGAGAGGTCCATGTGCAGGGCAACTGAGCTCTTGGCCAACAGCTAGGAAGCAGACCTTTCAGCGCCTGGTGAGTTTTCCGTTTCAGACACTCCACCAGAACCACTCAACAAAGCCATTTCTAAATTCCTGATTCTCAGGAACTGTGTGAGATGATAAATGTTTATTATCACATGAAACAGTACTCAACATCACAATTCATCAGAGAAAAGCAAGTGAGTTGCCATTTTACACCAAATGGAATGGACAAAATTAAACTGTGAAAACAATGATTACTGGCAAGGATGTGGAGCAACTAGACCCACACTGGAAAACTCTTTGGCAGTTTCTTCTAAAATTAAGCATACCTTTATCTTTGGAGTGCCTGGGTGGCATGGTCAGTTGAGCATCTGACTTGGTTTCAGCTAAGGTCTGAGTCGAGGGATCAAGCCTCCTATCTAGCTTAGCACTTGCCACAGAGTCAGCTTGTCCCTCTCCCTCTGCCCCTCCCCCTGCCCTTGCTCTCTTTCAAATAAATATTTAAAAATCCCTAAATTAAAAAAAAAGAATACCTTTATCTTAATCATATAACTCAGACATATCACTCCTAGGTATTTACCCAAAATAAATGAAAACATGCTCCTATATAGACCCATACAAGAATGTTCACAGTAGCCTTACTGGTATAAAATTAAATTAAATTAAACTTGAATAAAGGACACCCAAATGTCCAAATGTCCATCATTAAGAGAGGTGATAAACCAAATATAGCATGGTCATATATTGGAATAAAAGAATACATACTAAGAGCACTAAAAGAAATGAACTATTGATACATGCAGCAGAAATATCTCTAAAGAATATGAACAAAAGCTAGACATTGAGTTCATATGCATGATTCCATTTATATGAAGCTTAACAACAGGTAAAACTGGGCAGCTCCGATGGCTCAGCAGTTTAGCACCGCCTTCAGACCGGGGTGGGATCCTAGAGACCCAAGATCGAGTCCCATGTCGGGCATCCTACATGGAGCCTGCTTCTCCCTCTGCCTGTGTCTCTGCCCCTCTCTCTCTCTCTCTCTCTCTCTCTCTCTCTGTCTCTCATGCATAAATAAGATATTTAAAAAAAATAAAAAACAACAGGTAAAACTAATCTATAGTGAAAGAGGTCACACAGGTGACAGACCAGGAAAGGAAGGAACTCCTAGGGGTGATGGAAATGTTTAGGATCTTGGAAATTGGTTACATGGGTATATGCCTTTATCAGTACTCATCAAGCTACACATTTTATCTTACTGTATTTTTCTCAGGGAGAGAGAGAAAGAGAGCACTTGCACAAGTGGGGTGGGGGGAGCGGCAGCAGAAGCGGAGGGAGAGAACCCTAAGGAGACTGCATGCTGAGCACGGAGCCCAACGCAGGGCTCAATCCCATGACCCCAAGATCATGACCTGAGCCAAAATCAAGAGCCAGACACTCAACCATCTGAGCCACTCAGGCACCCTTAAACTAACACTTTATATCTGCACATTGCATTGTATAAATATATTATACAATAAGGAATATGCAAAAAAATAAAATAATAATTAAACATAAGAGGAGTCTGGAAGCCAATGGGCTGATTTCTTATTCTGTGTTGCCCCAGGGAACTTGCTTCTCTCTCTCTGAGATTCTTTCCCATTCATAAAACCAGGACAATCATATAAACTCCCTAATAAAGTGGTTAATATCATTTGTTGAGATCATAGAAAGCATAAGTGAAAACTGTTATTATCAGTTGAGAATTATTACAAACAGTAAATAGCTTCGAGCTGGTCCCTGCCTGGGATGCCCTTTCCTGGATGTGTTCCAGTCGGTTGAAAGCCAATCCCAACACTGCTCTAGGTGTTACAAGATTTGTGGTGCCTCAAGCCAGGCAGGAGCTTCCTCCCACGGACTGGGCCCCATCGTCTATCGCTGCCTCTGTGAGACAGCAGTGATGCACGCTGCCACCAGTCACCACAGGGGACATAGTTGGTTCTGTCTACCACGCATCTGGGGAAACCCATCTCCCCCACGCTGGCTCTAAAGGATTCAGCAGTCGTAAACCCTACCCTTCAGACTGGCCAATCAGACTGCAATTCTCAGGCTACAATGACTAGCTCAAGGATGGGGATATGGCCTAGACTGGACTACTGAGATTCAGCTTGGGAATCTGGGTGGGACTGCTGGGAAGAAGGACCTCTCTGGGCTCTGGAGGCACCAGGCAGGTAATTTTTTTTTTAAGGTTTTATTTATTCATGAGAGATACACAGAAAGAGGCAGAGACACAGGCAGAAGGAGAAGCAGGCTCTCTATGGGGACCCTGATGTGGGACTTGATCACAGGACCCCAGGATCACACCCTGAGCCAAAGGCAGACCTGAGCCAAAAGCAAACGCCCAACCACTGAGCCACTCAGGCGCCCCACCAGGCAGGTGATTAATATCCTCACATGTGAGCTCCTTGGGAGCAGGGGATTTTTGTCTGTTTTGTTGACTACTAAGTCAAACCTCCTAGAATAGTTCCTGGCATACATCAAGAACTAAGCAAAGATCTGTTGAGTGAGTGGATTATCCAAATATGTCCTTGTTCCAGACAATAACCCCACCTTTAGTCCCCATCGACAACTGGAGAGACCACTTCGACTTAGTATAGGCGGCACCTGGGAATTCTGGAGGCACAGGAGAAGCAGCTAATAAATGAGGCTAAGGGGATCCCTGGGTGGCGCAGCGGTTTGGCGCCTGCCTTTGGCCCAGGGCGCGATCCTGGAGACCTGGGATCGAATCCCACATCGGGCTCCCGGTGCATGGAGCCTGCTTCTCCCTCTGCCTGTGTCTCTGCCTCTCTCTCTCTCTCTCTGTGACTATCATAAATAAATAATAATAAAAAAAATTTTAAAAAAACAAAGGAGGCTAAGAGTGCTCTGGAGTGTGCTCTGGGGCCAAATGGTCCTGGATTCAAGTCCTGGCTCTGCTACTTACTTGCTCTGACCTTGGGCAAATTTCTCAACCTCTCGGCATCTCTAGTTCCTCTTTCTCAAAATGGAGATCATTGTTCTTGGCTTGTAGGGAAGTTGGCACATTCAGGGCTTGTGCATGAACGGTATCAGGTCAGTGAACAGCTCTGTTCAGTTTCTTCATCTATTAAGGCAGTGTTAATGCTTAAGCCTTAGTGTTCATGATGATTTTTTAAAATGTATTTATTCATGAGAGACAGAGAGAGAGAGAGAGAGAGAGAGAGGCAGAGACACAGGCAGAGAAGCAGGCTCCATGCAGGGAGCCCGATGCGGGAATTGATCCTAGAACTCCAAGATCATGCCCTGGGCCAAAAGCAGACACTAAACCACTGAGCCACCCAGGGATCTCCTGTATTCATGATTATTAATGCTACTTTATACTTTTTTAAAAATATTTATTTTTTATTTTTAAGTGATCTCTACACCCAGTGTGGGGCTTGAACTTACAACCCTGAGATCAAGAGTTGCAACCTCTACCAAAAGAGCTGGTCAGGCACCCTCACTTTATTACACTATTTTTACTGCCTTATTGTTTTCTTTAAAGATTTTATTTGTTTATTCATAAGAGAGAGAGAGAGAGAGAGAGAGGCAGAGACACAGGCAGAGAGAGAGGCAGGCTCCATGCTGGAAGCCTGACACAGAACTTGATCCCGGGACTCCAGGATCACACCCTGGGCCAAAGGCAGGTACTGAACCACTGAGCCACCCAGGGATCCCCATCTTTACTGCCTTAACAATATCCTTCTCTGCCATTAATGTCTAGAAGTATATTCATCCTCCTGACCTCCCGCAGAGCAAGTGGTGGCATGCGACTCAATTCTGGCCAATAAGCAGTAAGGGAAGTCTCCTGTGGGCTTTTGGGAAAAGACTTTTCTACTTGAAAAGCATGCTGTTTCCCAGCCCCCCACCCCCAATTCCTCATACACACACAGACACACACACAAACTCCCTCCTTTGGACACTGCTGTATAAAGGCTCGATGTCTGGCGTTCCAGCAGCCCTTTGAAGCCTCGAGGAGAGTTATTGACTGAACACAAAGATGGTAGAGACAGAAAGAGTCCTCAGGCCCCTAATGACACCACTAACTCCAAACCAACCACAGAGCTTCCTCCCCCAACAAAAAACATTCTTTTGATTTAGGTTTAATTAAGATTTACTGGCTGGATTTTCAATTAATCACGGATAAGCACAAAGTGGTTCGTATCTTGATCTTTCTTTCACAGTAAGCAATATGTGATTTTTGTAAATTTAGTTGATTCAGAAAACCTTGAAGGAAAAAAAAACAACCACCCTAAAACCCAAAAGTAACATAAAATGTGTTTCCATTTCAAAAGAGATAAAAACAGCTGCCCAGCACACTAGGCCCTCAGGGGAGGGTAGCTGCTGTGGCCGTTTGCTCATCAGAGGTAGGATCTGGGGGGTTTGATAGCAGAGGGATAGCTGAGTAGAGAGGGGGATCAAGGGAGCTTCTGCCAAAATCACCAGCTATGTGGGGGCTTAGGAGTCTTAGGTGGGGCCAACTAGAGCAGGAAAACAGGAAAAGAGGAGGAGTCAAGAGTCAAGTCAAGAAGCCGGAAGGCGGGTAAGACTCCAGTGAGGGGCAGAGGCACATCCTGGGGGGCTGAGCCAGGAAATGACTACAGAGTCTCAAGGAGGGGTGAGCACAGAGAAGCAGACAAGGTGTTTGGAAGAAAATGTCAGAACTTCTGGTTATGCTTATGTTTTGAAGAAGGAGGAGGGAAGGGTGAAGAAAGAAGAGTAACAAGATGAAGGAAGGGGAGGAGGAGGAGAAAAAGAAATCAGGCTTTTTTAGTACCTCCCAGCAGGCAAGTGCCATCAGCAACCTCAGATGCTGAAAGGGCGACAAAGGCGCCCTCTCCTGGCCACTCTGCGTAGTGCAGCCTAGACAAATAGACTCCTGGGGACAGGGACAGTCTCGGGCTGCGAAACAACCAGCCCGCACAAAAGGGCTTCTTAAGGGGCCCCTGTGTGGCTCCGTCGGTTAAGGGGTTAAACGTCTGCCTTCTGCTCAAGTCATGATCCCTGGATTCTAGAATCCAGCCCCACATCGGGCTTCCTGCTCAGCAGTGTCCCTGCACCCTCTCCCCCTCCCCAACACTCTCTCAAACAAACAAACAAATAAATAAATAAGTAAGTAAATAAATGAATGAATAAATAAAAATATATTTTTAAGGCTTCTTTAAAAAGCCTCCTGCTCAAAAAACATGGACTAAAGATTTAACAATGTGAGCTCAGGCAAATTCCAACAAACTCCTCTGCATGTGAAGGGTGGGCCAGAAAAAAAACGAGCAGCGGGATTAAATGGATTAAAAACAGCTGACAGCACAGGTCTCTCATTTGGCTCTCTCTGCCAGCTCTGACGGCTGGCCGAACACAAAGAATGTCAAAACTAGTCTCTCACAGAGGGCTGCAGCAAGAGTCTCCAAATGTATTTAACAATGTCTGCATAAGAAAATATTTTTAGCGAGAGCAAAAGCATTTGGGTGGCCACGAACACATAAACTAAAACTTTTATTTTTTTTTTAAGGTTTTATTTATTCATTTGAGAGACAGTGAGAGCCAGAGATCACAGAGAGGGAGAGGGCAAAGCAGACTCCTTGCTGAGCAGAGACCACGATGCGGGGCTCAATCCCAAGGCTCTGAGATCATAAACTGAGCCGAAGGCAGCCGCTTAACTGACTGAGCCACCGAGGTATCACTAAATATTTTAAAGTATTAATTCCACGCCTTCCGATTTTTTAACATTTTTAAATGTACACCATATATTCACGGTATTTTATGTCAGCACTATATATGACTGCTAACTACACACACACACACACACACACACACACACAGGATGTGCAACATGTTTCCTTAACAGGAGAGCCTAATAAAAGTAGCCTTTGCAACATGTTTCCTTAACAGGAGAGCATAATAAAAGCAGCCTTTGGAGGTCACCAGCAGCAGCCTAGCTGTCATGCAACATAACTCATGTGGTGCTCTGGGGATTATAAATAGACTCCAGGGAAGTGATTTTCAAATGTTCAGGCACAGGAGGATCCTCTCTGGACAATGTTAAAAATAAAAATGCCTAGCCCTTCCTTCCCCAGATGGACCCAGTCAGGGCCTACAGGTGGTATTCCTCAGCAGCTCAGGAAAGCACCCCACAAAACTCGCTTTTTTTTCCTTCAGATATCTTTCAGTGCACCCATCCTCTCCACAGCTACATCTCATCTGGTATTTGCTTAGTCCTTATACTGAGCTCTGAACATCAGCTGTGTTCTGTTTGGCTCTTGTTCCAACTTCCTGGTCATTTCTGATTGGACTCATGCTTTCATATCCCTCCTATTTTATCCTTTTCCCATACAAATATAGGCAACACATCTGATCATTCTGATATCCAGTGTTTGCAGGCCTTGTGTTTGGTGTCTGCTGCTTCTCGCTCATGGTGCCTATTTCTCTGTCCAGTATGTAATTTATCATGAGATGTGCCGGAACTCCATCTGGAGGAATTCTCCAAGGCTCAGGCAGCAGAGGCACTCCTCCAGAGAGGAGGACTTCATTTCACACAGACTTCGTTTCACACAGGTTCATTTTCAGTTTGCTATTTCTAGGGCCTTTCAGAAAGTATAATTTAGGTTCCAGACCCCCAAGAAGGACAGTCAGTGGCTGTAAGTTGTCAAAGGAGGCTTTTTTTTTTTTTAAGATTTTATTTATTTATTCATGAGAGATACAGGCAGAGGGATAAGCAGGCTCCCTGCAGGGAGCCCAATGTGGACTCAATCCCAGGACTCCCAGGATCACGTCCTAAGCCAAAGGCAGGCAGTCAGCTGCTGAGCCACCCAGGTGTCCCTAAGGAGACTTTTTCAATCTCCATTCAGCCCTAAGGCTGTGCCTTTGCATGGTGGGGTTTTTTTCTAGGTCACCCCTTACCTAAGCAGTGCCTTTCCTGGGATTTGGTTTTGCACAAGATGGTCCCCTGCCCAGTGTTCCCACAGGACAGCCCCTGTTCCCAAGGGCATGTGAATCTGTCCATACCCCTGTAGTATATAAGGCAGCTTCAATACTTACACTCCCCTCCTTGGTTCCTTGCTCCTGCTTTCTCCTTGCTGGGGGTGGCGGGGGGGGGGGGGGGGGGAGTTGGGGGGGGTGTCAATTTCCTTCCTTTCAAGTACACATTCCATTTCAAAGGATGCTTTAAATATTCTGTGAAACCTCAGGTAGTGAGAGGCCTTCTACTCCCCCATACTGCCCTCTCTGTTTGACTTAGAGCTATAACTCCAAGCCTGGCCCCTAATCAGACAAACACAGTAATTGCCCCATGCTAGTGAGAAAGGTTCATGGGAAAGCCCAGCCCCTTCTGCCTGTGATTAGCCTGTGAGTGCTGACTGAGGAAGAGGGACTACCATCGCCAGGTGGGAAGTACTGACTGCTGGGCTACAGACAGCAAGCCAGGAGTGTGCAATGAGGAGGATCACACTGGAACGTTTAGCATTAAGGGGATGGTGATGGGGTGCCTGGGTGGCTTAGTCAGTTAAACGTCTGCCTTTGGCTCAGGTCATGATCCCCGGGTCCTAAGATGGAGTCTCACATTGGGCTCCCTGCTCAGTGCAGAGCCTGCTTCTCCCTCTCCCTCTGCCACTCCTCCTGCTTTATGCTCTCTCTCAAATAAAAGCTGGGACCCCTGGGTGGCTCAGTGGTTGAGCGCCTGCCTTCAGCCCAGGGCGTGATCCTGTGGTCCCAGGATGGAGTCCCACATCGGGCTCCCTACAGGGAGCCTGCTTCTCCCTCTGCCTGTGTGTTTGCCTCTCTCTGTGTGTGTTTCTCATGAATAAATAAATAAAATATTTTAAAAAAAAATCAAATACATAAAAACTTAAAAAAAAAAAGATGATGATGATGACAACAGTAACAATGATAATGATGCCTGCCATTTCTATACATTCAACAAACATTTATGCAGCACTTCAGGGCCGCGACACTGTTTAATGCTCTATGGATATTAGCTCATGGAATTGTCATAACAATATAATTTACAGACAACGAAAATGAGGCCCAAAGAAGCTAAATCACCTGGCCAGGGTCACACAGAAAGTGACAGGACCCAGATTCGCACACAGGCAGCGCAGCTCCAGAGGAGGGGTACCTGGATCGCTCAGCCACACTGCTGTTTACTGAACTTAGAACGTGCCAGGCCTATGCTAAGCATATTCGTGCATGCAACAGATCCTCCCTTCAGACCCTGGAGGCAAGGATTCTGAAACAGAGCTCAGGAGGCTGAACTCAAGGTGTCGGCAGGGGAGTATATGTTTCCTTGCCTTTTTCAGCTTCTAGAGGCTGCGTGCATTTCTCGGCTCGTGGCCCTTCCTCCCTCTTCTGTTTTGTTTTGTTTTTTTTTAAGATTTTATTTATTTACGCATGAGACACAGAGAGAGAGAGGCAGACACATAGGCAGAGGGAGAAGCAGGCTCCCTGTAGGGAGCCCAATGTGGAACTGGATCCAAGGACCCCAGGATCACGCCCTGAGCCAAAGGTAGATGATCAACTGCTGAGCCACCCAGGCGTCCCCCTCCTCCAGCTTCAAGACTAGCAGGGCAGGATGTTCAAATCATTCCCTTTCCTATCTCTTTCAATTACAATGACCCTTATGATTACACTGGCCCACCTGGAATATGCAGGAACCTCTCCCTAGGCCTAAATCCTTGATTTAATCACATCATTGTCGTGGAAGTTCAACAGGTTCCTGGGATTAGGATCTGGACATCTTTCAGGCACACTTATCTTGCCTACTATGAGCAGCAAACTGGAAAAATGACCAGTATACTCTAAAGGAATAAGCAGAAACAAACTGGGAATTTTCCTTGCAGGAAAGGTCCCAACCTGTCTGGCATCACCAAACTTTTATTTTCTTTTTTCCCCCAGAAACCCTGGTTTAAAAAGATCCTTGCTGGCAGACAGTCTCTCCTCCGCTGTCTTGCCTGCTGCTCCCCTGCAGTATATTCCAGAAACTTCTGTTCTTTTGTTTGACCCTGGGTGAATTCCTTCACTGCCTGTGGTGCTGGCCCCCACCCGATCTGGTTGCCCCACATTTGGTAGCCCTCATGGAGATCCTCTGCAGCTAAGGACTCTCCCCATGCTCTGGGAATTTCTTGGGACTTCTCCTCGGCAGACTGACTCCTTGGAGAGGTGACTCTTAGAAGCTCCAGGTAGCCCCAGGGGAACCAGCCGGACTGCCCGAGCCCGAAAGGGTGAGGGAATCGGCCTCTTAAAGGGATCCTTTCCTCCTTCTCCTTTCTCCTTCTGGCCCTCTGGCAGCCTAACCCTAGTACTCCTCAGACAACCCAAGGCCAGGGCAGCTCCCAGGTATGGTCTGCAGGTCTAAGGCCAAACAGGTCGGACTGTGTCGGAGCCTGTGGGGGTGAAGGACCTCTCCTCTCCCACTCTGGCCCCCGTGGGGCCTCCAATCCCAATGTGTGGCGCAGCTGGCAGTGGCAGCTCATCTGGGGCGAACCTGCACATGTCATGGGCTCGGATGGGTCCCTGCCCTGCTGCCAGCTGACTTTCAGCCACCTTGCTTTTCCCCCAACATCCCCTTTTCCTTTTGTTCCCGTAGGTCCAGCCACCATCTCTATCTACGGACAAAACGCATTCCTAGGCATCTGAGCGAATCCAACAATTCCACATACGAGACATAGTTCAACAAGAATTCCAGTCCAGGGGATCCCTGGGTGGCGCAGCGGTTTAGCACCTGCCTTTGGCCGAGGGCGCGACCCTGGAGACCCGGGATCGAATCCCACGTCGGGCTCCCGGTGCATGAAGCCTGCTTCTCCCTCTGCCTGTGTCTCTGCCTCTCTCTCTCTCTCTCTGTGTGACTATCATAAAAAAAAAAAAAAAAAAAAAGAATTCCAGTCCATCCCATGGGAGGGTCCCCTCCCCCTACATGCCATGGCCCTGGCCACCAAGGAATTCCACTCAAATTGCCTAGTAGCACATTAATCTTTTTTTTTTAAGATTTTATTTATTCATTTGACACAGAAAGACAGAGTGTACAAGCAGGGAAGCAGCAGAGGGAGAGGGAGAAGCAGGCTCCCTGCTGAGCAGGGAGCCCAACTCAGCTCCATCCAGGACCCCAGGACCATGACCTGAGCTAAAGGCAGACGTTTAACTGACTGAGCCACCCAGGCATCCCAGCACATTAATCTAATACCATGCTCTGGTCTGTCATTGCACAGACACCCCCCCCCCCACCATCAAGTCTAGGGAGGGACAGCACCCCCCACCCCCAACTCCAGCATGAAGCAGCTACTGAAGATGAGACCTCTGCCCTAATGCCAAAGTCTTGTCATTGTCCATCTATCAGCAGGGAATGTGGAAGCTGCTTTTAGGCAACAGGCTTGAGCACTGGAAACCGGGGGAAAGGTGAAAGGGCCCAAGGTGACCCCTGGCTAAATGCAAACAGACCCACTGGGTGGCCCACCTTGAAATATCCATAAGCTCCGGCTGACCAATGGGCTACTTACAACCAGGCACAGGTACCAAAAAAATCCCAATAGTTCCCCTTCCTCTTCACTGCCCCCTTAACTACAGCCCCCCACCACTGCCTCCCAGCAGACAGTCCCTCCTTTGCCATCCTGCTGGCTTCTCCCATGCAGTGTATCCAATAAACTTCTACCTCCATAAAGAGAGAAAGAAATAAAATTAAATTAAATAACACAGATCCTTGCCTCCCCAACACAACGCAATACTGATGATTTATGCTTCTTACACTTACTGTTCTTTCCTCAGGCGTCCACCCTTCCCACCCCAGCCTCCACTGTGAGAAGACAGCCAGCCCTACCCTGCTGAGTCAAAAGAACCTCAGCCAGAGACACAGATGCTAGATGTGCTGGTCAGCACCGGAGGCCTAACCCAGGAGAACACACAGCTGCTATAGGTGCTGGAAAATTCCAATCACACGGGCCTGGCCGGGGATGTGGGGGGAGAGGGGGGAGGAGGGGCGCACAGCAAAGGGCAAACAGCTGGGTGAGGATGGTAACAGCATAATTTTTTTTTCTTTTTCTTTTTTTTTATTAACAGCATAATTTTTAAAGTATAAATACAATCAGTCAGTGCAGCCCAATGTGTAATAGCATTGTCAACTAAACCCTGGTCATCAAACTGAGCCTCTGGTCCTTTCTGTCCAACGCGCTCCTCCTTCACTCGGCCCTGTCACGCCCACTCCAGGGGAAATCCTGCCAGCGCTGCCTTCCAAACAAATCTACTGGGTATTTATTCCTAAGGGGAAAAGGAAAGGTGGTCTTTCAGTGGTCACCACCTTAGCTAAGGGATCCAAGTCACCATCACAAATGACGGAACAAACAGCCATCAGGAGCCCCCTGAGGTGATGTCCTTAGACACACCATCGTGTGTGTGCTGTTTGTGCCAAAGATGCTCAGTGTGAATCAAATCAGAGGAAACAATCAGAAAACTCCAGATTGTGCGACACTATGGGACAACCTGGCTTGGATTCTTCCAAATGGCAATGACATTAAAAAAAAAAAAAAAAAAAAAAAAAAGAAGAAGAAGAAGAGAAAAAACAAGAATACCAGTATAGAGCCGGATCAGCAAACTTTTCCCATAAACGGGCACAGAGTCAATATTTTAGATTTGTGGGCCATAAAACCCAATACCACAGCCACAGACAAGATGCAAACCAATGAGTGTGGCTGTGTGCCAATAAAACTTTATTTACAAAGACAGGCAGTGGGTAGGATGGCTGAGCCATGCTATAGATTGAAAGATATTAAAGAGGCAGGACAGGGACACCTGGGTGGCTCAGTGGTTGAGTGTCTGCCTTTAGCTCAGGTTGCAATCCCAGAGTCCTGGGAGCGAGTCCCGCATGAGGCTCCCCACAGGGAGCCTGCTTCTCCCTCTGCCTGTGTCTCTGCCTCTCTGTCTTTCATGAATAAATACAAAAGAAAGAAAAGAATAAAAGAAAAGAAAAGAAAACAATCAAATATGGTGCATGATCCTTGAGCAGACTTTAGATTAAAAATAATGATAAAGAGCTAAAAAAAAGGACATTTTGCAGATAACTGGAGAAATCAGAATATGAGCTATATATATTAAATATTAGTTATATATTAAATAATATTGTTATCAATATCATTGTTAACAATGTTAAATTTTTCACATGTGATACTGGTGCTGTGTTATATACAAAAATGTTTTTGTTCTTTGGAAACACTGGCTAAAATATTTAGGAGTAAAGTATTATGTCCACAATCTATTTTCAAACTGTTCAGAAAAAAAGTGTGTGTATGCATATATACATACATACATATACAAGGGTGATGACAAGGCAAATCTGTTGGCAGCTAATAACTGATGAACTAGGTGGTGAAGGGTATATAATTGATGACTAGACCATTCTTCCTTTTATTTTTAATAACTTAAGCTTTTTTAAAGTTTATTTTTAGTAATCTGTACTATCAACATGGGGTTTGAACTCCTGATCCCGATATCCAGCGTCACATGCCCTTCCCACTGAGCCAGCCAGGTGCCCTTTTACCACCATTCTTACAACTGTTCTGAGGGTCTGAAATTTTTTTAAAAAGGGGGGGACGGGGCCCCGCCCGGGTTTGCCCAGGGGCTTCGGGGGTGGAATAGGGCAGCAGGGATGCATGTGGAAGGTTCTGGAAAGTTCTACTGCCACGGGGACTTGTTTGGATGCCCAGTGGACCTGTACACTTAGTAAAACACAGTGATTCAACCTGCAAACAATAAAAAAATAAAAATAAAAAGAAGGGGGGGAAATGTCTTCAGAAACTGACCTCTCCTTCCCACTCACTTCCCACCTGGAGTACCATGGTGACCTCCTCCCTGCATCTAACCTCACCCTATGGGGCAGCCTGGGTGGCTCTGCGGTTTAGTGCCACCCTCAGCCCAGGGTGTGACCCTGGAGTCCCGGGATCAAGTCCCACATCGGTCTCCCTGCATGGAGCCTGCTTCTCCCTCTGCCTGTGTCTCTGCCTGTGTCTCTGCCTCTCTCTCTCTCTCTCTCTCATAAATAAAATCTTTAAGAAAAAAAAAAAAAAAACCTCACCCTATGATTGCCAAAGGGATCCTATCAACCTGTGCCTCAAACCATGTCCTTCCTCTGCTAATAGCCTTCAGTGAGTCTCATCCACTTGGGAGTAAAGCCAAAGCACTGAAGTGGTCCACAATCCCTGCACAATCTGCCCCTCTTTCCACTACTTCCCTCTCTCTTCAGTCCCCGTCCCTTTGCTCAGGCCTCCTGGCTGTTCATCACACATACTCTCACCTCAGAGCCTTTGCATGTGCAAGAATGCTCTTTCTCAGATACCTGCACAGCTTGCTCCTTCCTCTCCCCCTTATTCCCAATGAGGTCTCCCTGATCCCCCATCTAAACTCTCAGCCTTCCCCCCAGACAGTCCTCTTTTTGCATCTCTGATGTTTTCTCCAGAGCAAGTACTGCTATCTAATATAATTCATATTTTCACAATTTATTTTTTTTGGTCGGTTTTTTGGTCGGTTCCCCCCATCCCTGCCCCAAGAATGTAAAATCCCCAAGGACAAGATTTTTCGCCTTTTCTTCTTTTCTGTATCCATAACATCTATACAACAGCCATATCTTTGTGCCACCCACTGACTTAACATTTTATATCCATTTACTCCTCACAACATCGTAAGTATTATTTACAGCATAAATGCACATACAGCCTATACACGAAATGGGAATAATAACAGGGTCTACCTCATAATTTGAGGATTTAGTGCTGAAAGACTATGCAGTGCTTAGCATAGGGCCTGGCACAAAGCAAGTGCCCATTAAATGTTGCTATCATATATAACCCATCGTACAGAAGAGAAAGCGAAGCTCTGAGGGGTAAGTGACTCAGGAGTCGTCGGGACCAGATTAGAATCCATGTCAGTCCCACCCAAGAAGTCACTTTCTACCCCACGGCGCTAAGACACATCACAGTGTTTAGGAGAAAAGCAGTGGCAGGAAACAGAAACCAGCCCTGGGAACCCGCAGTGCAGGATTTCAGTCCTGACTCTGCACAAACTTCCATGTGTGACCCACGCAATTCACTTCTGGTGTCGAGGCACGTTTTCTCTTCTGCAACCTGGGGGGAGTCGTTTCCTCTCCCTGATATGTGAGGGTCCGGGCAAGGAGGTGGCAAAGTGGTTGAGTGACTGCCTTCGGCTCAGGTCATGATCCCGGGGTCTTGGGATCAAGTTCCTCATCAGGCTCCCCGCAGGGAACCTGCTTCTCCCTCTGCCTCTGTGTATCTCTCATGAATAAATAAATAAAATCTTAAAAAAAAAAAAAAAAAAAGTGAGGGTCCAATGAGAGCCCACAGGAGAGCACTCTGGTAACTTCTCCCTTCCGAAGATCTGCATTTCTGGGGGAGGCCCCACTAAACACCAAAGGACCACCAATTCGGCAAACTTTAAGTACCCAGACTTAGAAGGAAAACAGGTACGTTCCCCTCAACCATCTGGCCTTGGAGCAAGCTCCCTGCTCTCCCTCGACATCATCCCCAGCCTGTTGTCTGGTGAGATTCTCCTCACCCTTCAGGTCCCAGCACAGAGGTCTCCTCTGCCAGGAAACCCTCCCTGAACGCCATGCCAAGGTATCTCACCTCCCAGGACGGGAGAGAAACTGAGGCAGGGAGTGGGGTTTAGGAAACCAAACTATCTAGGGATGGCCTGACAAACGACCAGGTCCAGTCCGTCCTCGGTCCCGCCCCTAACTCCTCTCCGTCCAGGGATGTCCCACCCACGTTACTCCTGTCTCCCGTACTATTGGTTCGTCCACACGTCAGTCTCCACGCGCTCTCTTCTTCTATTGGCTGGTATTCCCAACTCGGGCACCAGCACCCTGCCCCGCCCCCTGCCCCACGCCCGTTCTTACTATTGGGCTACCTGCCTGCCCTTCTTCCAAGGAACCTCCCTATTGGCTACAGGACTTTGCCGGTTGAGGCTGTGATTGGTTGTAAACAGAAGCCATCCCCTGAACCACCACCAGAAAGGGGTTGGAGAATGGAAAGGTTGGAGGGACGTGGGGTCAAACTCACGCTGAGCCGGCGGGAGGCAGATATAGGTCTTGAAGAACTCGCTTCGGCGGGCGGCCTCCTTAATGCGGTTGGCAAGCGGCTTGCTGACCTGCCGGATGCCCAGGTATAGCAGCTTCGCTATAGGGAACGCGCCCACCACCATCTTGGCGGTCGCACAGGGCACGCGCAAGCTTGCTCACTGGGCGGGGCGCCTCCGATCTCTCCCTCCTCCCCCGCCCGCTCGTCTCCGTGCGTGCGTACGTGCGTACGCTCAGGGGTGGAGCACTGCAGGGGCGCTCTCTGATGTCACCGCGTCGACGGTGACGCCTGACGGCCGATCGCTGAATATGCAAATAAAAGGCGGAAGTGAGGCGGGTCAGGGGGCGGTGCCGTTAAACGGCCGTTCGCGGGAGCGTGGTTGGATTCCCACGCCCGTCTTGGCTGCTGTCACCGTGTTCCTTCGTGACGTCTTGTACCCAGGTGGCTTCCCCGCTTGGAGGAGGCTCTTCATTAGTCCTAATTAGGGCTAATGAGTCCCAAATACGCTTTCCCCGCAGAGGAGAGCTCTCACTGGGAGTAAGAAGAAACCGACCATGTAGTGAAGGACCTGGGCTGGGAATTCCCAGCTCCGCCATTTACACGCTGGTGTTGTGAGGCCAGTGACGTCACCTTTCTGGGCATCAGTATTCCCGTCTGCAAAATGGGAATTTTAATAACACTTAACCGGTGCACCTGAGTGGCTCGGGTTGAGCGTCCGCCTTTGGCACAGGTCGTGATCCCGGGGTCCTGGGGTTGAGACCCGTATCAGGCTCCTTGCAGGGAGCCTGCTTCTCCCTCTGCCAACATTCTCTGTCTCTCTCTGTATGTCTCAGGAATAAATAAAAATAAAATCTTGAAAAATAATAACAGCCGTGTTGGGGAGTAGTAAGGCTTGCATGCGAATCTTGCCTGTAAAAACAGGGAGTGAACCGTGCTAAGTGCTTAGAATGGTGCCAGTCACAGTAAGCCCTCGAGGAACAGTCCGTATTGCTCTACGGGTCTGAACACTGACATCGCTCACTCCAGCCTGACGGTGCATTTCATCCCCAGAAATAGCTAATCCAACCCTTTCCTGAATAACTGACCAGTTGAAGCCCAGACGGGGGCCCCGGGGTGGGGGGTTGGGGGTACTGCTGGTAGAAGGTCTCTCAGCCCACAGAAGGTGATAGCCGGCGTCTTGGCTAATGAAACCTCACCCGTTCTCAGGCAGCCCCACTTCCTCTACTGGTGGGTGAGGGTCCCCAGGGAACTGGCTCAAGAAGGAGTTTAAGGACATGTCCCAGACTGTCCTCCCTTAGCCAGCAGGGAGCAAAATCATATAAACAAGGTCAGGAAGGGGTTGAGAGAAACTTCTGGATGGTGGAGTCTTGATGGGTAATTGAGAGGGCCTAGGAGAGGGAGAGGAGAGGGCAGAGGAGCAGTGTGTAGGAGGAAACAACCCAACAGAAGGCAGAGTCAGGGACCCCTGGGGTTTTCCAGAGGACCCAGGGCTTTCCTCCGTGTCCACTCTGACTCCTTTAATGTCCTTTGTCAAATGCCTGACACGATGGACCTCCGTTCCTCCGTCAGTAATGATGATACTGACATGCATGAACCTAAATATTCTAAATTCCTGCCAAGACCCCATAAAAACAACCCTTCCGGGGCGCCTGGACGGCTCTGTCAGTTCAGAGTCTGGCTCTTGATTTTAGCTGGGGTCATGATCCCAGGGTCGTGAGATCGAGCCCCACAGGTCAGGTTCTGGGCTCAGCCGGGAGTCTTTGAGATTCGCTCTCTCTTCTGTCCCTCCCTCTGCCCCCACTCTTTCTCTCAAATAAATAAAATCTTTAAAAAACCAAACAAACAAAAAACGAAAACAGACCCAAAAAAACCAAACAAATAAAAAACCCACAATCCTTCCCCAAGATCCCTTCTGGACTGAAGGTGTGACAGCTTGGGGCCTATTCGAAGTCCATTATCTATGTGGGACTGAGCCCCTCCCCATTTTACAGACTAGCCAACTGAGGCCAGAGGAAGAAAAGGATTTACCTAAAGCTCCAGGGGTAATCAGAATGGAGCCAAGGCCAGGATTTCTTGAGTCCCAGCCAAGTCTTCTCCTGATTCCTGGGGGTGTTAGGGGCCCAGAGACCTACTCGGGGGCTGAGGTCCCCCATGATGGGTTCAGGAAGCTTCCAAACTGTACGTGACTTTTTTTGTTTGTTTGTTTATTTCGCTACTGTTTCCTCAACTCCTAGAACAGTGCCTGGCACACAGTAGATGCTCAATAAATATTTATTGAATGAATAGGAATGAGCATTTGGTTGGAAAGGTAGAGGGCAAGCTTTCATCTGACTCCGAGGGGATGGTGTTCCAAAAGGTTCTGGCCCCTTACATCTCCATCCCAGTAGCTTTATGGCTTTGGGGTAGGAAAATTACTAGGCCCCATAGATCCCAGGCTTCCCTCTTTTCTCTCCACACCCAATACCAAAGCCCCAACTTCCTGCATCTCAGTAACCCCCCTCCTGCAAAACCATTTTCCTCATTAAATACATTTATTTTTCTCATTCCCGTCCTCCCTCCTCTTTCTTCTCTGAGAAGGATTTCCAGGAACCTTTTCTGGGAACTTCTGGGACAAGAGGCTGCATGTGCGTAGGAGGAGGACCTTCATGTCTCATCAGGAGCTTGGAGCCTGTTACATATCCATTGGGAGGAAGGGCGGGAGGTGACCTGTCAGCAAGGGCAAGGCCTGTCCAGGGCTGGGTGCTTCCTCCTGCTCTCCAGCCGGGTTAATGGAAGGATGGCCGTTCCTGGTGATCCCTGAGGGCCAGCAAAAGGAGGGTGACACCGTCAGCCAAGGCAGGCAGCCTCAGCCACCCTGGGGCATGGGAACAGAGGCAGAGATGTTGGAGAGGGGGAAAGGAGCCCAGGATAATCCCAGTGCTGACTCACCCGCTGTGTGACCCTGGCCTTGTCATTTGGCCTCTCTGGTGACCGCCTGGAATAGGGCCTGGGATCATTCCCACAGGTCCCAGCAGTTCAGGCTCCCTGGTCACCCTTTTCTCAGGATGGGCAAGGGGCTCATGTTACATAATCCCAAAAGTATCAAAATGATGGATGCTTCTTCCATCATTTTGAAGTATCCCTTCAAAATAAATCCCAAAGTTAACCACTGTTCCTTGCTTACTCCCCCCACCTCCACCCCCTTTCAGCTGCCAGCATCTCCTGGCCCAGCCCAGACAACTGCAGTCACCTCTCACCTCCCAGCTTCTGCCCCTCACATATTCTGTTTCCCACTCAGCAGCCAGCCAGCCAGCAGGATCCTGTTAATATTTAAGTCAAATCCCATCCCTCCTCTGCTAAGAGCCCTCTTGTGGCTCCCCTTTACTTCTGAGTAAAAGGCAAAATTCTCACCAGGACCTACAAGCCCCGAAAGATGGAAAGATTGGCCCCATCCCTTGCCAGTACCATTAATCACCATCCATTCCTCTCACCCACCTGGCCTCCCCCTGGTTCAGCTGCACCCCTCCCAACCTCCCCCTGCTCCAGCGGGCCTGCTCCATTAGCCCCCCTCAAAACTCAGGCACTCTCTAGCTCCAGGGGCTTTGCACTCATTTCTCTGCCTGAAGTCCTCTTCCACTCCCCCACAGCCACAGGGCTGACCCCCTCCCCTGTTCTTTGTCCCAGTGTTGCCTTCCAGTGAGCAGTCTCTTCACCTCTTTCTCTAGATCAGAGTCCACGTCATTCCCTCTCCCCTCACTTGGCTTTATTTTTCCCCAGTACACTTATCGATTCCAAACATTATATTTATTTTTATTACTTGTTTCCTGTGAACCCCATAAGGGTGGGGCCCAGGCATTCCTGGTCACCTTTTGTCCCCAGCCCCAGCCAGCACAGGACTGGGCCAAGAGTGGATATAAATAAATTTCTGTTGAATGAATGAATAAATATCCTTTTTTTGTCCTGAGCCTCTTCAAAAGCCTGTCCTGCTCACTGCTCTTCCAGCCAGTCTGCCCTGATTGGACTTTACTTGGGTTCTGACAGCCTCCCTCCTCCCTCCAGCCCTGACTTGGAGAATGTTATTTATCTAGAAACTCACACTTGTTCTTCATGCCCCTACTCCCATAGACGACCAGGGAATTCCCAGGGGTGAAAATGACCCACTCTATACCCTCAGTGAATTTTTTCTTCCACATTCCCCTTCAGCCACAAAATTTTACCTCCTTGTTGAAAATCATCCTTTTATCCCCCTCTTTGTTGTTATCTTCTGGATAACAAACCAAATGTTTGACTTACTTTACTTGTTCCCTCCTCCAGGAAGCCTTCTGTGACCCTCAGACTGGGTCAGATGCCCTCTGGGCTCACCTGTCTGAGTCCTACCCACTCTGGAACATCTGGGGACAGGTCTGTCTCCCTGATTGAAGTGGGAGCATGTGAAGGAAGGCCAGCCAGCATTGTCATTTGTCACCCCTGTGGTCACTTAGCACCACCCAGCACAGCACTAGGCACAGTTGGACTGAATCCCTAGGGGATCTCAGTGGAGGATGATGATTGACCAGTGACCCACCGACCTCAGCGACCTCACCAGTTACCCCGGTGCTTCTGCTCATGAATATTAACACTGCCTTATTTACATAAATTTGCATACACCCGACCAGCAGGGAAGGGACTGTGGGATAACATGGGGGTAGGGGGGGTCCTGTGCCAGTGGAGATTCACTGTGCCGCCGGCGGCAGCATCTTCAGCTGCACCTGGTCCGCTTGGGAGGGCGGCGCGGCCGCCCAGCCAGCTGCCATGGCCTTGGCCATGCTGTTCCTCTTGGAAGTGAGCGGGGTCTCCAGGGTCAGCGAGGCGTTGGCCATCTCCTGTGGCTTGTCACTGGCCAGGAAACGGAGCAGATTGTGCAGGGCCTTGGCCACATCGCTGCGGGCACCCTCGTTGACGAGGCAGTAGAGGATGGGGTCGGCCACGCAGTTGAGGCTGGTGAAGGCCAGCGAGCTGTGGTAGGCTGAGAAGACACGCTCCTCGAAGCCACAGTCCCAGGGGCGGCCCAGGTAGACGGCGCTGCGCGAGAGCAGGAGCACGTGGTAGGGCGCGAAGCACACCAGCACGATGGCGATGAGGCTGAGCGCCAGCCGCTTGATCTTGGCCTTCTCCTGGCGCTCGGTGGACACGCTGCCCCGCACGGCCCGCAGGATGCCCCGGTACGACAGCAGCATGAGGGCCCACGGGAAGAGGAACCCTACGAAGACCCGGTAGAGGTTCATCCAGGCCACCCAGCCCTCCATGGGGAACTTCTCGAAGCAGAAGGTGTGGTTGTAGCGGTCACGGAAGAGCTCGTCGTGGAACAGGGGGGCGGAGTTGGCCCCCAGCTCCGTGGCCCAGACCACGGAGCTCACGGCCACCGCCGTCTTGACGCGGCGCAGGCGGGCGAACCGCAGTGGGTGGGCCACCGCCAGGTAGCGGTCCACCGAAATGCAACACAGGAAGGCGATGCTGATGTAGATGTTGGTGTAGAAGATGAACCCGAAGAGCTTGCAGGAGCCGGGGCCGTGGATCCAGTTGTCGTGGTGCAGGAAGTAGTCGACCCACAGGGGCAGCGTGCAGATGTACAGCAGGTCAGCGATGCTGAGGTTCATCAGGTACACACCCAGCTCGTTGCGTTGCCGCACCTGGCGGTAGGCTGCCCACAGGGCCAGGCAGTTGGTGGGCAGCCCCACCCCGATGACGAAGATGTAGAGGGACGGCGGGAACAGGTGGTCCACGCGCGAGTCCACGTGGCAGCCCTCCCACGTGCGGTTGCCCATCCTCGGCACTGGGGCTTTAGAGGCACTTCCCCTGGCCCACGGGGGCTGTGGGGCCACAGGGGGCGGGAGGCCATTGGGCCCCCTGAGCCCCCTCCTTGGAGGCTCAGGGGGACATGATGGGGGGCAGTCCACAGAGAAGAGGTGAGGGTGACCGTGAATTGTGGGCCAGCCTGGGCAGGGAAGGGTAGATCTTGAGAGGTGAAAAATTGGAGGAAGGATAGAATTAAGATAGGAGGGAGGCTCGGGGGGTGGGGGGAATGTCAGGATTTAAAAAAAAGAGCTTTGTCAAGGGGGCGTTTATAGACCCAATCAGAGCATCAATGAGGGCATATTAGAGTAGCACAAAAATTGGCTGAGGGGGGTGTTTATGGAGGAGATGAAGGCATCATTGGGCAGTGGGAAGAGACCTATTTGTACAGGATGTAGAAAGTACGTGTGGCCATGTTGCAGTGGCAGGGGTGGAATGTACTAGAAGATGCGTGAAATCTATGAGGTAGTTTTGAGACAGGACAGACTACAGTTAGGGAGGGTTGAGAATACCACGCAAGGTCAGCAGGGTGCTGGCGCTTCCCAGGACCCCAGTAAGAAATAAGGAAACAAACAAGGTAACCAGTGAAGAGAAGACTGTGGAGGGGTGTCCTTGGTCTGGGAAATGTGAGCAGGGTGTTTAAGAAACAGGAAGAAGGTGAGCAAGGGCTATTATGGAGAACTACGGATGGAGTGAGGAATTTGAAGGGGGTAGGGGACGGGCTCCAGCTTGGTCTTGGTGGGAGCTGAGCAGATGGGATGAGGTGGCCCGTCTCACCATTCAAAGCTGACTTGACAGTGCCTGTGGAGAGAGAGGTCTGTGGTGAGGGGAGTCAGGGGCACCCCATTCTCCCTACAACCCTCGCCGTAAGCTGTGGGCTGCAGAGCCCAGACAATACTTAATTGGGCCTCATTCTAAGAAATACATCTCTATAACTGCAGATTTGGGGGCTCAGGTCTATGTTCCCTGATATATGTTTTTTTTTTTTTTTAAGATTTTATTTATTGATTCATGAGAGACAGAGAGAGAGAGAGAGAGGCGCAAAGACACAGGCAGAGGGAGAAGCAGGCTCCATGAAGGGAGCCCGACGTGGGACTCGATCCCGGGTCTCCACGATCACGCCCTGGGTTGAAGGCAGGTGCTAAACCACTGAGCCACCCAGGCTGCCCCCTGATAGATGTTAAACACTTAACTCAGATTTTAGAACTTGCTTCCAGAAACCGTGTAAAATGCACCGTGTAAAATTCAATCCTATCATTTCCCAGACATGGAGATGAAACCCAGAAAGGCTGCTCACTCCCACCAAGGATGCAGAGCAAGGCCATGATGGAAGGAGGGCTGGGACCAGTCTTCCACTGCTAACTCAAGACATCCCATTCTTGATGATGGTGACGATGGATATTAACAGATAAAGTCGAATGAAGTCCTACTACATCGCAGACCCTGTCCTAAGCACTTTGATGGGTAATGACTCATTACACGTTCAGGAACCCTGCGAGGAAAGCACTGTTATCCTTCCTATTTGACAAACTGAGGCACAGAGCAGTTCGGAGACCTGTCCAAGGTCCTGATGATGACAGAGGGACCATCTCAGCTCTCACTCTTTCTCCAGCCAGTGCATGTTTCCACCCAAGAATAACTGGACAGAGAGGGGCCCTGGGGTAGGGGGTAGGGGGTGCTGGATGTGATCACATTTGGGCAGCAAGGGGAAGGCCTGGCAGCAGGGCCCACGGTCCTCCCTCGGGACCACTTCCCACATGGCCTCTGCTCCACCTGAGTGACAACCTTGGGCCTGTTCCCCCCTTGGGAAGACCCACAAACACAGGGAAAAGGACAGTCATGGACCAGCCCCTGACCACTGTCAGCCCCAAAGGGTGGGGAATGAAGTCCCGAATCAGGGGCTACTTTGGAAGCTACTCTATCCAGGGCTTTCCACGGGGTTAGTTTTTTAACCTGTGAAAGCTTTTATTATTCTTATTACTATCATTTTAAACAAGATCGTAAACTGGAAACCCATCTAAGACAGTGGAAAAAAGTAGCTGCTCTGTGTTTTCAATGAAATGAGGTCGGGGGAGAGGGGCCACCTCTGCAGAATCCCAGGACACACTTAGAAAGCCACTGGTTGAGGGGCACCAGGGTGGCTCAGTGGTTGAGCGTCTGCCTTTGGCTCAGGGTGTGATCCTGGGGTCCTGGGATTGAGTCCCACAGGGAGCCTGCTTCTCCCTCTGCCTGTGTCTCTGCCTCTCTCTCTGTGTCTCTCATGAATAAGTAAATAAAATCTTTAAAAACAAAACCAAAAACCACTGGTTGAGTCAACTGGACTTATCAGGAAACCAAGGCACATAGAGGGGAAAGGATGAGCCCAATATCACACATCGGGTTCTCAGGAACCACCCAGATGCCAAAGCATCTTTCCACGGAGAGTTCTCTTGGCCCTACTTCCACAATAAGCCCTCAATCCATGCATGTCTCTGGGAACCCCCCCCCCGCCACTCCCTGCTCTGCACCACCATCATGGCTTGCTCGGACTGTTGCAGTAGCTCCTCTGCTTTCCTGGCTGCCATTCTGGCTTCCTTCAACTCACTTCCCACAAGGCAACCACAAAGGTCTTTTTAACATGAAAATCAGCTCTCCTTACTTCCCTGCTTGAAATCTCCCAGTGCCTTCCCAGTAGACTGAACTTTGGGTAAAATGTAAACTCCTTGCCCCAGGTGACAAGGCACTGCCTGACCTCTGCCCCCCTTCCCTCCCCCACTTCAGCAGGCTCAAGGCCTGTGACCTTTTCAGCCTCAAAACCTCTGTTCTTTCTCATATCTTCCCGGGACTGAGCCACCTCACTTCCTGCACTTCCTCAGGGAGATGCTACCCACCCTCAGGGCTCTCTCCTCACATCACCTTGTATCTTGTTCCCATCTGTCTGTCTGTCTGTCTGAAACGGACATTCCAGGAGAGCAGTAACCTTGTGTTGACTGCTCCAACTGGAGCAGCACCAACTGGAGAGGCCCAGCATATAGTAGACACTCCATAAATGACTGTGGGTTGAAGGAACAGGCATGGGTCAGCCCATCCCGCAATGCAGGCTCCCTCTTCCCTTGAGGCAGCTACAAGTTCAAAGAAGTCCCCCGCAGGGTCCCCAGGAAAAGAGCTTGGGAGGGAAAAAGTGAAAAGGGCAGGATCTATCCGCTGCATAATTGACTTTAAAAGGTCAGGGCTGGGACGCTTGGGTAGCTCAGTGGTTGAGCTTCTGCCTTCAGCTGAGGGCCTGATCCCAGAGGGGTCCTGGGATCGAGTCCTGCGTCTGGTTCCCAGCAGGGAGCCTGCTTCTCCCTCTGCCTATGTCTCTGCCTCTCTCTCTGTGTCTTTCATAAATAAATAAATAAATAAAATCTTTGGGGATCACTGGGTGGCTCAGCGGTTTGGCACCTGCCTTTGGTCCAGTCATGATCCTGGAGTCCTGGGATCGAGTCCCGAGTCAGGCTCCCTGCATGGAGCCTGCTTCTCCCTCTGCCTCTGTGTGTGTGTGTCTATCATGAATAAATAAATAAAATCTTTAAAAATATATAAAATAAAAAAATGAAAGGTCAGAGCTGAGTCCTCCTAAGTAAGCCCTCCCTACCTCCTGTGGGGTCCTTAGCAGCCCAGCATCTCCCCCACCCCAGATTCACGGACAAAGGTTCCTGGATCCTGTGGACAAAGGGTGGAGACAGGGCTTGTTCGAGGCTGGAACAGTGCAATCTGGCCCCTCCCTTTGAATCTTCTCCACCCAGACCAAGTCACTCAAAAAAAAAAAACCCTTGCTCAGTCTCCCCTTCTTCCTGACCCCTGATATCCGCCTCTCTCACCTGTCTCTCCCTCTTCTTGTAACATGGAGAAAATTCATTCTTTTTCGAGAGTCTCAGTTTCTCCTCCTTTTTAAAGATATTTGTTTATTTGTTTGTTTGTTTATTCATTTATTTATTTATTCATGAAAGACACAGAGACATAGGCAGAGGTAGAAGCAGGCTCCCCACGGGGAGCCCAACTGGGGACTCGATCCTAGGACCCCAGGATCATGCCCTGAACTGAAGGCACGTGCTCAACCACTGAGCCACCCAGGCGTCCCTCAGTTTCTCCTTCTGCATAAAGGAGGTGGGGGGCGGCAAACTTTTATACTAGTCCCATCACAGACAAAATCCTCGGTAGGACATAGTATCATTTATAACATATGCAGCATTTGAATAATTGTTGTTATTCCATGGGCACAGGAGAGCCGAGACAAGAAAGGAACCAAGGCTAGGAGTCCCCTTTACCCAACACTGTCCAGACCCTCCTGGGCTCAGCTGAAGCTGGAAGAGGGTAAGACAGGCATGAGACTTATTTCCGGAAGCCAGAGGAAATACACTTCTCATGGCTAATTTCCTCCAGGAGGAACTGGTTGGGTGCTCATCTCACCCTCCTCCCATCCCTCCTCAACCCACCTGCTTCCTGGGGATTCTGGGCATGGGGGAGGGGCACTCAGCTCTCTCTTCCCCACCCCCAACCCCCTGTGATCTGCCCACTATGAAACCCTCAAAAGCACAGACCCTGAGACTCTTAAGAATTCCACAGTGCCACAGGTCCATATGCCCCAACTGGGAGTGCAAGGCTATTTCTGATCTCTTCCTGGTACACATGGGGAAACCGAGGCCCAGAGTGGCCAGACAGTTGTCTGAGTCACACGATGTGTCAGGACTGGGCAGATCTCCCATCGTCCTTAACCTTAACCTAACCTTAACCGTCCTTAACCTTAACCGGAGAGCTTCCCCTTCCCCGAATGTTTTGTCTTCTCACTCCCTGTGCTCCTTGCAATGGTTCTCAAGTCTTTCGGGGGCTGTCAGCCCCCTTTGAGGATCTGCTAAAAGAGACAAGGACTTTCTCACTGCCAAAAAGCAGGTGGCCGTCTTTTGTGCCCCTCCATCACCTGATTCCCTTGCCCCAGGCTCCGGGGGGGGTGGGGGGGGGGGGGACGGGAGGCGGGGAGGTCTGGCTCCTCTTCAGCTGGATCTGGGTTTTCTCCCTTACTTGAGCTTTATTGCCGATTCAACCCCCAAATCTTTAACAAGAAGCTCCCCTTACCCCACAGGCCCCCCTCTCTGGTCCCTACTAGCCCCTCCCAGAAGGGCAGGGAAGGGAGATAAGACCAAGTGTGGAGCGATAGTGCAGGGACAGGAAAGACTGGTCAGACCCCCCGCCCCCACTTCATGCCTTGGCTGCTCAAGCCAGATAAGTCCCTGCGCCCCAGCGGCCACCCCGAAATCAAGCAAGGTTAAAGGACTCCGGAGAGTCGAGAGGACCAGAGGAAGAGGTGATGTGGCTTCCCACATCCCTGGTCACCCTCAGGGTTCACTCACCAGCCTTGTCCTGGAAGCAACCAGACTGCCGCCTCTCTGCACCCCCCTTCCCTCCTCTGCAAGCTCCCGCTTACCTCCACCCCCTGGGAAGCCCCGGGGGACCGGCAGGCTCCGGTCTGCTCATTAGGGGACGAAATGTGATCACCGCGCCTCGCTCCCCACCTGGTGCCCTGGCGGGCCGGCGGAAACCGGGGGACAGTCAGGCCACCGTGACCACCTCACAGGCTCAGTTTCCCCATTTCTATCAAAGGAGTCCCCCCCAACCCCCTCATTCCCACACCCCTCAGAAGGGACACCGGGGTCCTCCCCTCCTCCTCCTCTATCCCTCCAACGCTGTCCATTCCAGCCCTCTCAAATCCTCAGGATCTATAGTTAGTCCAGTTCATGGTTTACCGTTCTATTATTAAAACATTCTAGCGCTTTACCTTTCTTCCATTCTATTATTATTATCCTAGCGGCTTTCCACGTCCTCAGTTTCTAATATTCCAGGAGTCTCACATTCCAAGATTCTAAAGTTCTATTGTTAGAACGCTCTATGATTTTTTTAAAACATTCTACGACTTTCATAATCTATTATTAAACTCTCAGCGATTATTATCTTGGCCCAGCAAACACGAATACGTATTTCCCTTTTCATTTTTACAGAAATGGGAACATGCTCAGATATATGGTGAACCCCACTTCCTATTCCCCCCTTGTCTCTTTTGCTTTCTCACAGCCCAGCACCCCAAAGGTCTAAGGTCGCACGGAATTCCAAGACACTGGGGATTCGCGGGAGGTTGGGGGGTGTGAGTTGTCACCTCCACCGAGCTCCTAAAGTCTCACTGCCTGGGGACCCTGCTAGGAGCTCAGGCTGCCTCCGTACCCCTTGTCCTGCCGGCCTTCCCTCATCCCTCCCAGCTCGCTCACACCAGCTGAGTTATTATTTGTCTAGACACAAACCAAATTATAGGGCCTGTCCCGAGGGAGCAGTGGGCTTCATGGGGAGGGTCAGGAGACAGAAGCAGGCGGGAGTTAATCCCTGCACCCCCCTCACTTCCCTCCCCCTTCTGAAACTCCACCCTTCCACCCAAACCAACTCTGGTCCCCTCTCCCCTCCCTACCACCATGGTTTTGGAAATATTTTCTCTTCTATGCTCCCCTCAGGATTCCAGCTATTCATACTCACCCTGGCATTCTTCCCTCCTCACTGTGAAGACCTCTTTTCCCAAATTAATCCGACTTAGTGGCAGCAAAAGAAGCCAGGTCTCTGGATTGGGGCTTCGGTGGAACCGGAGTCCCAGCCCCCAGCCTGGCATGGATTCATTGTGGGGACTCCTGCTCTTGGGCCTCAGTTTTCCCATCTGTAAAATGGGTGCTTGACCTAGATGGCTCCGTAAGCCCTTTGAGCTCCTCCACTTTGAACACTGAAAGCTGCCAAGATTCCAACACTAATCTTTTTGGATTGAAGTGTTCATGTATCCCGAGGATCTTTGATTTGGAGCGAGCTTGTGCGGCCCCAGTCCTCCCTCTGATCATTCTCACGTCCTGAATCCTTCCATTCAAAGACTTCATGTTCATGGGTTCTTGATTATGATTTCCAGAATTCAGGAGCAGCCCATCATCTCTTATTTCCTCCTAGTAGGACCCCCCCCCAAGGAAAACCTCCCCATCCTCCCCCCAAACCCGAAGTTGAGTTCATTCACAGAGACAGAGCTTGGAAGGTGCCTTCTTGGTGGGTTCAGGGGGGGGTGGTAGCAGGGCCCTGGGGTGGGGGGTACTAGTGGGGCGGGCCCCTATCATCTCCATCTGTGCCAGCAAGTCAATCCCCCAGCACACATCCTGTCTGAGTGCACAATACACATCCCACTACCAACAATGGCTCACAGAAATTCCAGAACTGTCTCTCAGCCTCGTTGGGGGTGGTGGGATGTCCAGTTCAAGCGGGGGGTGGGGGGTGGGGGGAGTGAGGTGGAGGCAGGAAGGAGTTAATGGTGACCTAGCCAAATCCTGGAAGGGAGGAAGTGGGGGAGGAAGTCCACCCCCCAGCCAGGAATTCCTGAAATTGGAGGGTGGGGTGGGTGGGACCTCAGGAGCCGTGGGGTGACTCTCTAAAGGGGGCACTGGGGTCACAGCGTCACTCAGAGTGCACCTGGCCCAAGTGGCAACCCTACTCCTCCACACACACACACACACACACACACACACCCAAGCAGCTCCTCAGCCGAGGGGAAAGCTCTGGGATGCACGAGAATTTGGCATGAGATGACGGTGGGCTGAAGGTGCCAGACCAGGGTCTCCAGACAGAGAGAGAAAGAGACAGAAACACGAGAGAGAGGCAGCCAGACAGGAAGGGAAAGGGCGCAGAGATGCAGAGACGGGGAGAACCATGCAGCTGGAGACCGAGAGACCCACCGGGGTTGAGAGTTCGAGAGACTGAGGCACAGAGGCAGTGGGAGGCGGGGAGAAGGAAGGGATACGGGGACGCGGAGAGAGCCAGGGAGAAAGGGGCACCGAGACCTCCAGAGATGCAGAAGGGCGGGCACACCCGGAGGGAGAGGGGGCGGCGGCCAGAGACCCAGCGGACACGCGCGGAGACAGCGAGACGGACCCCGAGCGCGGTCCGCGCGGAGACGGCGGGAGCGCGGGCAGCGGAGAGGGGCGGGACGGGCGGGCGCGGGAGCCTGAGGCAGCGGGGCGCGGGGGCGCGGGGCGCGGGGGCGGGGGCGGGGGCAGCCGAGGTGCGGCGCCTACCTGCGCGCGGCGGCTGGACGGGGCGGGCGGCGCCTCTCGGGGCTGCGGCGGCGTCTGGGCTCGACCGCGGCGCAGGGACCCGGCGGCGACTCGAGCCCGCCCCGGGCCGCGCCGCCGGCCGAAGCCCCGCCCCCGCCCGCCCCGCCCCCGTTAGCCCCGCCCTTGTCGCCGCCCCTTAACCCCTTGGGGCTTTGCCCCTCCCGCAGGCTTCCAGGCCCGGGGAAACCTCGCCTGCCGCGGGAGCACCCCGCCTGCGCCTCCGAGGCCCCAGCCTGGAGGCCCCCGTCTCATTAACCCGTTTGCTTCCCTCCCTCCACCCGCACACCTCGTGCTGGACCCAGCCCTCAGCCTTTGACCTTCCTTGAGCTGAGCCATTTCCTCCCTTCTGAGGCCCCGAGTCCTTAACTTCGTGGTCATTGCATGCCTTCCTTCCCAAGGGAGAGAACAAACGAGTCTAAGTCCCCGCTCCTGCTGTCAGGGCCACCTCTTGGCCAGCCAGACCTTAAGGCTGGTGGCCTCTCTGTGCCTCAGTTTCCTCTTCTGTCAAAGCGGTCACTCACTCCTTTCGGCATGGAGATGTCATTTCAGTGTCAATACTATCAAGTCTGTAAAACATGCCCCCGGCCCCCTGCCCCATCCTTCTATTCCTCCCTGTTGTATTTACTTTTCCCCACAGAACTTTTGAAATTGTCTGTCCCCTCCCCCTCGTGGGGGGAGGGCTCCTGTCTGCATCTGGTTTGTTTACTGTTGTGTGTCTGTTGCCCACTGCCCCGGGGGGAAGACGAGGAGGCACATGATAGGTGTGCAAGACACATGTTTCCAGGGAGTGAATACGTGAAGGGTAAGTGCTTCAAAAGTATTTGCTGATTTTTATCATGACTATCACGTCCTTCATAAAGTGGTCCTGAGAATTCATTCTTGGTCAAAGCACTTCAGACAGACCTGGGATCATGTAGCACTCAGAAATGACAGTTATTGGGTTCACAAAAAAGTTTTTTTTAAGATTTTATCTGTTTAGTCACAAGAGACACAGAGGCAGAGATATAGGCAGAGGGAGGAGAAGCAGGCTCTGTGCAGGGAGCCTGATGCGGGACTCGATCAAGGGACCCCAGGATCACAGCTGAGCCGAAGGCAGAAGCTCAAGCACTGAGCCACCCAGGTGTCCCAATTTTTTTTTTTAAGAGAGAGAACGAGGTGGCGGGGGGGAGTGCAGAAGGAAGGGGAGAGAGAATCTTAAGCCAACTCTGCACTGAACATGGAGCCCCACATGGGGCTCCATCTCAGGACCCTGAGATCACGACCTGAGCCGAAGTCAGATGCTTTAACTGCCAAGCCACCCAGGCGCCCCTCATTCTTTATCGTTAATAAAAACGAAAATGTCCAGATCTTAAGGAACAATAGAATGAATTGTGACAGATACACTCTTGTGACTAAGCACTCAAATTGAGACATAGAACATGTCCAGCACCTGAGAGCATTGTTCTTTGCTCCTTTCCAGGTAATACAGTCTACTTCACCCTCAGAGGCAACTCTTTCTTTTTACACCAGACATTAGTGTTCCCTGTTCTAGAACTTCATATTAATGAAGTGATACAAGTAGTTCAGTACTTGAGTGTCTGCCTTCAGCTCAAGTCATGATCCAGGGTCCTGGGATCAAGTCCTGCATTGGGCTCCCAGCAGAAAGCCTGCTTCTCCCTCAGCCTATGTATCTGCCTCTCTCTGTGTCTCTCATGAATAAATAAATAAAATCTTTAAGAATAAATAAATGAAGCAATACAGTTGGGATTTTTTTAAGGTAGCTATTCTTTTTTTTTTTTAAGATTTTATTTATCCATTTGAAGAGATAGAGAGAGAGAGAGAGCAAGAGAGAGAGAGCATAACCATGGGGAAGGGTGGAGGGGGAGAGAGAGACTGACTCCCCACCGAGCGGGTCCAATGTGGGACTGGAGCCCAATGTGGGACTCGACCCCAGGATCCTGGGATCCTGACCTTAGCCAGAGGCAGATGCTTAACCAACTGAGCCACCCAGGCACCTATTGTTAATAGTCATTTGCTGTGTGCCCTCAGACAAGTGACTTCACTTCTCTGAGCCATATTACCTACTTCTTCTCAGGGCTCTAGAGAGACACAGAAAGTGAGAGAGTTAACTGAGCACCCAAGCAACCTGCAATGCACGAGGGAATAAAAGCATTTTCCTTTCATCCTCCCTCAAGGAGACAGGGAAAGCACCAAGGGAGATATCATGAAGGCTGTGGCCGCTCCCCAAGTAACCCCATACATATCCTATCAGTTTCAAACCAAGTCCCATAGAGCCCACCTGTCACAACCTTGGTCATTTCAATCTCCTCCTATAAAGAAATTCTAAGGGTCCACTGGTAGGGGAGGATCCCTCTCTCTCCTGGGCTCACCCTAGGTTTGTGCTGATCCAGTCCTGGTAGGAAATAGGTACCCACTGGGAGCTTAAGTGGGAGCACTTATGAAGGTACATTTCAGAGGGGTGGGCAGGATGAAGGAATCCACATAGTATGAAGGGCACCAGGGGACCAGCCACAGGGAGAGGCAAGCCTTTACCGCCCCGAGGGCAGGAAGCTGGAATTTGGGGGGGAGCCCATAGAACCTGGAACTCTAGGTAGGCCACTGCCAGAACAGCAGGGATGCAAGGAGGGGCGCCCCAAATAAATACTCCCACCTTTCTCCTCCCACATTCCGATTTCCTGTCAGTGCCTCCAATGGGCAAAACTCAACCGGAAGGCGGATGGCAAGGGATCCCCACGGATGGAGTCCACTCAGGGTAGCCTCCCAAGGTCCGGAGCAGGAGAAGGAAGGCTCAGAAGGAAGGGGGGGGGGGGCACTTGGAGAGACTCGCCTGCGCTTCTTCCCTGCAGGTCTAAGGCTGGGCACAAGGGGGCGACAGAGCACCAAGGGAACCAAAGAAAAGGATGCGTCACCTGCCCTGACCACTTCCAGAACTTGGATGGTTGAAAAGAGTCAAAAGGTGGGGGGCAGTAAAGGAGACTTTGATCCGAGAGCTGCAGAAACTGGCTTCTGAAACCTGGAGATCTGTAGGGGTGACATGATGGCTGAGTGTTGTCAGTTGAGTAGCAGTTCTCTGAGTGGACACTTCTAGACATGGTGGCAGGTGCAGAGGAAACAGCATATAGGGAGGTTCAGAGACACCAAATATCACAAAGAAGGGCAAATACGGGTGATTCTTTTTTTATTTAAATATTTTTGTTTGCTCATGAGAGACATACAGAGAGAAGCAGAGACACAGGCAGAGGGAGAAGCAGGCTCCCTACAGGGAGCCCAATGTGGGACTCGATTCCAGGACCCCGTGATCACTCTCTGAGCCAAAGTTCAACCACTGAGCCACCCAGGAGCCCAAATATGGGTGAGTCAAATGGCTGGAGATAAAAGATGGGGACAGGAGAGGATTCTGGCTGAAATAGCAAAGACAAGACAGGATTTTTACAAAGTAGGGGGAGGCAGCTCACATGCAACGAGCATTTACTACATTCCAGGCACTGTTCTAAGCACTTCATGTGAATATCTCATTTCATCCTCAAAAAACCTGCAGGGCGGTAGCATTTCACAGATGAGAACACCCAGGCACAGATGAGGAGGTCGAAGGGCAGGAGTTTTGGCAGCTGGGCTCCAGTGCTTTTACCACTGTTCTCCTATTTCTCGGGTTGGAAATTGAGTATTGAGGAGTTTGAACTTTGACCCCTTCATATAAAGCACTTACAACTACTTCAGACACTTCAACACACATGTAAAACTGACACTCATTCAGCAAACATTTCCTGAGCCCCCGCTACAGTGCTAGGCAGCCCTGGGAACCCAGCAGTGATCACAATGGCCATGGCATTCCCCTCCCAGGGCTGGCAGCCAGTGTGGGGGTGACAGATCTGTCCCTTACTGAGACACCTCAGGTCAGGGGGGATGCTGGAACCCAGAGGGGCTTTGTCACAGTTTGTTGGGGAAAGAGGAGGAAGGAGGGAAGACAAAACTGTCAGAACTTCCACCTGAAACACTCCCCCAATTGGTTCATTTCTTACTCATCTTCAATGTTCAACTCAGTTATCCCTTCTAGGAAGCCCTCCTGGATGCCCCCTTTGTCTTCCTCTGTGCCCTCAGGGTCATCATTGTCTGCTTTCCCCACTGGACTGTGAGTATTTTGAGGGCAGTACCGGGGATGTCTCACCACTGTGTCCAGTGATGCCTAACTCAAGGGCCTGGCTGAGAATAAATATGCTCCAAAAAATTAAAATTATAATTATTTTTTAAAGATTTTATTTATTTATTCGTGAGAGACACAGAAAGAGAGGCAGAGACATAGGCAGAGGGAGAGTCAGGCTCCCTGAGGCGGGGAGGAGACTCATGTGGGACTTGATCCCAGGACCCCGGGATCATGACCTGAGCCAAAGTCAGACACTCCCAACTAATATTCGACAAAGCAGGAAAGACTATCCACTGGAAAAAAGACAGTCTCTTCAATAAATGATGCTGGGAAAATTGGACATCCACATGCAGAAGAATAAAACTAGACCATTCTCTTACACTAGACACAAAGATAAACTCAAAATGGATGAAAGATCTAAATGTGAGGCCCACATCAGGCTCCCTGCATGGAGCCTGCTTCTGTCTCTGCCTCTCTCTCTCTCTCTCTGTGTGTGTGTGTCTTTCATGAATAAATAAATAAAATATTTTTAAAAAAAGATCTAAATGTGAGACAAGATCCCATCAAAATCCTAGAGGAGAACACAGGCAACACCTTTTTTAACTTGGCCACAGCAACTTCTTGCAAGATACATCCATGAAGGGAAGAGAAACAGAAGCAGAAATGAATTATTGGGACTTCATCAAGATAATAAGCTTCTGCACACCAAAAGAAACAGTTCACAAAACTAAAAGACAACCTACAGAATGGGAGAAGATATTTGCAAAGGACCTATCAGATAAAGGGCTAGTATCCAAGATCTATAAAGAACTTATTTTTTTTTAATTTTTATTTATTTATGATAGTCACAGAGAGAGAGAGAGAGGCAGAGACAGAGGGAGAAGCAGGCTCCATGCACCAGGAGCCCGACGTGGGACTCGATCCCGGGTCTCCAGGATCGCACCCTGGGCCAAAGGCAGGCACCAAACCGCTGTGCCACCCAGGGATCCCTATAAAGAACTTATTAAACTCAACAGCAAAGAAACAATCCAATCATGAAATGGGCAAAAGACATGAACAGAAATCTCACAGAGGAAGACACAGACATGGCCAACAAGCACATGAGAAAATGCTCCTCATCACTTGCCATCAGGGAAATACAAATCAAAACCGCAATGAGATACCACCTCACACCAGTGAGAATACGGAAAACTAACAAGGCAGGAAACCATAAATATTGGAGAGGATGTGGAGAAAGGGGAACCCTCCTGTACTGTTGGTGGGAATGTGAACTGGTGCAGCCACTCTGGAAAACTGTGTGGAGGTTCCTCAAAGAGTTAAAAATAGACCTGCCCTACAACGCAGAAATTGCACTGCTGGGGATTTACCCCAAAGATACAGATGCAAAAAAAAAAAAAAAAGATACAGATGCAATGAAACACCGGGATACCTGCACCCCGATGTTTCTAGCAGCAATGTCCGCAATAGCCAAACTGTGGAAGGAGCCTCAGTGGCCATCGAAAGATGATGGATAAAGAAGATGTGGTCTATGTATACAATGGAGTATTACTCAGCCATTAGAAGGTGGCTCATTTGCCTCTACATGGATGGAACTGGAGGGTATTATGCTGAGTGAAATAATTGGAAAAGGACAAACATTATATGGTCTCATTCATTTGGGGAATATAAAAATTAATGAAAGGGAACAAAGGGAAAGGAGAGAAAATGAGTGAAAATATCAAGAGGGTGACAAAACATGAGAGACACTTAACTCTGGGAAATGAACAAGGGGTAGTGGAAAGGGAGGTGGGCGGGGGGTGGGGGTGACTGGGTAGTGGGCATTGAGGGGGGCACTTGGCAGGATGAGCACTGGGTGTTATGCTAAATGTTGGCAAATTGAACTCCAATAAAATTTTTTTTTTAAAAAGACACTCAACCACTGAGCCACCCAGATGTTCCTAAAATTAAAATTAAATTAAAATTTTAAAGAATAAATATGCCCCTTTCCCATATTAAAGGATTCATTCACTGATCAACATATATTTGTAGAGTCTTTACTGCATGCTAGACACAGTAGATACAATCTTTTTTTAAAGATTTTATTGATTTATTTGAGAGAGAGAGTGCAGGAGCAAGGGGGAGGGAGAAGCAGGCTCCCTGCTAAGGTGGGAGCCTGATGCAGGGCTCCATCCCAGGGCTTGACAAGATGTAAAGAAGTGTATAAGGCTGTTCATTCTCCAGAGCATGTTTCCCGGGCAGCTGTCCTCAGCTGGGCTCGAATAAAAACTCTCTCTGGGACACCTGGGTGGCTCAGTGGTTGAGCATCTGCCTTCAGCTCAGGTCGTGATCCCGGGGTCCTGGGATCAAGTCCCACATCGGGCTCCTTGCAGGGAGCCTGCTTCTGCCTCTGCCTGTGTCTCTGCCTTTCCCTCTCCCTCTCTCTCTTCTTCTCTGTCTCTCTCATGAATAAATAAACAAAATCTTAAAAAAAAAAAAAAAACCCTCTCTTTCTTACTTTGAGAAAAGTAAGAAAACTCTCTCTGGGCACCTGGGTGGCTCAATTGGTTGAGCGATTCTTGCTCTCAGCTCAGGTCTTGATCTCCAGGTCATGGGTTCAGGCCCTGTGTTGGGTCCCATGATGGGCATAGAGCCTATTTTTAAAAGAGAGAGATTCTAAAAGGTTCATTTTATGTTGACAGATCCTTGGCTAGAAAGATAGAGGGAATGGATCCCTTTGACATGATTGAACGCCCTCCTAGAATTTCATGTTTGGTGCTGGGAGCTGTTGTTTCTGAAGGATATGAACATTTGAAGCCTTACAACTTAGGCAACTGTCCCTGGAGACTCACGGATATCTTTCTTACTGGCCAAATGGGGCTTTGCAGATTTCTCCTGCAATAATTTTTTCCTCTTTTAGGAAGAGGTAGGCTTGCTAAGTTGCCTCTCTGAAACTATAAGGCTCTGAACTTTCCATCCGAAGAGATCATCTTTACAGTTGAGACAAGGAAAAAAACCACAAAGTGTAATGTTCCACTTATTCTTTTTTTTTTTTTTAAGTTTTATTTAAGTAATCTCTGCACCCAATGTGAGGCTCAAACTATTGATCCTAACAGATCAAGAGTCACATACTCTGCCAGCTGAGCCAGCCAGGAGGAGCCCCTGTACAAAATTCCTATCTATTGTTTTGTCCAGAAAAAATCCTATGTTTGGTACCTTAAAATGTTTATTAGAAAAGTTTCTTGGGACCCCTGGGTGGCTCAGTGGTTGAGTGTCTGCCTCAGGCTCAGGTAGTGATCCCGGGGTCCTGGGGTCAAGTCCCTGTATCGGGGTCCCCACAGGGAGCCTGCTTCTCCCTCTGCCTATGTCTCCGCCTCTCTCTGTCTCTCATGAATAAATAAATAAAATCTTAAAAAAAAAAGAAAAGAAAAGAAAAGTGGTTCTCAAAGTGTGGTGCTCACAGCATCAGAATTATCTGAGAACTCTTTGGAAATGCAAATTTTCTGGAGGACCCCAGACTGACTGGAGTGGAAACTCTGAATGGGTGGTTAGGAGAAAATGCATTTTCAGTATAACACTGCAGGTGACTTTTTTTTTTTTTTTTAACATTTTGTTTATTTATTTGAGAGAGAGAGTGAGAAAGAGAGAGAACATAAGCTGGAAGGAGAGAGAAGCAGGCTCCCCACTGAGCAGGGAATAGGGGGCTCAATCCCAGAACCCCAGAATCCCCAGGGATCTTGTCCTGAGCCAAAGGCAGACACTCAACCCACTGAGCCACCCAGGCATCCCTCTGCAGGTGACTCTAATCCACCTTCAACTCTGAGAACTACTGAGAGAATAGGAAAAAAATTCCCAAAGCAACTCCAAGTGCCCCCAACATTAAAAACAAGATGTAATTATTTTTTTAAAAGATTTATTTATTTATTTACTCATTTTTTTTTAAAGATTTTATTTATTTATCCATGAGAGATACAGAGAGATGCAGAGAGAGAGGCAGAGACACACGCAGAGGGAGAAGCAGGCTCCCTGTGGGGAACCCGATGCGGAACTCAATCCCAGGACCCTGGGATCACAACCTGAGCTGAAGGCAGACACTCAACCCTTGATGAACATTAAATCCTAGCTATGTCTGACTGCGTGCTTCCCGGAAGGGACAGATTTGGAACTGTTACCCAGTTGGGGCGCTCATCTAAGGGGGGACCACTCCTTTGAGGCTGGATCGTGGATAAAGCTCACAAGAAAGTTGCCTGGATTAGATAGGAGTTCCATACTTAGGTTTTTATTTATTTATTTATATGTTTGTTTGTTTGTTTATTTATTTATTTATTTTAAAGCAATTCTTTTTTTTAAGATTTTATTTATTTATTTATTCATGATAGACACACAGAGAGAAAGAGAGGCAGAGACACAGGCAGAGAGAGAAGCAGGCTCCATGCAGGGAGCCCGACGTGGGACTCCAGGATCATGCCCTGGGCTGAAGGCAGGCACTAAACCACTGAGCCACCTGGGCCACCATGGGGGTTTTTTCATATCTTTCATTTGTCCTTACCCATGGGCTGGCTGGTGTTCTTAATCCTGCTCTCAGACTGAAAGTACTTCTAGCTTAGATAAATGACACTTAATGCAGTATGAAAGAGCGGTCCCTAGGGACGCCTGGGTGGCTCTGTGGTTGAGCATCTGCCTTTGGCTCAGGGCATGATCCCGGGGTCCGGGAATCGAGTCCCACATCGGGCTCCCCGCAGGGAGCCTGCTTCTCCCTCTGCCTGTGTCTCTGCCTCTCTCTCTGTGTCTCATGAATAAATAAATAAAATCTTAAAAAAAAAAAAGCAGTCCCTTCCCCGCCTCACTTTTTATTTTATTTTCTTTTTTAAGATTTTATTTATTTATTCATGATAGACACAGAGAGAGAGAGAGAGGCAGAGACACAGGCAGAGGGAGAAGCAGGCTCCATGCAGGGAGCCTGACATGGGACTCGATCCCGGGGCCTCCAGGATCACACCCCGGGCTGAAGGTGGCACTAAACCGCTGAGCCACCCGGGCTGCCCCCCACCCTCACTTTGTAAAAGATTTTATTTATTTATTTGAGAGAGTGAGCATAGAGGAAGAGGGAGAGGGAAAAGCAGACTCCTCGCTGAGCAGGGAGCCAGATGTGGGACTCGATCCCAGGACCCTGAGATCATGACCCGAGCTGAAAGCAGGTGGCTCACTGGCTGAGCCACTCAGGTGCCCTGGAGTGAATTTGGTTTCGAAGGAAAAGCAGCAGGGGCGCCTGGCAGGCTGGGTCAGGAGAGTGTGCACCCCTTGGTCCTGGGGTGGTGAGTCTGAGCCCCACACTGGGTGTAGAGCTTACCTAAAAATAAATAATCAATTAATTAAAAAGAAAACTAAAGAAAAAGCACCAAACCCAACCCCCAGGGTCCACGACTCTCCCTGGTGAGCTCACCTGCTCCCAGATCTCAAGAGCCTACTTTTTGCTTTAATACACTTTCCCACTGTGCTTGCTTGTGTCTGTCCCCGAATTCTTCCTCATGACAAGACCAAAAACCTCGGGGAACTCCTTGGGGTCTGGCTACATCCAGGTGGCCCCAGGGGTCCCCGGGGTCTCCCCAGTTCGCCAGGCGACATCTTTTTGGCGACCGCAAAGGGACAAAGTGTAAGCGCCGCGGGTTCAGTGACCCTCTTCCCCGGCGAGTCTCCCACTCTTGCTGGAGAGTTGCTTAGTCACTGTTCTTGTTCTCCTCTCTCTGATCTACCAGGAAGAGGCTAAAAAGGACACCTCGTGTGCTTCCTTCCTTTCTGCTCCTTTTGTAACACAGTTGGCCTCGATATAAGCTACGGGATGGAAAGTCTGATCAGAAAAATAGACCGGAATCCCCTATTATGGTCAGGTCTTTAAGGCCCTGTACCCCAAACTCTGATCTGTTCACACCCAAGGACACCCCTGTCTTCACCCTCTGGTCCTCAATACATCAGCAGCCCAGTTGCCTCAGTCTCTGCTGTTGACTGGCTGTGTCACCTGTGTTCTGGCCTGTTCTCTGCCCCGCCCCCACCATGTCCTGTGAACAGGTGGCTGCCAGGATCCTGTACCTGCCTCCTCCCTTCTGTCCTTCCTGAGCCACTCGGCTCCTCTCTGTTTGCTTCTGCTTTTGTGGATGGATCTGGAATAGAGAGGACCGGATGGAAGTTGCTGCGGGCCTCTGGTTCTATGCCAGGTTTTCTCCCTCTCTCGTTTCTGGATTAAGGGACAGGATAACTGGAGCCAATTGTCTAGTTAGTCCACCTCGGATCAGGGACTTTAAGGAATATTCCCCAGCAGCTGCCAAAACACCTTTTTTTTTTGTTTTGGGGAGGTTCCTGTCTTCTCTGGCTGGACGCGGATTGCCTATTTTTACTTCTTGTTGCTAGAAAAAAAAAAGTGTCTGTTCATCTGTCCAAGATGCTGAGCTTTAGGATGCAGGGTCCTTTCTCTCTGCCTTCTGGGCTTTTATCTGCCTCCAGGCTTGCTGGCGGCACCTCAGCTATTCTGCCTCCATCCCCCATCTTCCTGTTTCTGCACCACCATGGGCTCCACTTGCATAACTGGCTCCTATTCTATCCTCAGCGCCTCAGACCATTGGCACCTGCTCCTGCTCCCCTCACTATCAAAGAGTGAAGAGCACCGCTCCCTGGACTTAAACCGCCCACTTCAGATTTCCCCACAGGTGCCCCACCTAAAATTGACCAACTGGGGGACAAACTGACTTTTAGTGGACCCAGGTGCAACATTCAGTATTTTTTTTTTTAACATTCAGTATTTAAACTAATTTAAGTTTGTTGGTTTAATTAAGGTAAACATCTGTAGAGTTATCAGCATTAAATATAAGAACCTGGGATCCCTGGGGGGCGCAGCGGTTTAGCGCCTGCCTTTGGCCCAGGGCGCGACCCTGGAGACCTGAGATCGAATCCCACGTCAGGCTCCCGGTGCATGGAGCCTGCTTCTCCCTCTGCCTGTGTCTCTGCCTCCCTCTCTCTCTGTGTGTGACTATCATAAATAAATAAAAAATGTAAGAACCTTTTTAGGGGCATTTAGGAGGCTCAGTCGGTTGAGCATCTGTCTTCGGCTCAGGTCATGATTCCACAGGTCATGATTCCAGAGTCCCGGGATGAAGCCCCTCATCCTATCCCTGCTCAGCAGGGAGTCAGCTTCTCCCGCTCCTGTTCTCCCTACTTGTGTGCGTGCTCTCTCTCTATCAAATAAATAAATAAAATATTTAAAAATAAATAAATAAAATAAAAATTAAAAAATAAACAATAAAAACTATTCTAGGGGTACCTGGCTGGCCCAGTCCGTGGAGCCTGTGACTTTTGATATCGGATTGTGAGTTCAAGCCCCATGCTGGATGTAGTTATGACTTAAAAATAAAATCTTTAAAAAAAAAAAAAATCCGGGACGCCTGGGTGGCTCAGTGGTTGAGCGCCTGCCTTCAGCTCAGTGTGATCCCGGGATCTGGGATCAAGTCCCACATCTGGCTTCCTGCAAGGAGCCTGCTTCTACCTCTGCCTATGTCTCTGCCTCTGTCTCTCTGTGTCTCTCATGAATAAATAAATAAATCTTTAAAAAAATTTTAAAATCCCAAAACTTTTATTCTACCAAAGTTTAAAGGTCAAATAAGCTATTTATTATTTCTGTTGCAATTTGTCAACAAAAAGATGACTTAAATGATGGCTAATTTTATCTATCTCAAGATTTTTCTGTTAAGTAACTGGTTTTTTTTTCTTAATTTTTATTTATGATAGTCACACAGAGAGAGAGAGAGAGAGAGAGAGAGAGAGAGAGAGAGAGAGGCAGAGACACAAGCAGGCTCCATGCACCGGGAGCCCGACGTGGGATTCAATCCTGGGTCTCCAGGATCGCGCCCTGGGCCAAAGGCAGGTGCTAAACCACTGCACCACCCAGGGATCCCTGTTAAGTAACTGTTAAGAACAAGTATATTGAATAAATTAAAAAGTTTATAGGCAAAACTTGTAAATAGTTTTCAAAATCTTGGTAACCTGAAACTTTGAAGTGTTGCTAAGTTAAATGGTAATGGGGTTGAATTATTGGACATCTAAGTCTTTTCCAAATAAGATAGAATATGGAAGCATTGATTACTGAACAGAGGTTTATGCTTTTGGCTTCTTAGTACAGAGTAACCGAGGATACTTGAGTCTGTTGTAAACATGCATTATACTTTATTAAAAGGTTGTACTATGGAAAAACTCATGTTTTTAGAAATTATGAAATGTATTCATGGATTTCAGATCTAAAGAATTCTGGTCTAACAGTTCACAATGGCTTACTACTTAATTTTCACTAGAGACTAAGGTTTCTAAGAGTTAAAAAATTCTGCTAAATGTAATTAAGACTCACAAAAATAAGGGAAGAACTCCTTATGCAAGAAATGGTGTGGTTTTAAAAAGAAAGACATAAGGAATGAGAATATATTTTGTTGAGGGGAAAAAAGAAAGTAATTGTGCCCTAAAATAAGACTGGTTGGGGTGCCTGGGTGGCTTAGTGGTTGAGTGTCTGCCTTTGGCTCAGGTTGTGATCCCGGGGTCCTGGGGTCAAGTCCCCGGAATGAGCAGGGAGCCTGCTTCTCTCTCTGCCTATGTCTCTGCCTCTCTCTCTGTCTCTCATGAATAAATAAATAAAATCCTTAAAAAAAATGGTTGTTTGGAGAGAAAAGTTAGGACAAAATCTGAATGAAAAAGAAAGTTATAGGGGTGCCTGGCTGGGTCAGTTGGTAGAGCACAGGACTCTTGATCTCGGGATCATGAGCTCAAACCACACGTTGGATGTGATCACTTAAAAAAAAATCTTTAAAGAAAAAAAAGGAAAAGAAAAGAAAAAAGAAAGTTATAGAAGGTTTGTGAAGGGAAATATTTGGGGAAGAATTTTACGTGTGGTCAGGACTAAGATTGAAATGAATAGGATTTTAAAAGTACACTGGTATAAGATTGAAATTCTGCTTTTCTCTCTCTTACAGAGTTTTCTTGGATGGTTGGTCTGCTCTTGACATGAAAATGTAAACACAGTTTTTTTTTTCCCCTCTTCTTTATCTGCCAGGAAAACCAAAGCTTCTATGTTTTGTCTTTATTAGGTCTTTGATTACTTAAAGTTAAAATGGCTCAATATTAAAGGAACTGACTTTTGCTAACAGCTATATAACTTCCAGCAGAATTCCTTATTGTCATCTTGGTTAAATACAGTTTTGTAATGACCTGTAATCCTATTTAGGCACGTGCTTTAAAACCTTCCGAGATTTTTCACAAAATTCCCAAGATTTAAATTCTAAATGAACGTCTTTTGACTAATCAGGCTTGTTTATTTGGTATGTTACAGTTACTTGGGGTTTTTTGTTTTGTTTTGTTTTTTGTTTCATTTTTGTTTTGTTTTGCTTTGTTTTAGAGATTTTATTTATTCATGAGACACACAAAGAGAGATGCAGAGACATAGGCAGAGGGAGAAGCAGGCTCCCTGCAGAGAGCCTGATGCAGGACTGGATCCCAGGACCCCGGCATCATGACCTGAGCCAAAGGCAGATGCTCAACCACTAAGCCAGCCAGGTGGCCTTTTTGTTTCATTTTTTTAAGTATTTATTTATTCCAGAGAGAGAGAGAGAGAAGGGGCAGATGGAGAGAATATCCAAGCAGACTCAGCTGAGCACAGAGCCCAGATGCAGAGCATGATTTCAAGAGCCATGAGATCAGGACCTCAGCCAAAACCAAGAGTTGGATGCTTAACCAACTGAGCCACCGAGGCCCCTCCTCCTCCATTAAGTTACTTGGAAAGCATGTCAAACAAATAATGATAACCCTTAGGTTGTCCTGAATGGGTAAATAAGATAACTATCCAGAAAATATATGAAATTCCTGAAATTTTAATTTGTCCTGGTAAAGGTCATTACTTGAATTCTTGAATTATGTGTCACAGAAACAACCGGATTTCCTTGTCACTTGCATTATAATGAAGCCTCTTATCAGATCTTTTTTTTTTTTTAAAGATTTTTATTTTTAAGTCATCTCTGCACCCAACGTGGGGCTTGAGCTCACAACCCCGAGATCAAGAGTCACATGCTCTTCCGACTGAGCCAGCCAGGCGCCCCTAGGAAACTTTCTCTTAAGATATGAATGACTTACAGCAATATGATAAAGTATTCCTTTGTGAACAAGTTGGAACATTTAACTTTTCTCCCTACCTGAACCCTCCAGAATTCAGAAGCTCTCTGTGGGTATTCTTTCTTTCATAACAATTCCAGTTATTTGCATAAGTTCAATGAGAATCTGTTCTCCTTGTAACAGGATACCATTGGAAACACGGGTTATATTACCAAGGCTTTGACTGGAACATCACATTTGAGAGAAACATGCATAGAATCAGATATGACAAAAAAAAAAAAAAAAAAAGAATCAGATATGACTGGACAGTTTTAAGGTTCTAAAGTTGACTATATGGAACCAATGGAGCTCTTGGAAATGTTGTCCTGATACCTTGTTTAGAGAGTCCCCAGCAGCCTTATTAGTGGGTACAAAATATCACTTTCTGGAAGGTGCAGGAACCTGAGGATATTTGGGTGACCTCCAGAAAAGGAACACACCCACTCTACAGGAATTGCAGGCAAGGCTGACAACATGTATTTGGCTTGGCTCTGGCCCTCAAGATGCTATTAAGAGTTCAATTTAGGGGTGCCTAGGTGGCTCAGTCGGTCAAGCATCTGCCTTTGAATCGGGTCATGATCTCAGGGTCCCGGGATTGAGCCCCACATCGGGGCTCCTTGCTCAGTGGGGAGCCTTCTTCTCCCTCTCCTTCTGCTGCTTCCCCTGCTTCTGCTTTCTCTCTGTCAAATAAATAAAGTTGAAAAAAAAAAAAAGGTTAAGGGCACCTGGGTGGCTTAGTTGGTTAAGTGTCTGACTTCAGCTCAGGTCATGATCTCAGGGTTGTGGTATCAAGCCCCTCATCAGGCTTCCTGCTTAGCAGGGAGTCTGCTTGTCCCTCTGCCCCTCCCCCCACTCATGTTCACTGGCTCCCTCTCTCTCTCTCTCTCTCTCTGAAATAAATCTATTAAAAATTAAAAAAAAAAAAAAGAAAAGAAAACCATGATGAACCAAGGTCTCTGTTCCATTGCTATGACCATCTGACATCTGTTTTCTTTCATCAGTAGGTTTAGAAGATTTCAAATGGCACAGGGAGGCTCTTAATAAATACACAATTAAGACCTTAAATGATTCTCAAAGTAGCATTATTATTATTTTTATTTTATTTTTTAAATTATTTTTTACTTTTTAGAGAGAGAACACATGAGCAGAAGGGAGGGGCGAAGGGAGAGAGAAAAATCTTAAGTAGTCTCCACATCCAGCATGATCCTAACAGGGGACTCCATCTCACAACCCTGAGGTCATGACCTGAGCCAAAATCAAGTCAGATGCTTAACTGACTGAGCCATCCAGGTGCCTCAGTAGCTTTACATTGTTAAATGCTACAGTAACCCAAATGTGTAACACAATTCTACAAAACTGAATAACCAGGCAGCCTGGGTGGCTCAGCGGTTTAGCGCTGCCTTCAGCCCAGGGCTTGATCCTGGAGACCTGGGATCGAGTTCCGTGTTGGGCTCCCTGCATGGAGCCTGCTTCTCTGCCTCTGTCTCTGTGTCTCTCATGAATAAATAAATAAAATCTTAAAAAAAAATTGAATGGCATTAGATGTTTGAACAGCAGCACAAGCAGGAATGTGTGCCATTATTAAAATGGAATATTGCATCTACATTCCAGACTATGACAAAAATATAATAGGATTACTTAGTGATATAGATAACCACATTGATTCTCTTAAAAACTCTACAATGTCACTTAATGATTGGTTAAATGGAGGGAGACTGTGGTCCACCTCAAAGGGTCTTCTTACCAGACATTATTATTATAACATTGATCCTTTTTTTTAAAGGATTTAATTTATTTATTTATTCATGAGAGACACACACACAGAGAGAGGCAGAGACATAGGCAGAGGGAGAAGCAGGCTCCCTGTTGGAAGCCTGATACAGGACTTGATCCCAGGACCCTGGGACCATGACCTGAGCCAAAGGCAGATGCTTTAACCACTGAGCCACTCAGTTGCCCAATATTGATCCTTTTTAAAAGTTTATTTACTGGGATCCCTGGGTGGCGCAGCGGGTTTAGCGCCTGCCTTTGGCCCAGGGCGCGATCCTGGAGACCCGGGATCGAATCCCACATCGGGCTCCCGGTGCATGGAGCCTGCTTCTCCCTCTACCTGTGTCTCTGCCTCTCTCTCTCTCACTGTGTGCCTATCATAAATAAATAAAAATTAAAAAAAAAAAAAAGTTTATTTACTAAAAAAACAAAACAAAACAAAAAAACAACAAAATAACCCCTTTATTTACTTATTTTTTTTAGTGATCTCTACACCCAAGGTGGGGCTTGAACTCATAACCCTAAGATAAACGGGTTAACCCTATGCCCCCTCTAGACTCTATAGCAATGGCCTTTCCATAATAGTTGCTTGTAGGGACATCTCTATGACCCCTGCTGGCTTGAAGAAGTTACAGGTGTTGTGCCCTTTGCCTTTCAATAACCTTAAAGATTAAAAGTCAAAAAAAAAAAAAAAAGATTCAAAGTCAGTGGAGGAAAGAATGAGGGAGAGAAGCAGAAAAATGATCACCTTTAGCCCACAAGGCTGACCTGCATAGTTTTGATAAGGATCAAATAAGTACTGGTTGCTACATTCCTTTTTTTTTTTTTTTTAATATTTTATTTCTTGGGGCACCTGGGTGGCTCAGCAGTTGAGTGTCTGCCTTTGGCACAGGCGGTGATCCTGGGGTCCTGGGATTGAGTCCTGCGGGAAGCCTGCTTCTCCCTCTGCCTATGTCTCTGCCTCTATCTCGATCTCTCATGAATAAGTAAATAAAATCTTAAAAAAAAAAAAGATTTTATTTGAGAGAGCAAGTGTGCATAGGTTGGGGGGAGGAGGGTAGAGGCAGAGGGAGAAGCAGATTCCCACTGAGCAGGAAGCCCTGATGTGGGCTCTATCCTGAGACCCTGGGATCATGACCTGAGCTTAACCGATTGAGCCACCCAGGTGCCCCTGGTTTCTACATTCTTATAGAGTCTTGTGACTGGCCATACATCTCACGGACAGCTGATATTAAACTGAATGATAAGCACCAGAGAAATCCTGTTCCCGTGCTACTTGAAAAAAAGAGAAACAGTGAGTTGCACCATAAAAGATGCCACAACAGTTAAATTGCTGAAACAGCTGCATTCCAGAGAGTAAATAGTTGCTAATTAATAAAAGCAAAGATTTCTCCTCCTCGTCCAAAGGCAATAGCTGGGGGCCCTCAAAGCTTGATGCTTTTTTTTTTTTTTTTTTTAAGCTTGATGTTTCTGCTGAGCTAGTTCAAGGTGCCCCTCTTGACCTTGTGGCTCCTTGATGCTGGACAGACATCACCACCAAAAACACGCAAGCTTTCAGCCAGCCAGTCAACCCCTTCTGAGATCGTTATGCTCTTCCTGTCACGTTTCTATTTACTGCCACAACACCCTGAATCCTGCAGCTCCTCTGACCTCACCAGAAGAAAAGGAACCTCACGAGGGTCTTGCCTCCATAAGGGAAACTTCTCTAGCTCTGATTAGAGACTCCCGTTGAGAACTCTGATCTATTTTTTTTTCTATTATTTTTTTTGGTTGACGGATCGTACTTATGGTGGTCGATTTTATGTGTCAACTGGACTGAGTCATGAGGTGCTCAGGCAGTTGGTCAAAATTATCCTGGATGTTCTTGGATGAGATCAACATTTACTTTTTTTTTTTTTTTTAAGATTTTATTTATTTATTCCTGAGAGACACACAGAGAGAGGTAGAGACAGGCAGAGGGAGAAGCAGGCTCCCTATGGGAAGCTCCATGTGGGGCTTGATCCCAGGACCCTGGGTTTAAGACCTGAGCCTGCAGGACCACTGAGCCACCCAGGTGTCCTTCAAGATTAACATTTAAATGGTTAGACTGAGTAAGACAGATTGCTCCCCCCAGGGTGGGTGGGCCGCATCCAATTAGTTGAAGGCCCGAATAGAAAAGGCTGACCTGACTCTGAGTAAAAGAGAAATCCTATCTGACTGCCTCTGAACTAGGGCGGTGGCTATTTCCTGCCTTTGGACTTGAAACAAAAACATAAGCTTTCCCTGGGTCTCCAGCCAACCCAGCTTTCAGATGGGAGCTGCACCACTGGCTCTCCTGGGTCCCCAGCCTGCAGACTCACCCTACTGACCTTGGGATTTTCACCCTCCATAATCACGAGCCAATTCCTTATAAGAAATCTCTCCCTCTCTCCCTCCCTCCCTCTCTGGTCTGTATCTATATGGCACGTGCCCTAAGATGGCTTATGAATTTCGTGATGTTCAGAAGAAATCAAAACAATAGTATTTTGTGGCAGATGAAGACGAGAAACTCAAATTCCAGGATCCATTAATAGGTTTATTTGGACACAGCCAGGCTCGTTCATGTATGCATTATCTGTGGCCATTTTCACAGTGTTAGTTATTTGGGACAGAGAATGGGTGGCTCAGAAAGTCTCAAGTATCTACTACCTGGCCCTGCAGGGAACCAGTTTGCCGACCTCTGATTTAACCATTCTGTGGTGTAAGTTGAGGTAGCGGTCGCTCTGGGGGGCAGCGCTTGGGAGGGGGCACAAGGGGACTTCTGGGGGGCTGGGGATGTTCTGTTCATCCACCTGGGAGCTGGCTGCATGGATAGCATCAGTCTGCGAGTTCAGCAGACGCGTTGATGAGTGTGCTTCTCTGCATGTTTGCTCAATGTCAATAAACAGTTAAAAATGCACTCAAGTTGGGATCCCTGGGTGGCTCAAAGGTTTAGCGCCTACCTTCGGTCTAGGGCGTGGTCCTGGAGTTCCGGGATCGAGTCCCATGTCAGGCTCCCTGCACGGAGTCTGCTTCTCCCTCTCTCTCATTAATAAATAAATAAAATCTTAAAAAAATATATTTAAAAATGCGCTTAAGTTTATGGATACTAAGAGAAATCCCCAAGAAGAGAACCCTGATAAGCACAGTTGAGTCTCCTGAATCCAGCTGGGCCCCTTTTGGACCACCCACTATCATGACCTGGTAACGTATTATTATTCATGCTGGAGAGTTGGGTTTCTGGCTCTTGCAAACCCAGAGCCCTCATATGCCATCTCCCAGACACTTACTGTCATCTGCCCGCTTCTCTGAAAGGGTTCCTTGCTCTGCTTTAACCTGTGGCTCAGGGGGAGGCTTCCTCTTTCTCACACAATCCCATCCCCCTGGCCACAAGGATGGGTTCCTGGGGCTGATCTTCACCCAAATGGAGCCAATCACAGTAGCCCAAGCAGCAGGCCAAGTTGAAGGATCTGCAGATGCGCCAATCACAACTTCTCCCTGGGATTTTTCGGATTTGAGGCCAAAGGCTGGCAATTAATGCACCTTGAAGCACCCCCTCCCCCCTTTGTGTCTGTGGTGTGGAGGATGCTGGTCTGAGAAAGATGCTGATTCACGAAAGGTCAGAGAAGGTCATGGAGGGAGCATCCTGATTGCCCTCCAATCTTTGGTTCGATGGCCCTGACATCCAGAGGCACATCTGTCCTTCCTGTTTGGTGATGTGGGCCAACTGAGTCCTCTTTCGTCCCTCATCGCAGCACTGTCATCGCCACACACCCCGTCCCATGCACGTGCTTAAGGACACCGAATCTGTGGACACATACACAGACCCTGACGCTCCACTTCAGTGCATGTGTCTTTATTTCTGGATGATATAAAAGAATAAACTTAAAAAACACTCCAAATCAAATACTTTAATGGCTCCCCCAAAGCAATGTGACCCCTCTTCCCACCCTGATAAATAGCGACTTTTGTCAGCCTACCCTCCCACCCCCATAACCCCCTCTGCTATAGACATACTCTGGGTATATATTACTCTACTCGGCAATAGACATCTCCCGAAAATAGAATTCCAGCCCTGCCACCTGACTCTCCCCTGCCCCACGTCCCTGGGATTCTCCTGCCCCCTTTAGACCACCCGCCACTGCAGCACACTGGTGTCCTTGCCCCCCGTGGTCAGGGCCATGCTGTCATCCCACAAGAAGGCCACATTCGTCACATGGCTGCTGTGTCCGCCGTATTTGTGGCTGAGGGCCTGTGAGACGGAAAGAAAGAAGTGAAAGGAGGTGATCTGTCACGTTCGTTGCTGCAGCCCCTGCGCCAGGCACACAGGAGGTGCTCAATGGATATGTCTTGTGTTAATAAGGCTCAAAGAAGCAAAGAGCTCAGAATCATAGGCTCTCAGAGCAGAGCGTTAGCGCTACTACAGACTCTGAAATTTACCAACTTTGAGGTTGAGAATGACCCTTGGGATCAAGCCACTGGCTCCTTGAACGGATGGGGAAACTGAGGCCTGAAGAGGGCTGCCTCACTCTTGCTCCCAGTGCCGTGGTATCCCCACCCTGCCGGCCCCTCAGGGAGACTCACTCGGGGCTGACAGCAGGGGTAGCTGAACAGGTGGACTTTGCCAAAGTCATCAGCTGAAGCCAGCAACTTCCCATCATGGGAGCGGGCCACGGCATTGATGTCAGTACCATCCGCTCCCTCAGACCAGATCCCTGTGGGCAAGACGAGGGGCGGGTGGGGTGAGATGTCAGCTGGGAGCAGGGACCACTGAGGTGAGCAGGCCCCAGCCTCCCTGCCTTCCTCCTACCAGTCTGTCTCCAGCCAGGGACGAGAACTGGAATGATCTTTTATAAATGCGTAATTGATCCCGGCTCTCCAATGCTCAAAACCCTTCTCTGGCTCTAGCTGGTCTTGGGAGAAATCCCAGGCTACTGCTGCTGCTTCTTCTTTTTATTTTTTTTTTTAAATTTTTTTATTTATTTATGATAGTCACAGAAAGAGAGAGAGAGAGGCAGAGACACAGGCAGAGGGAGAAGCAGGCTCCATGCACCGGGAGCCCGATGTGGGATTCGATCCCGGGTCTCCAGGATCGCGCCCTGGGCCAAAGGCAGGCGCTAAACCGCTGCGCCACCCAGGGATCCCTGCTTCTTCTTTTTAAAGTTTTATTTTATATAAGTAATCTCTACACCCCACATGGGGCTTGAACTCATGACCCTGAAATCAAGAGTCGTATGCCCTTCTGAGCCAGCCAGGAACCCCAGAAAGCTCAGTATGATCCCCAGGCTCTGTGCCACGCTGCTCCAGCCTCCTCCTCCCTGCAGTTCTCCTTGAATTCTGCAATGATTTAGCCCTCCTGTCTTCTTGGATTTCTCCAAATGCCAAGTTTTATGGCACCTCCCTGCTCTTGTGGGAGACATGCTATGGTTCCCTGTGCCTAGAGACTGCTTTCCTTCCTCACTATACCTCCGCATCCTCCAGGTCCAGCTTCGACAGCCCTTCCTTCAGGAAGCCCTCCATGATTCCCTCCTAGGCTGGGACAAGCCCAGTCCCAGCCTAGTCTACTAGGGGTTGTCTGGGGACAGGTGCATCTCCTCCACTGGACTGTGAGGCTCATGATGGCAGGGCTGGGGCTGTCACGGTCACCACTGTGTGCCAGCTCTGGCCCGCTCAGGGCTGGGCACAGAGGTGCTCAGGGAAACTGTTGGCTGCACTGATGCTTGAACAAATGGGTGGCTGGGACACTGGCAGTGTGACCGTCTCTGGGCCAGGCCCACCACCTATTGGTCTCACTTCATTACAGCTCCAAGGGCCCTAAATGGTCACCTCACCCTGCCCTTCCTCTTACCCAAAAACTGCCCTTGTGTATAAAAGAGTGAATTTTTCGCCCTGGGGGTAAGCAAGAGATTACAAAGGCCACTAGTCGACAATGTTTCTTGGAACTCCTGCTCTCAATGCTCCTGCTCCCCCATTCCAGAACTTACCGAACACCCCAAACCCCAGGACACAAGTAGCTGTGGCCCATTCCACATTCCTCACAGCATCTGCACTGGTGATCTGCTTACAGGTAGCTGGGTCCCCTGGAGCAGAAAACAGGGGTGTTGAGGGTTCAGAGCAGGAAAAACTACTGACTTAACCCATCTATTTCACAGTTCAGGGACACAGAGGTCCGAGACAGGAGGCTAAGGTCATTCCACCTCTCCAGACTGGGCTGAAGGGGTGGATCCTGGATGGTGACTCTCAAGGCCTGAGCAGGGGCATCTGCTTAGAAACCCGGACTCTACCCATTGAACCAGGAATAGGAAGAAATCAGAAGCCAGGAGACCAATCAATCAGAACAGCCCCTGAGTACGGGAGCCAGAGGACAGAGATCTGAAAGCCCTGTTTCCCTTCCCTAGAAGTTGGGGAAGTGTCTGCAAATCACACAGGTAAGTTAGGGAGGCTGAAGGAGCACTGCCTTTAGGTTTTGGAGAACTCACAGTACAGAATCTCGTAGTCGCCGGAGTTGGTGACAAAGCAGCTACTGTCCCGGGCCCAGTCCAGGTGGGTGATAAAGCTGGAATGCCCCTGAGGGGGGAGGGGAAGGGGTGGAGTTAGAGCTGGACGGGGTGGGATGAGACCAGGAAAGGTGGAAGGCAAAATACAGAGGTAGGGTGAGAACACAAGGGGGCTAAAGGAAGGATACACAGCCTTTGGAGCATGGGGGCGGGGCCAGACTACCGGGGGCGGGGCCAGACCGTGATGGGCGGGGCCAGACAGAAAGGGCTTAGAACACAGTGGGGTTTGGAACAGGTGGGCACAGCTAGACACAGAGGGGCGGGCTTGTAACACAGGGGTTGGGGGGGTAAGGGAGGGGGTGGGCAATGTGTGGGCGGGGCTAGGACGCCTGGAAGTGATCAGGGCAGAGTCAGTAGCGTTGAAGCTGTGCTCCCTTGAAGGAGAAAACTGGTTAATTCTGCAGCCCCTGGACGGGGTGGCGGCGCGGGCTGGGGGCCACTGCCCACTCACCGAGCACTTGCCCAGGCGGCTGACCTTGCGGCCGCCCTGGTCCACCGTGTACACGTACACCAAGTTGTCGTGGGAGCCCACGGTCAGGTACGCCCCGTCTGGGGGAGGGGGAGGGGGGCTATGAGGAGGCACCCAGGCTCTACCCCCTTCTCTGTCAGATTCAGCCCCCCACCCCGCTATTCCAGATTCCTCAGCTGTCCCAAGCTCCAGCCCCGCTACAGTCCTAGACCGGCCCCTAGGCCTTGCCACACAGCTCCACTCCTGCCCCCTGCTAGGAACTGAGCATCAGTTTCCAGGCCTGGCTTTTCCAAGATCGCTGGGCCCCGCCGCTTACCTGGAGAGAAGCTGACCACCGAGATCTGTTCATTGCCATCGGTGTGGATAGCCACCAGGTCATGGGTCTCTGTGTCCAGTAGGAGCCATCTTTAAGGAGAAGGCATGATTGGGGGAGGGGATGGGAGCTGATCTGGGGGGGGGGCGGGGACAATCTGTGGGGCTTAAGGGAGGGACCCCAGAAAAGATTTGGAGAAAGGGACGGCTGGGTGGCTCCATGGTTAAGCGTCTGCCTTCGGCTCAGGACGTGGTCCTGGAGTCCCCAGATGGAATCCTGGAGTCCCCAGATGGAATCCCACATTGGGCTCCCTGCATAGAGCCTGCTTCTTCCTCTGCCTATGTCTCTGTCTCTCTCTATGTCTCTCATGAATAAATAAATAAAATCTTAAAAATGGGACACCTGGGTGGCTCAGCGGTTGAGCGTCTACCTTTGGATCAGGGCATGATCTGAGTCTCGGGATTGAGTCCCACATCAGGCTCCCTTCATGGAGCCTGCTTTTCCCTCTGCCTATGTCTTTGCCTCTCTGTGTGTCTCTCATGAATAAATAAATAAAATCTTTGTTTAAAAAAAAAAATCTTAAAGAAAAAAAAGATTTGGGAGAGAGAGGCAGACTCCAGAGAAATGTTGAGAGAACAGTCATTGGTGAACAGTCTCTTAATCACAGATTCTGTGGGCCCTGGGGACATTGGGTAGGGGGGTGGGTGTCAAGGGACAGTTCTCAGGGGAAGCAGAGAGGCCCTCCCCAAATCCCCTACTCAGCTTTACCTGCCAGTCACCGTGCCCACAGCCAGGACAGAGCCACTGGGGTGGAAGCCAGCAGAGCGGGCAGGGTCCTAAGGGAAGACAGGAAGCAGGGCTGAATTAGAAATGACAAATACCCACCATTTGCTTCGACGTGGATGGAACTGGAGGGTATTATGCTGAGTGAAATAAGTTAATCGGAGAAGGACAAACATATGTTCTCATTCATTTGGGGAATATAAATAATAGTGAAAGGGAATAGAGGGGAAGGGAGAAGAAATGTGTGGGAAATATCAGGAAGGGAGACAGAACATAAAGACTCCTAACTCTGGGAAATGAACTAGGGGTGGTGGAAGGGGAGGAGGGCGGGGGGTGGGGAGGTGACTGGGTGGCGGGCACTGAGGGGGGCACTTGACGGGATGAGCACTGGGTGTTATTCTGTATGTTGGCAAATTGAACCAATAAAAAATAAATTTATTACTAAAAAAAAAAGTATGATAGAAAAAAAAAAGGAAGCAGAGCTGAGAACTGGGGTCTCCAGTCTACCTGGCCATCAATCCTGGACCTCAGAGCCAACTCTCAGCCCGACCCAAGGGCCCTCACCTTCCTGTGCTGCCCTCTAGTAACCCGCTGCCACACACTGCAAGATGGCTTACAGGAAGTGCCCCACAAAGGCTGGTTATGAGTATAATTACACAGGTGTTGGGCAAGTGATTTTACCTTTCTACATCTATTTCTAAGCAAAACGGGATCAGTTATCCCCACTGCCTTATGGAGGTTGTGAGAAATTAAAAGGATGAAGTGGGGTAAAGTGCTAAGCCAGTTCTCTGGGCATGGTCAACAGACTGCCCAAATCAGAAGAATCTAAGGGAGCTCATTACCAACTTGCAGATTTCTTGGTCCCAAACTCAGATCTCCTCCTGAATCAGACTCTGTGGACGGGGTTAAGGATTCTGTGTTTCTATCAGCTCCCAGGTGGTTCGATGCCACAATGAGGACGATGATACATGGCCCTAACAATTTCCAGACCACACCATCCCTGACTCAGAGAAGTTCAAAGGCCATTAAGCATTCCCAGATCAGAGTTAACCCTGCATTCCTGGAGCAAAGCCTCAAACAGTGGTGTGGGGGATATGCTGGACTGAGGTTCCAGTGTCCCACACTGTATAGGCAGGGGAGCCTAAAAATTACACTGCCCAGAATCCTTTGCAGCTAGGGTCCCACTGTGATTTGGGTCAGGTGATCCGTTGTGCTCTTGTGGGCTCTGGAAGACAGAAGGCAGAGGTCCTGCCCTTCTATTTCCACTCAGCATTTGGGCTCTGAAAGCAATGGCATTTGCTATGCTCCTGAGCTGTCACTGGCCTTAAAGGGTAAGAGCACAGAGTATCCAGTATCCAGTGCAAATGTAGCCAGTGGTGGGTTGCTCTAGGGCAAGCCGGTCCCTCAGAAGCCTCCACAATGATGGAGAGGTTCATGGTCTGTACTTCCCAATATGGTGGCCACTACCCACTTGTTTGAAACGTAGCTAGTGCAACCGACAGACTGAATTCCTGATTATATTTATATTTTAAAGTTAATTGATAAGCCACACGTACTGAACAGAGCAGCTACAGAGCTAGCACTTGCAGTGACCACAGTTTCCTGGATCCTGGGCTACAGCTAAGACGATGGCATTTTCTTGAACTCAGTGTTCCTGACCCCACCCTCCTGACTGGAGAGGCAGAGGCTCCCCTGGTAGATTGGTTCTGTGATGGTGCTCTGGGCCGCCTTCCAGGGGAGAACCTGCTCCCAGAACTTCTAAGTAAGTAAGTCTGAAAGCACCCAACTCTCTGCATTATATCCCCTTCTTGGGGCACCTTGGGTGGCTCAGTCAGTTAAGCGTCTGCCTTCGGCTCAGGTCATGATCCCGGAGTCCTGGGATGGAGCCCTGCATTGGGATCCCTGCTCAGAGGTGAGCCTGCTTTTCCCTCTGCCTCTGCCTGCCACTCTCCCTGCTTGTGCTTTCTGTCAAATAAATAAAATCTTTAAATAAAAATTAAAAAATCCCCTCTGCTTAGGGGTGCCTGGGTGGCTCAATTGGTTAAGCATCTGACTTTGGCTCAGGTCCTCATCTCAGGGTCCTGGGATAGAGCCCTGTGTCAGGCTCTGCACTCAGTGGGGGAGTCTGCTTATTCCTCTGCCTCCCCGCCCCCCACTCCTATGCTTTTACACATGAATGCTCTCTCTCTCAAATAAATACATAAAATTAAAAAAAACTGGAATGCCCGGGTGGCTCAGCGGTTGAGGATCTGCGTTTGGCTCAGGGTGTGTTCCTGGAGCCTGGGGATCGAGTCCTGCATCAGGCTCCCTGTGAGGAGCCTACTTCTCCCTCTGCCTATGTCTCTGCCTTTCTTTGTCTCTCATGAATAAATAAAATCTTAAAATAAAATTTTATATATATCAAAATCCCTGTCTGCTTAAAAACACCAGATGTGGTTTCCATTTGATGCACTGAGCCCTGACCCACTGAGACAGACGGTTCTGTTAGACAAGGGTGCCGGGGCCCCATCCCCTTACCTCGATGATCCTGCTCCACAGGGGCTGGTGGGACTCCGCGCTCCACAGATGCACCAGCTTATCCTGCCCACATGTCACAAACTGTGCCCGGCTGGGGTGTGTGGCCAGGCCCCACAGCTCTTCCACGTGGCCCTGGCAGAAATAGGAGACAGATGTATGGAGACTGCCAATCCATGTCCATTCCCCACCAAGCCTGGTGGCAGAAAGAAGTGCTAGACCAGGGGTGCCTGGATGGCTCAGTCAGTTGAGAGTCTGCCTTCGGCTCAGGTCATGATCCTGGGGTCCTGGGATCGAGCCCCACGTCAGGCTCCCTGCTCAGTGAGGAGTCTGCTTCTTCCTTTTTCTCTGCCTCCCCTCCTGTGCTTTCTCTCTCTCTCTCTCTCTCTCTCTCTCAAAAAAAAAAAAAAAGCTAGACTAGCCCCAGCAATACACTGGGGTCACAGGTGCCCCACGGAAGATCCTTTCCCCAGAGTGTCTGGAGGAGGCTGTGACAGCAGATCCTGGCCCTGGTATATGGCTTGAGGCAAATGCTGCCCCTCCCCCCAGGCCTGTCTTCTCCAGCTGGGGGGACAAGAGACATGCCGGGTGGGGGCTCAACCCTGGCAGTCAGGTGGCTTCCAGAAGGCTGTGGGATCCCATGGAAGGTACCTGGCCTGGTCAGTCTGACCTCAGCCCCATCTTACTGGCAGTCAGATGACTTCTCCCTGGATCCTCAGTTTAATCTTCTGTAAAAGGGGACTCATCACCATATATGTTTCATGACACTGTTGTGCTCATTTGAATCATGGGTGCAAAGTGTCCGAGGCGCTCACGAAATGGAAATGGCTAACTATTATTATTAATATACACTATTAATATTAGATAACAATGAGCAGTAATAATATAATTATTGACGTTAGTATAATTTTTAATGTTAATAATAAAGCTCTAATACATTAATCTATTAATAATATAATCAATAATATGTAATATTGCTACTATGTGTAGGAGTCTCTTGGGTCCCTTCTGGCCTTGGGACATCTAGAAAATCCCTCTAACCCTTGTTTTCCTTCATGTTCTATGGAAACCAGAGCCAGAAGGAGATCTAAATGCAGGAGCAGGGATCTCAGCTAGCCTGATGGGGAAAATGCACAAAAGGATAAGTGGGGGAAGCAGAACTACTGACCAAGGAGTAATTTTGGCCAGGACTTCTGGGCCAGGCACCATTCTAAATGCTGTATATGAAAAATAGATAGATGAAAGATAGATAGATAGATAGATAGATAGATAGATAGATAGATAGATAGATACTATATATGAACTGATTCATGGGGTCCTTACAAACCCCCCATGAAGACAGGTTCTGTGGTTGTCTCACTTCATGGAGGCACACAGGTGGCTCACTTGCCTCACATCACACAGCTAAACAGCAGCAGGGCTGCGATTCGACTCCAGGCAGTCCCACTCCAGAATTCCTGTTCACAACCACCATACTATTACCATCCCCAGTAGGGGTAGGGTGGGGTGGAAGGGTGTTAACTGGGTTTGGGATAGGGTTTGGGCACATTAGGAGGGAGGAGTCACATTTGAGCTGCAAGAAGAAAAACTGGCAGACTCCAGAGGGCCTTCTCAGATCTGTGGAGATGGCACCTGCGGGGTGTGTGGCCCAAGGCACCTGCCGTCCATGTGACCACCAGCCAGGACACTTAACCAACAGAAAGGGCCGCCACTCCTGATCAGAAGGGCAGGGGTGGCACGGCTGTGGCAGGGTCCTGGGGACCCTCTGCTGCACCAGCTGGTAACTCGTTGGCTGCTGGAGCACAGAGAGTCCTGGGAGGGGGTACTGGGATAGGGGTGGGTTCTTGGGTGGGTGCAGGTAAAGGGGAGCTGAGTGGGGTTTGGCAGGCCAGAGGAAAAGGGATGGGGCAGGGAGGTGGGGCGAAATGGAATTGGGAAGAGAGATGGGAAGATCCGAGGAGGAGGACAGATGCAGGAGGAGCACTCACCTGGACAAGCAGTGAGAAGCCCGTGTGGACAGAGCCCTGTAGGATGGAGTTGCGGGTAGTGCCCACGTACAGGGTGTCCCCCCGGCCCTCTGCCACGGTGCGCACTGGGCCGAAGTCCTCTGGGACCTGAGGGTGGAGGGGGTGAGGGTAGATGAGTGTAGGAGCATGCAGGGAAGGGGTGAGGGGAGACCAGCCGGAGAGGAGGGTCTATTCAGAGCCTTGGTGGGGTAGGAGATCCCCTCACCTTCATAGGAGCCTCTCCCCACTCCTCACCTCCACCTCCTGCAGCTTGCTGTAGTCGGAACCCCAGAGGACCACTCGACGATCACGGCCTCCTCCGGACACCAGCGTCCCGTCCCGCAGGGCGCAGAGCCCAAACACACCACCATCATGGGCGCCCAGCATCGCCTGTGTGATGCGGTTCCCACCTGTGAGGGTGAAGCGGGGGGGGGCCAGGGGCAGGGATAAGCATGGGAAGGCTGTCCCTGTATCGACCCCTGAAAGCACCTAGAATGCCCAATCCTACATTCAGCTATTCACTCACTCACTACCTATCTATTCTAATATCTTATCATTCATCCATTAAACCATCTGAACTAATGTCTACCCATCTATCCTTCCACTTTTGATCCATCCACCCCCTCATCCACCCATCCATTCCTCTACCCATCCGTCTGTCTACTGACCCAACCACCCATTCATCCACCTCTCATCATCCATTCCCCTTTCATCCAACTATCATCCACCTGCCAATCCATCCTTCTATCCAAACATCCGCCCATTTGCCTGCCATCTCTTTTCCGGCCCATCTACCCATTGCCCCATCTATCCACTCATCTGTCCATTTGACCATCCACTCATTCATCCATTAATCCACTCAATCAACAATTATTTAACTTGAATTTACTCTGGGCCCAGCTTCATGCTGGGGACACAGTGGTGACCAAGATGATGTCAGATCTTGCTGTTACAGGGCTCAGAGTCCAATTTCAGAGACAGATCTAGTACTAGTCAGTGGCAACCCAAGGTAGTTGGGGCTAGGATGGGGGGAAACCCAGGGGACTGTGGGATCCCAGAGAGGACACCCAGCCTGGTTGTTGAAGAAGGCTCCCTGGAGGAGAAGATGGCTGAGCAAGGATCTGAAGGATGAGTAGGAGTCAGCTAGGACAACAGAGGGTGGAAAAGCACTATGGGCAGAAGGAACAATGTGCACAAAGGGAAAGAGAGGAGAGAGCATGCACTGTTTAGGGAACCATAAAAAACCTGGTCTGGGGCACCTGGGTGGCACAGTTGGTGAGCATCTGACTCTTGGTTTCGGCTCAGGTCATGATCTCAGGGTCATAATATTGAGCCTAGAGCCCCAACTAGGGCTCAGTGCTCAGTGCTCAGTGCAGAGTCTACTTGGAATCCTTTCCCTCTTCCCCCCCTCTCCCACTTGTGCACACGCATGCACACGCTCTCACTCTCAAATAAATAAAATCTTAAAAAAAAAAGAAATCTGGGGATCCCTGGGTGGCGCAGTGGTTTAGCGCCTGCCTTTGGCCCAGGGCGCGATCCTGGAGACCTGGGATCAAATCCCATGTCGGGCTCCCGGTGCATGGAGCCTGCTTCTCCCTCTGCTTGTGTCTCTGCCTCTCTCTCTCTCTCTCTGTGACTATCATAAATAAATAAAAATTAAAAAAAAAAAAATTTGGTGTGATTACATGTAACATATGAGGGGCAAGGGAAGGTACGGCCAGACCACACAGGGTCTCAGAGGCCTCAGTGAGGAACCTGGACCTTGTTTGGAGGGAACTAAGGAGGAATGGAAGAGTTTGGTGGAAGAATGGGGTCAGATTTACACTTGGTTGAGAAGAAAGGGAATTCCAGGAGGCAAGACTGAAGGCCAGGGACCAGGGAAGAGGCTGGGGCAGCAATTCAGAGGGACAGTCCTCTTCAGTGCCCATCTTTCAACTTATATGTGGTATCACAGGTACATATACCATCCTGTCCTCTTACCTCTCCACCACCCCGCAGTCCCATAGGACGGACTCTGTGGTGGGTCTGGGGTTACAGAAATTAATCAGACCCAGTCTCTCCCCTTGGAGAGCTCATAGCCTGATGGGAAAGACACACTGCCAACTGTTCAGAGCTTATTCTCAGCTGTCTAAGCTCAAGGGAAGCTCCAAACAGCACTGTAATGAAGGTAGTGGTATTACACCCATATTACTGATAGGACAACTGAGTCTCCATCATAAAGCAGCACCTGACTCAGGCCTGTCTCCCATATACTCATGTGCGGTGGGGCAGGGTGCCTGGCTTGGTCATTTGCTGGGTCATTCCCTTTCTCTAAGCCTATGGTTTTTCTTTTTCTTTGTTTTGTTTTCAAGATTTTTTTTTTTTTTAACATTTTTCTTTCTTTATTCATGAGAGACAGAGAGGCAGAGACATAGGCAGAGGGAGAAGCAGGCTTCCTGCGGGGAGCCCAGTGCAGGACTTGATCCCAGGACCCTGGGATCACGCCCTGAGCCGAAGACAGATGTTCAACCGCTGAGCCACCCAGGTGCCAAGATTTTTTTTTTTTAAGTAATCTCTCCACCCAACATGGGTCTGGAACTCACAACCCTGAGATCAGTAGTCACATGCTTTACTGGCTGAGCCAGCCATGCGCTCCGGGAGCCTATGGTTTTTCATCTGTGCAGCCTTGAATAAGGAGCATCATGTATGTGAAAGCAAACGTACCCAGGCCAAAAAACTCATTGATTGGTTCATGCCACCCATCTGCTGGGACAAGCCATTCATTTCTTCCTTCACAATTCATGCAAAGGCTGGGGCAAGCTTTCATTCACCCCATTAGCCTTTGCTGGGCCAACACACCAACCCATCGGTTGGGACAACCATTCATTCATTTACTTGTTCATTCACCTCATCACTCGCCATTAAGGAGGACAGTGGAAGATGCTTACTCAATCTTCCACTCATCGGGCAGAACAACCCTTCATTCACTCCCTTATTCTTCATTCACTGCTCTGGGACAAACCATCTCTCCACACACCCATCCACACACCTATCCGTCCATTCACCTGCATCTGGGTTAACCAGCTCATTCGTTTATAATTCAAACTTGCTCCCTGCCATGGGATTTGCAGAAGACAAGGCTGGGGGAGTAAGTCAAGAGTTCGTGGAGATGGGGACAGGGAAGCTGGGCCTCGATTGGGGGTGGGAATTAGGCAAGTGAAGATTCGGCCTGGGTTATCTTATGTTCCACACAGCTAGGACAGAGGGAGGCTGAGTCAAAGGGAGTTAGGGAGGACTGGACCACACAGGTGGGGTGACACTGACCTTTGCCCCAAACATAGAGGTTCCCCCCAGAGTCCCCGGTGACCACATCGCCACCCTCCAGAAAGGTCACACACAGCACATACTTCGGTTTCTCGTGTTTCTAGGGTGGAGGAAGAGGGGAAGGTGTCAGAAGGCTGCTGAAGCAGACAGCTTCCCAGAGCTCACTTGCCATCCAGGACCGTGGTCCTGGGGACACCCCTCCATGCTTCTGGGGGTGAGACCCAGTGCGGAGCATCCCGTCTCCAGCCTGCCTGCATGGATTGCTCCATGGTCTAGAGCTTCTGACCACTTCGTCTCCCTTGCCCAACCTTGGGCCCACTTCCTGCCTCTTCTCTGACTTTTCTTCTATCCTCTCTCTGTCCCTGGGTCTCCCCCTCTGTCCATTCCCAGGTCTCCCTCCTCTGTTCCCGTGGTCCCCCGTCTGTCCCAGGTCTCCCACTCTTTCTGTCCCTGGCTTCCCCGCTCCACCCCTGTGCCTCTCTCTACCTCACCCCACCTTCCCTCTCCTCAATCTCTCTGTTTCATCTGTGCCTGGTGTTCTCAGGGCCCCAGTTCTTACCAAAGGCAGGCCAGCCCTGTCAGAGGTGCCCCTGCATCTTCCTTTCCAGGCCCCCTACTTCCTGCTCAGCATCTCTCTGTCTGGGTACATATCTCAGTCGGCCAGTCAGCCTCTGACCTCTGTGTTTTTCCATATTCTCAGCAAGCACAGCACTGCTTAATGAGCATTTACTATCTGTCAGGAGCTGCTATACTCTTTACCCCATTGAATCTTTACAACTTTAGAGTTAAGGAGGATTATCTTCCCGGTATGGATAAGGAAATTGAGGTAACATCTCATCATCCCCATAATCTCCAGCCTCTGGGACCCTCGTTTTGTTGTCTGCCTGGGTGTCTCTGCCTGCCTCTCTCAGGGTCAGCCCATCCCCACACCCCTGGCACTCACCTCAAAGAGGCCCTGCCGTTTGCTCAGGCTGCCCCCCTCCAGACTCCAGAAGTAGATGTGGGATTTTCCGCAGGTGATGAGCAGGGTGGGGTCTGTGGGGTGGAAGGTGGCCACCAGCACAGCCTCGTTGGAGCACTTTGGGGAGTGGGGAAGATTCTGAATGAGGACCTCAAAGCCACCAGGGCCACCCCACGTAGGACTGCCCTATATAGCTGCATGGGTTACGCACTCCACAACCTGTGTATTTAGTATAAGGCAAACTAAAGTACAGGAGGCAGGGCCAGCCTGCCTAAAGTGTTATTTATATCTAAAGTGTTATTGCCATCTTCATCAATATAAAAGCAGACCTTGGAGAGCCCCGACTCTCCATCAAGTGCTGTGCTAAGCACTTTATCCATTAATTCCTGTAATCCTCACAGCACCCTGTGAGGTAAGGCTCATTAGTGCCCTCCATTACCGATGAAGATGTGAGGCTCAAAGAGATGAAGTCTCTTGCCTTAGGCTATGCATGCAGCCAGGTGAGAAAGAGTCAAATCCAGAATCAACTCAAATAGATCTGATTCCAGAGCCTGGCTTCTCAATCACTGAGTCTCTATCCCCTAACTGGGCCCCAACCAGCACCTAGATCTCCTGCCCCATACCAAAAATAGGCACATGACCTTGTGCAAGTAGCTGTCTCCTCTATCATGCCTCATACTCAGCTAGAAGTCAGGCCACCACCAGAGATCCAAGTCAATGTCCTGGACATTGCAAGGCTCAGGTCAGTAGCTGCCTCGTATGGACCTATTTTGTAGGCCTGGTCCAGCCACCTCATATCACAACATCAAAGTCAGGGCCCTGCTAGGAAGATCTTACCATTATCCCCATTTTACAGATGAGGCAATCAAGGTTCAGAAAGGTAAGCCTCTTGCCTGAAGTCACACAGCCACCACATGGTAAAGCTTGGACGTAAACATGAGTCTATCCGATTCCAGACTCCTAACTGCTGAGATCCAGCCAGTCCCACAGAGGCACCCCAAGGAGAGAGGATGAGAACAATCATCCCACCTTGCCATCCACCACCTTGGCCTCCTTGGCCCAGTCCCACACAGAGAGCATGTGATCGTTGGATTCGTCCACTGCACACAGCAGGTTGCCCCCATTCTAGAAAGGGGAGAGAGGTGGCAGGGGGTGGGGGTGGGAGGAGGGCGGAGAAGGTGGGTCAGGATCCATCTCAACACTTTGCCCACAGAAGCATTCCCCACTCAGGCTTGTTTTAAGATTTTCAAAGCTCCTGGCCCACGATATATGAAACACATTCAAATACTTTCCCTATCCAGCAGCCGGACACACATTTTAAAGGGTTTCTATAATTTTCCCTTTTGAAATGACTTGCTCCCAAAGAAATTAATCTCATTTGCCCTCAGCTACTTTTTCTCTGCAGCCACCACATGGTCAGGAATCCTGAGACCATTTAATCTGCCCTCTTAGATGGCATGATTTTTATGTACATGAATTTCAACAATCAAGTTGGTAAAATATTGGGTATTTATACTTTTGGTTGAACAGGTTTTGATTTTGTAGGGCTCCCCGCCCCATCCCCATATACACACCGTGTGACAACAAACTAGCTTTTCTCCCCCCACAGCCAGTGCTCTCAAAGCACTCCTTAGGCCTCAGAAAACTTCTGAGGCTCTAATCCAAGTGTTTCTTACACGATCGGTGGGAGGACCAGTTGTTTTTTATTCCTCAATCCATTGCATGTCAATACTTAGGTAAACTACATTTTGATAAAAATGTAAAATATGATGAAAAAGCCCACCGATCTCAGACTTGGATGTTGTGGGAAATATCAAATTGCTCTACAAATTCCTAAAGGCTTACTCTCCATTTCTGTGCTTATCTCACCCAGACCTGCCAACGCCCATCCTGCCAACATCCATCCAGGCCGCCCACAGGGAACCACGCTGGCCCTACACACTGGCTCACAATGCCTAAGGGATAAGGACCTTTCAAGAATGAAAGTTGGTGCCAAAAATAATGCCATGAGCATGAGCATGAGCATGAGCTGATCAAAGGATTGCTGAGGAGTTCGTCTGGGGACGATCAGGACATGTGAGTCCCCCTCACATGGGCTAAGAGCATCCCCGTGAGGTCACAAAGATAGGCGCTAACTCCTGACTCTGGAGGTGGGGGGCAGTCGAAGGGCGGCGCAGGACTCACAGATTTGGAAAAGCCTACACAGCACACAGCTCTGTCAAACACCCCCAGGCCCAGCACATGTAAGGTGGAGAGGGAGACTGAGTCCCAAATGCGCACGTGTGGTGGTAGTGGCTGCAAGGAAGAAAGAGGCCTGTTACCTGGGGGGGGCCCAGCTGTCTGCCCCCACCCCCACCCCACCCCAGTCTCCAAGTCCTGCCCCCTCCAGTCTGTTACCTTCCCCTCTTTAGTGGTGCCTGCCACCTGCCCGGTGGCAATGGTGACCATATCAGGGTGGACAGCCAGGCTGAGAGAGAGGACAGACGGACAGGGCTCAGTGGGAGGGAGCGGGCTCACGGCGGGCCCTGGACACCCCTCCCATGGCAGGCTGAAGTCACAGGGCCTGGGCTATTCATTCCACAAGTTGGCTGAGTGATAAACATCTATTTTGTCTTTCCGGAAGGGTAAGGGAGGAGGGGGGCACTCTCTGGGTACTCAGCCTCAGAAGCAAGCCTCTGGTCTGGGGTCTCTAACTCAAATGCCTGCCAGGCTCAGGCCTGCACCCAAATGGTGGCCAGGAGAGCGCCCCCACTTATAGGGGCTCTCTCTACCTGGCTCCAACACGCTATGGGATTGTCTGGGGGCACCACCTAGGAGGTTTCGAAAGAAGTGCAACATCCAGGCATCTGAGGGAACTCACTGACCTTTAAGATACTGATAATCGATCCACATTTTTTCCCCCTGAGTTCAGCCTGTCGGCCCAGCAAAGTCCTGGCCCCTCCCCCCACACCCCCACTGCCCCTCCCAGGTCTTACCATTTGATGTCATCGTTGTGTCCCAGGTAGTGCCGCTGCCTCTGCTCCTCCACACTGTACAGCACGGCCACGGAGGCCACGAAGTACACTATCTCCCCGGTAGGCAGCAGGTAAAGGTTGGCCCGACAGTCCCGGCCGCGGTAGCCATAGCTGGAGATGCCCGGGGGCCGGTCAAGGAGCCTGTTTATCATTCCACATGTGCACTGACTACTGGGGGCACCCACTTGGGTTAGGTTTTCCTGCTTTCACTAAGACCCCCTCCCCCACTGGGGATACACCACCCCCAACACTAGGTCTACCAAAATATTAACCCTCCCAACCTATGAATGTGACCTTACTTGGAAAAGGGAGTCTTTACAGATGTAATTAAGGATCTCAGGATGAGATTATCCTGGATAATCTGGGTGGGCCCTAAATCCAAAGAGAGTGCCCTTCTAAGAATCAGAGAGGAAAAGCCGAGAACAGGCCGGGGGAGGTAAGGGGGTGGGATGGGACCCTCAGGAAAATCAGAGTCTGGAGTGCTGTGCAGTGGCTACAGGTCAAAGAGCCCCAAGTGCTGCTTGTAGCCACCAAAAGCTAGAAGACAGACATGGGACAAATTCTCCCCCAGAGCCTCTGGTGGAACTGTGGCCCTCCTGGCATCTTGATTTTGGATTTCTGGCCTCCAAAACTGGGAGAGAAACATTTTCTGTTTTAAGCCACCAAGTTGTGGTAATTTGTTACAGCAGCCACAGAACATGGATATAACCTCCCCCTCCCACCCTTTCTCCAGAAGGATCCTGTTAAGACCTGTGAACACTAAGTTAGCTCACATCTGCTCCAACCTTCCCATGGGTCCCGACTAACTCAGGGCAAAAGTCAAAATCCTTACGAAAGCCCAGGCACGAGGCCTGGTCTGATCTGGGCCGATTCCTCAGTCTGGTTCCACTCACACTGGCCTCCCTCTCTGTTCTCACCTCAGGGCCTTTGCACTTGCTGTTCCTTCTACCTGAGTACTCCTCTCCTTCATCTCTCCATGGCTCCCTCACCTTCTTCAAGTCTCTGCTCTACTGTCAGCTCCTCAGAGAGGCCTTTCCTGCCCATACTATTTAAAACTGCAAACTAGGGATCCCTGGGTGGCGCAGCGGTTTGGCGCCTGCCTTTGGCCCAGGGCGCGATCCTGGAGACCCGGGATCGAATCCCACGTCGGGCTCCCGGTGCATGGAGCCTGCTTCTCCCTCTGCCTGTGCCTCTGCCTCTCTCTCTCTATCTCTCTGTGACTATCATAAATAAATAAAAATTAAAAAAAAAATTTAAAAAAAAAAAAAAAAAAAAAAAAGAATTCAGTATTGAGAAAGGAATGACTGACACTCCTCTGTTCAGAACTTTCTATGGTTACCCCCATCTTGGCCTGGCGGGTCCCTTCCTGATCTCAACAGGGCTTCTCTGATCTTGGAATTCCTCAAAATGCCAAGATCATGACTCTGGCCTTGACAATGACCTTTCCCTTTGCCTAGTATACTCTACCTGCTACTCTTCTCAGCTGTCACTTCCTTGAACACTGGCCTCATGTCACTCAGTAATTATCTGGTTAATTGGTTAACTGTCCCTATTCCCCAATGAGACTGTGAGTTCCGTGGTGGCCAAGACTGGGCTGTTTCATTCACTTCTTTAACTCCTCCTCTGCCCAACTGGGGTCCCCCATCCCAGCCTTGCTCACTGTGGGTTGTCACTGTCAAAGATTTTGTCTCCACACTGGATGGGGAGCCCTAGGAGGGGAAGAGGTCATGGTGACTACTAAGTCCCCAGCCCTTGGCCCCAGATGTTCAGAAATTATCCAGGGGCGCCTGGGTGACTTAGTTGGTTAAGCTTCTGCTTCTATTCAGGTCATGATCTGAGGATCCTAGGATGGAGCCCTGTATCGACCTCCCTGCTTGGCAGAAAGCCTGCTTCTCCTCCCTCTGCTGCTGCTCTTGCTTGTGCTCTCTCTCTCTGTCAAATAAATTAAATCTTTAAAAAAAGAAAATATCTGAATGAATGCTGACATGTCTATCTTGACCCCACAGAAAACTGCTCTACCCTGCAGTTATTTCTGAGATGGGGCATCTGAGGCCCATACTGATTTTTGCAGCCTCAGCTGATCCAGCCTGGCACAACAGCTGAGTATGCTTTGAGTCTCGTGAATATTTCCAGCTGTCTCAAAGAGACCCTGGCCTCTAAGATCCCTGCCTCCTCCAGAGCAGAAAACCAAGGCCAAGAGAAGAGGACAGATACTGGGTCCCTAGGATGCTGATCCCTAGCCCCACTGGGCTTTTTAGAAAAAGCTTGGGCCACAGAATCAAGATTTCTTTGCCTCAGAACACTTCTGACTCCCCAGGACAGTGCTCAGTGCCCCCTCTTGGACTGTTTTCTCATCCAGAAAGTGGTGGTCATAATTCCCAAACTGCAGGCTTCAGAGAGCTCTCAGACGCTGCTCGTTGTACAAATACATTCTCAATTCTACAAGAGAAGGATCATATCATTCACCATATCTATACATAAAACACTTTAGAACAGTGCCTGGCATCTAAGTCATCAATAATGAGTAGTTACTATTTTATCAATCTGTTTATAAACCACATATCTTGAGCTTGGCACCCTTATGCACTGTTTCATAGCCCTCCGAATCTGAGATCACGAAGCCCCTTTTTTAGAGGACACAGCTGAGGTAGAGAGGCGAGGCAACTCGTCCAGGGTCATACAGCCAGCCAGAGGCTGGGCGGAGGTTTCAACCCATTCCTGCCAGGCTCCGAAGATAGGATTCTTCTTCGCCATTTCCAATTTCTGTTTCTTAAATACATCAAGCTCGCTGTGGCTGCAGTGCCCTTGTACCTGCCATCCCTCTGGAACATTCTTCTAGTTCTTCCTATGCTGGCTCCTAATTGTTCAATTTACGCAGCTCAAAGGCCCCCTCCTCAGAGAAACACAGTGACTCCTCTCACATGACCTTGGGTTCCTGTGTTCCCAGCATTTATTACCTTTTTAAAAAAGTATTTATTTATTTATTTATTTATTTATTTATTTATTCATGAGAGACAGAGAGAGAAGCAGAGACATAGGCAGAGGGAGAAGCAGGCTCCCTGTGGGGAGCCACATGCAGAACTCAGATCCCAGGACCCCAGGATCACGACCTGAGCTGAAGGTGGATGCTCAACTACTGAGCCACCCGGGCGCCCACCAGCATTCATTACTTAACTGAAATTACCTTATTTGACCACTGGCTTCTGGTATCTTCTGCTCTCTCCCCACCCCTTCCCCGCCCCCTCCTTAGAAGTTGAGCTCAGGTTGATGGCTGCAATGTAGGAGAATATCTGACATATGGAAGGCACTCAGCAAACATTTGCTGCTTTCCTGAATCATAAAGGGTCATTCAGCTAACCTGCTTTCCTGCTGCTTCCTCCGGACTCCAAGATCATTCTGACCCTTCAGGCCACAGACCCCTGCCAGTCCCACCTGATTCAGAGCAAAGACCTTCCCTCCTGGAGTCTCAAACCTGAAAGACATCTGGAGATGGCCCCTCCAGACTGGGGGATGAAGGGCGGGGAAGAGATTAGGGCAAAAGGATACACCCAGTCCAGCTTGAGCCGGCTAGGAGGCAGCTCGGAGCGCGTGTCCAGGCTGTAGGTGGGCGCCATCTCATCAGGAATCAGCATGGGCACAGGGCGCCCCCTCAGGAACATTTTCACGGAGCCCTCCTCTGCCAGGACACCCCCCAGAGGTCAGGCCCCTGCACCAGCCCCCATCCCTATTCCCTCTCCCCTTCAGGCTTCACTTAAAAAAAAAAAAAAATGGGCGGGGAAACTGAGGCCAAGGAGGCAAAGATTCAATAAGCCAGGTCTCCTGACCTCCAGCCATCCCCAGCCATGCCCCTCCCCCTGTCCCTACTCACCCATGCTGAAGATAACTTCTTTGGTTTTGCTGTCAGGAAATGGGGAGAAAAAGCGCCCTAATTAGCAGGCAGGTCAGACAATGGGGAGAAACCACTGCCCCCACACACACACCGCTCCCGGGTGGTCTGATGAATAATGGGGGCCGCGTAAGGAGCGGAGCGCTGCCTCTCTGCAGGCCGTGTGCTTTGCTCGGTTGATCTTGCAGAGCCTAAGACACAGGCCCAGAGAGGCAGTGATCGCCAAAGATCACACAGCACGAAGTGGCAGGGACGCGATCCTGGAAGACGCGAGTCACCAGGGACCCCTCCCTCCTAATCAGCACCGCGCTCCCAGCGCTCCCCACCCCCAGTCCCACAGCGCCCCAAACTTCAAGCAGCAAGGGAAGCGGTGAAGGGGCGTGTCTCCACAGTCCCCTCGCCGGCGGAACCCGGCGATACTCGCGGGCCTGGGTCCCTGGCGGGGACGAGGGGAGACCGGGGATCCAGGCCCCGGGAGTGCAGGGAGGAGGGGGTCTGCGAGAGGGTCTCACCCAGCTCCAAAGCTACTCATGGCGGCGGCTGGCGGAGCTTCGGGGCCGGGGGTGGAGCCGGGACGGGCTCCGCCGCTTCCGGCCCTGGGAGGCGCCTGCCCCGCCGCGCCCTGCCCCGCCCTCCGCGGCCGACCCCGGGAGCCGGCCGGTCACTCTGGGTCTCAGATCCCGGGCTGTGGGGTCCTGACACCAGGCTCTTTGGGTGGGGGGGGATGGGGGAGAGTGTTGTTTGAGCACAGGGATAGGGGGCACGTCTGTCTGAGTTCAAACCCCAACTCTTCCACTTCCTAGCAGTGTGGACAAGTTGCCCAACCTCTGCCTCGGTTTCCCCGTTTTAAGAATGGGGATAACAAGAGTACCCACCTCGCGGGGTGATTGCGAGGATTACATTGTTTAATTCACGCAAAGTGCCTGGAGTGGTGTCTAGCACATAGCACTATATGCATGTTTGCTATTATTTGAGTGGGGTTGAAACGTGTGGTTGTGACTCAGCTCCAGCCTTAGTTCAGCCCCCAGGCCCACAGCATCGTGACTCCGTCCTTAGGTTTTTACTCCTCCCAGACCTTCAGTGTGGTCCAGCTTTTGGAATCGACCACGCCCAACATTGTGATCACACCCACCTCCCTTTCTGATCCGTCCCCAAAGTTGACTCCTCTCTTGATAATTGACTGCTCCTCCCGGCCCTCTCCCCGCCTCGGGTCCCGCCAGGCATTCTGACTACTACCTCTTTACCGGGACCCAGACCCTGGGTTGAGTTCTTTCAAAGCTTCCAGGTTGACTCCGCCTCCTCGCGTTTTGGTCACGCCCATATATGGCTCCGCCCCTCTGGCCTAGTCTCAGACTCTGCTCCACTCTCTTCTAGTATCACACATGCCACCAACTGGTATCCCGCCCAGTGATCTGCAGCCCAGGTTCTGGTTCTGCCTTGGCTAACACTCTGGCCATGCTCTCAAATCCGGATCATACCCCTCCCTCTATTCCCCTGTTCCCTGCAGATACTCCTTTGAGGCTTCTGCTCTTCGCCCCACCCCTAAGATTCAATATGAACTTTTACCTTAAGGGCCATGCCCACAAGCCTGGTTCCTCCCTGATTTCCCTAGACACCCTAACCCCTCACGTCTCCTAAATCCTGGCCCAGCCCCTTAAGGCTTGACCACGCCCCTCAATGTTGGCTCCGCCTTCCACTTGGACCATGCTACCTCGGAATCGGTCTCTCCAAGCCTCCGTCACTGTGCCCGCATTCTGAGCTAGATGGCCTCGCTCTAAGTCATCACGTCGTGGCTTGGGGCATCACCCCAAATTCCCCATCCCCTCTTCCATGACTATCTGGGGTCCTGGCCGCACCCTCCGTGACGTGACCCCACCCCAGACACCTACCCTTCCTTTTTGGCGCTGCAGTTACTGCTGGAAGATGTGGTGCGGCTGCGGGGGTCCTCGCGGCGCACGGAGGCGAGGCGCTCTGGTGACAGATAGCGGCGGGCGCTGCGAAGACAGAGCACGTAGTTAGGGACGGAGCCTTGAGGTTAGCAGACCAGGGTCCGAGGCGAGCGAGACCCTCCTGGGGCTTTCCGTGGCTGGAGTTCGGGCACAGTTCCCCCGTCTCCCACAGGTCTTGGAGGAAGGCTAGAGACCCCGGCTTCCGTGCCTTACCTGCGCCCGGAGCTCGCCTCCTTCTTGGGGGAGGACGGAGAGGTGGCATAGCCGCCCACGCGCCGCGGGGGTCCCGCACCATTGAGGGGCGTCCTGGTGGGAAGGCCTTTCAAGAGCTGACACACTAGAGGATGGGGTTAGAGGACAGAAGTAGTGAGTATGAGGTCCAGGTCCTGACCTCTCCCCATCTCATCCCTCTGGTCCGGTAAAGATACCCGAGGCTGTGGTGCCTAAGCGTGGAGGCGCGCGGCCCTTGGGGGTTCCCCGCGCGCGCAGCGCTGCGCCCTGCTCCTCGCATGCCCGCAGGCGACGCAACGCGTCAGCCAACGCCGCCTTTAGGACCGCGAGCTCGTCTTCCTGCAGCTGCAGCCGCTGCTCCAGCGCCGACACGCGGTCGTCCACTTCCATGCCGCTCGTGCCCGACAAATTGTCATCTGGAAGGAAGGGTAGCGCGGGCTGCGGGGGCCACTCCGGAGCTCCAAGGCCCAAGCTGTTCCCCCGCGCGCCTTCCCGCCCTCCTGCCCTCCACCTTCCCGAGTTAGAGGGGCCAGCCACCGCACCGCCCCTTCCTCTCCCTCAACCTGCAGCTGCCTGGGACGCTGGCAGATGGGCCAGGAAGAGGGCTCCGAGGGGAAGGAAATCCCCACCGCTCTCAGACCTATATGCCCCCACACTCCTCTGCCCGCCCTGGAGGTGTGACCTTTAGGGAAGTCCCTTCCTCTCTTACTTTCTAAGATTCTGACAGTCAAGAGCCTTTCGGCTCTGATTTTAAGATTCTATGACTAAGATGCTAAATATCTGTGAGTGATACCAATATTTTAGGTTTTTTTTTTTTTTAAGTAGGCTCCACGCCCAACGTGGGGCTTGAACTCACAACCCTGAGATCAAGGGATCCCTGGGTGGCGCAGCGGTTTAGCGCCTGCCTTTGGCCCGGGGCGCGATTCTGGAGACCCGGAATCGAATCCCATGTCGGGTTCCCGGTGAATGGAGCCTGCTTCTCCCTCTGCCTGTGTCTCTGCCTCTCTCTCTCTCTCTCTCTCTCTCTCTCTCTGTGTAACTATCATAAATTAAAAAAAAAAAAAAGAGTTGCACGCTCTACCGACTGAGCCAACCAGGCGCCCCCATATCAATATTTTTTTAAATGACACCAACTTATTCCTAGTGACACTATCGCTCTAGAATTGATTTTCAACATCCTCTGACGAATATTAATATTTTATCGCAGGTACTAACGTTCCCTTTCTGTTTCTTAAGACTTTCTGAGCCAAAATGTCATGCCTGGTCCCTCCGCTTCCCATTATCTCCGGACCAAGGGGTTCGACCCCAGAGTCGGCTGCAAGGACAGAGTTTCTGCGGCCCCTGGCGGTAGATTTGGGGGTTGCAGGCAGCGCATCTCAGACCCAGGAGACCCACAGGAGGGAGATGAGGGCGGGGATCTGACAACCAAACTCTCTATCCCAGCCGGAGCTTCTCCCCTGTTCCTCTTCTTTATTCCGCTTCTGTATTCCACGCCCCAGATTCTCTCTCCCTCTCCTCTCCAGCCCATGGGTGCAGCCAAAAAAACTCCTCCATCACCCCCCCACACACACACACACCCAATCCATTTTCCCCAAGTGGGAGGGGCTGAGGTGTCCCCCTCCTCTTTCCCTCCCAGACCACTCATACCCAGACTCATTGCTGCCAACAACCGAGGAAGACCTGGCTCCCAGCCGGGTGGAAGTAAAGGTGGTATCATTAACAGGGACGGGATGTGGAGGTCGCACCTGCTATCCCGCGTCCGTAGGCCGCCCCGCTGGGCTCCGCAGTGCAGCCGGGTCCGTCCCTCCCCTCCGTCTCCCCCCCGCCCCCCCCACACCCCTAGCGGCCCAATCGCCAGCCCGGCCTCGCCCGCCCTGCCCCCCCCACCCAGCGCCTCTTTGGTCCGGTGCTTGGCCCTGCAGAGGAAGGTGGGGGGGCCTCCCGAAGTCGGAGGAAGGGAGCGGTCAGGACTTAGAACTCCGAAGGGGTCCCGCTGGCATCACGTTTTCCAAAGGAGGAAACTAAGAACGGAGGCTGGGGGAGTGTGCAGAGACTCGCCAAAGGTCACCCAGTCACTCGATGAAGGGGCAGGAGGGCCCAATCACCTCGTTGTGCCAGGCTCCCTCCTCTTACCTACCATTACTAATACCGCCCCCCCCTCAAAAAAAAGAATAGAGAGGGAGAGAAAAAGAGAGACCCCTTCTAGCATTATAGTGAGCAGGACGCTTCATGCAAACACTTAGCACGGTTTCCTGGCTCATGGTACATGCTCAGTAAACCCAGAATGCAATTAACTATTCTTGTGGTACCTACTGCTCCAGGCAATTCTAGTAATGGTAGTATTATATCCATTTGAGAAGGAGGGGAGGAGGGAGAGGATTGAGGCCCAGAGGGATGAAGTTACTTGCGCTTGGACACACAGCCTTGCAGCCGCAGAACAGATACTGGACTCAGGCTTAGGCAGCCTGCCTCTTAGAGGGGCAGAGGGGGCCAAAGTAAGCATCCTGGTCCTCTGCCAACTCCAGCGTGACCAGGGGAGTGAGTCTCCAAACTGGAGTCCCTTCTCAGGGCCCCCTGAGTGAAATGGATGGGCTTTCACCTTGGTCCTTCAAGCCCCCTCGCAGAGAGGCCACAGCTGCATTCTTGGGCCAACCCCGTCCCCCCTTAACTCAATTCCTCTGCTCCGTTCTGAGCATCCACCCACCCTCAGCCTTTTTGCCCAGAGATCAGCGCTCTCTTCTCCCCTCCACCTCCACCTCTCCTCCACTTCCCCTCCACCTCCTGCTCCCCTCATCTGGGCCTGATGCTCACAGTGGCCCTCAGTGGCCCTTCACGCAGAAGGAAAGGGTGTCTAGGAATAAGGGGTGAGTCTTGATTGGGAGTGGTGGGGCCTGAGGATTTGGGGGTAGAGTGGAGGCTAAATCCTCTGGTCATCCTACCTGCTTCCACACCCAGCCCACAAAACAACACCAAATGCCACCCCCCCTAATCTGTCAGTCCCTTTGCCAGGGAGAAGGGGAAGGGTCCCAGAGGACTGGGAGGGGATAGAACAGAGTTCCTGGTCTCCAGGCCTCCACCCTCAAACCCCAAGCTCCTGAACGTTCTGTCCTCCCCTCTTCATCCAGCCACCTGGGGAGAAGGGGACGGTCGAGATGGGTGGAGAACTGGGATCAGGGCTTTGGGGATCAGGGACCTTGCTCTGGGGTCGGGGTCCTCTGTGGTGGCGGGTAAGGAAGGAGGATCTTCAGCAAGGGGAGAGGATGGAGACTTGGAAGGAGGAGGTTGGGGCAGGAAGAAATGGGTCCGGCCCTGGGCGGAGCCAGGGTCGGAACTGAGGAGGGGTCTCACCGTTGCAGTATTGAAGCAGCGAGGACGTGTCGTAGAGGCCGCAGAAGGCCGGGCCGCGCTCCGCCATCGCCCCGCCACAGCCACCGCCGGCCCCCCCAGCCCCAGCCTGGGCCCGGTCCCCCCCTCCAGGCCCTGCCTCCCGTTGCCATAGCAACGCCCTTCTTTCCAGCATCCCCGGCTCGGCCCGCCCGGCATCAGGCGGCCGGCGCCGGGCCTGGCACCGGGGTCATCCCCCAGGATGCCGGGAAAGGGGGGTCGGGACACCCCCTGCCAGGCCCCCCAACACAATCCTTGAACCGGGATTGGTCGAGCTTAGATCCCCCTAGGTACTGTCTGGTCCCGCCCACAACCGGCGCGTATTCTCTCTAGACCCCCTCCTCGCCAGCTCAGGACCAATGAGAGCCTGTCGCGCAGGCCCCTCAGCCAATAGGGATGCAGAAATATTGGAAGGGGCAGGGTCTTCCCTGCTTTTCAGCCTGAAGCGTAGCCCCCGGCTCTGAGAAGAAGATAGGGTGAAGCAAGACACTCCCAGAAGCCCCAAACCTTCTCTCTGATCTTTTACTGAATTTCCCAAAAGCCCTCTCTCAGAACCGGAGCCCAACTCCAAAGCCTCAAATCTTCCTAGATATCCACTAGCTCCGCCCTCTTAGAGTCCTTGTTTATTAGATGTAGACCCGCCCCCAGGCTCTTGGCTCCACCTTAAGAATCCTGCTGGAGCCAAAGTTCTATTGCGGCCCCCAGAGCCTTTGGCACGGCCCCCAAGGTATCCGGGAGCTATAGTACATAGGGTCCCGCCCCCAGAGCCCTTGACCTGATCTTCTTATAGGATTAGCTCCGCCCCGAGGTTTAGGCTCCTCCCCCCAGGTTGGCTGTCCATCCCCAACCTTTCCTTCCTTTCTTATAGGTCCCTTGGTTCCTCCCCTACAGCCCTCATCTCCCACAACTTCATTATCCAGTCCGGGTTTTGACAGAGGCCCCGCTGTGACGCCAGGGAAAGCTGGCGGTGTCAGTCGGAGCTGGCTCTGATGTTGGGGGAGGAGGGGAGGGGAGAAAACCTGACAATGGATTTAAAGAATAGTGGACCACCTTCCCCCAGTCCCCATTGAAGGTCAGCACCTAGTCCTAACCAGGCCATGTTTTATACGAAGGAGAAGAGAGCCCAAAGCGGGAAGAGATTTATTTACAGTACGCACCAGCAGGCCATGAAAGCCCTGGGTTTTGGAATCCGATGGACCTGACTCCACCAATTTCTGGTTGTGACCCTGATCTTCATCTTCCGCATCTGGAAAGTGGGCGGTCATATCGTGCCTCCCAATCTCATTCACTCAAAAATCTTTACTGGAGACTCCTGTGTGGCTCAGTGGTTGAGCCTCTGCCTTCAGCTCAGGTCATGATCCTGAAGTCCTGGAATCGAGTCCCTCATCCAGCTCCCCCGATGAGAGCCTAGCTTCTCCCTCTACCTGTGTCTCTGCCTCTCTCTGCGTCTCTCATGAATAAATAATTCTTTTTTAAAAATCTTACTGATTAAAAAAAGAGGGGGAACAAAAATGTTTACTGAGCATCTTTGGTGTGCCAAGCTCTGTTCTAGGTGCTAGAATTTCAGTAGAAACCAAGTCAGAAAAAAAAAGGCGGGGGGGATCCCTGGGTGGCTCAGCGGTTTAGCGCTTGCCTTTGGCGGGGGGGGGGGGGGGGGGGGGCGTGATCCTGGAGTCCCGGGATCAAGTCCCACATCAGGCTCCCTGCATGAAGCCTGCTTCTGCCTCTGCCTGTGTCTCTGCTTCTCTCTCTCTCTCTGTATCTCTCATGAATAAATAAATAAAATCTTTAAAAAGAAAGAAAGAAAGAAACCAAGTCAGCCCCAGACTTTTTTCTCATGGCTCTTGCAGGGTGATGGAGGAAGTAAGCCATCATATACAAAACAAATAAGTAATAATAGCTAACATTTAATGAGCACTTACTACATGCCAAACACTCAGTTACCTTCACCACGAGCCCTATTTTTGCCACCATTTTACAGATGAAGAAACAGGCACAGAGCTGGTAAGATAATTTCAGAACCTGGTATTCCAGAGATAAGAATGAGTGTTGTAAAAAAAAAAAAAAAAAAAAAAAAAAAAAAAAAAAAAGAATGAGTGTTGTGACCAAGGGCAGGAGGGTGAGGCTAATTTGGGGAGAGTGGGGCAAAGGGAAGTCTCTCTGAGGAGGTGACATTTGAGCTGAGATGTGAATGACAAGGAAGCAATCATGCATGAAGTTGTGGGTGGGGGGAGCTTTCCAGACAAAGAAATCAGTAAGTGCAAGGGTCCTGAGGTAGGTATGAGTGTGGCATATTCCTGGGGCAACAAGAAGCCTGGTGAGGCTGGTGCTGCAGAGGGAGAAGAGAGCAGGAGGTAGACCAGGTCAGTGAGGTGATGGGCCCATCAGATCCTCTAGGGCCTCCAAGATGTGGGAAGATGCTTGCAGTTTGTTACTGTATCCTCCGTGAGCCCTGGTGAAGCCACAGATGTAAATCACACAGAAGTGCAGTGCCTGGCACACCTAGGCACATGTAAATGATAGCAACTCCTATCCATTTCTCAGGGACCAATGAGAGCCTGTCGCACAGGCCCCTCAGCTAATAGGGATGCAGAAAGATTGGAAGGGGCAGGGTCTTCCCTGCTTTTCAGCCTGAAGCACAGCCCCTGGCTCTGAGACGAAGATTAAAAATAATGAGTCCAAAGTGACACCAAAGTAGATCTGGGCCGTTATCATTCTATGATCACAGCTGATTGTGTTGTTGATAGAAGCAAACCAGGAACCCAGATATCCCACCTCCCAAACTCCTACTTGTCCCATCCTCTACTTCCATGAGCTCAGAAGTCTACACAAGCTGCAGTGTGCTAAGGGCTGTTACTGGAGTGCCCCCAGTAGGGGATACCTACCAGTGGGAGCCCAGAGTTCAGATCCTGTAAGCTCCACATGTTGGGGGAGGGATGTGGAACTATAGGCAGAGGAGTCCAGCCCAGTGGGTTGTGTGCTTGTATGTATGTGTGTGTGTATGTGTGTGTGTGTGTGTTGGGGGGGGGCGGGTGTGACACACAAAGTGAATCTGTCCTTGCCCTCGAGGGGTCAGGATCTGTGTGAGCTCAGTGACCTTGGCCCACTAGCTTTTGCTTCTCTGCAAAATGGGAGCCATTCCAGCACCCACTTCCCAGGGGAGAGGAGCAGGTTCAGTGAGCTCAGTCCTGTCAAGTGCTCAGCACAGTGGCTTTTGGGTACAGCTAATGGAGCTAGTTTCATTACAAGCACTTTTGCAGGGAGATGTCAAAGGCCTGAAAGACAGAGAGTGGGGCGGGGGGGCGGCTGTGCCAGGGCGGAGGGGGCAGGGCTCCCTGTTTGGCTTCATCTTTTCTCTCTGCCTCTAGGTTTCCTTCTCTAGGTTTCTTTCTGGGCCACTTTTCTCTCTTCTCCGCCTGTCTCCTTTTATGTCTCTGACTGGAAATGGGTCCTCTATCCCCATCCCTTAGGAGCTATGTCACCTAAAGCAAGTTACCTCCCTTCTCTGCTACTGCTACTAAGCCTGCATTCTGCTTTTCCGTCAGCTTGATTTTCCCCATCTTTCTGATTCTTTCTTTTTTCTTTGTGTTTCTCTTTCTATCTCTCCTTCTGTTAATCTGTCTCCCGGGCAGCCCGGGTGGCTCAGCAGTTTAGCCCTGCCTTCAGCCTGGGGCATGACCCCGGAGACCTGGGTTCCCTGCATGGAGCCTGCTTCTCCTTCTGCCTGTGTCTTTGCCTCTCTCTCTCTCTCTCTCTCTCTCTGTGTGTGTGTGTGTGTGTGTGTGTGTGTCTCATGGATAAATAAATAAAATCTTTTAAAAAATCTGTCTCCCTATTTGGGTCTATGACTGGGCTGGGCAGGAGGGCCGGGCCTCTGGGACCTCCAGAGTCCAGAACCTGATACATAATAATTACCCAGTAAAATGAATAGAACCCTGCTCTGTGCCAAACCAGTGTTGGGTGATGCGTGGGGCCCCATAAGCTACTGAGAGAGCCCTGATCCTGTCCTAACAGAGCTCAGAGTCCGGGAGAGGAAGTTGTTATTGGTTGAATGGATAAGTGAGTGAGTGAGCTAACTTTGAGGCAGGCTTGGGAAACTCGACAGAAATTGGGTGGAGGCAGTTGAGGCAGAAAATATTGTGGGAACAAAGGTCAAGGGCTGGGGAAGAATCTGAAGAGCTGGGACATCTTGGAGAGAAGGCTGGGGAGCTCAGCAAAGGCCTGGTGGTGAGAAAGGAGGTGGTGGTGGGGAGCCTGAGCTTCCTCCTGAGGGCACTAGGGAGCCATTGCAGGTTCTGAGCTGGAGAGGGATGGGAGAGTTTGTGCCTTAGTATGACCACTCTGGCCACCTAGCTGTCCTATGCGAGGTGGGGCTGCAGATGGAAAAAAAGAGGGATGTGACTCGGTTGAGAAGGGTCCTGGGCCAGAACAGAGGCTGGGGGAAGATTCTAGAAACCTGGAGAAAAATGCCCAGCCCAGCCTGCTCTTGACGCTGGGAAAGGAGCTTCGGGGCTGGCCCGCCACCACCAGGGGGCAGCCAGGGCTACAGGTTTTAATCTCTCAGTGTCTTTTCCCAGGGTGGGGAGGTTTACACATTGCTTCCAAGGTGGGTAGGGGGTAGTTGGAGTTGTCTGTGGGGACCCGGCTGAGAGCCCCTCTGCTCTCCTGCCCCCATCCTGGCCTCTTGGGCCCCTGGAGCCCCCACCCCACCAGCAGGAGATTATGTCAACACAGCCCCGCTGCTTCTAGCCAGGACAATATTTGCCCTCAGGATCTGGGGAGGTCTCTATGGCAACGGGCTGCTGGTGTGGGGGCGGGGAGAAGCACCCCTCCCGGAAGAGGGCGAGGGGTGCTAGGCATCTCTGCCTCATCTCTGTCTGATTGTGTCTTTGAGAGTTTACCCCCACCCCCATCTGTCTGTGTTCCAAACCTCTCTATCTGAACCATCCCTCCTCCCTATCTCCATCTCTCTCTCTGGATTCCTGTCTGTTTATCTCTATCTCTCAGGTCTCATCTCTGTGGGTCTCTGTCTCTGTTTCTTACTGTCTCTTTCTGGGTTTCATGTCACTATATCTTAGTTTCTCTTTGGGTCTTTGTCTCTCACTTGGATCCCATGTCTGTTTTGTCTCTCAAGGCCACTATCTCTGGATCTCTGTCTCTTTTCTGTCTCTGGGTTCCTGCTTTCTCTGGACCATATTTGTGTGTATCTGCAAGTGCAAGCACGCATGCGTCTCTGTAGATCTCTGTGGGTCTTTCAGGCCTCATCTATCTGCAGTCCTGAATCTCAGGGGGGATCCTGCAGCCTCCCATTTCTGGCCTTGGTCCCCATGGGGTGCCCCTTCTTCCCATCTCTCTCTGCCTCATTTCTCCTGTACCATCTGCTGGCACACCAGGCTCCTGCCTGCTTCCCACAGGCTCTGCTTGGTCACAGCCCCAGCAGGGCAGGCATAGGCCTTCCAGCTTCTTCCCTGCCACCAGCCACCTTGTCCCTTGGGGGTCACTGCCTGCTCCCAGCGGGGGGGTGGGATGACCACAGCACCCACCAGGCCACAGGACCAGAGGCAATGGAGAGAGAGACACCCAGAGATGGCACCCTGAGAGCTGATAGGAGATAGGACAAGGGGAAGAGAAATGGGAAAGGTTAAAGATGGGAGACAGTGAGAGAGAGACACACACAGAGAAAGAGGTGTGGGAATCAGAGAAGGCTGCGTGTGCATGCATGTGTATGTATGTGCACATGTGTGTGAGTGTGTGCGTGTGTGTGTGTGTGTGTGTCCCTGCTGCCCTCTCCCCGGACCCTGGGAGAATGCAGAGGACCCAGGAGGGCTGCTGTGGGCAGAGGGCCAGTCTGGGACCTGGACACTGCCCCTCCTGTGCACTTCGTGAACTGAGGTCCCCTGCAGGGGTGAGTGAGGAGCTCCAAGCCACAGCAGCGTCCTAGCTGGCTCGCCTCTCCTCAGGGCCCACCTTTCAGGCTCTCTCTCCCTCCACTCTCCCCATCTTCCTCTCAGTGTGGCCTGTTCACTGTCCCTGTCCGCCTAACTCTCTGTCTCTCTCTCTCTTTCATTGTCTATGTCTCTCTCCCTGTCTCTCTGTGTATCTTTCTCTGTCTCTTCTGATCTCTTCCTCTCTGTCTCTCTTGGTCTCTCTCGTCTCCGTCTCTTCCTGTCTGTCTGTCTCTGGTCTCTCTGGGCCCTTGGTTTCTCTTCCTGTCTCTCTCACCACCTTAATTCCTCTCCACAGCTCCCCTCTTCCCCAGTCTCTCCCCTCCCCATACGCAGCCACCCCCCCTGCCCCACCTTCCCAACCCTAATCAAGTGGCCCCCCAGGCTCTCTTGGGGCCAAGGAGAGACTCCCTCCCAACCCCAGCCTCTCCCCGAGGTGCTGGGTTATCTCAGACCTCTCTCCCTCTCCACTCCATGAACTGAGCCTTTCCCAGGACCCAGAGGGCGCCAGGAATGTGGGGCAAGGAGCAGGAAGGCCAGCTGGAGGCCAGGGAGCCAGGACCACCCCCCCTTGGCCACCCCGCTCTCCTAGACTTGTCTCCTTCAGTCTCCTGGTGCAAGACGCATCCCCCCAACTCCCTGCCCTGGCTGTGCCTTAGGGTCTCAGTTTCTCCTCTGCAAAGTGGGCATATTCACCTCTGCCCCACTTATCTCCTAGGTCCCAGGGGAGTGTGTGTTCCTGACTGTTACTAGTTGACTAATGTGCACAAATCTGTGCTAGTGGGGGATGAGAACGCTGAGAACTGGAACTCGGTTTTTAAGGCTTCCCCTCTCATGTAGATGAGATGTTCCCTGTGTTTTAGGGCAAAGGAAGAGACTGGAAATGGAGACTGTGGGAAGGTGTATGATTTGGTGGTGACTGTGACCGTGAGACCTAGTGAGGCTGTGGGTTCGAGTGTGATCGCAACATGATGGTGTGTGATCCTTTGTGCATCTGTGGGGATGTGTGGGATGCTGTGATGGTGGCATCGTGGCATGTGATGTGTGTGTGACTATGTAGGACTCATAAGTGCGGGTGAGGACAGGGTGCAGAGTTGAGTGTCCGTATCCTCATGGCTCTGGATGTGACCCTGTGAGGGTGACAGCGTGACGAAGTGACACCGAGAGTGTGTGCCTTAGTGACAGTTGGAGAAGGTATGTTGTTGGGATATGACTGTAGACTCTGGTGACCGTGTGAACTGTGAGAGTGGTAATGAGTATGGTTGTGTGACCTTGTGTGTCACAGGTGATGGCACCAAAGGATTACATGTCTGTGAGGGACCACATATGGGTGCGTGTCTGTCATCAATGGTCATTCTTCTAGCCTCTGCTCTATGCCAAAACTGTGCTGAGTGACGCTGGGGACCTAGAGGTGACTGCCAGTGAGGAGACAGAAGGCGTTTGTGATGGGACCTAATGATTGTGTGACTGCGTGTGTGACTGCCCAGGATCATCAGCACTGTGGGAAGTGGTGATTGTGTTGCTCTGTGAGTGGAGGAGCCTGCACTCCAGCTGCACGGCTGTCACTGTGGATGCCTGTCAACCTGTAGGGAGAGACCTTGGTTCTCTGAATGTGACTGTGGATTGCGTGACTGTAAGTGACCATCAGCAAAATATATTTGCAGTGAGGCTCAGTGTGTGCCTCCGTGCTGTGCCACTCCATGGCTTGGTGAATGGGACTACGTGTGACACTGTGTGTGGCTACGTGACTCTGGCTGTGTGCCATGGCTGGGTGGGTTGGGTGGGATGGGTGGGACAGTGTGAAAGACTGTGGGCCCGGCTCTGTGACTGCTCTTCCACGTGAACTTGAGCAGCAATGACCCTCACTTGCCGCTGGCCCCAGACTCTGGGTCTCAGCCCCAGAGCTCCCCCTCCTGCTCCCTGGCCCCGCCCTCTCCCACCACCCCAGGCTGTCAACTCCTCCAGAGCCCAGGAGAGGCAGTGGAGGCAGCGGCAGAGGCAGCAGCAGCCTGAGTGAGTGATCAAGGGAAGATCTGGGGACAGGTGAGGGCTTCCCCATCCCAGCTCGTTCCCCTGCCCCCATGTCCCACTCAAGTCCCCGGGGTCCCCTCTTTCTCTGTGTCTTAGCTCATGCTTTTGTCTCTTTGTCTCTCTGTGCCCTCATCCTTCCTTCCGTCTGCACGTCTCTTCATATCTCTGTTTAGCCTCTGGATGGCTCGGTTTCTCTACGTTTATCTCTCCTTGGATCATTTTCTGTGTCTCTCACCAGGTCTCTATCCCCTGTTTGTTTCCTAACCCACATTTTTGTCTGTCTTCTGCTCTCTGGTCTCTTGCTGTGTTATCTCATTCTGTTCAGTTTATGTATTTCTGTCTTAACCATTTCTGGGGCTCCCTCTGAGATCTTCCCCGCTTCCCCCTTTCTCCACATGGTGCTGTGGGGGAGTTACTGGGGTTAGACGGATTTTCAGGCATGTGGGCCCCTGCAAACCTAAGCCCAGAGTCTGGCTCCTCTCTAGTCCCTAGGGAGAGGGTTGTTCCATTGACTCTGGGCTTCATCCACAGCGGGCAAGTTTTTTTTTTGTTTTTTTTTTTGTTTTTTTTTAGATTTTATTTATTTATTTGAGAGAGAGAGAGAAACAGAGACAGAGACAGAGACAGAGCACAAATATGGGGAGGGGCAGAGGGAGTGAAGCAGAGGCTGCTGAGCTCGGAGCCCGCCCGATGTGGCGCTTGATCTCAGGACTCTGGGATCATGAACTGAGCAAAGGCAGACCCTTAACCTATTGAGCTTCCCAGGTGCCCCTACAGCGGTCAAGTTTTATAAGGTCGGGATCCTCCCGATCTGCCATTTGAAAACCCTCTGGGCTTGGAGAGTGGGAACTCCGACGGTTATTTCGAGCTCATGCCAGACAGTTTCTATGCCTTCCTCTCCAAGGCAGCCCCCAGATTCTCCAGAACCCCTAGGTCTAGACTCAGGGTGACATTAGCGCTTCCGCTGGGAGCAGCTCTAGGGCAACCGCGCCCTCAGCAAACACCCCCCTTCCACCGCTGCTGCCCCAGCAACAGTTGGGGGCGGGCCTAGGAATCACGTGCTGGATCTTGGCCTCGCCCACCCTCCTCCACCCCTCGAGTCATCACTTCTGGGGGCCTGGGGAGGGGGCCCCTGCCTCCTAGTCCGTTTGTTTGGTGGCGCTGGGGCTGGAGGCGGAGGTCAAAGGCTCCTGACTCTGCCTCCTGACCCTTCAGGCCGGACTGCCCCTACGCGACCAGGCCCTCGCCCCCCATGCCCTGCCGCCCTCGCAATGCCGATCTGTCCGCCTTGGCGGCTGCTACTGCTGCTCTCGTCGTGGAGGCCGCTGCTCGGGAGGGCGGAGGTGAGGACCCGAGGAGCCGCAGGAGTTCAAGGCTAGAAGGGAGGTCTAGAGACGGTTTTAAGTCTCCCCGCGCTGCAAGAGAGAGTTTTAAGACTGCCCCGCCTGTCTAGATTCAAGTTGTTTCCAGTCTCTTCTTTCCTCTTCAAATCCTCCTGATGATTTCCAGCCACTCCTTCCCCTAATTTTGCTGAAAGTTTTCAGCCCTCCACAGCAACTCCGCTGGTCTAGGCACCCCCCCAGACTTAGAAGGGATTTCTAAGCCACCCAAGACTCCCGGACAAAACAAGGCAACCTCTTCTAATACCTGTAGGGTGTCTCTAGCCCACTTGAGCCCTGCTGCCTGAGAGTGGGGATCGGTCGAGTGTGTGGGGGGTGTCCTCCCTGCTCTTTTTCCATAGACAGACTCTGTCGGTCAGACGGCGGGGGAGCTGTACCAGCGCTGGGAACGGTACCGCAGAGAGTGCCAGGAGACACTGGAAGCCGTGGACCCCCCAGCAGGTGTGACTGGGAGCGGGGACCGGGGATGCGGGAAGGACTAGGGCCGAGAGGGGTGTGCTTGAGTCGGGCTAGGGCTGACGGTTCAGGGGGGCCTGAAGGAAGTCTGGGGTAGGGGTGGGCTGGGTTAGAGCCGCCTGGGTGATGCTTGGCTTGGGTGGGAAGGGCCTAGACCTCAGTGCGCGGAGGGACGCAATTCCGACCAGTGGGAGAGGCCTGGGAAGAAGCTTGAAACCGGGCGGGGCCTCGGCGGGGCTGCATGAGGTGGGCGGGGCCCGAAGGGGGCGCGAGTGGGGCGGAGCCTGGGGTCTGGTGAGAGGGGCGGGGGCCGGGCCGGGCCGGGCCACTCCAGGTGGGCGGGGCTAGGGAGGAGCTTGCCTGTGATCGGCCGAGAAGCCTTGGGTTATGTTCAGTCTGTCCCCACGACGTCCGGCCTCCACGCCCACCCCAGACCTCGCCTGTAACGCGTCCTTCGATATGTACGTCTGCTGGGACTACGCTGCACCCAACGTCACCGCCCGTGCGTCCTGCCCCTGGTACCTGCCGTGGCACCGTCACGGTGAGGTGCCCCCTGGACCCCAGGCCCTTCCCTGACAAAATTAACTTCTAACCCTGCCCCAGACACCACTGCACCCCTCCCCAACCCCCCACTCCGAGTTCGCCTACACTTGATCTCCTGCTCCTCTCTGGCTGGGTGTCTCCGTCTGCCTGACCAACCCTGGCTCTGCCACTTAGTGCCCCTTCTCTCTCTATCTCTCTGAGGATCACGGAGTTCTTATTTTCTCTGGGCGTCTTGGTCTTTCCATCCTAACTGGCTATTTGGCCTGGAGCAATTTATTCAACTTCTTTATGCCTCAGCTCCTTTTTTTTTTTAAATAAAGATTTTATTTATTTATTTATTTATTCATGAGAGACACAGAGAGAGAAAGGCAGAGACACAGGCAGAGGGAGAAGCAGGCTCCCCGGGACTCCAGGAACAGGCCCTGGGCTGAAGGAGGCGCTAAACCGCTGAGCCACCCGGGCTGCCCACCTTCTTTAAAAAAAAAAAAAAATGGGATCCCTGGGTGGCGCAGCGGTTTAGCGCCTGCCTTTGGCCCAGGGCGCGATCCTGGAGCCCCGGGATTGAATCCCACGTCGGGCTCCTGGTGCATGGAGCCTGCTTCTCCCTCTGCCTGTGTCTCTGCCTCTCTCTCTCTCTCTGTGTGACTATCATAAATAAATACAAAAAAAAAATTTAAAAAAATTACCTATTTATTCATGAGAGACACACAGAGAGGCAGAGGAAGAAGTAGGCTCTACAGAAGCCCTATGTGGGATTCGATCCTTTGGCTCTGGGATTATGCCCTGGGCGGAAGGCAGACGTCCAACCGCTGAACCAGCCAGGTGCCCCAGCTTCCTCTTTTGTAAGATGTGGTTGATAATAGTGTCATTTTCATAGGCTTGTTCGGAATATTAATTTAATTAATATGCATAAGGGTGTATTATCATCACATCACTTTGGCTATCTCTGCCTTTTTTTTTTTTTAATTTTTATTTATTTATAATAGTCACATAGAGAGAGAGAGAGAGAGGCAGAGACACAGGCAGAGGGAGAAGCAGGCTCCATGCACCGGGAGCCCGACGTGGGATTCGATCCCGGGTCTCCAGGATCGCGCCCTGGGCCAAAGGCAGGCGCCAAACCGCTGCGCCACCCAGGGATCCCTATCTCTGCCTTTGTCTTACTTTTATCTTTCTGTTTCAGTCTCTGTTTCTCTGTGCCTCTGACCCCTTCCTTTGTGTCCCCACAGTGGCTGCAGGCTTTGTCCTCCGCCAGTGTGGCAGTGATGGCCAATGGGGACCTTGGAGAGACCATTCTCAGTGTGAGAACCCAGAGAAGAATGGGGCTTTTCAGGTAAGAAGTGTTGAGGGATTCAGGTCAGAATGTGCAGGGAGAGATGAAAAGGCAGCTGCCTCAGGCTAAACTTGAAACCCCTTGTACTATTCAAAGACTCTAGGTTCCAAGTGATAGAGATCTAACTTTTTAAAAAATATTTTATTTATTTATTCATGAGAGACAGAGAGAGAGAGAGAGAGGCAGACACACAGGCAGAGGGAGAAGCAGGCTCCTTGCAGGGAGCCTGATGTGGGACTTGATCCCCGGTCTCTAGGACCATGCCCTGGGCCGAAGGTGGAGCTAAACTGCTGAGCTACGGAGGCTGCCTGATAGAAATCTAACTTAAATAAGTTGGAGAAAGAAAAGTGGAGAAAGAAGAGAAACATATTGGCTTCTGTGATTGAAAAGTATAGGACAACAGCTTCAGGCATAGCTGGATCTAGTGCTCAAAAGATGTTGTTGGGAATCTTTTTGTCTCTCCTCACACCATGATTTTGCTTTCCTCTGTGCTGGTCTCATCTTTTCTGTGGGGTGGAAAAGTGTGGTCCTCTTAATTAGCACGAGGCTCACATACCATCAACCAAGCAAGACTGTGAGGAGACTGAACTTTGTTCTTAATAGCTCTAATGTGATGTCCAAGGATTGCCACTTTGGGTCATGCATCCACTCTGCATTAATCACTGTGTATGTGTGTGTGTGTCTGTGTGTGTAGGGGGTTATATAGAATGCTCTGATTGGCTGGTCACATGCTTAGCCCTGGAGTGAGAGGTGGAGTCGGCCCCACTCAAACAAGGTTGTTGGATTCCCAAGAGAAAACTGGGATGCTAGCCAGGAACAAAAAGCGGGGCCCCTTTCTGACCCTGGGGAAAACACTGAACTCTGTTCCTGTGTCCTCCTACCCTCCTGAACTCTCCTACCCCAACCTAGGATCAACGGCTGATTTTGGAGCGGCTGCAGGTCATGTACACCGTGGGCTACTCCCTGTCCCTGGCCACATTGCTGCTAGCCCTGCTCATCTTGAGTTTCTTCAGGTGGGACCTCTAGCCTTGAGTCACAGCAGAAGAGACTGGGTTCCAGTTTGCCTAGTAAGATGGGGTAGTCAGGCTCCCCTAGCAACAAGCATCCAATGGTGGTTCTGTGGGACAGGCTGGGAGGTGATTTGATTTAAGGGGCTCTGTGTGGCCAAGGACAGGTGTCCAGGGGTCCCCAGACTGTGCCCCAAATCCCTTAGGCGGCTGCGCTGCACTCGCAACTACATCCACATCAACCTGTTCACGTCTTTCATGCTGCGTGCGGCGGCCATCCTCACACGAGACCGTTTGCTACCTCCACCTGGCCCCTACCCTGGGGACCAGGGCCCCGTCCTGTGGAACCCGGTGAGCATCGCCCCTCTTTCTTAAATTGGGATTTTGCCTCCTCTGGTGGGGCCAAGAGATTCCCAACCCATTTACTACCTCCTACACTATCAACAGTTTATCTCTCTGGAGCTCTCCAAACACATTTGAAGAGGGGTCCTTCCAACTCAGCCTCCTCCTAGTCCACCCCATCACCTCCTTCCTCATTATCTCCCTGGACTTTTTCACCAACAGAGAGGGTCCCTCTGCTGGAGATGGGGTGTGGCAGGATGGGAGAAACTAACCCGTGGGGGGTGGGGTTTGGTAGATACCAATCTGTTACTTGAGACAAAGGTGGAGAGGCTAGAGGCTGGGGGTGAGAAAAACTTTCAGGTGAAAAAAACTTTCCCGTAGCGAGCTGGGTCATACCGATTGTGAAGAAGCTATGTGCTGGGGGAGTCCTGGTGCTGTCCCTGAGAGAGGCCATAGTTGGGGGGGGAATTTGGGGTGGGGGGGGAAACTGACAACAAGATGGGAAATACCAATTGTTAAAGTGGTAAGAGCTGGACAGCTCGTGTGGGTAGGGAAAGAGAATAGAAGAGAGAAATCTATCACAGACGCCATCCTCTGGCGATGCAGAGCAGGAGGTAAATAGTCGAGGGCAGGAGATAGGGTGGAAGAATGACCAGGTGGATGGAGGAGGAAGGCTTGGGGACACCCTGGAGGCCCTGACTGCCCCCTCCCCCAGGCCCTAGCTGCCTGCCGTGCGGCCCAGATCGTGACCCAGTACTGCGTGGGTGCCAATTACACGTGGCTGCTGGTGGAGGGTGTCTATCTGCACAGTCTCTTGGTGCTCGTGGGAGGTTCCGAGGGGGGCCACTTCCGCTGCTACCTGCTCCTCGGCTGGGGTGAGCCCCGACCCTGTCCCCTGCCCAACCTGGCACGACTCCACTCCCCCAACTACCCTGCTGGTCTACCTCAGGGGTGCTCCTTCCTTCTCTGGGCTTTTGCCTCCCCATCCTGGCGGGGGAAATTCCGCGGGTCTTGGGCCTGGCGGGGCCTGTGCGCGCGCTGACAGCTGCGGCGGGGTGGGGGGCGGGGGTCGGGGTCTGCACAGGGGCCCCCGCGCTTTTCGTCATTCCCTGGGTGATCGTCAGGTACCTGTACGAGAACACGCAGTGAGTCTTGGGGTCTGGGGTGGGGCCTGGGAGGCGGGCGGAGTTCTGAGGGACTTGGGCGGGTTGTGATGGAAACGTGGGGAGGTTCGGAGGGCAGGTAGGGGCTGGGAGGGCGTGGATGGGTTTTAAAGGAATGGGGAGCTAGGAAAGGTGGTGTCCTGGAAGAGGGCGGGATGGGGGCGAGGCCTGGATCTTAGCGGGCGCGGCTTTAAAGGAACGGGGGTGTGGCGCTCAGGAAAGTGGGCGGAGCTGGCGAGAGAGGGTGCGTGACCCTGTGAGTCCTGGGGTTTTCTCTTAGTTCTACTCCCCCCCCGCCCCAGGTGCTGGGAGCGGAACGATGTCAAGGCCATTTGGTGGATCATACGCACCCCTATCCTCATGACCATCTTGGTACGGCCGACTCTGACGCCTCCTGGCCCTCTGGAACTTCCCACCCTGGGAAATGGGGGCCTACCCTCTGTCCCCAGGACAGGATTGGGCCGGCTCAGCCTCTATCTCTCCCTGCAGATTAATTTTCTCATCTTTATTCGCATTCTTGGCATCCTCGTGTCCAAGCTGAGGACGCGACAGATGCGCTGCCCGGACTACCGGCTGAGGTGAGGGAGCAGGACGGGCATGGAGGGAGCGGGGCGGGGTGCGAGACAGGACCTGGGGCAGGGGGACCACTGCCACCCTCTACCTCCAGGCTGGCTCGCTCCACACTGACGCTGGTGCCCCTGCTGGGCGTCCACGAGGTGGTGTTTGCTCCGGTGACAGAGGAACAGGCCCGGGGTGCCCTCCGCTTCACCAAGCTCGGCTTTGAGATCTTCCTCAGCTCATTCCAGGTGCTAAGGCGATAAGTCGGGGTGCCGGGGTTACACCCCTGGTCCTGGGGCCCTCCTCCCCAGAGGAGCATGGGGGCTGCAATCGTCCACTGATGCAGCCACCCAATAGGGTGTAAACATGTTCACAAGTTCATTCATATATTCTGGGCAAAATACTGAGCTAGCTCTGTCCAGAGCTGGGGAGGTAGGAAGGACCAAGAGAACAAAGCAGGTAGCCTTAGCAGTACTGCCTCCTAGAGACGATGGAGGGCATTGCAGCCCAGGCAAGGACAGGACCAACTTTGCAGCTCTGTGGCCTTCACCTAGGGTCTAAGTCTAGGGTGAGGTAAATGAGGTGCCTGAAGCACAAAATGTAAGGAGGCACCAAAATTCAAGGCCAACAACCTTGTGCTTGCCTACCTAACCCTAGTTGCCATGCTGCTTTTCCTTGCTGGGCCTCAGTTTCCTCATCTCTAAGTGGAAACAATACTGATCTCACCTCACAAGGCTCATTCATTCATTAAATTCAGGAAAAATTTACTGAACACTTACTGTGTACCAAGCACTTTTCCGGGCCAAGAACCAAATGGTCCCTACCCTCTATCAGGAGAGACAGATTGCTAAACATTCTATGTAAATAAAATATCCAGAATGTCAGATGGAGAGATATTCTTAGAAGTGGGGGTGGGGGGAAGCAAGAAAATAGAGAAGCAGACAAAATATGGGGTTATAGACAGTGGGTGAGGGCCTCACCGAGAAGACGGCCCCTAATGTGGAAGAGAGTACCTTTCCCGATGGAAGAAGGCCAACATGCCTGAAGTGGTGGGAGCTACAGGGAGCAAGGGGGAGACATGACAGTGAGGTAACATACCCGGGCAGATCCCTGGGCCAAGTGAGTACCTTGGCTTTTCCTTGAGTGACTCAGGAGCCACGGGAGCAGAGGGAGGTGATCAGAGGTAGATTTTAACAGGATCATGAAAATGAATAATAAGATTTGTAAGATCTTAACATAAATAATTCATTGTATTAGTTTACCAATTTATTTATTTTTTAAAAGATTTTATTTATCCATTCATGAGACACACACACACAGAGGGAGAGAGAGGCAGAGACACAGGTAGAGGGAGAAGCAGGTTCCATGCAAGGAGCCTCATGCGGGACTCGATCCCGGGTCTCTAGGATCACACCCTGGGCTGCAGGCGGCACCAAACTGCTGCGCCACCGGGGCTGCCCTAGTTTACCAATTTATTTGTAGTTATATATTACATATATATTTTAAAGATTTTATTTATTTATTCATGAGACAGAGAAAGAGGCACAGATATAGGCAGAGGAAGAAGCAGGCTCCCCAAGGGGAGCCTGATGTGAGACTCGATCCTGGCCCAGGACCCCAGGATCATGACCTGAGCCAAAGGCAGATGCTCAACCACTGAGCCACCCAGGTGTCCCTATATATTTTATATTTAAAGTTTATATGCAAAATGTATAAACTTATATAAAGATAATTCTTAAGTAAAATTAATTTATTAATAATATGTAATATATATAATAAAAAGTTATATCAAGCTTAAGAAAAAGGTTTAACACTGTGTGCTGGGCACTCCAGCTTCTTGCATAGGATTATCTTAATTCTGACAACCAGCACTATAATATGACCCCATTTTACAGATGAAGAAATGGAGGCACAAAGGGGTTAAGCACTTGCCCAAGTGGGTCAGAAAATGGGGAAGCCGTTATCATAATAAGATGGCCTACCTCGGAGGTTCCCTTTTAATTAACCCCCTTCTTGCTCAACAAACTGAGGCAGGCAAAGGGGAGCCTGGAGCTTGAGGGTGACTGAAATGGCCTAGGACCAGGGTAGTGGCAGCCTAGGTGGCCTGGAACCAGGTAAGGGTCTTAGCTTATACAGGGGGTGTCTGTGATCCTGCCCCCACTTGTGATTTAACCCCTTGCGTCCTCCGGCAGGGCTTCCTGGTCAGCGTCCTGTACTGCTTCATCAACAAGGAGGTAGGGACGGCCTCGGCTCGCCGCCCGCGCCCTCTGGCGGCCGCACAGGGAATGGCCGGGAACGCAGGGAATGTTCTGAGCGCCGTCGCATTGCAGGTACAGTCGGAGATCCGCCGCTGCTGGCACCGCTGCCGCCTGCGCCACAGCCTTGGGGAGGAACAGCGCCAGCCACCGGAGCGCGCCTCCAGGCCCCTGCCCTTGGACTCAGGCCCCTGCCGGGTTGCCGCTGACGGTGCCCGGTCCTTGGGGACCCTGCCGGGGTCTGGGGATGAGGCCAGCCGGGTCTTGGAAAGCTACTGCTAGGCAGTGGAGATCCTGTGTCCGTTTTAGCACGTATTCATTGAGCACCTGCCGTGTACCAGGCCCAGTGTGGAGGGCGCTAGAGAAATTGGGGTGTAGTGGGAGGGGGAAAACAGAAGACAAAGTCCCCGTTCTTCTAGAGTTCACAGTTCACAACTGAGGGGGGTGAGCAGCAAAGACAAAACAAGTTATACATACACTGTGGAACTGGCTAAAGAAGAACAATTAAAGGGAGCCTAGGGTGGCAGGAGGGCATCTCCAAGGAGGTGACACTTAAGCCATACCTGCAAGAGGTGAAGAAGGCTGCTTTGGGAAGAGGATTCTAGGCAGAAGCAGCAGCATCCGCAAAGGCCTTGAGGCAAGAAAGAACTCAGCCATGCATGAGGAACAGACAGGTGGCCTGCATGGCTGGAGTGGGATGAATCTGGGCCAAGAGATGTGGGGAGAGAGAAGCAGGCAAGGGCATTGAAGATTCCTAGCAGCAGCGTCTCCTGGGCTAATGTTTTTTTTTCTTTTTTCTTTTTTCTGGGCTAATGTTTTAAGCAGATCCTCTGTCTGCTATGTGAGGGAACAGATTATTAGGGGCAGGAGTGGCAGCTTCAGAAGCATGTGAAGTAGTTGGGCTCTGGCACTATTTTAAAGGTAGAGCTGAGGATTTGCTGATGTTTTGCATGAGGGAAGTGCAGCAAGAGAAGTCAAAGAAGACTCCTAGGTTTGGGATGGTGGAGAGAGAGGGAGATGATGTTCAGTGGGGGTTGAGCCAAGAGTGTTCTTTGGACATGCTGGGCTGGGAAAAATGCCCTGGAGCTCACAGGACAGGTGAGAGATGGAAAGAGAAATGTGAGCAGCACTGGGGGCCAGAAAGGACTTCGTGTGCAGACTAAACATGAGCCATTCAAGGCAGGCCTCAGAGCTGCAACTAGGACAGACCACTGCCGGCTGCGGGTATGGACGCACCTCTCCACCCTCCTGGGCAGCCCTTGGAGACTGGGAGAAATAGGGAGAAACCGACAGCCTGTGTCTGGACCACCTGTACACACACAAGACCCTCACTCCTAAATCCTTCCCCCACTTAGAACTGCACTTAGATTTAGTTAGTACCTGGATGTTATTTCCCTTGGGGTCCCCAGTCCCCTGGACAGATGTGCCCCACAGCAGCTTAACAGAGTCCTTCTTCATAGGTTTGGGGTGTGTGTGTGTGTGTGGTGCTAAGGTAGGGGCCTTGTAAATAAAGCATGAGAAATAGCTGTACTTTTTTTGCGTATGAGAGGAGGGTCAATCTTCTCCCCTAGGTCATCAAGAGAAATGAGGGGTGGGCTGTGTGCTTGTGGTAGCCTTGCAACCCCTTCAGTCATGTGTTGCCACAAGAACAGGGACATTACACCACCACTGTCCCCCATGCCTAAGAGAAATCCTGATTGGGACTGTTCATGTGATTTCCTGATACTTTACTATTTGCAATGTATACAATTAAAATATTGTGTGTGTGCCAAACAATTCTGAGGGCTGCTTCTCTAAAAGATAGTATAGGAATAGTAAGGCTGCAGAAACCAGCCTGGTTCAAACTTCACTTGGCTACTTATTCACTGGGTGACTTGGGAAACATTCCCAGCCTGTGCCTCGGTTTCCACTTCTGGCAAGCGAGTAGTGATGGTACCTATATTCTACGGTTGCCTGAGATTCCAGTGAGTTATTCTTAGGATACTTCCTGGTGCACGGTGCATGCTTTTCCTGCATTCTGTTTTTGTTTTCACCCAATGACAACTAGGCAGGGGTGGGTGAAGATGTGAGGAAATTCAGACTGATGCCAGGCAGGGTGCCTGAGGCTGGAACTTTGCTGCCAGGTTGCAGGGCAGGGAAAAATCCCATTTCCTGGGGGAGGATAAGTCAACAAGAAGGGGAAGCAGGGCAAGGATCTGGATCTGAACCCAGGACTGTGATTGCAGGGCTTGTGCTATCCCAGCTCCTGTACAAGAATTGAATCCTTGCAGGGTGGAGAGTGGGGCAGGAGTATCTCCTGCAGCAGCACCACTACTGCCACATCACAGATAACTTGGCTCCATCATTTCTTGAGTGACCCTGGGCAAGGCACTTGCTCTCTCTGGGTCTCAGCTGTCTCACCCATAAAATCAGATAGCTCTAGTATCTACCCACCAGATAACTGTTCTCATTAGATGTGAGCCACTCAGTAAACGTGCATCTTTATAACCTCATAGCTGTTGCCCTATGTCAAGCCTTCTCCTACAGGGTCCCTTGCTCTGTCACTTACGGACTCATGGACTAACTCAGGATGTGCTTTCACAACTCAGTGTATCAGACGTCTCATTTTTTCTGAGGCCTGCAAACCCCTGCACCCACCTAGTATTTGGTCTTATTTGGGGAACAAAGCAAGAGATGCAGGTAGAGACAGAACACAGAGACATGGGTGGGGGAGAGCACGATGTGTGCGAATCAGAGCAAGACAACGATCTTCCTTATACCCCCACAATAAGTGAGCCCCCCTGTCCTACCTCTATCTCCATATGTGTCAGAAAATTTCTCCCAGGGGTAATTAAGTTGTAACTTGTGGGCAGTGGAGCTCAGGGTTAAGCCCCAGGCTCTGGCACAGGGGAGGTTTGAATTATACCATCACCGCTTCCTGGCTGGATCCCCTCCGGGAAATGCTCTCTCCTTTCTGTACCTCAGTTCCCTCCTCTGGCAATGGAGGTCATAATGAACAGTGTCTGCTCACAGTGTCTGCTCAGCACAGAGGAAAGGGCCTGGCACCCTAACAGCTGGCAGGTGTTAGTGGCAATCACTACCACTGTTTGGGTACCGACTACTCTAACTATATCCTCCTCCTCCTCTCAGTGAGGGGCTGGTCAGGGGTCTCCTGGGTACTGCTGTGTCCCCAGCACTGCAGCCAGACCTCAACTTATTGAGAGAGAGGCAGAGGAAGGGAAAAGAGACACAGCGATGAGAAGCTAGAAAAGATTAAGAAGGGAAAGAGAGCCCTCTGTATCCAACCCATTCACTTCACAGATGGGGAAAAAGAGGCCTGGGGAGGGGCAGAGACAGGGCCTCTTCACGGGATCAGAGAAGTCTGCACCCTAGCACCTGGCCCCACACCCAGCTGCCTCCCTTCCCCAAGCCTGTCCCTGTCACAAGGCTCTGGGAACAGACAGATGCCACTAGACAAAACCCAGGACTTTATTATTCCCATTACAAAGGGCAGGTCTTCGCAGGAGGGAGCAAATTCTGACGGCGGGGAGGAGGCCGCTACTTGCCAGCGATGAGCGGGTTCCGCAGGACCACAATGACGGAGTCCCCACGCAGGAACATCTTGGAGATGTAGCGGTCCTTGTTGACTGGCTTGGACTTCTTCTTGCCCTTGCCGCTCTTGGGGACCTCGGTCCACATCTCCTTCACATTCTCCAGCACCATGTTGCAGTGCCTAGGGGTAGAGGGCAGGCACCAGGAGTGAGGGGGAAGCCTTCTGCCCACCCCTCTTCCAGCAGCTCACATGGGATGAAGGTGTGGGCCTGGGACAAGGACAGCCAGGGACCCCCCACACCACCTCTGCCAGTCTTCAGGTTGAGGCTTGGCCAAAGGACTTCACTCCTCTGTGCCTCAATGTCCTGCTTTCTGACATGGAGTCATTCACAGTGCCTCCCTCATAGGGCTGCTGTGAAGATAAATTAACCAATACAGCATTCTTGCAAAGACTTAGAAGAGGGCCTGGCCCAGGGGAAAGGTAAGCAAAATGGGTCTGCTTGTGCTTCTCAACTCCAAGTACTTCTGAAAGCATCAGCAAAGGAACTGCTGCTATTTGTGGAGCCAGAGGCCCCTGGGGCCTATGGAGGTACGTGATGCCTCCGCCGCAGTTGTGCTTGGTCCCTATCTCCTCAGGGTGCCAGGTGGACACGTTTGAGGACAGTACAGATTAGCCCACTCAGCAAGCACCTGCAATGAATACAGCAGTGAAGCTGACAGATGCAATCCCTGCCCTGATGGGATGTGAGGAGAGAAGAATGCTAAGCAAGTAAACAGATGGATCTGATACACTGTCAGATTACAACCCCTGCTATGAAGAAAAATTAAAGCCAGGTGAAGGGATAGAAAGATAGAAGGAAATGTTACTGAGTGGCAAGAAAAATAAAGTATTTAAGAGTGGGGAAGCTCTGTGCCTTGCTGTGGAGTAATATACACGAGAGACTGTTGAGTAACAAAACCAAATATGCAAGTGATCTTTTGAAGGGAAGAAAGGGGGTAGGAGAAGCATCTATACTGCCTGCCTCCTTTTGCTTTGTACAGTACAGAATCCTGGAAGACACTTGGAGGCCGGGGACAAGCTGCATGGAATGTTATCATTGGACTGCTATTACTGTTTTTGGAATCCTGTGAATACATTAGCAATTCAGAGAAAAATAAGCTTAAAAAAAAATGAAGTAGCATACCCACGTGGAAACATTCCAAGGCATGTTGTCAGGTGAAAAAGTTGAGGTCTAAAACTGTGTGGTTTGCTATTAGCAGTGATTTAAAATAAAGCATCCTCTTGTGTCTGTCGGTCTGATGTCATGTGAGGGGACCTGAGGAATTTGCCGTGGAAGGATTCCTGGGGAGGGCAACTGACTGACAGGGAGAAAAAGACTTGTTCCTCATTGAGCACGTTCGTTTCTTTTGAATTTTGCCTCAACTGCATGCACTGCTCACTCAAGAAAGGAACATAATTAATACAATAAGTAACAGGGTTAAGAATGCCTTAGCTGACCTGCAGGGATGTTCACAGATCACTGAAAAGTGCGAAAAACAAGATGCAGAGTAGCACATGGAAGATTCTATCTTAAAAACAATTACATTTATGATATGACAACATGTCAATTCCACCTCCATAAAGCTGTTAGCTGGGGACCCGGGTGGCTCAGTAGCTGAGCATCTGCCTTTGGCTTGGGTCGTTATCCTGGGGTGCTGGGATCAAGTCCTGCATGGGGCTCCCCATGAGGAGTGTGGTTCTCCTTCTACCAATGTCTCTATTTCTCTGTCTCTCATGAATAAACAAAATCTTAAAAAAAAAATAAAAAATAAAGCTGTTATTTAACACCACAAAGAAGCCCGTGTGTGTGTGTGTGTGTGTGTGTGTGTGTTTGAGCATGAGTGAGTGAATTGTGGCAGGATACACATTAGGGTGGGAAGCTGATGTGGGGGTATGAGGAAGAACTGGGGGAAAGTCCTCTTAAAAAAATGTGGGGGGGGGCACCTGGGTGGTACAGTTGGTTGAATGTCTGACTCTTGGTTTTGGCTTGGGTCATGATCTCAGGTCATGAGAGTGAGCCCCACATCAGGCTCCTGTTCAGCATAGTCTCCTTGGAACTCTTCCTCTCTGCCCCTTCCCCCCAAAATAAATGAAATAATCTTTAGAAAGATGTGGACAGGGGATCCCTGGGTGGCGCAGCGGTTTGGCGCCTGCCTTTGGCCCAGGGCGCGATCCTGGAGACCCGGGATCGAGTCCCACGTCGGGTTCCCGGTGCATGGAGCCTGCTTCTCCCTCTGCCTGTGTCTCTGCCTCTCTCTCTCTCTCTGTATGACTATCATAAATAAATAATAATAATAAAAAAAATTAAAAAAAAAAAAAAAAAAGATGTGGACACACAAATGTATATGAATAAACCACTACCTATTGTGCTCTTACTAAGCACCCAGGTGCCCTCTTCTAAGCAGTAAGCCAGTAATTCTCACTACATCTCACCCCCAGAAGGAAAACACTAGTATCACCTCCAGCTTGCAAAGCAGGACACTGGAGCAGTGGGATGATGTTTTAGAAGTGGCACAGCCCTGTTCAAATCTAGGTCTATCTGCCTTTTTGGGCCCAATACTTCCTGTTCTCACTCTTACTCTCCTCGAGAAGAAACCGAGGCTCCGAGTGAAAAGACTTATTCATGGTCATGTAACAGCTTGTGGCAACATTCTAGACTTACACTTCGCCATACCACATCCCAAATGCTAACTGAAGGCTGCAGGTTTTATGTTTATTGAGCATTTATCATGTTAGCTACTGAGCCAAGTACCCTTCCTACAGAAATATTTAATCCTCACAACTGTTCTACGAGGGGTATTTTTATGACGCACAGTTTGCAGACAAGGACGCTGAGGCCGAGAGAGGAAAAACCACTTGTTGTTCCTTCTGGCTGAAACACTCAGACCCTGGCTTGCTCCTTCATTGTATTTAGGTGTGTTCATCATGGTCTCTTCCTATGGGACCCCTTGCGTTACCGTCTAGGACAACACCTCCTTCCCAGCACTCCACACTCTCACCTGCCTTTACTTTTCTTATGACACATTGTTTGTGTCCTTGCTGTTGGTTTCCCTACCTACAGCATAAGCTCTCTTAAGTATAGGAGTCCTCTTTCAGTCATTGCTATGTCTCTGGAGCCTAAAAAAAGTACTGGGCATGGTACTTTTATTTTTTTCTTTTGGGGCATGGTACTTTATATCGTAACTGCAAAACCTGATTAATAAGAGCTTCCTGGTGCCAGATGCTGTACTTCTAATGATTGTATTACACATCACATGTATTAAGTCACTGAATCTCTGCAATCACCAGAATTACTGCCATTGAATGGAAGAGATAAAGTTACTTGCTGAAGGTTTCATGGCTGCTAAGAGGCAGAGTCGAGATACAAACCCAGGAAGCCTGGCTCCCAAGTACATGCCCATCACTACTGTCCTGCACAGCTGGAAGGACAACAAGACACCGTTGCACTTTGAGGTCTGAATATGCTTATGCCCCAGGACTCTGAAAACCTTGTATTTGGGTTCCTCACACTGGAACTGTGTCTGCATTTCCAAGCCTGGACAGAACACCTTCCAGGACCCAGGTGCTCACCTGTCGAAGGCCTTCACACGGCCCAGGAGCTTCTTGTTGTTGCGGCAGTTGATAAGCACCTGGGTGTTGTTCTTGACTGACTGTGTGAGCACAGAGAGCGGACCCGTGTTAAACTCTTCCTCCTCCCGCTTCTGTAGCTCCTCTGGGGTCATCTCACTCTTGGGTTTGTTGAGGAGGCTCCTGAGGGGCAAGCATGGAACCCGTAGGTGAGAGGCCCAGAGCTGGAGCGTGGGTGGTCACATGGTCTCCCCAGCCCACCCACCCCCCTGCTCAGTCCCTCTTGCATGGCATCACCAGCTGGATGCTGAATAGACATTTCCAACCGTATACATCCTCAGTTGAGCTCCAGATCTCCCACTCAAACCTACTCTTTCCACAGCCTTCCTCATCTCCATCATTCTAGTTCCTTGAGCAGAAACCCTGATATCAACTTGACTCTTCTCTCTCACATCCTACATTCAATGTCAGCAAATTCTGTCGTCTGCCTCTAAAATATACCCAAAATCTGTTTCTTACCATGGCCTAAACCTTTATCATCTCTCTCCTGAGAGCCTTACTTGTCTCCCTACCTCAGCCCATGCCCCGGACCGTCTGTTCTCCACAGCAGTCCCAGAGGTTGTATCAAAACCTAAGTCATATCATTTCACTCTTCGAAACCCTCCCATGGCTCCCATCTCTGTGTAAAAAGTAAAACCCAAAGTTTTTACAATGCCTGGCATCTTCTCATCCTTCTTTGTTCCAGCCAGTGGCCTTGAAGGTGGTCCTTTAAGATATTAGGCAAGGGGCGCCTGGGTAGCTCAGTGACTGAGCATGTGCTTTCCGCTAAGATTCTGACCCGAGGCGGGAGGGGGGGAATCCCTGGGTGGCTCAGCGGTTTAGCGCCTGCCTTTGGCCCAGGGCGCGATCCTGGAGTCCCGGGATCAAGTCCCACATCAGGCTCCCGGCATGGGGCCTGCTTCTCCCTCTGCCTGTGTCTCTGCCTCTCTCTCTCCCTATGTCTATCATGAATAAATAAATAAAATCTTAAAAAAAAAAAAAAAAAAAAAAGATCCTGACCCAGGGATGCTGGGATCTAGTCCCACATCGGGCTCCCTGTGGGGATACTGCCTCTCTGTGTCTCTCACAAGTAAATAAAATCTTTAAAAAATATATAAGATATTAGACAAACTTTCACCTTGGGCATCTCCATTCGTTTTCCCTCTGCCTGGATACCTCCCCAGGTATCTTTGTGGTTCTCAGGTTCTTCAGGTCTCTGCTCAACTGCTGCCTTCTCAATGTGTCCTGCACTGGTTATTGAGTTACTTTCTCTCAAAACGAGTACTCCCCATTGTTTGGATCCTGCTCTTTTGCTTCTTTACTCACTTAGCTCTGATCACCTAACACACGCCACACACTTTACATTTTTATCACCGGTGTGTTCATTGTCTGCCTTTTCCCACACCCATAAGCTGCAGCAGGGCATTTTTCTTGCGGGATGGGGGTCGCAGTCACAGATGTATCTCACGTAGTTAAAGCAGTGCCTAATACGTGAGTGCTGAATGAATACCAAATCAGGAAAATCATTAAGGCGATTCGTGAGCCGAAAAAGTCGCGAATGAGGTGAACTTCTCCAGCTCAAATTGTACGGGTAAGTCCCGTACCTCAAACAGTTATTTTTAAAACTCCGCACTCCCGTTTCCCAGGTTCTTTGCTTCCCCTTAAAATCCATTTCAACGAGACTCATTATCTGGGAAATCCCGGCTCATTAAATGATCAAGTGCCTTCCCTCGAACTCAGGACCCGTCAAAGGCCCCATGCCCATCCTCAAACTCGTCAGAACGGTGCGTACTTTACCCCTAAAATCTCTGCCTCCGATCCCGCCTCGCCCACCACCGGCAAACGGCCACATCTACGCCCTCGACCCCACTCCCGCCGGGCCTCACATGGTGGTAGCGGCTGCGCTCGCAGATCAGCTCCGTCTTCCCCGCGTTGCTCCTGCCTCTGAAGAGAGGGCTACAGGCGGGACTTCCGTTTCCTGTGGCCCACTTCCGTCGGCGCCTGCGCAATCCCAACCTGCACGGTGTGGGCGAGGCCTGTTGCCGTGGCAATCCGCGCCGGCCCCGCGCAGACGTGGAGTAGAAGCACTGCGTAGTAGTTCAGGGTCTTTCAGGACCATATGGAGAGAAGACAATGGAGACAAGAATAAAGCGGGTCCGACTCAAATCGTTTCGTTGTAGAGCGGCACAAGTTGAAGAAGGGACAGGACACGGCATTCCAAAAGCCCGCCGGCTCCGCCCTCGGGGGCGCGGCCTCCGTGTGGCCAATCGGCTCCTCGCTTCTGGGACGGACACCGCCCCTTTTCCATCGGTGTCGGTTCGTTTACGTGTCTATTGATCTTTCCGACTTCGAGTAACCAATCCTTTGCCTTCCTACGGGAGGGGCGGAGACCTGCTCCTAGGTCCAACGTTTTTCAGGATCAAACATTGCTCATTGGCTTCCGTTCCTCCGCTGAGGCGGAGCCTCTCCCTTTCGCTCTACCCTTTTGGGTTGTGCAACCCTCAGGGGAACCAACCCCAAAGCCCCAGGGAGACAGGAAGGCGTGTTCTCAGAGTGAGAGTCGCCATTGGTTTCACTGACCGAGGGTGGGTGGGATGGTGCAGCCGCTCTTCGTGTTCATTGGTTCGGTGATTCCATGGGGTGGGATTTGGCTGGGCCTAAACTATCCGCGGTCCGGGACCGGTTTCGGGGCGAAGCTGCCATGCCTTCCGGGGGCCGCGGGCGGTCCCGGCTACGGCTCGGGGAACGTGGCCTCTTGGAGCCGCCCTCCCCGCCCAAGCGCCGCCTGCTCCCGCGGGCGCACTTCTTGCCTCTGCTTCTGCTGGCCCTGGCCCTGGCTTCGGCGACCTACACCATCTGGAGCGGCTGGCACCGCCAGACTGAGGAGCTGCCGCGGGGCCGGGAGCTGCGGGTGAGGCCCGGCAGGGGCACGGGCACCGCGGGAGCCCTCATTCCCCGCCTCCCCTTCCCTGAGGTCTCAGGTTGACGTGGCTGTGTCGTCTGGCCCAAGCTGCAGGTGCTGCGGTCTCCGTCGTTAGAGCGCATGCCCGTTGCTAACGAACTGAGGCTTTGGGCTTGTTCTGTAATAGGTGGTTCTACATAAGAGGAAGAGTCTGCAGTAGTAACACTGGGAGTTCTGGGTTCCAATCTGAAAGTCAGCTATTTGGAAGAGTCCCTTCCTCTCTCTCGGCCTCGATTTCCCCATCAGGATTGAGGTGGGCTGGACCTGGTGGGTTTAGAGGGACTTTCCTTAGCCTAGGATTTCTTCTGGAAACCTCCGATGCTGGAGGTTCGAATTAGGAAGAAGAACCGGGGCTTCTTAGGGGCGATGGCGTCCGGGTTAGGGTTGGAATGGGGGTTGCCCTCACGTTCGGTTCTTCTCTTCCTTCTCCTTGCTCCCTCCTCCTAAGGGCCGCTTGATCGGAAGCCTCTCCGAAGCCCGGCTGCGGCGGGTGGTGGGGCAACTGGACCCACACCGTCTCTGGAACACTTATCTGCGCCCCCTGCTGGTTGTGCGGACCCCGGGCAGCCCCGGCAATCTCCAAGTCAGAAAGGTAAAGGGCTCCACCTCCCACCTCTGACCCAGCAGCCTGCCAGGGAATTGGAACTAGGCATTCTTTTTTTTTTTTTTTTTAAGATTGTATTTGTTTTCTCATGAGAGACACAGAGACATGGGCAGAGGGAGAAGCAGGCTCCCTGCGGGGAACCGGATGCCGGGGCTCAATCCTAGGATCCCAGGATCAGGACCTGAGCCAAAGGCAGAGGCCCAACCACAGAGCCACACAGGTGGAAATAAGCATTCTGCCCCAAATCCCCCAAGCAGCTAAGACCCCCAGCTGAGGCTCTGACTGGAGCTAATCGGAATCTAGAATCCCACCTTGGTAACCACAACTGTATTGCCCTCTGTATGGCCCCCAAAAGCTGAGAGTGTGCTAGGCAACAGCTCTATGGGGTGAGTACCAATGTAATCCTCACTCTGCATATGGAAACTGAGGAGCAGAACAGTTAGGCATTTTACCCAAATCCCACAGCTAATAAATGGTATACCTAGGGTTTCAACCCAAACTTCAGGTTGATTCCACAGCTGGCACAAGAACATCTCTATATTGCCTCCCAGAAAGCATCCAGTCATTTGAATACTTACCCTCTGAGTTCAAATCCCACATCAGGGATCCCTGGGTGGCGCAGCGGTTTGGCGCCTGCCTTTGGCCCAGGGCGCGATCCTGGGGCCCCGGGATTGAATCCCACATTGGGCTCCTGGTGCATGGAGCCTGCTTCTCCCTCCGCCTATGTCTCTGCCTCTCTCTCTGTGACTATCATAAAAAAAAAAAAAAAAAAAAAAAAAAAAAAATCCCACATCAGCCACTTGGAGTGTGACCTTGGACTAATTTCTTAACCTTCTGTGCCTTAGTTTCCTTATCTGTGAAATGGAGCCATTGACAGTCCTCACTCCTATAGAGCTCCTAGAACAGGGCTTTGGCACACAGTTAGTGATTTGAAGGGTGAGCTGGGATTATCTTGGCATCGAGCTGCAGAGTCACAGCACACCTGGCATTCTGTAGGGTCTCAGCAAAAGCATGTCAAGGGAATGACTGAAACCAAAGTGGGGATTATGAGTCAGCCCAACTACTGTGCATGGCTCAGGTCACATGGCTCTTTTCCTGACCTCCTCCCCAGTCCCCACCCATCCTCCCACCTCTCTCCTGCCACTAGTTCCTGGAGGCTACACTACGGACCCTGACGGCAGGCTGGCATGTGGAACTGGACCCCTTCACAGCCTTGACACCCCTGGGGCCACTGGACTTTGGCAATGTGGTGGCCACGCTGGACCCAGGGGCTGCCCGTCACCTCACCCTTGCCTGCCATTATGATTCCAAGCTCTTCGCATCTGAGTCGGTTCCCTTTGTGGGGGCAACAGATTCGGCTGTACCTTGTGCCCTGCTGCTGGAGCTGGCTCAGGCCCTCGACAGGGAGTTGAGTAGGGCCAAGGAGCAGGTGAGGAATGAGGGAAGGTGTGGGGGGCTGGGGCTGCCTCTACCCTAGTCCAAGCCCCCATCCTTCCCTGCCTGGATATGTCTTCCTACCTCTGTTCCACACACGTAGTCACAGGGACTTTTCATCCCCTGAATGTCCAGTCCCAGCTCTCCTCTGCCCAATACCCTTCCATGGTTCCCACCTCATTGCAGGCATAAACCTTATGCCTTATAGTGGCCCTCATGGGGCCATGTAGATCCTTTGCGTTCATAACTCACAAGGATTACTCCCACCTGAGAGCATTTGCACCTGCTGTTTGCTCTGGCTAGAATGTTCTTTCAACAGATACCTTCCTGGCTAGAAATGTCACCCTTCATTCAAATGTCCTCTCTGATGTCACCCCCTCAGAGATGGTTTCCTATCCACCCTGAAGGAGCTCCCTGTCACTGTCCCAAGCATTGTGGTGCTTTATGTTGTTGCATTTGTCTGTCTTCCCAATAGGCAGGGTTTTTGCTGCTTTTGTCTTCTGCTGTATTCCCTGGGCCCAGAGGATTACCTGGCATAAGTTAGGATGTCAAGAGAAATGTGTGGAATGTATAAATGAAAGAAAACACAAATCTCCTTCTCCTGCTCAGGCCCCTTCCATGGCTCAAACCCCCTCTAACAAAGCCCAAGCTCCCTGCACTTGCTCATACCTTAGGCCTTTTCACAAAGCTCTCTAATCTGGCACCGGCACTTGGCCATGTTGCTTCTTGCCTGGGAACACCTTTCCCTCTGCCCCATTTCACCAGGCCAGCTCCCACTCACCTCCATACAGACATCCCTTCCTAGCCGACTCAACATGCTCCCCAACTCCCTTCCTTTTTTAGAACCCCATAGTTCTTTTAAATTTTATTTATTCATGAGAGACATAGAGAGGCAAAGACATAGGCAGAGGGAGAAGCAGGCTTCCTGCAGGGAGAGCCTGATGCAGGACTCGTTCCCGACCTGAGCCAAAGGCAGATGCTCAACCACTGAGCTACCCAGGTGCCCCTAGAATCCCATAGTTCTTGGAAGCATTCGTCCCATGTGCATTTCACTGTATGAGGACTCGTTGTGAGTCTGTCTCTTCTGCTAAATGAGCCTAAGGAGTAACAATAATAATCAGGGCTGACTCTTTTTGGTTACTCTATGTCAGGCACTATTCCAGGACCTGGATTCTCATCCTACTGTGTGATTAGAATTGTTATTAACCAAAAAAAAAAAAAAAAAAAAAGAATTGTTATTAACCCCATTTTGTCATCTGACACTTTGAGATGTTAGTCACTTACCCATAACTACTCAGCTATAAAGTGGCCGAGCCAGATTTGAACCCCAGTGGTCTGGTTCAGAGTCTACACTTCTGGCCACCATGTTCTATGAGTGAGGACACCTAGTTTGCCCTATTCAGTGGTGCAAGTGGGCAGGAAGGTGGACTGGTTGAGGCTGAGGCCTGGAACCAAGCTGGCCCTGACCACCAGCTCCCACAGGAAGCCCCGGTGACTCTGCAGCTGCTCTTTTTGGATGGTGAAGAAGCACTGAAGGAGTGGGGACCCACCGACTCCCTCTATGGCTCCCGGCACCTGGCCCAGCTCATGGAGTCTGCACCCCACAGCCCGGGCCCCACCAGGATCCAGGCTATCGTAAGACCAGGGCCCCATTGGGTTCCGGTGAGGGAGGGAGTGGGCGATGCAAGGTTGCAACACCCCACCTGGACTCTCTCTCCCTAGGAGCTCTTCATGCTCCTTGATCTCCTGGGTGCCCCGAATCCAAACTTCTACAGTCACTTCCCTCATACAGCCCGCTGGTTCCATCGGCTGAGGAGCATCGGTAAGGGGGAAGGTGAAGGGGGGCACCTGCTTTCTGAGGGGTCATCCAGACTGCCCTCTACCTCCTGAGGCACTAGGGCAGAAACATAAAGATCCCATGGCAATCAGGTGTCGTGATTACACACAGGCTCTGGGGTCCAGTAGCCCTGGGTTTGAATTCTGGCTCCGCCTCTTACCGGCATGTGAACCTGGGCAAGTGGCTTCATTCATCTCTGAGCCTCCATTTCCAATCTGTAAAATGGGCATGATAGTAACAATAATAGAGGTATCTCCCTCCTGGCTCAGAGAGAATAGAGGAAACTGGGAATACAGCCTGTAGTAGGGCTAACTACCTCCTTTTGGGGGACTATCAGTGCTTTACCCCAAGCCTCCTGCCAGGCCCTGATCTGTGAGCAGGGGAACTTTTGACCTTGAGGTGCTGACCTTTGCTCTCTAATCCCCACCACCTGCAGAGAAGCGCCTTCACCGCATGAACCTGCTGCAGTCTCATCCCCAGGAAGTGATGTACTTCCAGCCCGGGGAGCCCCCTGGTTCTGTGGAAGATGACCACATCCCCTTCCTCCACCGAGGTACTTGCTATGGGGGGGAGGGGTGGAAGGTAGGTGGGGGGCGTCCAAGGGAAGTTCAGGTAGGACCTGGCCCTGACGGCTTCCCAGGGTTGGGGACTGGTGATAAGTGCCTGAACTTTTCTTTGCCTTATCTTTCTCATCTGTAAAATGGGGATGCTAATAGCTCCTATCTCAGAGTTGTTGAGGGGATCGAATGAGCTCATATACTTAAAGACGTTACTTGCACAGTACCCGGCACACAGTAAGCATTCAAAGAATGTTAGCTACTACTGTCAGTGCCTCCATGACCCCAGATTCCAGTACTTGGCTTTTAAGGTCCTGGCAGCCCAGCAGAATCACCTGAGGAGCTTCGAGAAATGCTCAGTTGCATTTCAGGCCTGCTAAACCACACTCTTGGGTCTCTGCGTTATTTTCACCAAACTTCCAGATGATTGTGTTGCACAACCAGGACTGAAGACCTCTGGTAGAGGGGTTCAGAACATAGGTTTTAGAATCAGACAGGGTTGGGTTCTAGTGTCTGCCACTTACCATTGGCTGACCTACAGCAGATTACTCAGGCTCTCTGGTTCTGTCTCCTGTGTTTCTTCTGGAAAACACACCTGTATGTGGATATTCATAATCATGGGGTTGGGAGGATTGAATGAGATTAGGTACATAGAATGCTTTCTCATGCAGTACATGTCATAATATAGTAAGTGCTAAAAATTGCTTTTTAAATTTTTACTCTCGGGATGCCTGGGTGGCTTAGCAGTTGAGTGTTTGCCTTTGGCTTGGGGCGTGATCCCGGAGTCCTGAGATTGAGTCCCACATGGGACTTCCTGCATGGGGCCTGCTTCTCCCTCTGCCTATGTCTCTGTCCCTTTCTCTGTGTCTCTCATGAATAAAATCTTTAAAAATAAAAAATAAATTTTACTGATTTACTTATTCAACAAATATGCCATTCCTGACAGTGCCTTCTTTATTGATTCTTTCAGTGATTATTTCCCAACGTAGGTCCTGGGCCAGGTGTCAGCAGTCCAGTAATGGGCCATAATCTGCCTGGGTCCTGTCCAGTGGTGGGACAGACATTTAGCGAATCTTGACACACACAGAGGGAAGTGCTCCAAGGACAGGGAAGCCATCTTAGTGCAGGGATTAGGATCACAGACTTTGGAGATAGGTGGCCTGGGTTCAAATTCTCACTGTGCTGTTTGCTAGAGGCAGGGCCTCAGGCAAATCACTCTGCCCGCCTCTGTGCTTCAGTGTCCTCATCTATAAAATAGGGATAAATGTAGGATATATATTTTAAGATTTTTATTTATTTATTCATGAGAGACAGAGAGACAGAGGCAGACTCCCCTCAGAGTGGGGAGTCAAATGTGGGACTTGATCCCAGGATCCCAGGATCCCAACTTGAGCTGAAGGCAGACGTTTAACTGACTGAGCCACTCAGACGCCCTATATAGGACTATTGTAAAGGATTACTGTATGGGTAAAATTGTGTGTGGAGGTGTGTGTGGCCTTAGATGAAGGCCTGGAATAAAACTATGTATGACAGAAGTGCAAGCTAAGGGTGCCTGGCTGGCTTAGTCAGTAGATCTTGGGGTTGTAAGTTTGAGCTCCACATGGGGCATAGAAGTTATTTAAAAAAACAAAAATTTTTTAAAGGTGCAAGCTATAAATAAAGAAGAGAAAAAGAGCCTATGATATACCTGGCAATATGATGTCAAAGACCTCTTTCCCTTCTGGTCTTTTGCATAATCCATTAGGTTTTGAGTTTCTACAATTTGTGTGTGAGAACAATAGATATACTGGATATATCTTTTTAAAAAACTAACATGTTGCCCTCACATGCTTAAAATCATCATTCAGGGTTCTTCACATGCCAGGACAGAGTATCTTCAGGGTGGGGCTGAGGCAAGTTTACCCAGGCACAGATCTGACCAAGCCTCCCCTCTCCCCTACAGGGGTCCCTGTGCTCCACCTCATCTCCATGCCCTTCCCCTCCGTCTGGCACACCCCCGATGACTCTGAGGCCAACCTGCACCCACCCACCGTACACAATCTGAGCCGCATCCTCGCCGTGTTCCTGGCCGAATATCTGGGGCTCTAGCCTCCTTGGCTGATTCAGAAGGAGCAGTGCCCAGCCAGGACGCACCAAGGACACTTGGAACCAGTGGAGCTCAGGCCAGGCTGCCTGGGATATGCTGAATAATCCTTTTTTTTTTTTTTTTTGGTTCCACTTGTGCAATGATTGGAAGACCCTCTTTCCTTTGGCTCTTTCAAGCTGTCACTCTTCAAAGACACAAAAGAGACGAGACCACTGTGAGGGTGACAGCCAAAGGAGTAAGAACTTAGACCCTGTCCTGAAGGAAGCTCTTGGTGTGAAGGTTTGCAAGGGGTCAATGCTGCTGTTTTATAGTTAGCACATCTTGGACTGGCATCTGGGGCAGCAATACCACCCCACCAAATGAATTCTCTGTGGCTTATGGTTTAATGTCCACAGATTGCTGTGTGGTGTCCACAGGGGATGTGCTGGTAAGCAGGAACAGAGGAGGTAGAAGCCAATAGTTGGGAACTCGAGTCTGTCAGACCCAAGAGCAATAAACCAGTGTTTCTGTGAAACATATTCTACAGAATTAGCATAACTAGGTGTTTTGTGAAAAGGGGGATCAAATATGCGGGGTGAGACATTAAATGAGTTTCTTCATTGCACAATGTGAATTTTCAAGTGTAAGACAATTAATGCAGTGTTGTTTCCCCAAAGCATTTCCCCCACGGAACCCCTTTATTGGGAACTTCATAGAACTAGGGTACCACAAAGGATACTTTGGGAAACACTGGGTTGTGACAGTTTGAGTGTGTTCACAGAAAGAATGAGTAAGATGGATTCATTGCCAACTAGTTCTACCAAACCATTCTTTCCCTTTCAGTTGTGGGCATAGGCGTATGAGATGGTGGATGTCACTGCAACCCCAGTGATGGCTTTGAGGAAGTATTTCCCACCCCAGCTCATGTTCAGACTCACCTGGGGTGCTTATTAAAAAAATGCAGACTCCTAGGTTTCACCCCAGACCTGCTGAATCAGAACTCCAGGGAGGGGCTAGGACTCTAATGAGCACCTGAGGGAGTCTCCTGATCAGTGAAGTTGGGGAGATGATGTCCATAAGAATAGAGTGGCATGTTCCCTGCGATTTAGCAAACCTACTCAAAAGAAAACCATAAAAGGGAGGGCACCTAGGAAGGGAGACCTCTGCTGGGCTCTGTGCCTGCCAATTTTGTGACTCTGCTGGAGCCCTGGTAGGTTAACAGGGAGACCATGTAGTCTCTGTCCAAGTCCTGAGGTAGGTACAATTTCTGTTCTTTTGCAAAGGTGGGTAGGGCTGAGAATTACGATCCAGTTGTTTACAGCACCCATATGCTCACCCACACCTGGGCTCCTGATACCATGTCCCATCTCCCAGAGATCACCTGTGCTGGACCAACAGATGGTTGGCAAAAAGTAGCTCCTCCTGAGATTTAATTGACTGCAAGCTAGAGTGGGGTTGGGGAGGGGCAGGGGGGTTGGGGGAGGCTAATGACCTCTTTGAGGGTGGAGGTGGCATGAGTCCTGAGTTGTTTTTTTTTTTAAGATTTAAAAATTTTTTTATTTATTTATTCATGATAGACATAGAGAGAGAGAGGCAGAGACACAGGTAGAGGGAGAAACAGGCTCCATGCCAGGAGCCCAATGTGGGACTCGATCCTGGGACTCCAGGATGAAGTCCTGGGCCAAAGGCAGGTGCCAAACCACTGAGCCACCCAGGGATCCCCGAGTCCCAAGTTTAGAACTAGAAATTGACAGACATCAACAGCCAGGGTGGCAAGGCTCTCAAACCACAGGAATGGTTCCTGTTTGTTTTTGTGTGGCAGGTGCAGTGCCAGACATGTGAAAGTACCCTCTCTCCCCTGAGCCTCACAGCCACCCTGAAAGTAGGTGAGACCATCACCTCTTGTGTTAAGAGACTGGGAACCACGTGTTGTTATGCCCCAGGCTTTCGGTGCATTCTTGCAAGACCTCCCAGTTGAGTATTGCACACCAGGCACCGGGGAAGGGGGCCTGATGCACACTTTTCCCCGGTGAATGTGGGGCAGGGATTGTTAGACCCATTCCATAGATGAGGCTGTTGGTGCTTGGCAGGGTGTTTTCCCCAATTTCCATCCATCCCCCAAACTTCGCACTCCAAAGAGGCCACTAGGTTTACCTGATAAACACAAAGGCTGAGCACACTCTAGGTGCCAGCATCTCACAAATCAATCTTAAAGGACTGTCGGGATTTCTCATTTTTCACTTGAAAAGATAGCTTCAGAGCAATTAATGGCTGTAGATCACATGGCTGGACACTTTCACTGCCAACATGTCTAGGTGCACTTTTTAAAAAAATTCATTCTAGAGCAGCCCAGGTGGCTCAACCTTTTTTTTTGTTTTTGTTTTTTTAATTTTTATTTATTTATGATAGTCACACAGAGAGAGAGAGAGAGGCAAGCTCCATGCACCAGGAGCCCAACGTGGGATTTGATCCCGGGTCTCCAGGATCACACCTTGGGCCAAAGGCAGGTGCCAAACCGCTGCACCACCCAGGGAGATCCCCTGGCTCAACGGTGTAACGCTGCCTTCAGCCCAGGGCCTGATCCTGGAGACCCAGGATCGAGTCCCACATCAGGCTCCCTGCATGGAGCCTGCTTCTCCCTCTGCCTGTGTCTCTGCCCCTCTCTGTCTCTCATCAATAAATAAAATCTTAAAAAAAAAAACATTCATTCTACTTATAACTCATTGGGTTTATCGGTGTCATTCATCAGTCTGAAATTCACAACCATCCTGTCTTGAAATATTATCTTTGCACCATTGTCTCTCCTGATTCTAGAAGGGCAATTGAATGTGTTAGTCTCACTCTATCCTTTGTAACATTCTTTCAGTTTTTTTTTTTTTTTCTTTTGGTTTGTTTCTGCCTCTGCTACTTTTTGGACCTAGCTCTAGAGCTAGGTCCAAAAAGCTAGATTTTCAATAAATCTTTTTTTCACTTGTGTCTTGTTTACTTTTGAGGCCAAGCACTGAATTTTTACTTTAGGTTATTGTGTCTGTGGCTTTTTTCCTTTCCCATCTGCTAGGCCATTATCTAGTTCTGGGTTGCTTGCAGAGATTTCCAAGCTCTTGTACACGTTTGCCCTGCTAGCCAAAAGCAGAGCAATCCAGCGGTGGCTGGGTGGTTCAGTCAGCTAAGTGTCTGCCTTCAGCTCAGGTCATGATCCCAGGGTCAGGCTCCCTGCTCAGTGGGGAGTTTGCTTCTTCCTCTTTGCCCCTCTTCCCTGCTCATGCTCTCAACTAAATAAAATCAAAGAAAAGAAAAGAAAAGAAAAGAAAAGAAAAGAAAAGAAAAGAAAAGAAAAGAAAGAAAAAGAAAAGAATAGAAAAGAAAAGAAAGAGAAAAGAAAAGAAAAGAAAAAGCAGAGCAACCCTATGGAATCTTTCATAAACTGTAAAGAGTATTCTCTGATTTCCAAAAGTTTGTGTCACGCCACTGCACTTTCACAAAAGACCTACCTTAGTACATGATCTAAGAGAGAGATCTAAAGAGGATTTTCACTTTTATGAAAAAAGCTATTTCCGTATTAAGGTACGTCTTCTATAAAAGAGAAAAGCGGTGTAATTTGAGTTTCTGGAAAGTTGGGGAAACCCATATTTTAATCTGTGACTGATGGGTTCACCATTCGAAGTCCCTGTGAGTCGTCTTTCGTTCTGTTGTCTCTGCTGATTCTTGCTTGTGCTGCTTTATTTCCATACATGTTTGATCACTTAACCATACTCATTGTCTGAAAAATCATTTGTGGGGCTTCTAGAAGACAGGTCCTTAACCTGGAGGATTTCTGTTTGTGTTTGCCAGACAGCCGAGCTTAGAAGTACCCTGGAACACACCGATGATGCCACAAACCTGAGCCTAGGGTCAGCCTGTGTCCACACATTCTCAGGGTCCACTTTCTCCCTCCTTTGGTCTTGTGTCCTCGCAGTTTAGAACATCTTCTCTGCAGTCTTCTGGGTCATAATCCTTACCTGAGCTTGTAGTCTGGTGGGATCCCAGCTCCTATTAGATTTCCCACCTTGGGGGAATCCCCCACCTTGGCCTTGACTTCCCCCTGCTTGTTCCATTAAGACTACCAATAGGAAATCCAGGTCTGTTGGCCCGAGCAAATGCCCTCAGAGCAAAAGTGGCTTCAGGGACCCACATAAATTTCCCTTACATTTTTGGCGTGGTGCATCCTTTAACTATATTTTATTGGTTAGCTGATGGTTTTGATTTTTTGACTACCTCTTTTAAGCAGGAGAGTCAAATCTGGCCCCTCCAGAGAAAACTGAAGTCCTACAAAGCCAAGCCAAGACTCAAACCCAGGTCTCTTGATTCTAAAATCTAAGTATTAAAATAACTACTATGAAACATCCTAGTCTCTCTGGTCATTTTTATTTCCTGATAAGAATGTCAGAGACTGTTGGGGCGCCTAGGTGGCTCGGTGGTTGAGTGCCTGCCTCAGGTCCTGGGATCGAGTCCTGCATCAGGCTCCCTGTGGGAGTTGTCTGTGTCTCTCCCTCTCTTTGTATCTCTCATGAATAAATAAATAAAATCTTAAAAAAAAAAAAAAAAAAAAAGGATGTCAGAGACTGTTGGGGTGCCTGGATGGCCCAGATGGTTAGCATCCCACTTTTGATTTTGGCTCAGGTCATGTGATCGAGCCCTGTGTCCAGCTCCTACACTGAATGTGGAGCCTGCTTGGGATTCTCTCTTTTTCTCTCAAAACAAAAAACAAAAACAAAAACAAGAACCAGACTGTAATTATTTCTCAATATCCATCCTTCCCTTTTCCTTTATATTTGAATTTTTAAAATCACACAATTCCCCTTTTTACTTAGTAAATGATTGACTTTTTGAAGCTTTGATTATATGGATCTTTAGTAAAAGAGGGTTGTTTTTTTTGTTTTGTTTTGTTTTTTTGCATAATGTACCCAGCTGAAAAACTACATGTCCCCAGTCTCCCTCACAGCCCTTCCATATGGCTGAAGTTTGGATCAGTGAAATATACATATAGGTATAATGTAGTACTTCTGGGAGGAAGGAGCCTTTTCTTCCTGCAAATTGGTGATGGTTGGAGTTCTAGCGGGGCCACAGCCAAAGGACAGTGAGCTGGAAGCAGCCTGGGTTTCTGACAATTTCAGGGCTACCATAGCTGCCCACTCTGGATTTCTAAAGAAATGAAAACTATCTTGCTTAAGCTACTACTATTTTGAGATTTTGAATCCAAACCGACACAGATGAAGAGTCAAAAATAATCTCAAGCTAAGGGACTTGGCTAAGGATCCTTCTCCCAATCTTTTCCAGCTCACCATGCAGTAATCCTTGGCTCCCTTCTCTCCCCAAACCCCTCCCTGAACAACACACAAACCAGTCTGGGCCCAGCCTTATAAATATCGATTTTATAGAAAGGACCAATTCAAAACTGGTCAGATGCCACACACCAGAAGCTTCCAGAACCACAAGGATGAAAAAACAAAAAAACAAAACCAAAAAACCCCAAACAGAACAAACGAAAATACCCCAGACCAAACTGCCTGAAAATCAAGGTCTCCGTTGACCAAAGGATTCTGAAGAAACATGTATGGCTGAGGCTGGAGAGACCCCCACACCTGAATGAGTACCCAGAGTGGAAGGAAAAACAATCCAGAGATGCAAACTCACAGTCCCTGCCCACCGGCCCCCCACGCTGTCAAGAGCGAGGCAAAGGGCTTCACAGCTTTTTGGGGGAGGGAAGAAGCGATGATAATAGCTTCAGTGATGGGGGAGGGGAATCTACACTTCAATTTCTTTTTTCCCCTTCTCTTCCCCTTTGCGGGAAGTGAAGAAACTGGTAGCTTTAGGTTAAGGAAAAAACAATGATTTTTATTGTTTTAATGGAGCCAATGTCTAGAAATGGCAGGCTGCCATGAAAAGGGCCGCCACATCTGATCTGTGATCCCGTGGGCCCCAATTCCTAAAGAGGAGGTGAGCCCGGGTGTGGTGGGTCAGGAAAGGTGCCAACCTTGCATGCTGCAGCCTCTTGAGGGAGAACATGGCTCCAGAGACAGAGACCTGGGGGAGGGGGTGGGAGGGGGCCAGAATGGGGGAACCCTTGCGGAATACCAAAATTAGCTGCCTTCTGCTCCCTGCTGGTGGGTCCCTGGGGTGGAGAGTGGCAGGGAGGGGGTTGGGGCTGAATGGAGGAGAAATTGAGATGCTGATAAAAAACACCCTCCTTGAGGGTCCACGGCCCTGGGTCTGAAGAGTAGAAAATCAATAGGGGTCAGTTGATCAGAGTGCTTTCTCAATCATCCCCCTGAACCCCATCTCAGTTCTGGAGGGGGTGGGGATCAACACTGCCCGGACTGGGGGGCACAGGCTGGTGACCCAGTTCTGGCCCTCAGTTCCCAGGGGAGGGGGGAGGGGTGGGCATGGTGGGCTCTCCCCTCCCCTCCCCCGGCTTCACCTCCCTTCCTCCCGGCCAGCCCGGCCCCCACTGCTGCCAGTGCTGCCACCACCGCCACCACTACTGCCGCCACCTGGCCCATTGCAGGGCAGCACCCAGTTGTTATCGTGCAGACCCAGGCGGCAGCCAGGTGTCTCGCGGTCAGCTCGGCGGCAGCACATCCAGTAGGAACGTCCATAAGGCAGGTCGTGGTGGTAGGGCTTGGGGTGCCAGCGGCAGAGCGACACATCACCCTTCTCATATCTCTTGCGGCACTGCTTGCAAGGGTCATCGCGATACAGTGGGTCGCGGCTCCAGCGTGAGTCTGTGGCCCGCACACCGAATGCCTCAATGATGCCCTTGAAGTGGTGGCAGGTACACTTGAGGGCTGCCAGGGCCCGCGTGGGCAAGAAGCTAAAGATCTTCACCAGCACGTGCTCGGGCAGCAGCAGCATGTACTGTCGCGGCTCTAGCAGCCGCTGGATCTTGAAGCGAATCTCCAGGAAATCGTGTGACACGTGCCGGTACAGGCGGCACAGAGAGGTGTCTGCTGTCCCCTCGGCATCATCCGGGCCTGGTGCGGTGGCTGGTGAGTCGGCTGGGGGTGGCTCAGGGGGCCCATCTGGACCACGGGACTGGAGGAAGAAAAGCTGGCCAGGTGGGGGCGGCTCCTCAGGGCTGACCGTCAGGCACACCGTCTCCTCTTTGACGTTCTTGGTGCCGTCCTTGCCAAAGAAGATGCATTCATCCACCACACCCGTCACCACCACATCCACATGGAAGCCTGATGCTCCGCAGTCCCGGGCAGGGGGTGGAGGGGGTGCTGGGGGAGTGTCCTCAGGCCTGGCAGGGACTGGCGTCTCCCCCTCGCTGGCTTCATCCGCCCGAGCCAGAAGGAACTCCACGTTGCTGGGCAGGGCGTCCCGGGAGGGGCTGATGAGCTGGTACAGGTCGCAGGTGATCTTGTCCTTGGCTCGGGCCCCAGGGCCTGGGCTGCCAGGGTAGGCACAACCGGGCCGGCCCCCACTCCCGTTGGGCAAGCTGCCATCGGGTGCACGGGGCTCTCGGCCATTGGAAATGCGGAAGGCAATGCGCACCTCCCCTGGACCTGGCCCAGGACGCTCCTCTTTGCGGAGGCCTTTGGATGGAGGGCTGTCCCGCTGGGCCTCGAAGTGGGCCACTGCCTCGGCCACACGGCTGCAGTCCCCACCACCAGACCGCCGTTCAGATCCCAGCCCCTTAGCAGGCCCACCCTGCTCAGCTGACACAAAGACCACAGGCGCCGGGGTGCCGGGGCGAGGGTAGTTCTGCAGGGCCAGGGCGGCCCGCTGTTCCACTAGGGCTACCATCTCAGCCACAGAGAGCAGGTCGACGTCCTCACCAGTTGAGGTTGGGGCCTCCTCAGCAGCGGGGGGCCCCTCTGGGCCCCCTGGGTCCGGTGGAGCCTTGGTAGGTTCAAGACAGCGCCTCCTCCGCTTGGCCTTGGAGCTATCACTGCCCCAGTGCCCCTTAACCTTCATGGAGCTGGCCCGGCTGCCCCCACCACACTGGTGGGCCACAAAGAAGGCCACCTTCTCCTTTGTATTCCCGGGCTTGATGACGTACCACGTGTCCAGCAGGACTCGGCCCTCATCGCCAGCAGCAGCTGCTGAGAGGAGTGGAGCAGGCTGGGAGGCAGGGGCCTCTGTGGCCAAGGCAGGCGGGGTGTTCTCTGAGTGGGCAGGCCCGTGGTCTGGCTCAGCCCCGCTGCCTGGCTCTGAGCAGGCCGACGGCTTGAGGGCTGCAGTAGGTGGGCGTGGCTGGTTCTGCGAGTAGGTGCCAAAGGGTCGGGGGCACCACAGCTGGAAGGGCAGGAGGCTGCTGCGGTCCATTCCGGAGAACGGTGGCAGACAAGCAGGGGTTCACTGCATGGCAGGACCTGGATGGTCAGGGGAGGTTCCACAGGCTACCTGGAGACAGGGAAGAGAAGGTTGGGGAGTTGGGGGACTAGCCTGCCCTCTTCCTACCACCCCAACTTTAACTTCTGAGGAGACAGACCAAATTAACCCACTAAGAACTCTAATCTTGCCCCACTGCACAGGTGAGCAAATGGAGGGTTTATAGAGGGAATGAGAGCTGGTCTTTAAACACCCAGAACAGGGAGGCCTGGGTGGCACAGCTGGTTGAGCGGCTTGGTTTTGGTTCAGGTCATTATCTCGGGGTCCTGAGCTCAAGCCCCACGTCAGGCTCCTCACTCAGCATAGAGTCTGCTTGAGCTTCTCTCCCCTTCCCTCTACCCCTTCCATGCACGCACTGCCTGCACTCACTGTCTCTCTAAATAAATAAGTAAAATATCTATAAACAAAATAAAATAAACACCCAGAATGTAACTAAAGCTAGCACCTTGCTCCAACCCTGCAGGTCATACTACATGGCCCAACTGCCTCCACTCATGATCCAGAGGCCTCCTGCTGCCATAACCCTGAACTTAAGTGAAAGTACCAACTAAAAGTTCCTCCTTCTTCCATTTGCTCACCCAGTAGCCAGTTCCTGAAAAGACAAGAATTCCCAGCCCTGCCCACAGCTATGGCTACTTGAGCCCACGGAGGAAGGAATGAAGTAGGCTGGGCGGAAGAAGAAAATCTGAGGTGAGAGGAGCCAGCCAGGCCCTTAAGAAATCAGCTCTTTGGGCTGCCTGGGTGGCTTAGTCGGTTGAGCATCTGATTCTTGGTTTCGGCTCAGGTCGTGATCTCAGGATCTTGGGATCGAACCCCGCGTCGGGCTCCGCACTCAGCACGGAGTCTGCTGGTCCCTCTCCCTCCACTTCTCTCCCCAGCTCGTGCGCTTTCTCTGGCACTCTCTAAAATAAATAAATAAATAAATAAATAAAATCTTAAAGAAAGAAAAAAAAGAAATCGGCTCTTTACTTTGTTTGAGTCCCAGGGCTGAGAATCTCTCAAAGCTGTGTATCCTCACCCAGAAAAATGCACACACTTGCATAAGACTGTGTAGGTAATTAATTCCCTTAAGCACAGGCACAGAGCTCTGAGATAAGAAGGCCTTTTCTAGTCTAGTTTCCTCTTCCAGTTGGACACTGGCAGACTGAGTAGGGAAGGGTTACTTAGCATAAAACCAGGCCCTCAAGGGGCACCTGGTGGCTCAGTGGTTGAATGTCTGCCTTTGGCTCAGATCATGATCCTGGGGTCCTGGAATCGAGTCTCGCATCAGGATCCACGCAGGGAGCCTGCTTTTCCCTCTGCCTATGTCTCTGCCTCTCTCTCTGTGTCTCTCGTGAATAAATAAAATCTTAAAAAAAGAAAGAAAGAAAAAATAGCCCCTCAAACTTGATTTTAGAACGTTTCAATTCAGGGCTCTCTCAACAATGACCATTTTATTTTGCAACGACTTCGTGCATGATCTAATCTGGAGGCAATTCTGCTAATGAGTCTGACATGACCACTTTCCACTGCAGGACCAACAGGTAGCATAATCCTCCATCTCTCTCTCTGTATCTCTCTTTTTAAGGTTTTACTTATTAAAATACGGCCCCCTGCCTATCTTTCCAAGTAAAATTTTACTGAAACATGCTCATCTCTTTATGGCCACTTTCACACTGCAATGGCAGAGTAGTTGCAACAGAGGACATATGGCTTTAAAGAAAAGCCTAAAATAGTCAGTATCAGGTCCTTTATAGTAAGTCTGCTGACCCCTGTAGTATAGACTGAGCCCACCTATGGCTAAATTTACCAGCCACCAACACATCTAAATGCCCAGGAACACGCATGAACACAGCAAAAGCCATTTTCTATAGATACAATCTCTACAACTTGGCTACTCCCTGAAATCCTCCAATCAGTTCCTACCCTCATCTCCAGAATACAAACGCTCTCCCCCAAATATCCAGACCCTTTCAAATCCTAATTTAAACTTCCAAACCTATAAATATCCCCTTAGCACAGAAGGCCCCAATCTCAAGGAACGCCTCACAAATCCCACGTCTACCGACTACTCCAACACACACAGCAATCTCCCAACCTCACACATGCCCCAAAAGACCAGCTTCCTGAAATCCTATACTCCCCTTCAAACACTTTCTAAATCTCCACATTTCCTAATTCATAACAGAAGCCCCCCCACCGCCAACTGAAAAAAAAAAAAACCCTCATGAAAACATAAAAGCTCCCTAACACATAAGACTAATTCCAAACCATGTATTTCCCAAAGCCCCAAATACCACCCCCGCAAACACTCCCGAAGAATCCTCACCAATGACACGTGCTTATTGCAAGGCGCACGGCTCAGTGGAGCTTATAAGGTACTGTTCTAACAATTCCTGCTAATCCTCCCCGGTCCCCAGGAAGCAGGCAGTGTATTAGTCCCAGTGTCCAGATGAGGCACAGAAAGGTTTAACCCCAAATCGCGGGTCAGACAGGTAGGAAGAACTCGAGAAAGGCGAAAGCCCAGGCATTCCGGCTCCAACACGGGCACTCCTGGCTTCTTGACTTTGCTTCTAAGTCTCTCCGGGAGCTCCCCAAATCACACGCCCACCTACCATCCCAAACCACAAAGGAGACCCCTACAATACAACTGAAACTTCCCCGTTACAAAAGAACCCAAAACCTAAACCCCAAGGGAACCCCAAGAATCCCCCACATCCGTGCACAAACACTTCAAGCCCCCAAATACCGCTTAAGTGCAAAGGGAGCCCCTCAATTTTGTAACCGCCCCCCCACCCCGCCAACCCACTCAGACTACCCTCGAAAGCTAGACACGCCCCCAAAGTACCCTCATCCCTGAGCCCCGCCCCCCTGCGGCGGGAGAGGGTGGCCGCACGCAGGCATGCGCAAGGGGGGGGGAGAGGGCCCGCCCCCTCGCTCCTTCCCTCCAGACGTCGCGCGGCCTAGCGCGCGACTAGTTTCCCTCCGCCCCTTTGTTGACAGACCCGCGCGTGACGCCCCCAGCCAATGAGCGGCTGCCGTTCGGGGCCGTGCCCATATAAGGAAGGCCTTGGCGAAGGGGCCTAACTTCGAAAGAGGGAGGAGTAGGCGAGAGGTGACTGGGGTGTGGAAAGGGCCGAGTGTAAGAGAGCGTCGAACAATTCCCAACTTCTTGCTAAAACGGAGGAACAAGGCCGGGACAGAGGCCACGGTATTCAAAGGAGAGGTTTATTGCACGACGTTCCCTCTCAACAGGAGCTCTGATTGACAGTTGAGATTTAAAGGGCCAAGCGGCTCGGGGATGGAGATTCGAGGGCGGAAGGAAACCGGGCAGAGAGGTGCGCCCAGGTTTTGGTTGGGAACCCTGAAGAGCGAGATTCCCTGCGGGGGAAACTGGGCAATGGGATCACTTCATCCTTGAAGAACAAATGGCACAACTTTGCGACGACTCCTGCGGCACTGGGTTCGGCCTTTGGGCTTGGCATTCAAGGCTCAGGCTGTGTGGCCAAACGCACCTTTCTGTTCAGCCTTTCCAACCAAGCCCCCCAAATCTGATTCAGACTCAGTACAAGAAAAGAATATTAAATGCCCCAATAATGCTTTCTAAATACTAATTCCCTGTTAAAATAATACTTAGGATATATTTTAGTTAAACAAGATACTTAAAATTAACTTCATCTCGGTAAACCTGGGTGGCTGAACGGTTAAGCACATCTGCCTTCGGCTCAACTGCTTTTTTTTTTTTTTTTTTTTTTTTTTTTTTTTGCAGTTGGCGGTGGGGGGCTTCTGTTACGAATTAGGAAATACGTGTGGATCACTCGAATTAGGAAATACGTGTGGATCACTCGATACCAGGATCGAGTCCCACATCGGGCTCCCTGCATGGAGCCTGCTTCTCCCTCTGCCTATGTCTCTGCCTCTCTCTGTGTCTCTCATGAAAAAATAAATAAAATCTTAAGAAAAAATTAACTTCTCTTTCTTTCGGCTTTTTAAAATGTAGCTACTATAAGTTTTTAAGTTACACATATGGCTCGCATGGTATGTCTGTTGAACACTGCTGGTCTAGATCCTTTCAATGCCAGGCAGATTCAAGAGACACCCCAAGATGGCTCCACCGTAGGCATCAGTCCAGGAGTCAGCTGTGCCCCCACCACCCTGCCCCCCCCCCTTGCCTGCTTCCTATCATCCTGTGCCAGAGGGTCTTAAAGCACCAACCAGACCCCACCCTATCCTGTTCAAAACCTACCACTCTATCCAGTGCCCTCGGGGAAAAAAGCCCAGGTACCCAGCAGGTCCAGCCTCTTCCCTCCCCACCCCTCCACACCCCCAGTGGACCCAGGTGAGCACCAGATCTGGCATAGAGAGAAGTTAGAGTACTTGGGCCTTGTCTGATCCTCAGTAGAAGCTATTAGCCTCTCCACTGTAGGAATAAAGAAACTGAAGCAGGACAGGTTGCTCGCATAGAACTGGTATGAGTTGGAGCAGGGATGTGAACCCGAAGAATCTGATTCAGGATCACTGTGCTCTATTATTGCTTTGCTATCTATTCTCTGGCATCCTAGTTCAGCCATTCCATCCTCGAAGAAGCTGATCCACCAGGCTGGGTCAGACTCCACCTCTGGGCTCCTACACTGGCCAACTTGCTTTTTTACTCCTCAGTCACAAAGCTCTCCCCTTCCGTGGTCTTTTTGTTGTTCCCACTAACTGGAATGCTTTCCCCCCAGATATCCATATGGCTCAGTTCTTTATTTCATTTGTGTCTCTGCTCAAATGTAGCTTTTTTTAAAAAATATTTATATTTTTATTTTTAATGATAGTCACAGAGAGAGAGAGGCAGAGACACAGGCAGAGGGAGAAGCAGGCTCCATGCACCGGGAGCCCGACATGGGATTCGATCCCAGGTCTCCAGGATCGCGCCCTGGGCCAAAGGCAGGCGCCAAACCGCTGCGCCACCCAGGGATCCCTCAAATGTAGCTTTAACAGAGAGGGCTTGCCTGAGCTCCCTTCCTGGAAACCTGCCACCCGCCCAGAGGAGGGCCTCTGGGTCCCAAATCCTAGCCCTGACCACTTTGAGTTATCAATGTGTAGGGATGGATCAGTCTCCTCTACTGGACAGGGAACCCAGAAGGGCCAGAGTAATCAGGGTCATCAGGTGTCCCCAGCAGCACTGGCCAACATGGGAATGACTGAATGGAGCAAAGCTCCCTCCCTTGCAGCAACATGTCCTAAAAAATGTATGTTTTAAACATAAAGTGTAAACCTTGGTTTACACTTGTCACTGTCTGTGGTTCTGTCTGTGTCCTAGGTCACTGGGGCACAATTTTCTAATTCCCCCACACTGAGCTCTCTACAAAAAGGTCCTTTACTAGGTCTGCTTTCAGAAAATGCTCCATGAAGATCCATCTATTTGTAAAACATCATGACCCAGAAAGCCTGGAAATCTTAAAAAATGGAAAAAGACTAGATAAATGTGAATCAAGAGACAAGTAGAAGAGTGACAATATCATTAAAAAAACAAAATAGTAATGGGGGGTGCCCAGCTGGCTCAGCCCTGGACCTCGGGGTTGTGGGTTCAAGCCCTGACTCAAAATAAAATCTTAAAAAAAAAAAAAAATGTAACAGGGACGCCTGGGTGGCTCAGCGGTTGAGTGTCTGCCTTTGGCTCAGGGCATAATCCTGGGGCCTGGGGATCGAGTCCTGCATGGGGCTCCCAGTGAGGAGCCTGCTTCTCCCTCTGCCTATGTCTCTGCCTCTCTCTCTGTGTCTCTCGTGAATAAGTAAGTAAAATCTTAACAAAAAAAGTAACAGCTGACAAAAGCAAAAAGTACAAGTAGGCACATAGGTGGTAACGAAACAAACTGACCTGTTACACACAAAAGTTCTCAATATACATGCTAACATGATGGCTTCATATATAAAGCAAAAAAGCAATACGCTTTGTTGGTACACACTTCAGCAAATCCACAATTCTTATGAGAAACTGCAATAGATCTCTCCGTAAGAGATGGGCTGAAGAGATAAAATTGATAAGGAACTGAACCACAAGATCAACACTCTCGTGGAATGCCCCCAGCCATTCCAGAATCCAGTTTACATCCCTTATCTGACATTCCGAAGCCCTCCTGTGTGCTGGCTCCGAGTTAGTCGCTGAGCATGCAGAGATGACGCTGAGCTCACCAGAAGGAGCTTGTGAGAAAGGGGGCAGACATCCAAGTAAACCATCATGACCCACATGAATCTATCAAGAGAGAAACTGATCACAATGGCAGTTCACACCCCAGCACTGGGAGCCAGGCTTTGCTCCAGGCATTTTACAAATATTAATTCATTGGATTTTCATATCATCTCACTATTTTTAACCTCATTTCAAGGACGTGGAGGCACGGAATGGTGAAGCAATTGCCCTCAGACTCAGCTTTGTGGCAGGAGTTCCGGAGGCGCCAGCAGGTTTAGTCACTGAGTAGGACTTTGTCCGGATCATCTCACTGGGTCCTCCAACACTGCAGTGCCCTTCACCTACGGCCATACACACTCGCCTTTCTCTTCCCCATCTATTTTTTTCCTTAGCACGTATCAGTATCTAATGTACTAGAAACTTTGTTTATAAAGTTTTTTTTTTTAAGATTTTATTTATTTATTCATGAGAGATAGAGAGAGACAGAGGCAGAGACATAGGCAGAAAGAGAAGCAGGCTCTCTGTGGGGAGCCTGATGCGGGACTTGATCCCCAGACTCAGGATCACACCCCCAGTCGAAGGCAGATGCTCAACCGCTGAGCCACCCAGGAGTCCCTATTTTTAAAGTTTATTGTCAGTTTCCCTTCACTAAAAGGAAATCTCCCCCAGGACCAGTATTCTTGCCTACTTAATTTCACTGCTGGATCCCCAACTCTTAGAACAGCACCAAGCTCTTGGCTCCTCTGAGTGAGTTCCCTGGAGCAGTAGCCCCTGGAGCAGTGTGCCCCTGGAATGCATTAGGAATGGTGTCTCTCTTGCTGCCCTACACCTGCAGAACATGCACTTTGACAGCTCTCTAGGGGATTCATAGGCACATCTGAGAAGTCATGCCCTAGCACATCAGAGGTGTGCAATGCATGTTTATTTGAACAGACTCCTCTAACACCACCCTGCTGTCTGTCTTCACAGGTGCTACTGGGGACCTCTTGGGAAAAGCTGGCTGTTTCCAGCCAAGTCCACGTGTGGAAATCTTGCTCCCAGGATGGAGGCAGGATGGCACCTCCTCCAGGAGTTATTCCAGTGTCCTCCCAAGCTATTCAGGATTCTCTTCCTCCTGAGACTTCCGCTGGCAGCACCTGGCTGGCAGCACCTGTCACCGTCATTGCTGAATGACAATGAACTGGGTAAGGGCCTCTCCCCCCTCTAGCCTGTGGGTTTCTGGAAGGCTGGGACCTCTCCTCAAAAGCACAGCTGCTCCAGCCTCCGCACTTGGCTCACTGGCCTAGTTTAGCTCTTCAGGCTCTATCCTTTCCCTGTAGCCAGAGAGACTGCTGCTTCAAACATAAATCGGACCATATCACTCCCCTGCTTAAAACCTTTCTGTGAGAGGTGTAAGTTTGCACAAACAAAAATACCATGTCTGGGAGCCCTTCTCAGGAAACTACCGGAGGATTTGCTTCCCCAAAATGAAGCAGTGAATGAAGAAAAGGAGCTATCAGATCAAAGAAACAGGTCTAGCCTGGAAGGGAGGCAAAAGGAATCCCCAGATAAAGGTGAAAGGAGAGCCTGGGAGGACAGCTTGCAGGAGGTCTAGAGAGAACCTGTTTCCACAAATGCACAAAGGAAAAGGCTAGCAATTAACAAGCTAAGTGTGTACCCCAAGAAGTTAGAAACAAGGGGTGCCTGAGTGGCTCAGTCAGTTGAACTTCTGACTATTTCAGCTCAGGTCTTGACCTCAGGGTAGTAGGATGGAACCTGCTTGGGACGCCCTCTCTCCTTCTGCCCCTTCAACTAGAAAAGAGTGCATGCTCACTCTTTCTCTCAAATAAGTAACTAAAATCTTTTAAAAAGAAAAAAGTTGGAAACAATGTCAACTATAGAATAATAAAGCAAAGAAAGAAAGAAGGGAATACAAAGTAGATGCCTGGCCCCCCTCACTCTGATTCGAGTGACGCCCGCTCCCTCCTTGGGGTGCCTCTGTCCCAGGGTCAGGGCTGTCAGGGTCAGGTCAGCATAGGGCCGGGCACAGAGCAAGCAGTCAGGGAATGCACTGGTTCACGGTCACATGGGAATTCTGTTCCTGGTCCTGCTCCTTCAATCTCCCACCCCCTGGACCCCCACCCCCACTCTGTCCATAATCTTGATTCATCCCTCCCTTGGGTTTTTGACCTCAGGGTCTGCTGGCCTCTCTCCCTCTCAAATCTTCCTTTCCAAAGGCTCTCCCCAACGGTATGAATCATCCAAATCCTCAGGATCTAGAGATCTGGGATGCAGGCAGAACTCAAGCAGGGCCTGCAGACACCCCACTTTCCCACTTTTGGGGGTGTGACCATAGGTAGGGTGCTTAACCCTTGGTGCCTGAGTTTCCTCCACTGTAAAATGCAGCTAATAACAGTATCCACCCACGGGTTGCCTGATGATTCACAATCAACCCAGCAGAGGGCTCAGTGTCAGCTAGGTACCAAGGAGAGGCTCAATATTCAGGCTCTGGGCTTATTAAGTAAGGGAAGGGGAGACTTAGTACCTAGGAGTTTGGAAATCATTGACTAAACCAAAGATTTCAACCCTCTTTATTTTATGTTCTGAACCCTCTTTATTTTCCTGGTCCCTCACAGTCACCAAAGTATGGTCATTCCTTTGATACTGGTGGGTATTAGGTCTCCAAACTATTAATCAAACAGATATTTACAGAGCAGCTACTGTGTGCCAGGCACTTGCTCTGGGCACTAGGAATATACGGGGAAAAGGAGACAAAAAATCCTGGGCCTTCGCGGGACTGACATACTAATTGGTGACAGGGACATTAAAAATTTAGTAAGTTCCAAGGTGGCAAGGACTGTGGGGAAACAAATATAGCAAGTAAGAGGACTGGAAGTGCGGTTCTGATCTTAATCGAGGGGTCAGGATGGCATCATGGAGCAGGTGATGAGCCAAGCCTTTCAGAAAACTTGTGGTTTTAGGAGTCATATGGCATTACCCAAGCTGCTAGAAATACACCATTAGAAATGGTAAAAATATCATTTTGTATGAGTAAGCTTCGGACAAGCACAGGCTGAAAGCACACTGAAGATTTTCAGAAAAGGCAAAATGACTTGGAAAGCAGACACATTTCCTAAGACAGACAAATAAAGGAAAGGGGGGGGAGGTGTCACATTACCCCAGTAGACCCAGATGTGACATACAGGCTGCCAAACTTTCCCCCAAATCAAGAGGCTTTCAGATAATTCACTGAGAGCTGAAGACAAAGTGTTAAAGACCCTTGACAGTAATGACGCAATGACAAGGAGGCAGAGCTAGCATGAGGGGCTGCAAATGAATCAGTAAGAGGAAACCCAAACCAGAAAAATAAGCACGAATGCCACCAGCGTTGTGACAACAAGGAGCTCCCCAAGGCAGGGTGTCTGTCTGCACAGAGTAGGTGCTCTATCAACACTGTGGAGCGAGCACTCAGGGAATGAATGCCCATTTTCTAGAAGAAGAAACTGAGGTCCAGAGGGGTTAAGTGTCTTGCCTAAGTGTGTGTGATGGAGCCAGGATTCAAATCTCAGTGTTCTGGTTCCAAAGCACATGCTCCATAGTTTTTTCTTAAAAGAATAAAAATTAGGGTGCTTGGGTGACTCAGTCAGTTAAGCATCTGCCTTTGACTTAGGTCACAATCCCAGCATTGGGCTGGGCCCCACATTGGGTTCCCTGATCAGCAGAGAGCCTCTCCCTCCGCTGCTCCCCCTCCTTGTGCTCTCTCTCTCCCCATGTCAAATAAATAAAAATCTTAAAAAAATTTTTTTAAAGAATAAAAATCATAAAAAGACCTCAGACTTCTTGAGAGCTTCATATGCACTACACATTTTATAGATGTTAACCTCATCAACTCTTTACAAGAGGCCCCATGTTTGGAATGTGGCCCAATTTTGCATAAGAAAACTTGAGGGCCAGGGTGGGAACACAACTTGGCCAAGGACGTACAGCAGCAGAGGTAGGGATTTGAACCCGGGCCTATCTAAGGCCAATACTTTTAACCACAAGTTTTCCTATCAGTGCCAGAGAACTTTAGTGATAAACTCAGGAAGCCTCACAACAAATGAACAAAAATGTTTCAAGATGAATTACAAAGTTGCCAAACTGCCCAGTACGGCTGGAATAACCAAAATGTTGGAGGGAGAAAACAGAGTTGTCAGAAATATTTCCTATGCACTGAAATACCTGGAGTTGGGCCAGGCTGGGCATCAGCAAGTGAATTATTTATATTTGGCTGGGGATAGGGATGGGGACAGATTGAGTTTCTGAGCACCCCATCGGGGGGGAGTCACCCTTCGACTTGAAGCCCAAGGGTAGAGGGTGAGAAAAAAGATGAGCCAGATATGGGGGCAGCCTGTGGGAGGAAGAAAAGGCAACCTAGCTAATGTCTCCCTCACTGGTCTCTGTCTCCTATGTTCTCTCTCAAGTCTGTTTCCCACTCCCTGTTCAAAAAATGACAACACATGTGTATTTGAGCACTTACTCCAAGAACCTTATGTGCTTATTACCTCTCTGGGCCCTCCAACCTTCCTAGGATTACTGATCCCATTTTATAGTTCTCGAAAGGCCGAAAGACTTGCCCAAGGACACACGGCAAATGGATGGCAGGACTAAAATTTGAACTGAAGACCACTTCTCTTCTGGAGTCTCTGCCCTACTCATAACATTGTATTTCAGTATAAGGCGAGGGGAGAAATCAGAGTGGTGAAAGCAGATTCTGAGCCAGTATGCCTCAGTTGGAATCCCGAATCTACCACTTAAATGCTGGATGACCTTGGGAAAGTTGCTTAAGCTCTCTGTGCCTCTGCAACCTAACTGCACCTATACCTTTGGGGTGCTGTCAGAATTAAATGAGTTAAGAAAAGCGCCAGGTACTTCCTAAACAGTAAGTGTTAGCTGTAATCTACTGTGGGGAGCCCCTGCATGCTTCTAAGCTGGGGTGTGCCCAGATCAGTGCCAGGTTTTGAGAAAAATGCCTCTGGGGTTGGCCTGATAAGGAGGGAATCCATTAGCACCTGTGACCCAGTCACATTCCTGGGGTGGGGAACTCCCCACCAACAGCTCCGGAGACTAAGGACTTATTGCAAAGGAGGGTAACGATCTTAAGGAGCCTCCCCTCTTCTCAGTGGCAAGTTGTTCCAAGTTGTTCCCGCAACACAGATAAGGGCACCAAGTTCCAGAGAGGGGAGACTTGCCCAGGTCACAAAGGAGTGACAGGGTAAGAGATCTGAATGCTGGACTGTCAAAGCACAGAAAGCACTATACTTTCTGAGATCCCACTGGAGAAATGAGAGTGCAAAAGGTCTCTCTATGCCCCCTTCTGTCCAGTTTCTCTGGAGTCTCGGGCTAGTCTAGGCAAACTATCCTTACATCCAGGCGCCTAATGCCATGCTCCCCACCCCATCCCCAGCACGGCAGCCTAACCAACACACCACTCTACCATTGATTTCACTCCCCCGCCACCTCAGCTTGCCCTCCTGCCCCCAATCCGATCAGGAGGCCCTAACCCACCGCATCCGAAGCTGGTCTCTCTCTCGGAGCCTACAGACCCACTTATCCATCTAGCCCTGACCCCCAAGCCTTTTCGCATCCCCTAGGCTACCCACCTGGAAATTGCTCCTTTCAGGGCCTCTGCCGGGACGCCCAGCCCCTTCTCCAACTCGGGACTCCCTTCCCCAGCTCTGACCTCCCTTACAATCAATCCCAAAGCTCGACTCCCTCCCCACCTCCAAGACCCCTCCCCAGCCCCCATTCTTCTACTACTCCCTCCGGCTCCCATTCCGCCCGAACCCCTCCCCAAAGCGATCTCTCCTCGTCCAGCCCCTTCTTTAGCCCCTGCCTCCTCCTTCTCGCACCTGGTTCCGAACCCCCACCCCAGCTTTCAAGCGCCCCCGGCCCCCGCTCGAGATTCTCACCATCTCCCCGCGCCGCAGCTCTCTCGGCTACGCGGGTTTCCCCCACTCGCTCCTCTCCAGCCTCCCCTTCCGGGTTCCCGCCCCGAAGCCCGCTGGGAATTGGAGTCCGAGCGGCCAAGGACTACACCTCCCAGAAGGCAGCATGATCCCGCTTGGAGGTGGGGAAATGAAGCAAATTGGGCGGGCTGAGGACAGGAACTACTCTATCTCCCCGGAGGCCGAGAGGGCGCTTTGCGGCGCAGGCGCGGGAGAGCGCCCCCGCCAGGCGCACTGGGAGATGGAGTCCAGCCTCCTCCATTTTGGCCCGGGGCCCTTGGAAAGAAATTGAGCAAACTGCAGAGACATTTGTGAGGGCTGAAGGGTTTGAGAAGGAGCAAGTGTATCGAGTTAATTTTGCACATTAACATAATAATTAACAGTGCCTTGTACTTTCTCCAACGTTTTTCCATCTCTTCCCCCGATTTTCTTACCATCACCTCCACTAATTTTTCACTAGTTCCCGTGAATTAGGAATTAGTCAACATCATAGAAACTCCATGAGGACAGACACTTTTGCATATCTCGTTCAAGCACCCAGAACAAGTGTTGTGCAATATTTACTGCATACTAACCACCTGCCAGACACCCTGCAGACAAGGCAAGTATTATCCCAAAATTGAAAAAGTTAAGGCAAGAAGAGGTGACGCCTCTTCTCCATGGCAACACAGCAAGAAGGTGGCTTGAACGGAAGTGTGTTGGACATCAGGGCCTCTACTCTCCACTAGGTCGGTACATTCCTTCCCCTCAAGCTATATTTTCCAGGCCATCCTCACCTGCCGCCGTGAGGAAGAGGTTTCTAAAATAGAGCGTTTGCTGTCAAGGAATGACTATATGTCTCCGTGCGGAGAGCTGCTTCTAAGGGCCAATTCCAATGGCTCTCCTCTTTGAATCTTTTCTCAATTTATTGCTCTTTAACATCACTAGATTCTCAAGATCTGTGAGCCTTCCCGATTGCACCGGAAAGACAGCGGCGAAATTCCCAACTTTAGCACGATCCTTGGCACACAGTAGGCCCTCATTAGATATGCAGCGAAGGAAAATGGTGGAAAGAGGGCCAGAAAGGAGGCTGACTAGATCTCTCTTTCTTCCTGAGAGTTGGCAGTTGGGGAGACCCCGCCTTCTTATTAGGATCCCCGGTCTCTGGCGGGCTGGAGCCAGAGGGGGGCGTGGCCAGGCGGGGGCGGGGCCCGCGGAAAAGGCGGGCAGCTGACTGAGCGCTGATTGGCCGGCACTTTGGCGCGCTCCAGCAAAGGCCTTGTCGTGAGGCGCGAGGCCAAGCTCGAGCCGGGCTGGAAGACAGGGCGCTTCCCCAGGCGCGCTTGCGCACGGCCACTTGCACCCTGCCGTTTCCCCTCTCCAGTCTCGCGCCCAGCACACCTTGGCGGGAACTGCTGGGGGCGTGGCCTGGCCTCAGCTGCTCACTTTTGGTCTCCTCCACAGGCCTCGCGCAGGAGCCTCGAGCCAAGGGGATTCGCGCCCACCCCACGCCGGGGTGGGGAACGCAGTGGCTGAGGCCAGCCTGGGGCTCGCGCGCACCACCAGCCTCCCGGGACGCGCGCGAGACGCTATCTGATCAGGCTCCCGAGTGTGGGGCTGGCGTGAAACCAGAAGGGGGGGCCTCACGCCATTTTGCACGTCCTGAGGCGGGTGCTAGAGGCCGAGGAGAACGGGGCGGGGGACGCCCCGCCACCAACCCGCCAGAAGGGAGCCTGGGGTCCCCTCAGGAGCAGCAGTCTTTGGTCGTGGCCTCCCTCGGGGGCTCTCAGGAGGACAGGAAGGCGGGCGAGCCCGGTGCTCAGAGCGAGGCAGGCCAGGGGCAGCAGAGCTGGAGTTCGGGTTTGAGGCTGGGCCTGGGTTTGGGGATCTAGGCTCAAGTTGGAGATAGGGAGGGCTCTGTTTGAACAGTGTGGGGGCTTTAGGGTCATGAGATAGGATCTGGGATCTCCAGCTTTGTATCTGGATATAATTTGGATTAGAATCTGAAGGTGTTGGCTTTTGTGACTGGAAGCTTTCCTGTTGAAATCTGGAGATCGTAATTTTAGGATCTAGAAGGCTTAGTTGTGAGTTCTGGAATATAACTTGGGGGCCTGAGGTCTGATTTGGGAAGTTTGAAGCCTCAGGATAAATTCAAGTTCTAGAATCTCAGTATAGAGTATGAGGTATGAGGTTTAGGGCCTAGAGTCACAATTTGGGACTTTGAGGATTAAATTTTAGGGCCTGAAGTCCCCATGTTAAGTATGGGGCTTCAATTTTGAGACTCACATGTGAGATTTCAATTTTAGGGTTGGGAGGGACACAATTTGAAGGTCTGAAGTGGTGTTCAGGGGTCTAGAGATCTTTATTTTTGGACCCGAGGTCAATTTGGGAGACTGTTGTTTGCTCGGGATGGCGGGGCGGGGAGATGGAGGACTTGGGTTTCTTACTTTAGGGTTTGGGTTCTCTGTTAAGGTTTGTAGTCTGCGATCTTAATGGGATTGCGATGGGGGTTGTCTTTGGAGATCAAAAGTGGACAGTTTGGAGGTCTAGAGTATCTCAATATTAGAGTTTAGGGTTTTTAGGCTTGGGAGGGCACCTTTTTGGGTTTTAGATCCTCACTTTGGGAGGTTAAAGTCATAGTTCTGGTGTCTTAACATCAAAGTCTAGAAGTCTCAAACCACGGTTTTCAGGTCTGACGGTCTAATATCTCAATGTTAAGACCAACGTTCTGAAGTTAAAGTTGGGGAATTTGCTGCTTTTAGTTTTGGATGCGGATCACGACTTGACCCAAATTTACAATTTGGGATTCATGAACTTCAGTTTAGAGTTTAGGAGTTTGAATTTGGTCTCTGGGCCCATATTCTTAGGAGTTGGGGACTCTTGGGATCTCTGAGAGCTCAAAGGAACCACATGGGGAAAATGAAGGCTGCCCACCTTGTGGCCAATTACTCCTGGAATCCCAGAGGTAACTAATAATTCCTTCTTTTTCCCTCTTTGCAGATGTGGGGCTCCAGCAGAAACTTGTGTTCCCCTGAATGGCCCAGAGCCAGTTCCCTGGGTTCCAGTGACAGGTAAGGGCTCTCCCCTGCCTATCTCCCTTCCAGCTTTGTAAACTCTGGTTGAAAAATAACAATAATGTTTACTGAGCATTTACTGTTTGTTAGACTTTTGCTAAGCCCTTTTGTTTGTCCTTTAATCCTTACAACAACTCCACAAGGAAGTAGGTGCGAATATTACCACCATTTTTAAGATGAGAGAACTCTGGGTGATCGCCAAAGATCATCTCAGAGGCCCTGCAGGTTTTGACATTCTGAGTTTTGTAAATGCCCTGCCTTCCTTTCTTTGATTCATATATTCATTCATCAAGCACCTCCTAAGTGTTAGGAATCTCATAGAAGGGATGTTCACAGCAAATGGAGAGTCCGATCAGATTTCTCCTTCCCTCCCAAGCCTGGATAAAGAAAAGAGAGCCAGAGTTCATCTTATTCTCACTATCTCCCCTAATGACTTACTGTCCATCCATCTCTTCATTCATTTATTAACTTCCAATTTAAGCATCTGCTTTGTTCAGGTTCTCTACTTAGGTACTGTGCTCAGAAGGAGCACGATGAAGAAAATGAAGAAGGCCTGTCCCGTGCAGCCCATTCCTCCTGGAATCCCAGAGGTTACCAACAATTGGGAGGGAGTCTTTCCCCCCTTTCTAGATGTGGGGAGGGGTCACTATATTAATAAAGACTCTTAGTTGCAAGTAACAGAAACCTAGCTAAGACCAGCTTAAGCATAAAAGGAGATTCATCAGGTCATTTGAACTAAAAATTCAGGGGCATCAAGCTTGGCTGGTTCTGGGTGAGGGCTAAATAATGTTGCCAGGAACCTGCCTCTCATGGCTCTGTTGTTGCCCTGTGTTGGCTTCCTTCTCAAGCAGGCCTTCCCTTTGTGAGGGCAAGATAGCTCCCAGAAGCTCCAGGGCCACATCCTACTAGCCTGAAAACCCCAGCAGAGAGTCTCTTTTAGGAATCCCTTGATTCTGTTTGGCCAAACATGGGTTATGACCCCAATCCTGATCCAATCACTGTGACTCTTCCCAGTTGGACCTTAGTTCTGTGCTGCCTAGTGGTGCAGGAGGCTGGAATCAACTTCTCTGAACCACATGGACCCAGAGTGGGGGAGGGGTGGTTCCAAAGGAAAGTATTACCAGACAAGGGGGATTAACTGTTGGTCAACCAAAAACAATTTTATCAACTATAATTATCCAACACGGTACTTCCATTCCATTTGTCAACTTTCTAGCCACTTCCATTTTAGACATGAGTGAAAAACTGCCTCAGAGAGGTTAAAACATTTGTCTAAAGTCACACAGCAAGGGGCAGAGCTGGGATTTCAATTTGAGTCTGTCTTATTCAAATGCTAGAGCTTAAAACCAACTATTATGCTGCCTCTTGGGATCGTCCCCCATTATGTCCCACTTTAGGATAGCTTTTTTTTGTTTTGTTTTAAGATTTTTTTTTTATTTATTCATGAGAGACACAGAGAGAGATAGAGAGGCAGAGACACAGGCAGAGGGAGAAGCAGGCTCCATGCAGGGAGCCTGATGCGGGACTCGTCCCAGGACTCCAGGATCATGCCCTGAGCCGAAGGCAGATGCTTTAACTGCTGAGCCACCCAGGCGTCCCTGGGACAGCTCTTATTCTTATTTTTTTTTTATTATTTTTTTTTCCACAGGAATAATAAATTTATTATAAGAACCACAGATGACACGGTAGTGCACATAGAGAAGGGGAAACCTCTCCTCACCAGAGGGCCGATGCCCTCTCAGGGAGCCTTCGCTCTCTGGAGTGGCTCTGAGGACGCCAGGTCCCCAGGACACCACCCTGACCCAAGAGCAGGCCCAAGTGCCCACTGAGTGGGCACAGTGCCAGGTACAGGATCCACCCAGGTGCCCCTGCAACCCAGGCACACCCACAGTGCTGAGCAGACCCCCATGGCTTAAAGGGAGAATGCCATGAGGTATAAGGCCCAGGCGATGGCAGGGGATTCACAACGGCCTGCAGGCCGACCTTCCCTCTGAGATGCAGCCAGTGCCCTTGGATCCAGGGACAGTTCTTATTCTTAAATCTCTGCACACATTAAAGCAAGTTAGGGTCTGGACCTTGGTTTTCTTTTATTTAATATGATAAATTTTATTTAATATGAGCTGGCTTTTCCAGCTCCTGTAAAATAAACTAGGGAGGGCTCAGGCTGATTAGCTCAGGGAAGAGAAAACACTAAGTGCTAGTTGTTATTCTAGAAGCTAGGGATTTGGCCAGGCCACATACAATTTATTATGGGCCCTAAGCAAATTTGCCTTCTTGGGCCCCTTCCTCCATTAAAAACATATTTAAAGTTTTAGTTTACAACAACATCAGCATAGATTTTGTTTTTTTTAAGACTTTATTTATTCATGAGAGACACACAGAGAGAGATAGATAGGCAGAGACACAGGCAGAGGGAGAAGCAGGCTCCATGCAGGCAGCCTGATGTGGGACTCAATCCCGGGTCTCCAGGATCACACCCTGGGTTGAAGGCAACGCTAAACTACTGAGCCACCCAGGCTGCCCATCAGCATAGATTTTAAAAGAAATTAAAACATTTTTAGGATGCCTGGCTGGCTCCAGCGGTGGAGCACGCGATTCTTGATCTCGGGGCTGTGAGTTCGAGCTCCACATTGGGTATACAGATTACTTAAAAATAAAATCTTTTTTTAAAAGATTTTATTGATTTATTCATGAGAGAGAGGCAGAGACATAAACAGAGGGATAAGCAGGCTCCCTGTGCAGACCCCTATGTGGGATTCCACCCCAGGACCATGGGATCATGCCCTGAGCCAAAGGCAAATGTTCAACCACTGAACCACCCAGGTGCCCCAAAATAAAATCTTTAAAAAAGAAAAAGAGGGATCCCTGGGTGGCTCAGCGGTTTAGCTCCTGTCTTCTGCCCAGGGCATGACCCTGGAGACCCGGGATCGAGTCCCACATTAGGCTCCCTGCATGGAACCTGCTTCTCCCTGGGCCTGTGTCTGTGCCTCCCTCTCTCTGTGTCTTTCATGAATAATAAACAAAATCTTAAAAATAAATAAAGAAAAAAGAAAAAGAAAGAAAACATTTTTATGAGCTCTTAAAAGTGGCACCAGACAGGTACTGTGCTTACTGTGTCTAAAGGGTAAGTCAATCTATGATATGACAATTAATAAACTAGACAAAAATCCCTGCCCTGTGGTGTTTATAACAGAGAAAGAGGATTTCAGATTTTGATAAATAATACGGGGATGTGACCAAGAATATGCTTAGTTTGATCTGTTGGTCGTGAAAAGCCCCTCTGAGGAGGTTATATCTAGGCTAAATGCTGAATGGCAAAGAAAAAACCAGCCATACAACAATCAGGGCAAAAGAACATTCCAGGTGGAGGGAATAGGAAAGGCCCTAGGGCAGAAAGAAACTTGGCAGTTTAGAGAAACAGAAAAAGGACCCAAGTGGCTGGAGCTGGCCTGTTCCTTGAAGACCCAGAGGGCAGAGCTGGGATTGGTGAAAATTACAAATCTCATGAGGAAAGAACTTGTCTGAAACCAGAACCATCCAGCAAGGAAAGGGACGGCCTTGGGAGGAAGTACAGCTCCTGGAGGCCTCCCGCTCTAGGAGCACAGCCCAGGTCACACCTACTTAGGACTACTGCCTAGCAGATGCCAAGATTTTGTGATGCCTCATCACCCTCTTCCTCCCTCAAATTTTTTTCCCCCTGCAACTTCTGTGTTTGCACATAGAAGGCTCTCAATGCTTTGCCAAAACCCCAAGTAAACACCCAAGGACTACTGTAAGCAACTCTTTTTCTCAGACACGCTCAGGGAACACCTATCTCTTTAATAAGCCTGGATGCTTTTTCTTCCCTTGCTTTCTGTGTCCTCTCTCGCTGGGGCTTCCAGGGAGTCCTCTAGAACAGAAGGCAAGTGGTGTACAAAAAGTAAATATCAGGGCTACACAGGACTTTAAGAGTGCCCCCTACCTCGTTTACCTCCAAAGATAGCACCCCAATGCCCGTGCCTCTGAAAATTATGGTTTCAACCAGGAGGTAACTGGAGACCAGAGATTTGGGTTTGTTTGTTTTTTTTTCTCTTTCATTCCTTCATTTAGCTGACAAATATATATAGTCTTCTATATTTGTAGTGGTTTTGAGAGGGGGCACTAATAGTATCATTCCCTGCATAAAGCCCCTTTGTGGTTTCCTGTTGGGCTTCAGATAAAAGCAAAACTTTTCTACTATGAGCCTCTGAGACCCTGCCTCATCTGGCCCCATCTCCTCCAGCCTTGTCTCACCCCACAAGACTCCTTGTTTACTGTATGCCAGAAACTGCAGCTCTAGTTCCTTTGAGTTCTCCATGCTTCCTCATGCCACAGGGCCTTTGCACAGGTTCCCTCTCTCCGAAATGTGCTTTTTCCCTCTTCACCTATGTATCTCCACTCATCTTTCAGAACTAATTCTGGCCAGGTTTACTTCCTGAGGGAAAACGTAGGGCAGCCCGGGTGGCTCAGCAGTTTAGTGCCGCCTTCAGCCCAGGGCATGATTCTGGAGACCCAGGATCAAGTCCCACATTGGGCTCCCTCTGCCTGTGTCTCTGCCTCGCTCTCTCTCTGTGTCTCTCATGAATAAATAAAATCTTAAAAAAAAAAAAAATAGAGTGGCTCAAAGCCACCTGTTTCAAGCTTCCATAGCACCAAGCAGCACTTCTTTGTCTCCATCAGGGCCAACTTCCTGGGTGTGTGACTCATGCAGTTACAGAGGAGCCTGAGGCTTGGTTTAATGCCCTGTTCTCACCATCTTGAAATTCTTCATTTTTATAAAGGGGGCCTCACATTTTCATTCATAAGGCTCCCCTCCCCAACAAGTTATATAGCTGGTTCTGGTCCTAATTGGAATTTTATGTTTGTTTGTGTGACAGTTTGATTAATGACTTTATCCCTGACGGGACTGTGGGCACTTAGAAGGGGATTTTGGCTTTTATACTTTTATCCCCTCACCTAATAGCATTCCTGGCACATAGTAGGTGTTCCATGAGTAATTGCTGAATGAATGCATGAGAAAAATTATTTTAGGACTTCAGAGTTTGGTTAGGGAGATAAGTGCAGCTTCCACACTGCTCCCCCATCTCCTCGAGGGCAGTGACAATGATTTCTCTCTCCTTCCATGGGGTCCAACCCAGGGTCTGGCAAAGAAGAGGTGCCAGGTTGTGGGTGTGAGTAGGAACTAAACACCCCTGGATAATCAATAGAGTATTTTGGGTGTGGGCAGGCCGCAGGTGACAAAGTGTTATGGACATTCAGAACAGGAGAGGAGGGTGAGGGAGGTTGCCAGAGGTTTCCTGGGACAGGTGGCAATTGAACAGAGCCCTGAGGGAAGGTGACACAGGGACTGGTGGAGATGGGGATGTCTGGGCATTCCCAAGGGAGTCATGTGAGTAGTGGCAGTGGCCTGTAATTTGGGAGAGAGACTCCAATGTCTTTGTGTCCCCATCTGTCAAGAGAGAGGTAGAGGTGTATGTGGGGATGTATATTATAAATTATGAATTCAGGGATTAGATCCTGGAAGTTTTGCATTAGCCCAGGAGTCAACTTCTGTCATACCCTTTTTATTTATTTAGCAAATATTCAGTGAGTTCCCACAGTGTGCCAGACCCTGTTCTGGATGCTAGAGATACAGTGGTCCACGCCCCCTCCCCAGCTCTCAGAGAAATGTATGAGCATGGGGCTGAGGGCCCTTAGCAGTGGTACCTCATCTGTCCAGTGGAGTCAGAGCCAGTTGATTTGAGAGAACCAAAGAAAGTAAGAGATGAGACCCGTATGGTCAGTAGAGCCAGGTCTGGGGGGGCATTATAAGCCATGTTGAGTTTACACTTGGTCCTTAATAATAGGATGGTATCGAGAGGTTCGGAGCACTTATTAGGTAACTAGAGTATCAGGCTGTGTGCTGGGCGATTTCACACACACAGTCCTGTTGATAATCCTCTGAGCCTTAAGGGATATCCTCATTCCTATTGCACAGATGAGAAAACCGTGGCCAGATCTGCAGCTTCAGAGATCACCCTGGGTCTAGTAAACAGGCTGGATTGGAGGAGGCCAGGGAGGGGGCTGGGAGAGCTAGGGGGATGTCCACACGTGACCTAGGGCAGGGGCAGGAGCAGGAGAGAAGGGATTGGGAGGGGAATGGGCAAGATTTGATGAGACCTACGATGCCCAGGATTCTGTCTGGGGGCCTGGGGACGTGGAGCCTCTCTGAGATGAGGAACATTAAGGCCAGTGGTTTGAGAATCAGGGGCCAGTTTCTGTTTCAGATGTCCTCACCAAAACCAGCTCTCGGCCCAAACCCGGAGGCAGAGGAAAAACCACACCAGCAAACTGCATGAACTGGCATTGTTGCTGCCTGTAGCCCTGAAGACGGGTATTAAGAAGCTCACCAAGGTATGGGGATTGAAGGAGAGAAGGCGGGAGGGTGAGGGGAGCAGGTCTGCAAATATCAGTACCCAGCTTACCCTCCCTTCTCCGGGGCCCCGATGCAGACCCTCTCAATGACAACGCTGAGATGGGCATGGTCCTGCCCAGAGTGGGCATTTCTGTGGTCCCACCACTAGGAGCCTTCAGGATCCTTTCTTGCAAAGGATGCAGGGGCAAGTGGGAGAGGGAAGATCTGCAAACCATGGGGTAAGGGCCATCACTTTGGGCGTCAAACAGCCCTGGGTTCGAGCCCGATGGCCCGAAACGGCCGGACTCTGGGCAGGGCCCTCAGCCTATCAGCCTCTCAAGCGTCACGTTTCTCAGTCAAAACGAAGACAAATCTACTACCCAGAGATATTTTGAGGCCAGAATGACATATGAGCCATGACAGTCCTCAAAGAAATGTCAATTCCCTCACTAGGTCCCTAGTCCTGTGTCCTGGGGGCATCACCTCCACAAGGTAACAAGAGATAAAGCCACTCTGTATGTCCCCAGTGGCTGCTGGGGAAATGTTATACTGTGCTGAGCTGCCACCAGTGGGAACACTGTATAAAGGGATTCAGAGATCTTGAAGGCTTGGTGCCGTGTTTTCTTACCATAGTTCCTCTCATTCCGTCACATATTCACTCACTCATCATCAATTCTGGAAAGGTTGTTGGAGGTCAGAAGCCGAATGTTTTGGTTGCAACGGGGGAGCCAAAGGAAGCCGCGACCGGCTCCTCATCCTCCGGGAACTCAGAATGTGGTCAGGACAATTAGGATTCGAACTTAAGAATAACTGACTCCCACCTAGAATGGGCTACCTGCCTTCCGAAAGGCTCAAGAGAGTGGGTGTTTGGGGAACAATGCCAGACCCCCACCCTAACCTCCTTGGTGCCTCCTACCTTCCATGGGTCACCACCAGGTTGTGTTGATTCTCCCTCCTACATGTCTCATGGCCTGTACCATAGCTTTCCGTAGCTGCTCTAACAAAGTGGCACATACTCAGTGGCTCGAAACAACGCAAATTTGTTCTCGCCCGGTTTGGAGGGCAGAGGCCCCAAATAAGCCACGCAGGTCTAAAATCAGGGTGTCAGCAGAGTTGGTCCTTCTCTAAGGCTCCCAGGGAGCATCCGTTTCCTTTCCCTTTGCCAACTTCTAGAAGCTGCCTGTGTTCTTTGGCTCACGGCCCCTTCAGAGCCAGCAGCATAACATCTTCCAAGCTGTCTCCTGCTCTTCTTCCGCCTCCATCCTCACTTCACCTCTTCTCTGCCTTCGGCCTCCGGCCTCTTGCTTGTCAGGACCCCTGGGACCACACTGGGCCCAGTCGGTTAATCCAGAACAATCTCCCCATCTCAGGATCCTTACTCAGTCACATCTGCTATGTCCCCTTTGTTATATTCGGCAGCATACTCACAGGCCTCTGGGGTCGAGGACATGGACGTGCTCGGGGACAGACATTAAGCAGAACACCGCGGTGCTCAGAAATGCTTGAGGAATTTCTTCCTCTGTCCTCAAACATCTGTGTATGTGGTGTGCATAGGTACTGTAATAAACTCTTGGGGGGGGGGGCAGAGATGACTGGGTCACAGTCCCCGCCCCAAAGGAGTGACAGTCGACTCAGGTGATGGGTGACATTTCATCACTGACCAGATGATCACCTCATGAACTTCTCCCCAGGCTTCAGGCTGCTTTCATCACCATCAATCCTCTGATGTCTCAATGATCCCTCTTCCTCTCCACCATCATCCTTTCTTAGGCTCCATCCTGAGACTCCTGTTCTAAATATAACCTGTGTCCTGGTCACTCCCCAGCCTCCCCATGTACCCGTCTGCCTGAAGCATGTCACCACGACCTGTGCCAAGGCTATGCGACATGCTCAGCCTGACGCTCAATGAATGGATTGAGCTGTTATGTGTTGCCTTTCCTATGTTTGCGTTTTAGGGTACGGCTTAGGTCTGTGTCATCCTTCCTCGCCATCCTGACTGATGAAGTGGGCTCCTGCCCCATATGGTCCTGGGCGTTCTGACCATCAAAGCCCTCGGCACAATCCTGTGACTGTTTCTTTACCTCTGACTTATTTATTTATTTATTTATTTATTTATTTATTTATTTATATTTATGATAGTCACACAGAGAGAGAGAGAGAGGCAAAGACACAGGTAGCGGGAGAAGCAGGCTCCATGCACCGGGAGCCCGACGTGGGATTCGATCCCGGGTCTCCAGGATTGCGCCCTGGGCCAAAGGCAGGCGCTAACCCGCTGCACCACCCAGGGATCCCCCGTTTATTTTTTTATATATATATTTTATTTATTCCTAAGAGACACAGAGAAAGAGAGGCAGAGACATAGGCAGAGGGAAAAGCAGGCTCCCTGCGGGAAGCCCGATGTGGGACTTGATCCCAGGACTCTGGGATCACAACCCGAGCCAAAGGCAGACCTTCAACCACTGAGCCACCCAGGTGCCCTACCTCTGACCCCTTGAGATGAGGGGTTTTGTGAGGGGTAAGGACCATACTACCATACTGGAAACATCTCTATCCCTAGCATCTGTGGGGCCAGCACAGAGCAGACAACAACTACAACTTCTCCCAATTTACTGAGGGTTCTAGGTGTCAGATCCTGAGTGCCAAGCATTTTATATACATTTTTCTCATTTAACCCCCCCACCCCAAGGCTTGAGAGGTGCATCTGGGTGTGCTCATATTCCAGTGTGAGGACACTGATGCGCAGAGGGGTCATGTTACCCAGAGGACACGGCTGGTTAATGGCAGAAAGAGTCACATGTGTGTCATTCCAAAGGTGCACGTCCTCATCTGCTTGGTCACTCAACACTCAATAGGTGTTTTGTTGAATGAATGAGTGAGCGAGAGTGAATTCCTTCAGCTGAGATACTTATAGGACCCGTCGATCTTCCCTTCAGAAGGTCTCTGGGATCTGAAACCTTGCTGTGGCCCACAAGCTAACCTTCCTGAAGCATCAATTACTGATCTCTAATTGGAATATACTGAATCCAATTACGTTCTGCATAAAACCTTTATATTATTAATAATAATGTTTCAAAAAAACATTTCATATTACTTTACAGATTATAGACACTTCAGCTTTAGTGCGTGCCAATGATGTGCCAAGCCTGATGTTGGAGATAAAATGTCTGTCTGCTCTTGAAAATCCTGTGATCCGGTTTTCAGAGTTAGAAAAAGTTCTCATTTAATCCTTTGAGAACCTGATGAAAGTATTCTCATTCCATCATCGATGAAGTATTTATTAGGCAACTAGCGTATCAGGCTCTGTGCTGGGTGATTTCACACAAGCTAATTTATTCAGTCCTAACGATAATTGTCTGAGCCTCAAGAAATATTCTCATTTCCATTGCACAGATGAGAAAACTGAGGCTCAAAAAGCTAAAATGGCCTGCTCCCGATACACAGCCAGGAAGTGGCAGATTGGATCCAGGTCCGTCCAAAATGACAGTCTCGGGATCCTTGGGTGGCGCAGTGGTTTGGCGCCTGCCTTTGGCCCAGGGCACGATCCTGGAGACCTGGGATCGAGTCCCACGTCGGGCTCCCGGTGCATGGAGCCTGCTTCTCCTTCTGCCTGTGTCTCTGCCTCTCTTAGTCTCTCTCTCTGTGTATGACTATCATAAATAAATTTTTAAAAAATTAAAAAAAAAACAAAAACAAAGTGACAGTCTCCTGCCCATGTTCCTTAGTTAGATTATAGCTTCCTTCCATGGATCAGGTCACATTGTTTCAGTGACCATCAGTATTCAAGCTTATGAAGAGTTTCACACCAGTCCCTCTGTGGCACTATGTTTCCTCATCTAGGGTTTGGAAGATTGCTACTAACGGTTTTATTGGTGTTCTATAGATCCAGTTCAATCCAAGAAATACTTACTGGTGTTCTTCCCTCACCTCTTCACCAGGCTAATTCTTGTCATTCTTCTGGTCTCTGTTTAAATGCTAAAGGCCTGGGCACTGGGTAGCACAATCAATTAAGTGTCTAATTCTGTGGTTTCGGCTCAGGCTTGATCTCAGGGTTGTGGTCTTAGGGTCATGATCTCTGGGTTGTGAGATTGAGCCCCACGTCAAGCCACACGTTGGGCTCTGCACTCAGGGCAGAGTCTGCTTGGATCCTCTCTCTCCCTCTGCTCTTTCCCCCTCTCTAAATATATAAATCTTTTTTTAAAATGCTGGAGGTCTTTCCAGACACTCAAGTCCAATTTCAGAATCTCTTGTTACACTCTTATTCATAATGCTTATCACACCATTGATAATTTTGTATGACTTACAAATTTACTAAGTGTCACTGTCCTCACTAGATTATACATTCCAGGGGCAGCCCAGGTGGCTCAGCGGTTTAGCACCACCTTCAGCCCAGGGTGTGATCCTGGAGACCCCAGATCAAGTCCCACATCAGGCTCCCTGCATGGAGCCTGCTTCTTCCTCTGCCTGTGTCTGTGCCTCTCTCTCTCTCTCTCTCTCTCTCTCTCTCTCTCTCTCTGTGTGTGTGTGTGTGTGTCTCTCATGAATAAATAAGTAAAATATTTAAAAAAATAGATTATACATTCCATGAAGGCAAACAAAAGCATTTCTGGTTCACCCCTACATACCTGGCCCTCGGTGGGTAGTAGTTTTTTTAGCTTTGTGTCTCTGGTACTGACTTAGTACTGGGTGGCTGACTGGGTGATGCCTGGTGGGCCGAAGGCATCGTGCTCAGTGCCAGTGAGGAGATAATCCTCAGCGATCACTGGCTAAGCCACCTCTTGATTCTGTGAGCGAGGGATACAGAAATCACTTAGCTACAAGCCTCTACCCTCAACTAGTTCAAAGTCAATGAGAGAGAATAATGCATGAACAGATAATTATAAAATAGGCTCAGGGCATTACAAGAGTGCTGAGAAGGGACATCTGACCAAGCCTGCGTAAGAGGGGTCAGGGAGGTGGGAAAGCTTCTGGAAGGGGAGACCACTGTGCTAAGGCTCAGAGGAGGATAAGTCTGGGGGAGGTGGAGGCCTGCGGGGGAAGGGGATAGCTTTGCAGATAGAGAATACAGCATGTGAAAAAAAAAAAAAGAGAGAGAGAGAGAGAATACAGCATGTGCAAAGGGCCAGGGCTGGTAAACCAAACAGTATGTATTGAAAAAACTGGGCCAGGAAGAAGGCAGCCTGAGTTCAGATCCTAGCTCTGCCCCTTCCTCTCTAACCTTAGCAAATGACACCACCACTCTGAGCCTCAGTTTCCTTAGCTATAACAAATCCCTCCCTGAGTTACAGCAAGGTATAAACAGAATAGAAGTATGTCTGCCAATGGAGGAATTGTTGGGGTGGGAGTGGGCTCCCCAGCAGCCTCACATTGTCTTGGCCCCCCATTCTTGTGCCCAATCCTGTCTTTCTTTTGGGAGCAGAAGGAGATTCTGCTGCATGTCCTGCATTACATTCAGTACCTCCAGAGAAGCATCGATGTGGCCAAGGCCTTGCTCAAATTCCACACCACCAATGGAGAAGGCGGACGTGGGGGTGAGTGCAGTCACCATGGCCCAGGCCTGCTACATACCAAGCACTGTCCTGGCTGTCAGGGACACCAACTGACTTACATGATGAATGAGCCCAGGTCCCCAGGGATCCCAGAGCCTTGCAGAGCAAAGTCAGAGAGACGTGCAAGATGCTGTGACCTCAGAGAAGGAGTGTCTGGGGCCTTGCACCTGGGCCTGTGCAAATAGTAGCAGGGGGCGCCCCGGCAGTCCAGAGCAGCAGTGAGCAGAATGCAAGCCTGAGAGGATGTGTGTGGAATGTCTGGGACAGATAGGCAGTTGGTGTGCTTGGAGGGACTGTCGCATCAAGACGATATGTACAGGCTCATGAACCAGGTCCTGATGCAAACACGTGTCTTGTGACCTTAACTTCTCTGTGCCTGAGTTTGCTCAGCTGCAAAATGAAACCAATACTAGTATACCTAACCCTTGAGCAACCCGGGTTTGAACAGCACAGGCCCACTTACACATAGATGTGTTTAGATAAATCCAGTCAATACAGTCCTGTAAAGCCTTTTTCCTTATGAGTTTTTTTTTTAACACTCACTTTTCTCTAGCTTACTTTATTGTACAAATACAGTATATAACACGTATAATGTACTAAATATACGCTAATCACCTGTTTATGTTATTAGTAAGGATTCTGGTCAACAGTAGGCTATTAATAGTCAGATTTTGGAGGAGTCCGAATTAGAGGGGGATTTTCCACAGCACGGGGTTCAGCTCCCCTAAACCCTGCTTGTTCTAGGGTCACTGTACTTCCTTTCTGTGTTTGTCGTGAGGATTAAATGAGTTAGTACCCATGGAAAGTGCTGTCACCTGGTGCCTGTGACAAGTTGGTCATCCAGTGCTGCGTGATGTGCTGGGTGCTGTCGCTGTCGCTGGCATGACAAATCCATAGGTGGGAGTGAGGGGAGGTGAGGTAGGTACCAGACCCTGCAGGGCTTTGAGTGCCTGGCTAAGGGAGGGAGACCAAGATGAGAAAAACTGGTGGACTTTTAAAAGCTGGGGAAAGCCATGATCAGATTTTTTTTTTAATTTTTTTTTTTTTAGGAAGAGGTGCCTGATATCTAGTGAGCAGGGTTGATTATTAATTGGTTGTTGGTTATTAGAGTCAGGGAGGTCAGTAGGAAGGCCTTTGGGAGTGATCTGGACAGGAGACAGTGCGGTCTTACACTGTGGGTCAGGCTGTGGACAGAAGTGGTACCTTTGGGCGAGGTTAATGAGGGAGAACTGAGAGGCCTGATGGAGAGGCCCTGGGTGAGCCAGGATGGGTGGCCTTCACTGCTCTGTGGAAGGTAGGAAGAGGAATTGGTTTGGGATGCTGATGGTGGGGAAGCATTTGGGAAGCGTTGAGTCTATCTTCCTTCTTGGCCAACCCAGAATGGTCCTGTGGGAACCTGAATTTTCACCCTGTAACCTCTGCTGCCTGGCCGAGCAACCTCAGACCAGTGCAGTCTCCTCCTGGGAGCTCAGTTTCCACATTTGTAAAGTCAGCTTGGAGACCAGAGCTGTCCAGCCCTCTGCCCAGGATTGGGAAGCATGGTCTGGAAGGAGGAGATGGGACAGCATGAGTTTGGGGACTTTTGACCTGACTCTTTCTCCAGGCTGTGCAGGTCGGAACTCGGCCTCAGGCCCAATGCGGCGGCGACACTCCACCCCTTCAAGCTCCCCACACTCTCGGAAGTCCCGTCTTCAGGGAGCCTGCCGGAAACCCCGGAAGAAGAAACTGACAGGGCTTTCAGGTACAAGTGAGGCTGGACAGGAAGCCAGGTCACATGGGAGCAAAGCTCCTTTTCCAGAGCCGTCTTACTCCAAGGAGGCCAGTCAGCTACCCAGAGCCCCCTAACAGCACTTTACAGTGAGACCTATCTGGTTCAGCTCCCGGCCCCTCATCTCACTAGCTCTGGGGCCTGACATGGTTGCTTTCCTTCTCTGAGCCTCTGCTTCCTGGGGGTGGACACAAGCTGATCTTAAAGAGCCTGCATCCACACCCCTGGAGCAGTGCTGAGTGGAGAGGCACACAGTCAATGCTCAGTGATTGTAAGCTGCTGTTAGCACTTAACTGTCTTTACAATCAGTCATCCATCCTGGGCCAGGGCATCAGGGAGCATGGGCTGATGGAAAGACCTGAGTGTGGAAAGCAAGCATCCTCAGGCCAACCTCTGTCTTGCTACTAATGGACCACATGTCCCTTCCCATCTGCAAGCCTCAGTTGACTTGTCTTTAAAATGGGAGTTGTGACCTAATCAATGATTTCCAGTCTTGGCTGCATATTCCTTTGACTCATCCAGGGTACTGTAAAGAATGCCTATGCCTAAAAATTAAAAAAAAAAAAAAAAAAAAAAAAGAATGCCTATGCCTAAACCTCACACTCAGAAAGTCAGGTTCAGTGGCCTTGGGTGGAGCCTGGGCATCAGTATTTTCTCTGAGCTTGTAAGGTGATTTGAACGTGTGGATGGGGAAGGGAGCTTCGGTTGAGATGCTCTAACTGAGGATCCAGGCTTACCTGGGAAGGGCTGGTGAATGACCAGGCTAGACAAAGTTTGGAAGAGGCTGTGGGGCCCAGAGCAAAGATGCCCCCAACCTGAGCCATGTTCTGGGCCCCTTCTGACACTTGTCTATCTGCTCCCCCAGAACACCAGACCCGGGCCCAGAACCCTCGCCGCTCTCTGGCCCTGGACAAGCCCAAGAAATGGATGACCCTATCTCCAGAGCAGCAAGGAAGAAATGCAGTGGGGACTGCCACCCCTTCAAGATGTGCCGGCTCCTGCTGTCACCCCAAAGTTGCATCATCCCTGCCTCAAGGTGACAGAAAGGGAGGACAGCTGACGTTGCTGGACATGGCTGAGAACAGTATCCACTGTGACTTCTCAGGTTGCTCCCTTCCCTCACCATTAACTTAGTCATTTATACACTACCTGTCAGGCACCTGCTGTCTTCCGAGCCCAGTCCAGCAGCTGGGGATTCCGAGGTGGACAAGAGAGACGCTGTCTTGGGCCTCTCTCCCATTGTCTTCTTCCCTTCGGGCCCCATTGTGGACGGAAGGGTAGGACGGCATCAGCGTGGCCCTCGTGCAAGGCTGTGGGTCACAGAACCGGAGGAAGGCAGGCAGTCGCTCTTGTGACTCCTATCCCTGGGCCATCTTGAAAGGGTGTGGTGACACCCAGCAGAGCACCAGGCGAGACTGGGGCACTTGGCAGGCAACAGATGCCCCAAGCCATCCTGTCCCCTACCTGCTCACCCTGAGCATCTCTGGACCAGGCCGTGTGCAAGAACTGGAGTCCAAGGTGACCCAGATTTCCCGTGGTTGCTGAGGAGGCCGTGAGAGCCCAGAGGAGGCCCCTGACCCACCAGGGGAGGAAGGGCTTTTCAGCCCTTCTGCCAGTTGTATGACCTCGGGCAAGTTACTTGGTATCTCAGTGTCTCAGTTGGGTCTAATAATGGTACCCTGCAGCAAAGGGCTACTGAATAGTCTATGCAACGCCTAAAACCGAGCTGGCGTGGGAAGCCCTCTCCGCTTGTTTGCTCTCATCGTCTTCATCGACATTATTCCACTGCAGGACTTTGGCTTCCTCACAGCTTCTGAGAGGGACATGGGGTTCCAGAAACCAAGGGATCATTCGGGGCACCCCGTAGCCTCACACAGAGGCCCCGCAGCCTGAGGTCTTAGGAGGGAGGCAGAGGCTGTGCCAGACGGTAGCATCTCTCCACCCTTGTATGTGTGACTCCTGGGATTAGTTCCAAGCACAGAAGTAAGCATCCCGACTTGCCCCCGGCCCCTGCCCCACAGGCTGCTGTTGCAGAATCGGTGGCCCGGGTGATGGCCTCTATTGTGCCTTCAAGGCCCAGCAAGGGGCCGAAAGGATCCATTTTCTCAACAGGACCCAGCCCCATCCCAGGTAAGGGAACCCCAAGGGCTCTGAGTGGAGGAGGCTGAGGCGTCTGGCCTGGGATGGCTGAGGGGTAGTGAGAAATGAGCTCAATTTACATCCTCTCTGGCATCTGTGGAGAGAGCACCATGGACCTGGCTTCATACAGGTGGCAGAGGCTCAAAGGAGAGCCTTGCTTCTGGGCCATCCTTGCAGAGTTGCAGCCCCTGGCCAGCCTCCCTGCCTCCGATTTCATCCTTCCAGCTCGTCCTCCCTAGCTGCCTGAGGGGCGGTCATGACAGTTCATGGCTTTAAGCTCTCCCAAGTGCCCATGGGGCAGAGCCCAAATATCTTAGTTGGCATCTGAGAACTTCTTGCCAGCCCCCTCCCCGTCCATCTCCCATGAATCTTACCCTTAACACCACTGAATATTCACCCTCCACAGGAGCCATGGCCTTGGCCCCTCCGGGCTTTTCACCCTCTGATTCCTCTTCCTGATGAGACTGCTTCTCTTGTCCACCTAGAAAACCACCACCCTTCAGGTTGAGCACAGTGTGGTCCTCCCCCAGACCACACCCCCTCTGTCCAACTGGAACCCACCCGGCCCCTCACAGCCCTGCTCCCCAGGTGGCAGCACATGATGACAGCTGCCTCTCCTCCCAGGCCTGGAGCCCCTTGAGGGCAGGTGCCTCAGCTGACTAAGCTTCCTGACTGCCCCCCTGCACTCCCCCAGCAGCCAGCACAGAGGGACCTCTATCTCATGGCACAGTGGGCAACACCCCGGGGGACATGGCTCGACCCAGGCTGCACAGCAGCTCCTGGCCCAGGGGTCCTGGTCTACCTCTTGAATTCCACCTCTTGCAGGCAGAAGCTGGTGTTCTATGATTCCAGTGAGGAGCTGGACAAGGACTCCCCAGATGCTGACCCTTGGCTTCCTGCCTGGACCCCGGAGGGCAGCCCCCATGGTGACCAAAACTCCATCTCTCCTCCTTGTCAGCTAGGGTGTGGCCCTTCCTGGGCACTTCCTTCTGAGCAGTACCGTGGTGGGAGGAGAGGGGGCCAGGGTCTAGACGTCTGGTGAGCATAGCGGTATGTAAGTGTACCTGCTGGTCTGTGCCAGCAGGTGCTCCTGCACACATTGCTTCTGTGGAGCCCAGACACTGCCTCAGAATCTTTCTTAACACAGAGCTCCAGGTAACCATAATCAGTCTATCCAGATTTGGCACACCAGATACTGATTTTTTTTTGTTGTTGTTGCTGTTTTTTGGTCATCCATGACATAGCGCCAGGCATTGTGTCTCTTAATCTCCTCTCTGAAGCACTCAAAATGAACAATTGACAGTCACCCTTCCCTGACATCTAACATCATCTCCCTAAAGCCAGCTGCTGTGCTGGGGGAGAGGGTCATCTCTGACACATCCTGATGTTTCCTTTCCAGGGAGCCTGCTGGACTTGGGGCCTCCCCAGATTGCCAACTGGAGTGTGACAGGCCACCCAAGCGAGATCCTAGGGTTCAGCCCCTCCCTCTTCAGCTCCCCAGGAAAACTGCCGCCAGAACAGATCCTGGAGGATAGCACCGAGTTCCTGACCCAAGGTGAGCATCTGGGGCTGGACCTGACACTTGGTCCATTCAGAAAACATATGGTGATACTCACCAAGTGTGCCGCCCTGGGCCCGGGGTGCATCTCATCCAGGCCCCACCTCCAGAACCCCGTGGCCTTGTGGGGCAGTGGTCCTGGAAGCCCCTCAGCAAGGGGAAGCCTCCAGGAGCCCACGTCAGGGACCTATTCCCTCCGCTCAGCATGGAGGTGCCCCAGGGGACCTGGCCTGTGAGCCGGATTTGGACCTAAGACAGGAGATCCAGAGAAGGACAGCAGGAGATCCTGGATGGGACCGCGGGACGGAGCCTGGGTGCCTGGAGGGAGGTGTTTCCACTCCAGCTGGCATCCTGCGTTCCCTCCCCGACAGCTCTCTTTGAAGAAGTGTGGCTAGATCCCATGCCTTCACTTTCTGACAGCATGCTTGAGGCGCTACAGAACAAGGTAGGCATCCGTCCACAGACATGTCCATCCTTCTTTCCATGCACATCGCTCTCCTGCTTCACTGACTCATCCATTTCCACCACCAGCCAGCTGCCTCCCCCACCCTCTCACTGTCCATCTGCTCGCACCTCTCCTTGTCTTTCTGGAGACATGTCTACCGTCTGTGCCCCCATCTGCCCACCCTTTGAACAGTCACTGCTGGCCCCCAGGCACCCCACTCTGTGCCGGGAACTCGGAAGGAACCAGGCACAGGATAAGAGCTAAAATCCAGGTGCCCATAAAAGACCCCACATAACTGTGAGCCAGGGTCTCCTGTGACCCCAGTCTACAGATGAGGAAACTGAAAACAGAATAAGCTCAATAATCCTCGGTTGGAAGGAGCCTCCCGACCGGGCCCCAGGGGTGAGCTCCAGCTGCCGTTCTCCCCAGCGGCTCATCGCCTGGCTGGCAGAGGTCCGCCCCAGCTCGGGTCCCCAGATGACTCTTCCTCCATCTCCACTGCTTCCTCCGATGAGTAACTGAATCTGCACCAGAGACCAGAGTGGACACTCTTAGCAGAGCCCTTAGTAAGCGCCAGGCACTGTGCTAGGTGCTTCTCAGCCCTGTAAGCCTTTGTGGTGACCGCCACTCTGTAGGTGATCTCGATGCTCAGAGAAGTTAAGACTTGCCTGGGGCATCGGGGCTGCCAGACTCTGGCTTTAAGAGTTCCAGCCCCAGAATGGGGTTGCCGACCACCTGAGCCTCAGCCGGCCCTTCTCTGACCCACAGTGGGAACCTGGGAACATTTGCTTGAATGTCAGGGGTGATATGGACGAGATGGTCTTTGATTTGAGCTGGTTCTGATGCTCATGTTACGTCCTAGGAGAGCAGTGAGTGGGGATGTGAAGGGATGCCTTGGTCTCCCCTCACACCCCCTGGCTTTCTCCATCACCCCCCTCCACCGCAGGAGATGCCCTCAGAGGCCCCCGAAGATGCCCCTGACCCCCATGGCCTGTGCCAGTCCTCAGTGTCGCTAGACCACTGCTACCTGTCACTGAGCGAGAATAGCAAGGTGCCGTCCAGCTCCAGCTCTGAAGACACGGACACTGAGTCGGGGTGGAAGCAGCAGGAGGTGAGGGGGGGCAGCCGCGGCAGTGGTGGGGTGGTTCCCCATCCCTGGCCTGCCCTCACCTCCCTGTCCCCCACCAGGACACTCAGGCCGACCCCGAGGGCCTGCCGTCCTCCAGTGACGAGGACGGAGACTGCACGTGGACCCCCACCCGGCGGACTACAACCCTGCCCACGGCTGGGAGGAAGGCCAAGAAGGGCCGTGCAGGCAGGGGCCCGACGAAGCCCAAGGAAAACAAGAAAGCCCCCTGCCAGCCCCAGATGAAGAAAAAGTGTGTCAATGGCTTCATCATGTTCTGCAGGATGAACCGGAAGCAGTACATCCGGTGGGTGGGGGTCCTTTTGGGCCCTGGGTGGGGCCTGACCTGCACCGTCCACCCCTCCCTGCCCCCAGAGTGTGTTGCTCCTGTCATCTGGCACGTTTGCCCCCCTCCAGACATGACCCCCTGACCCTTCCTCAGCCACATCCCTGCCCCCTGGTCCTGGAGCTGCAGTCAAAGCCTATGAATTGTAAGCAGCGAGACCCAACTCAGGCTTAAGAAAAGGGCTACCACAGCCTGAAAGAAGGGGAGGAGGTAGATTGCCCCCCGGTGGGCCTGGGCCTGGGGCTCAGATGATGCTAAGCCTCTGGAAGTTTCGTTCCTCTCTCCATTCTGCTCTCCTGGCTCGGCTCTATTCTCAAGAAGCACGTGGGGTGGGGTTGGGGAAGAGTCACCCTAAGGTCATGTCCAGCAAGCAACCCGGTGGGAGGAGAGCCCCTCGTTTCTGAGGTTTCTGGCCAAAGTTCTAGGGGCTGACTGGATAGATGAGGCACCCAGCCCTGAAGGTGGGGTTGGGGTTGGGTGGGGCCTCTCGATGCCCAGCAAAGAGCTGGTGCCCTGACAGGAAGTCCAGGCGCTGGCACCCGGAGCCATGGATACGGGTCTCCTACAGGCCCCAAGACATAGTTTCCCCTTCCCAACAACCAGTTCATCCAGCCCCCTGTGACGCCTCAGCACCAGGGCGTGTGCCCTGAGCTCCTTCGGGCCACAGTGGATAGAAGAGACCTGGATTCTCAGGCAGGAAAGCCAAGGCCCCGAGAGGGCAGGGGACCTCCTGTGGTCAGACTGTTGGCCTTCGCCCAGACTGGGCTGCCCTGCAGGCCTCTCCTCACCCCTTCCCTCCTGTCCCAGAGCCTGTCCTGGGACCGCATCCACGGCTGCCACCAAGGAGCTGGCCCAGCTCTGGCGGGTGATGACCCAGCAGGAGCGGAGACCATACTGGTGAGGGGCCCCAGCCCAGAGGCGCGGGTGGCGGAGCAAAGGGGCCTCCGGGGCTCCTCGCTCCTGCTCTGATTTTCAGAGCCTCGGGCCTCATGATGTGGGAAACAGGTTGGAGTTTGCTGGGGTGGAAGATGTGGGTGTTGAGAGCTCTTATGAAATCCGTGGGGCGGGGATGATGGCGGTAGGAGGTGCTCTACCTCTGCAGCGAGCTTGGAAGGGCAAATGGCCTCAGTCGGGACCCCTTGGGCCCCTCCTGCCACAGGGAGTTTCAGAGCAGGAAGCTGGGTCTCATTTCCCTGCCACTACCCCTCCGCCCTCCCTCCTGGCCCCTCCCTGCCACCCTCTCCTGTCCACGGTGGCACAGCTGCCACCTGCTCCTTTCTCACGGGCCCTGAAGCACACAGCCCTAGATCGACCTGTAGCAGGGGCAGGGAGGGCTCCGGCCCCATTGTACAGACGGGACTGGGAGGCCCAGGGGTTGCTCTGAGGGGGCCAAGGAAGGAATAGGCCCTTGCCACCTCCCCGTCAGCCCAGGTTCTGGGGGGTGAGCTAGGTACCCCAGAGGGGAAAGGAAGGAGTGCCCCCCCATCCACCCCCTTTTTGCCCCCAGCATCAAAGCTCGCAGGTTCAGCCTCCAGCACAACCGGATCGTGAAGCAGGACAGCTCCAGCAGTGAGGACGAGGACTGGGGGACCCCCAAGCCCTTCTACCAGCTGCTGGCCGAGAAGGCCCGCCGGTCCCCAGACCTGGCCTCTCAGCTGCCCCCTCAACACTACTGAGAGGGTGACCCCACTGCGCCCCCCCCCCCCCCCCCCGGCCCTGGCCCTGCCGCTCCTGCGGCTCTGGTTTGCAACCAGGAGCCTGTGAAGAGGTTGTCCCTCCTGGGGCCTCACCTCTCCTGGAGCAGGTCCCCTCGGCCAGATCCTAGGCGGCTGAGAGGGGCGGATTCTTGAAGCCCGTTACTGTGTGCTTACTGTGTGCGTTTGCCTGGTGCTAGAGTGGCTGGGACTCACCCTGCCTAGTCCACTGCCCTTCCCACCGCCCCTCCCCAGCCTGGGCTGCATCCTGGGAGCCGCAGAGGTGGCAGGAAGGGAGCCCTGTGGGAAAGGCAGCAAGGTGAAGTTTCAGAGAAGGGGTTTGCTGCGCCCACCCGAGTCCAGCCATTTCAACCCTGTTCATTCTTACTTCACCCCACTCCTCTCTCCCCTGTTCTATTTATAGATTATTTATTGTTTGCAACAAAATAAAGTGGAACCCTTGTTACCAGCAAGAAAGACCAGGCAGGCTCCTTTGGTCCCCTGCTTCCTCAGAACCTGGGAGGTGCGGGGGTGCCCCTTCTGCAGGACCCAGAGGCCCCAGGACCCGCAGCTTCTCAAGCGGTCAGCACAGAACTGACCTCCGGCCCCCGGCCCCGTCAGGGAGCAGCCGTCAGAAAGCTCCAATCTCAGGTGGGCCTTCTTAGGGTTCAGTGTCTCCTTTGGGCAAGTGCTTTAGAAGGTAACCCACACCCCAGGAGATTCTAGTTGTCTGTTAACTTTATTTTAATTGAAACGGAGGCATAACATGTCCTAGAAAAATAAAGATTTATGATACAAACTAGACACGGGGTCAGGGGTGCCCCAGGGGGGAGGGGGATCTTTGGTCTGGGGCTGGACGTGGTAGGGAGGGCTCTAGTCCAGGAGGAGCCTCAGCCGGGCCTCCCCACACACCTGCTCACTTTGCAGCAGGAAGGGCCCAGCCGGGAGGCTAGGTCAGGCTCGGGCACAGGACTGTCTGGCCTCCGCCCTCCGGCTCCAAGCGGTGGTGGAGCTATTAATAGTGTTTTAAGGAGTGACAGGGAGAGGGCTCGAGGGGGTTGGCCATCCAGCCATCTGGCAGGGCTTTCAGCTCACAGCTAGTACCAGGTTGAGGGGGGCATAGCCCCCGAGTCAGGACCCCCAAACCTCCCCCATTCACTCGGGGCACAGAGCAAGGAGAGGGCTGTAACAGAGGAGGCCACTGATTCCGAGGACAGTGTCCCCAGGCCGGAGTGGACAGGGGTGAGTCCCCCGGCACCTGCAGGGCTTGGAGAGGTTCAGCGGCCGGGGAGCCGGGCATCTGGGACCGTAGTGTGTGGCATCTTCAGCTCGCAGCTATTGTGTGTGAGCGGCCCCCTCCTCCCAGGCCGTCCTGGATCTTGAGCACCATGGTCAGGAGAGGCGAGGAGGCCCAGCGGGGGTCACAGTTCCAGGGAATCTTCCACAGGCACCGACTGGAGCTGCGTCAGAACCTTCGGCTCGGCCTCCAGCCCCTCGTCCGCCTCGCCCCCTGCCGCAGACCCCAGGAGCAGCCCCTCGGGGTCGGGGTCCGGCAGCCTCAGCACGGTGTGGGGGGCCTGCGTCCCCAGCCCCTTCTCTGCTTCCAGCAGCCCTTCTGTGCCGCCGCTCAGTTCCAGCCCTGCTGGCCAGATGGGCATGGCCGCGGGCGACAGCATGAGCCCTTCGGGCGGCGGTGCCGGGAAGCCCGGGAGGAGAGCCGAGGAATCCGCGAAGGGCAGGCTGGTGGCTGCGGCGGCAGTGGCGGGGCCAGGCGGTGGCTGCGGCGGCTGCTGTGCGGAAAGCGGGCCAAGGGCGTGGACGTCGGGGAGAGCGGGGCTGGGGGCCACAGGGAGGGCTCCTTCGGGCACCGAGATGGCCGCGTCTGGCTTCAGGGGCAGGGCCAGGCTGGGGGCAGGCGGCAGGACCTGGGAGACCAGCATGCTCGTGGGGAAGGTGGCGGTGAGGATGATCTTGCCCTGCTGGACGGCCACGCCCGTCACGATTGGGCTGCCGGACACCGGGTTGGCCAGGAGAAAGTTTCCTGTGGGGATGAGAGGTAGGCCAGGTGTGGGGGTGAAGACAACAACGCTCTGGGGGGCGGCAGCGGGGGGGGGGGGGGGGGGACCAGCCAGAGGCCTCTCCGAGCCCCCTTGCGGGTGGCGCCGGGGCTGCGTGGCCTGGGCCTCCTGCCACCACTTGACTCAGGTGGTGCCAGGGAGGGGCTGCCCACCTCCCAGAAGCCCCTGCCTGCACCCACCCCGAGGCCCTGGCAAGGCGAGAGGTACCTGGCGCAGCGGCGGAAGGAAGCTGCAGGGCCGTCACGCCCACCCCGGAGTTTATCAGGTGCACATTGGCAGGGCCCGCGGCGGCCGCCACCTTCACAGGGCTGCCCGGGCCGGCGGCTAACAGCTGCAGCGGCCCCACAGCCTGGGGCAGGGTCACCACCTGAGAGGTGGGCACCACCTGGGGCAGGTTCAACAGCGGGGAGGCGGGGCCCAGGCCTGCCGGGTACCCCGGCGGGGGAGAGAGCGGCACCACTTGGGGAGCGGCCACAGAAGGCACCGGTCCCGGGGGCAGGGGGAAGGTGGCAGCCGGTGGGGGCCCAGGCACCACTTGGGGCAGCGGCCCGGCGGCCTCCTCTGCAGGCGTCCCGGAAGCGGCCACCTGGGCCTCCTTGGTCTCGGAGGCCTCGGGCGGAGCCTCCTCTAGTCGAACCTCCCCGGTCTGCGGGTCCAGGACCAGGGAGGTCTTGCCCTCCCCGGCCCCCGGGGCACCGGGCTGCGTCGGAGGGGCGCCACTGCCGCCCGCCAGCAGCAGGGGGCCCAGGCTGGAGGCCTCCCCGAGGGCCAGGCTGTTGATGATGACGGGACTCCCGTTGAGGAGCACGGCGGGGGGGCTGCCCGCCGCCAGGAAGCTCCCGTTCACCAGGATGGACGAGGAGGCGGGGCAGGGCGCGGGCGGGGCGGCCCCGGCCAGGAATAGAGAGCCCTGGGCGGGGGCCTCCGCAGCCACCGGAGCCACCCCCCTGTCCAGGTCCTCGGGGCTGCGGCTGGACTCGTCCTCCGTGGTGGGGTTCCCGTCAGACTCGCTGGCCAGAGAAAGGACTGTGAGTTATGGCCCCGATCGCTGGGGTTCCCCGCTGGCCAGCAAGCCCCCCGCCGCCCCACCTCCTCCCCAGGCCAATCTTTGGCAGCCAAAGGCTTCAAGGGGTCATAGACTCCCCCACCCAAGTCGGAGCCTCTGCAGTGGAGCACTGATCCTGCTCATAAAAGCTAAAGCGGGCGCCCCGGGAGGCTCCTCGCCCGGCCCCTCGGCCGCCCGGCGCCCCGGGGTCGGGCTGAAAGCAGCCCAGCGCCCGCCGGGAGAGTGCGGAGGCTGCCGCGCGCTCAGTTCCCGGTGCCTCCCCCCGCCCCCCCCCGCCCGGGGCGTCAGAAAAGGGAGCGAGAGGCCGGCGCGCAGGGTGGGAGGGGAAGGGCTTGGGTTACAGGGAAACCGGAGCTGGGGAAGGTTCACGTTTCACAACAAAGACAGACGACGGACCACGCTGTTTGGGCCCAGAGGGGGGTTGGGGGGTGAGGAAGAGCCGCGGCCCCGAAAGGCTGATGCCCCCACGCGGGGTGGGGGGCAAGGGCCCGGCCCCGGCCCCCTTTTTCTCAATGCCTCCCGCCCCCACCCCCCCGCCCCAGCCACGAACACGGATGGGACAGGGGACGGAGCTCTGAGCGGAGCGGAGGAAAGAGGCTTCCCAGCCTCCGCGACAGGCGCGGTGGGGTCGGGGCGAGGGCCCGGGGCGCGCGCCTGCTCCGTCCACACGTCTCCCTCGCGCCCTGGGGGGCGCCCGACGGTGTGAGCCGGAGGTGTCCCAGGAGCTCTGAGCGCGGACTCCAGCGGTGGGCATGGGGGGGGTAGCTGGTGGGTAGCGCGTCCCCGGGAAAGCGGGACCTGCGCCGCCCGGGTCCCCTCACCTCTTGCAAGGCGCGCCGCCGCCGCCCCCGGTCCGATCGCGCTGTCGCCGGTTCTTGAACCAGTTGCTGACCTGCGTGAGCGAGAGGCCGGTGAGCGTGGCCAGGCGGCGCTTCTCGTCCGGCGTAGGGTAGCGGTTGCCGCGATAGCAGGCCTTGAGCGCGGCGCGGGAGCGCTCCTTGAAGCAGTAGACGGTCTCCTCGCCGTCCCATATGGTCTTGGGCAGCGGGAACTTCTTGCGCAGACGGTACTTGTCCACTGCGCCCAGCGCGCGGCCGCGGGCCCGCTCGGCCTCGTGGTAGCGCGCGCGCAGGTAGAGGTCCTGCAGAAAGGCGTGGTGGGCGGCGGGGAAGGGGCGGCTCTCGAGCAGCCGGTAGAGCTCGGCGTACTCGCCCCGCTGGAAGGCCACCAGGGCCCGAGCGCGCAGCACCGGATCGCTGCCACGTAGGCGCTCGGCCGGGGGCAGCGCGCCCAGGAAGCGGCTCAAGCGGCCGGCGTGGCCCGCCTGTAGCAGCGCCTCGCAGACGCACGCCACCTGCTCCGGCGAGAAGCGGAGGCCCGTGGGCGGCTCGGCAGCGGCCTCGGGGGGCGACCCGGGGACGCCCGGGGATCCCGGGCCCTCCGCTCCCGCCGCCGCTTCGCCCGCCCCGGCCGCGGCCGCGGCCGCCGCCTCACCCTCGGCCGCCTGCAAAGTCTGCAGGAGCTGGCGCGCTTCCTCCTCCTCTTCTTCGGTCGCCGCCGCCGCCACCGCCTCCCCCCCGGCCGCCGGCCCCGCGCTCGGCTCCGCAGGCAAGGTAGCCATGTTTTGCAACTTTGGGAAGTTCCTCCCTCCTTCTCCTCCTCCCTCGGGCTTTCCCCAGCCCCCTCCCCCGCCGTCCCCCCTCTCCGCCCTCCCCTTCGCGCTCCCCGATCTTCTCCCCCGCCGACGACCCCGCGTCTCCCGCAGCAATGCAAGGTCCAGCTCTCCACTTGGGTCTCGGTGCCGGTGTCTGTGTGAGTGCCCGCCCCCTCCCCGTCTCTCCGTGATTCTCCTTTTGTTTTCCCTCCGCCTCAGGCCGCGCTTTTTGCCTCCCCCCGCGTGTGCCTCAGGCTCAGGGCCTCAGTTTCCCCATCGGGACAACGGAGAAGGTAACGGGCCGTCCGGGAGGGCTAAGGGCGCGAAGCCACCTCCGCCCCGAGACTAAGCTTCTGCACGCCTCCGTCTCCAGAGTCCTCTGAAGGCCCCCCCACTCCCCATCTCGGCCTGCGCTCCGCCCCTCGGAATTCCCGGCTCCGCAGGGGGGCGGGTCTGGCAGGGAGAAGGGGCGGAGGGAAACGGGTTAGAAAGTTTGCAGCAACTTTTCTTGAGCAAGTCTCTGGAACCCAGGCGCGTGGCCCGCGCAGGCGCAGTGGGCGGAGGATGGCCGCGCGCGCAGGCGGCCCAGCCCCCTTCTTCCCGGCGAGCGGGTGGCACAGCTGGGCCACAGCTGGACAGGGGGCGGTGCCTCCCGGTGGCTCGCTAGCCCTCTCTTATTGGCCGGGGGCCGAGGCCACGCCCCTCGTCGTCCCCACCCCCACCCCCAGTCCCGATTCGTCCGCTCGGCGTCCCCGCTAGCTTCCCGCCAGGCCATTGGCCGCCTCCACTCGCCTTCCGATTGGGCCCACCGAGCAGCCTCCTTCCCGCAACGCAAAGAGAGCGGACACCGCGCAGTTCAGAGCTTTGGGCAGACGGGAGGGCCTTTTATTCGCGAGGATCGGGGGTGGGGTCCTAGGTGGGGAGAGACAATAAATACTGAGGAATGTCGGGGTCTCAGTGCATCCAAAACGTGGGTTAGGGCGCTGGGGTCCTGGAGCCTGTCAGCGGGTCGGGGGACAGACAGGTCAATAAATACCCAAACTGCCGAGGCGGGCAGGCGGAGCCTGCGGTGGCTCCGAGAGCAGCCTACGTGAGGAGGGCGCGGGAGTCCCCGAAAAAGCGGGGCTGGCAAAAGCACAAGGTTCCCGAGAGAGCGGGCTGAGCTCGCACTGGACGTTCGCCGCGGGAAGAGAACGTTCTTGGGGACAGCAGGGCCTCGTGCACAAGGATTTGTGGTCTGCGAGCCGAGGGGGGCGGGGCAGGCAACACTGACGGCCCACCCCGGCCCTGTGCTGCCTCCTCTAGATCGCAGTTTGCCCATCCGTGTCGGGGCTCAGCCAGGCCGTAGGAAGGAAGCGGCGTGCCATCCCCCCGGCAGCGGCTGCGGCATTCCCGGTTACAAGCCTTCCAGGAGCCCCGTGCTCCGACCGCGGGCCCGGCTCCTCCCTCCCCGGCCGCCAGGGGGCGGGCCCGGATCACAGGGCTGGAGCTGGGGCGGAGACCCACGCTTGGAGCGGTGCGCACGGGGAGGCGGTGGGAGCGGCTTCTGGGCCGTGCCCAAGGCACCCAACCCTCCGGCTTGGGGCTCTAGGGTTCAGGGGGCGAAGGCGGCTCCCGGCTGGCGCCAGACCGGGGCGAGATGGTCGGCGCGGGCCACCAACCCAGTGCAGCCCAAGGCGGCGGCAGCAGCCAGAGCAACGGCGAACTGGAGCAGGGAACGCGCCTCCGATAGGTCAGGCTTAGGGACCTGCGGACAAAGGGGCGGGATCAGGTCCCCCGTGACACGGCCCGCCGATTGGCTCCTGGGACTCGCCACGCCTCCGCCCGGAGGAGGGTCCCCAGGCCTCTGCACTCCGCCCCGCCCCCGCGGGCAGCTGCGGTTGGTCCGCTGGCCAAGCCTTAAGTCTTGTCCGAACTCGCCACTGGCTGCTTCCTAGCGGCCTGTGCTGATTGGCTGCTCGGGCACCCTCCCTCCCCGCGGCGGGCCCCGCCCGACAGAGGCGCAGCTAAGCAGAGGCGGCTGGCGGTACGTGGAGCGAGGAGGGGGCGCGGCGGCGGCGGGCGTGAGCAGCCGGACGTACCCTGGCAGGGAGCAGCAGGTGGCGGCGGTGCATGGGGCCTGGCCCCACCAGCGGGCATTGGCCCCGAGCCACGGCCTGGGGGCCATCTAGCTGGAGAGAGAAGGGACAGGTGACCCGATCCGAGCCCAGCCCGGCCCGACCGCCCTCGGCAGGGGGCGAGAGGCAACGGAGGGAGTCGGGAAGGAATCTAGGGAGATCCTAGAGGGGACCTGGTTGGAGGCCTGGACCGAGGGATATCTGGTAGACGTGGGGCTGGAGGGTGTCTGCCTCCTGGAGCCCCAAGAGATAGGGTGGTCCCTAAGCCTGGATGGGGGTACGGGGTCTGCAGAGGGGCCAGCAGGCTTGATTCAGGGGTAAAAAGAGGGGTCTTACATGGGAAGGTGCATCCGTGGCCCGGGGACTGGGGACCCCCGTGACAGCTGGAAGGAGAAGAGAGAGGCATAGGGCGTGTGGAGGGACGGAGGAGGGCGGTGGCGCGGCGTGCCCCAGCCTGGGCCCCTCGCCCTCCCCCAGGTGTCCACACGCGCCGTGGGCCCACCTTCCCCCCGTTGCCCTCAGGAAAGGAGACGCATGAGGGACTCGCCTGCATCTGCCCCCGCCTGCAGCAGCTCCATCCGCTCCTGCAGCTGTTGGACGCGCGCCTCCAGGTCCTGGTTCCGGGCCTCCGCCTCCCGGAGCTGACTGTGGGGAGGTAAAGGCCGTGAGCACTCCGGGACCCGAGCGGGACAGGCTGCTGGCGGTAGAGAGCAGCCCGGAGCCCCGACCCTGACCCCGACCTGGCAAAGTTTTGGTTAGCTGTGCGGATGGCCTCCAGCTCCTGGCTCAGGCTCTGCCGTGTGAGCACCTCCTCCTCCAGGGCCTCCTGGAGCTCCCGCAGCGTCACCTGGGTCACCTGGGTCACCTGGGCTTCCACCGCGGCCGCTGCCGCCACCGCCGAAAAGGCCTCCGGAAGGGCTTCCGGAACCGCCGCTTCAGCCTGCGGGCGTGACCGCACTTAGGGCTGCCTGTGGCTCCTGCGGCACCCAGGACCTGGGCTAGGATCCTCCCTTGTCCTCTAGAACTTTCTGTGACCCCACAGCTCCTCTGCTGACCCAGTTCTCCTCCTCCCCTAACCAACAGCAGCTCCTGTCCCTGTCTCCAGCCTTTGGTCCTGGCCCTTCCCACCCACCCTCCACCCAGGAACCAAAGGGCTGTTCCTAAAACTCTAGCCCAGCTTGTCCCTGTCCCTCTCCCCTCGGGCCCCTCAGCACCCTCAGGGCAAGGCCTGCCTCATCAAAAGGCCCCGTTTGGTTGTTTCCTGTGGGCTTCAGTCTCCCCTCCCCTCACCCTCCACCTCCCACTGCTCCTAGAACAAGTCACCTTACCACCCTGCTTTCCTGTTCCAGAATAAACCTTTGCCTTGAGGCTTTGTCTGCTGACCAGTGGGTATGTTTCTTCCCTTGGGCAATCCTCCTCCTCCTCCTCCTCCTCCTCCTCCTCCTGAGGAGTCCCCCACCTCCCCCACACAATGACTTGTTCTAATTTCTTCATAGCGATCATTTCTGACTGAATAATTTTGTCTCTACTGTTTTCTGTCCCCTTCTGTCAAGTGAGCCCCAAGAGGGCTTAGCACTCCACAGCACACAAGACCCCGGAAGCCCTTGCCTGCTCTCTGGTTCGTCCCTGACGGGCCTTCTCCTTCAAAAAGACTCACCGTTTCCTCTGGTGGGGACATTGGGGGCTCCGGGCTGGGCGCTTGCACAGGTGGCTCAGGCAATGGCTCGGCCTCCAGTTCCATGGCCGTGGGGCCTAGGACCTCCTCGTCCCTGGAGAGAGGAACAGGGCCAGGGGACGGAGAGCTGGGCCCCCTGCGGAGGTTGCCCATCCCCTGGGTTCAGAGCCAGGACTCCCTCTCCTGTGGTCATGGGAGAGCCAGACCCTGAAGACCCCCTAGTGTGAAGGGAGAGGGGCAGAGAGAAAGGGACAAGTTGCTAGGTTGGTGTGACAAGTCCCCTTCTTGTTAGTAAAGGCCTGCCACTCACGTGGCCTCATGCCCCTGGGAGCCAGCCTCTCTGCACCTTCTGGCAGATCCTGGGGTCCAGACACCCATGCTTTGGGGTCTGCTCATCTCTCTCCATTGGACCTTTGCGGACTCCTCTCCTTAGGAGGTCAGGACAGGGAGGACACCCACCTCTAGCCACCTCCAAGGACATGGTATTTAGATTGGGTGTGGGACCCCAGGACAATGACTCTAGTCATCAGCACCCCAACCCCTGCCATACCCAGCTGCTGGGAAGGGGTCACAACCTCTCCGGGTATATGAAATTGCAGTAAAAGTGGATGTCCCCTCCGGCCCAGGGCTCCCTCCCGTGTAAACAGGTCTCAAAGGCCCGATCATGAGCCTGGGTGCTCACTGAGACCAAGCCAAAGCTGTTCATCCAGCCTGGGTTATAACAAAGAAGCCAGATCAACTGAGTCCTGTCCCACCCCATGAGAATACTGCCCAGTGGCTCACGCTTTCATTCATTCAGAATAAGAAGTGGCATTTGCTATACACTGTCCAGTAACAAAACAGACTAGAACACAGCACGTTCTCACAGTTGTCAGGTATGAGTGCGCATATGTGAGCCAAGGACCATCGTTGATGGTGGGCTTCCTCTTCCTTGTCCAAATGTTCTAATTTACTTGTGCAAGCAAGGTATTGTTTGTATAATTAATGTTTCTAAAAGGCTTGCGGTTATACGAGTGGTCCAACGAGTTTGTATTCCTTTAAGAGTGACTTAAAAAAATTCTTATTTTTGAAATTCTTATTTTCTAAGATTCTGAGAATTCCGATTCCCATGACTGTACTAGAAATCAAAAAGTGGAAGGTTGGAAGCTTCTGGAAGGCTGAGTCTGTGGCTCTGAGGCTTTACAACTGAATCTGTAATTTTGCATTACTTATAGTCTGAGATTTTAAGGTCCTACACCTCTGGAGTCCTAATAGTCCTTGGTCCCAAGGCAGTCAAGTTCCAAGACTGATCCTGCAATCCCACTGGGTGTTGCCACTCCTCACAGGCTGCCCAGGGGCAGTGCCTACCTGAGGGCCATGCAGGAGTAGGAGTAGCCCACAAATGGCAGGTGGACTCCCAGTGGCATGCCTTCCCGCATGTCAGACAGCGTCTCCTGGAGAAACACAGATGTGGAGTGACCGGTGCTTGTCAGGGCTGGTCCCCTGCTCCTCACCCCACCCCAGCTTGGAGCCTATCTGAAGTGGCCCCTCCCTCATTTTCTTTCAATATATCCTGTAACTTCCCTCGGGACACTCTCCACACTGTAATTATATACTTCTCTAGGCTGTAAGTGGATGAGGGTGGGACCAGGACTGGCTCGGTCCCTGTGTGTCCCCAGCAGCACCCAGCACAAGGCACCCAAGCTGAACACACACAGGATAGCTTGTATCACAATTGAGAGAAGGCCTAAGAGAGATTTCTCCACAAAACAGTGCTTTCCTGCCTCTCACTTCTCATCGCTCCAGGTCCCAGCTCCAATAACACCTCCTCCAGGAAGCCCTCCGAAACTTTCCATGCTGAATCCAGGAGTCCCACCCCCTGCATTCCCCCATCTCACCTCTGAACTCTCTGGGGAGTCACTGGGGACCAGTCTATGTTCCCCACTAGACTGTGAACCCAGGTCATCGCTGGGTTCCCAGCGCGGGGCAGGTCACAGAACAGGTGCTCTGAGAGAGGAATGATTTCAAGACCCGAGGAGATGGGTACTATTCTAACCCCAACTTTATGGGTGAGGGATGGAGGGGGGATACCCTCTGCCCAGCAGGGGTTGCAGGTACCTACCCCGCCCCCGCTCACCATGGCAGTGAGCCCATCTTCCACCACATCGAAGTTGCACGTGTCAGTGGCACCCTCAAAATCCGGCGTAAAAGGGGGCACGCTGTCTCGGAGACCGTCCCAGTCAAGGCCAAAGAAAAAAGGATGATTCTGGAAATCACCTGCTCCGTCCCGGCCCAGCCGCGTCTCAGGGGGACACAGCAGTTGCTGGATGAGGTCTCTAGCCTCCTCAGGGACCCCCGCATCGACCAGCGGCAGAGACAGGTGCTCCTGCACGAGGGAGAGGGAAGGCGGGGGACGTAAGCCTGGCAGTACATGTGGAGGGAGATCAGGGGTTTCTCTGGCCGTGCTCACCTTATAGTGCACGATCTTGCCGTAGGTCTCAGCCGTGGAGTCGGCGTAGAAGGGCGTCTGCCCATAGAACATCTCATAGGCGAACACTCCCAGCGCCCACCAGTCACACTCCGGCCCATAGCTGCCCATCCCAGGCCCACCGCCTACGGCCTGCAGGATCTCGGGGGACAAGTAGTCCGGGGTGCCCACAGCCACCAGCGACCGCACCTGAGCCAAAAGGTCCACAGCTGGGATCGGCCCCATCCCTCCTAGCCACGCCCCGAGTGCTTGGTCCCTCCCCTGGCCTGTTCTAACCCGGAGCCTCTCACCCTCTTTCCCCCTCCACATCTGATGGGACCCCCACCCTAACTACCTGTGCGCCTCAGCCCTGCCCCCGCACTCTGCACTTCTGGTCCCCCCACCTGAGCCCACTCCTCACTGGGGGCCCGAGTTGCCTGAAGCGGGGCACTGCTCACCGTTCCGTCTGCCCGCAACTTGAGGCAGGAGCCGAAGTCGGCCAAACGGATGTGGCCACACCGGTCTAGTAGGATGTTGTCGGGTTTGATGTCCCTGCGCAAACGGAAGGTGAGGGGGAAAAGTGAGCCTCTCCCATCCATCTCACCAGGCTCCACCCCTGCAGGCCCCACGGCCTAGGTTCCTCCCCTCTTAGGGAGACCCTGCTCTCCAATTGTGGCCTCTCAGGGCCCTACCCCCCAACCCCCCTTAGGGGATTCTGAACCCCACTCCTCGGGTCCTGTTCCCAGTGGACCAATGAGGTCTCCCCCCGGGCCCCGCCCCCTCTGGGCTCCAACCTCTGCGGTACCCTGCCCCCACCCCCCGTGCAACTTCTGCTTTCCCTCTCTGGGCCCCGCCCCCCAGTCCCCGCCCCTCAGCCCCTGCGGCACCCACCTGTGTACATAGCCCAGCCGGTGCACTGAGTCTATGGCCATGACAATCTCGGCCAGATAGAAGCGCGCCATTTCGGCCGGGATCCGCTCCCCAAACTTGCTCAGCAGCGTTAGCAGGTCCCCGCCCACGTAGTACTCCATGACCAGGTACTGGCAGGGGGCGTGTCATGGGGGGTCAGTCGCACCCCTTGGCACTGAACGGCTAACAGCCCAGGACAAAGACTGCCGCAGATGCCCCATCCCTGGGCAGAGATCCCGCAACCCCAGCTCCTAGAGCCCAAGAAATCTCCCAGGCCAAATCAGAGACACACACACACCCCAAACCTAATTATCCCAGGATGTCACTAGACAGGGAGAGGGGAAAAAGCCCAGAGAGTTCCCAGTGGCCAAAGTACAGAGGCTAGATACCCTGCCCAGGGCCCCCCATATAGATTGTAGAGAGTTATCCCAGTCCAGGTAAGAGATCCTCCCCCCCGACAGTGGCATCTTTACAGGATCCCCCAGAATCAGTCCGGGAAAAGAACAGTAAGGGACATCTCCCATCCCAGGAAAGGAAAACCAATTCCCACCACACCCAGAGACACCCGCAGCCATTTGGAGGCAGCTCCCAAAGCCTAGAACTTCCTCTCCCTGAATCCGCCTGGTTCACTGTCAGCCTCACTGACAGCCTCAGGGTTCACTGACAGCCTCAGGACTAGGTCGGTCTCCCTAGTACCCCCTGGCCTGAGGCTCACCAAGTAGTTCTCGTCCTGGAAGGCGAAGTGCAGCTCCGTGATCCAGCGCCGGTCCCCGTTCACCAACACGTCCCTCTCTTCGCGGAAGCACGACACCTGCGGGGCACCCAGAGGCACTAAGTGGCAGGGAGCGGGAGCTAGGGCGGGTAATCCTAGCGCCCTGCACATCCAGCCCTGGCCCTCACCTCGCCTCTCTTCAGCATGTCCCATTTATTCATGATCTTCATCGCATACACCTGGCCCGTCTGCTTCATCTTCACCACCGCTACCTGAAGGCCGAAACGGGGTGACTGGGGGGGCGGAGATGGCAGGGGCAATCCCCGGGCTCGTAGGATTTTTCTCCGCCCCTGACACAACCAAGTCCTGGCCCCGCCCCCACGGCTAACGCCACGCCCAGCGACCTCAAGCCCCGCCCCCGCCCAGCTGGTGTAGGCTTTCTCAACTCGGTCATTCATCAATTTCTAAGGTCCCGCCCCAAACCTCTGGGTCCCGCCCACAGCACGGAAAGTCGTGTCGCCTGCTCCGCGGGCCTGCAGCCGCCACTCCAGGCTCACCTCGCTGAACGCCCCGCGTCCGATCACCTTCAGAATCTCGAAGTCGTCCCTCTGCAGTCGGGCCTCCTTAAGCCTCGCCGCGATGGGCTCCACTGGGGGGCGGGGATGGTGAGAACCGAGGCTGACTGGGACTGACCCGGGAGACAGGAGGACGTCCCACCCCCTGCCCCTCAGTCTCCTCCACCCCCTCCCTGGGTCTCCTCTGTCCCTCATTTTCTCTTCTCTGTGTCTCTCCTGGGACTGTCAGCCTCCCAAGGGCTTCCCCACAACACTAGGTGAGGTTTGGGGGACCCCAAACTGCCCTCCTACAGAAAAATGTGGGATGCCTGAGGAACTCCTTTAGGGGAAGCGCACTGAACAGGAGGGACTCTAGTGGGTGCAGGTGGAGAGCCGAGCTCTGGGAAAAGGATGCTCTGAAGAAAGGAAGATAGTAAGCCAGTCCTCAGGCTGCCCCCCCACCCCGTTTCAAGCCCCACCCCTACTCCCGCGGGAGTGGGAGCGCCAGACAGGCCCCCCACCCCAGAGTTCTCAATCTGCCTCTGATCCTGTCCTGGAACATTCAGTTTAGTCCAGTACCTCCAGGTCTATTTAGATGCTAGTGGCTTTGGACCACACTTTGGGAAACACTGGATTTGGGGGTGGGGCCCCGGAAGAAACAGGAGAGGAAGACAAAGGCAGCATGGACCCAAATCCCGGGCTCTAGTGCATTCGCTCCATCCTCAACTCCAGGAAGTGGGCTTCTCTTGTTGCCCCTCATTTGCGGGTGGGGAGATCAGGGCTGAGATGGGGTGAAGAGAGTAGCCCGAAGTCCTACAGCTAGGAATGTTCAAGAGGGCAGGTAGCGGGGCGGAAGGGGCAGGTGGAGGAGAGACCCAGCCACAGGGAGAGGGAGGCCCGGGAGGTGGTGGGGGACTTAGGGGGGCAGGACACAGAGAGGGAGGGGTTCGGGGGAGAGTAAGGGGAGACAGAGTGGGCCTATGGCAGGTTCCGGGAGAGTGGGCCGGCAGGGAAGAACCAGCCAGGGCCCAGGAACGGGGGAGGGAGGAGAGAGCCAAGACGTTGAGCCCTTTTAAGGCAGCAGGAACCCGGGCCCCCTCCCCCTCCCCGGCAGCCTGACAGGGGAGGGGCCGCAGGATGCTGCTCGGGCCACAAAAGGAGTGCTCCTTAAGGGAGAGTCAGACCCCTGTCCCACGCTCTGGCCTCAGTTTACCCTGCTAGCTCAACTTCATGCTCTGCAAAGTCAGGGCTGAGAGAGTTACTAAGGGCTGGGGGAAGTGGGAAGAAAGTTCTTCCAGGGGCTGAATGGCCTGGCCTTTAGTCTCCACCTTCCTATCTGAGAAATGGGAGGGACAGGAGCGGGGCCTGATCAGAGAGAGATGAACACAAGAAATGAGGGAGAGGGAAAGGGCAGGAAGGCAGAGACATACAGAGCCCAAGGACCAAGAGCAAGCCACCGAGGCATGAACCAGTGCAGGGGCAGAGTGTCAGAGTGTCAGAGAGACAGAAAACCAAGTGAACCTCAGTCCCTGGGGGGAGAGGGTGAGGGCAGACAAGGCCAGAGGCTGAGGTGGAAGCATCTTCCCTCCAGACCGGTCTCCAGGGAAAGACCTGGCCAGGAGGGACTTTGTGGGAGAGTTGGAAGGTCAGAAATCAGGAGAACAGGGGCCCTAGGATGCTGGAAGGAATCAAGGCTGCCCCGTGCAGACAAGAGGGAACAACCAGGGCTGAGGTGGAAAGTGGGTACACCCAGAGGAACCCTAAACTATTTCTCCTCCATCCAGGGGGTGGGGGTGCTGGGTAGCGCCTGTCTGCAGAGCTGGTTCTCCCCCAGGGCCTGAGTCACCGCACCCTCCCAGTGCCTGGGCACCTGTTGGGGCAGCTGGAGAGGCTGGCGCCAAACACCTGCCCATTGGCCGCGCCCCTGGCAGCTGCCCCATGCCGTCCCTTCCGCCTGCCCCAGTGCTCTGGGAAACCAGGGTGGAGGGCCATGGGGCCCATTTTGGTGGTGGGCGGGGGGGGGGTGTCCTGGCATGTCCCTACGCCTAGACTTTGGGGAGGGAGCACAGGAGGACCATGGGAGGCTGTGCCCAGTCCAGCCTGACCCACGGCTCCCAGGTCATGGTTCTGAGTCACGGCTGCCCTAGCCTCTGCTGACCCCAACCAGCCCTGCCAGGGTGCACAGGGGTAGGGGCATGGCAACCCTGGGACCCAGGCCAAGTTTTGGGCTCCTGAATGGGAGGCTCTCCCACGTCCATCTTGCCCCCAACTATCAGCCACTGTGCCCGGACCCATCTTCTGCCTCTGCCCTGCCCCCACGCCCCCCCAACCTGGGGCACCCATGCAGGCAGGCACTTACCCCACTGCAAGAAGTCGGCCACATACTTGTCCTGGGCCAGGTCGGAGGCACCCAGTTCCTGGTGGACGCCCAGGAGAAGGTCGAGCAGGGGCTCCAGCCCCAGGAAGCCAGGGTCCAGCACCAGCTGCTGGAGCCGCCTCAGCCGCACCTCGGCTGACATGTCGGCCAGGCAGCACCATGGCCCCCTCCCCGGGCCGGGGGCTCGGGGTCTTCCCGTTATGGGGCCTGGCAGCCCCTGTCCAGGCCTTGGGGCTCTGGCTGCATGTCTGCCTGTCCCCAGCTGTCCCCTGGGCCTCTCTGGCCACTTCTCGGCTGCTGCTGAGGCCTCCTCCCCTTCTCCCCACCCCTGGGTACGGCCCCCTCCCGCCTCCCAGCCTTAACCCCTCATGAGCCAGGCCCCCCAGTTCCCTCCCCTCCTGGGCCCCTCAGAAAGCTTCAGTGTGAGATGGGGGTGGAGAACTTCAACTCTTGCACTATGCCTGCCCCCCCAAAAAAAGGCGGAGCACAGCGTAAGCTACAGGTGTGGCAGATGCCAAAGATGAGCCCTCCCATTCTGAGGGGGCCAATTGAGGTTCAGGAGGATTGTGTAACACCCCTCTCAAGCCCTGGAATTGGGGTGGGGGAGAAAGGGGTGAGGCCTGGGAAGGGGGGGCAGGAGGCCAGGGGAGCTTCGCGGGTGACTCAGCCGCAGATTCAGACTTTGGGACGGTTTAAATTTAGCCCTCAGGCCCTCTGCTTTACACTAACTTTTTTTTGGCAGGAGGTGGGGAAGGGGTGGTGAGAGAATTGGGAAGGGAGGCCCTCAGGAGCCAGGACCAGGGGTGACCCGCTGGCTGAAGCCTCGGGGGGAGGCAAAGGAGCCCCCAAAATAGCTCCTTGGACCCAGGCCGCACAGCCACATTCCTGCCCAGGCTAGGATTAGAAACAGAAACATTTCGGGGGGTGGAGGGCAGAGCGGGAAGACACCACTCCCTGCAGCTCCGGAGAGCCAGCCTTGAGGGCTTTTTGTTGTTCTCTGTAGGGCTGGACAGTGCTGGGGTGGGGGGTGCGGACCACGATCTCCAGCTGGCTCTGAACGCCTGCGCCCCAGGGGCCAGGAGGCCTGGAGGCAGCAGGAGGCCAGGAGTTCTGCACACTCTGGGCACCTCGCGAGTTACCTGGGGGACCCATCTGGGCAGACCCCCCCCCCCCGCCCCCTGAACTGACCAGTTCTGGCACTTTCAAACAACTGGGAAGGGGGCCCTGGGGGCACTCTTTCCTCCGTTTGTGGGTCCGTCCTTCTCGGTACCCAGGCCGTATGAGCTGTGTGCCTGGAGTGCGGTCCCTCCCTGGCCTTCAGTTGTTCCTGCATTAGAATAGAACAGGGCGGGCGCTGGTCTGGGGAGAGGCTGGGCCTAACTCTTGCTTTGGTTGAAGCAGCTGGTTTCTACGACTGCTGTGAAAGTGCACGCATGCACTCACGCACACTCCCTCCACACCTCCCGGAAGGGAACAGAGACACTGTGAAAACAGGGAACTTTAGTATAAATAAGAGGTCCTGGGGGACAGGGAGGGCCCCGAGGGGCTTCCATAATTTAACACTCTTCAAAAGCACAAACAACAGCAGGGGCAGGGTGGGGGCCAGGGCAGGGGTAGGCCACCCCCACCCTGCCCACAGGATGAGGGGCACATTGCAGAGCTTGTGGGTGGGGAGCTTCTCCCCCAGGAGTGACCAGTCACATGCTGGGGACAGGGAGGAGGCGAACACTGATGTTTCAGAGGAAGGGGTCATTGTACTTGGCAGTGGGTGGGGACAAGGCTGAGGCCACACAGGCCACTACATCCCCCCAAGTGTCTGGGCCAGTCTGGGGGGCCCTCTGACCCCCATATTTGTGCAGGGCAAGGGACTGGAGCAGTCCATCCATCATGGTTAGTCTTGTTAATACATTGATCCGTGAGGTCAGCAGGAGGGTTATGGCTAGGAGGCAGGGAACATGGGTGAGGAACCCCGACATCCATGGCTTCACACCACTGTGCCACTTGGGGAGTTGCCTGGTTGGGAGGAGATGCCCTGGGGAAGATGAGAGGGGAGACAGGAGGGTTAGAGGCCGCCTGGGGCTCCCATCAGTCCCCCAGGGAGGGAGCCAGCCAGGAGTTCCCAAGGCGGCTGCCACCTGGCCTTGCCCTTCAGGTGGCTGCCACCTGGCCTTGCCCTTCGGTCCACCCAAGCACCCCCAGAGGCCGAGCCCCGCCCCCAGGCCACTGCTCTAGAAAACTCCCATCTCCACTAGCTTCCCTGACCCCACAGGTGGTATTCTCAGACAATAGTTAAAGTTCTCAGCTGGTCCTGAGCAGAAAGGATAGGGTAGGGGTGGAGAGGATGGGGATAACTTGGGGCTCTTTCTGACTTGGGGGTTACAGGGAAAGAACTCGGGACGATCCTACCTCTACCACTGACTTGCTGGGTGACCTGGGCCAACTTCCTTCCCCTGTCTGGGCCTCGGCCTCCTCGTCTGTGAACTAGGGAGATAGAGGGGTCTCTTTTAGGACTCACCAGACTCTTCAAATCCCAACGACCCTGCCTCTGAGACTGTTAGAAAGTTCTAAGGATTCAAGGCCCTACAGTTTTGAAACCACTTTCTGAGGGAACCAAGCCTCGGCCCTCAGACCTAGCATCTTGGGTGTACAAGCCCAAACCCCGCAGAGCTGAGCCACCTGAGACAAGAGCTCCAAAGATGGGAGGTGCCAGGCCTGTGCTTCCCCTACTGGAATCTTCCCCACCTTCCTGAAGCCCATGGCTACTCCAGGAGATGGATACATCCACCCACCACCCACCTTTCAGGCTCCCTAAGAGGTGACGGAGGTCAGCGAGGAGCGGTGACTTGCCCAGGGTCACAGAGGGAGCAGCACTGGAACCCAAGCTGGGATTCCACAAGCTGTGACTCCAGTGGACGGGCTTAGATCCAGAGTCTGAGATCCACACCAGAAAGTGGGCCCACAGACTCAGTGTTGCCCACAGAATTTGACCCGCATTCAAGGGTTTCACAATTCAAAAATCCTATTTCCAGGAGAAACACAGATCTGGCTTCAAGTGACAAGCGATAAGACCTGCCTGTGCCGGGTCCACTGGCTGCCCTTCAGATAGCTGGCCATGGTCGTCACCACTCCCAGCTGTCTCTTCTACCTAAGCCTCTCTCTGCTGCCATGGAGAGTTCTAAAAGCCCACTACTCTAAGATCTGAGAAGTCTTGCTCTAGGACACTGGAGATTTCCCTGGCTTCCCCTCAACCCTCAGGGCTAAAGGCTGTGGCTGTGACAGGCCCTCCTGCCAATGCCTGCCTCTTCCTGGGCTCCAGGGGGGCTGGCGTGGGGCCACTCACCGCCTTGCCCGGCCGGGCCCAGGTACAGATGAGGCCCTCCTGGCAGGCGGTGATGATGCAGTCCTCCAGGAAGAGGAGGACCGTGAGGCGCTCCTGGGCGATCTTCTTGCACACGAGGGGCTCGAGCAGTGGCACCTCGTGGATGCGTGGGCACAGCGCAGTGCCCAGCACCTTGGCTGGGTCCAGCCGGCTGCGGGGGGCGGGGCCGCTGGGCTTGTCCCCCCCACCGCTGCCCCCACTGCCGCCCCGGCTGATGTTGCCCAGGCTATGGTAGCGCTTGTGCTCTTTCTCCGACCCCCGGTCCCGCCGCTCCTGCAGTGTGAGCGTGGCGAAGCGGCCGATGCTGAACGGTGTGCCCGGCTCTGTGGTGGCGCCCGGGCCACCTGCCTTGCCGCTGCCCGCCGGGTGTGGGAGGCTGTTGGAGCGGGACAGTGAGCGGGGCAGGGGGCCGGGGCCTGGCTCGGCACCCCGGGAGCTGCTGGCGGCGGGGGGCGTGGTGCCAGGCGTGCCAGGGAGGGTGCGGGTACGGGCCAGGGGCGGGTGCGGGTAAAGCACGTCTTCGGTGAGGTCCCACAGGCAGAACTGTGTGTCCTGGCCAGCAGAGCCGAAGCGGTAGGTGATGGGGCCAGCTTTGGGCAGTGGGGAAAGGGGGGCTCCCCCACCTGAGCCCGTGCCCCCCGCGTCGGGCTCCTCTTCCTCCTCGCCACTCCGCTCACCATCACCGCTGGCCGCCGCTGCCTCCTCGGCCCTTGTGGTATAGGGGTCAAAGGCCACAGCATTGACCCAGGACTTGTGGCCGTGGCCTCGGGCCACCACACGGCCCTCAGCAAAGGACCACACGGTGACCAGGTCATCTTCACCACCTGTCACGACATAGCGCCCGTCGGGGCTCCAGCACACACACAGCAGGCCCCCAAAGTAGCTCTTCATGAGCCCCCGCAGGAGCATGGAGTCGAAGTGGAAGACGCGCAGGCAGCCATCCTGGCTAACGCAGGCCAGGTGCCGGCCGTCGGGCGAGAAGGCAAACTCGTTGAGGGGCCCTTCGCCCACTGCCCATTTGGCCAGAGGGTTGCGGGGCGCCTTGCTCTTGGCAGCGTAGACGGCAAAGCCCTCGCCCTGCTTCAGCAGGCTGTACTGGGGCGGGGCCGAGGCGCACGGGTGGCTGACATTGTACAGGTACAGGTGGCCGCTGGCATGTGATGCCAGGAACAGGCTCTCTGACTCAGGCAGCCACTTCAGATATGTCACCTTGGTCTTGTCGATCAGCCGCTGCCAGGAGAGATGGTGGGGGTTGGGGAAGGCAGTCTGCTCCTGGCAGACCTCCTCCCCGACCTGGCTCCCCAAAACGGCCCTCACACATGGCCTGGACCTCCTCGGAGAGGGGCCCCACACTGAGGGAAAGGATGGACACCAGGCCAAAGGAATGCCAAGGAAGCAGGGCTACCTATGAAGCAGTCACAGGGAGTTCTACAGAGCCTTGTTGTCCCGTCTTCAGTACGGGGACAGTCCTGCCTTCCAGAGAACTCTCCTCATCTAACTATGTCCACTGTCTTTACTGTGTCAGGCTTCAGCAAGAGATCAATTCACAGAACATCAGCTCCCCCAAAGAAGGGATCTTTATCAGTGTGGCCCACTGGTCTAGCCCCAGAGCACAGACCTGTGCACACAGGAGGTGCCTGGAAATGATCTGCTGGACACAAGAGTGACAGCCCCACCTGCCAGCTGCTCATGTGCCTCTGCTCCTTTCCCCCCCACAACCCATATCCAATCCTCCGCTAATACTCAGAACCTGCCCTCTTTTCCCCCTGCCCCCCAATCTACTTCAACCACCCCTGCACTGGCCTAACTGGCCACCAGGCCACCACTGCCACTCTGTTGCCAGACAGATGCTGTTAAAAGGTAAGCTGGCACCAGGCACTCTAACACTAACCAATGGCAGCTGTTCTCAAGCAGGGTTCCAGAGAACTGAGCCTTGAAGCTCCTTGGCACCCACTGTACACAACGAATTAACTTCTTCTCCAGGCATCTAAGTTGCTTCTCATTCTTGGGAACGTTTGAAAATAATCAAATTGGGGCACCCGGGTGGTTCAATCTGTTAAGCATCTGCTTTCGGCTCAGGTCATGATCTTAGGGTCCTGGGATCAAGCCCCACATCGGGCTCCCTGCTCAGCAAGAAGCCTGCTTCTCCCTCTGCCCCTCATCTCACTCGTGCTCTCTCTCAAATAAATAAATAAAATCTTAAAGAATCAAACGATTTCTGTGTTTTCTGGCTAAAATGAACTCTGGTCAAGAAAGGATCTGAAAGCCAAGGTTTTTCCATGACCCTCCAGACCCTCCACAGGCAAGTCTCTCCCAGTTATTTCTCAGGACCCAACTACCACCCTCCCCTCCATAACTGCTCTGGCCACACAGCCTTTCTGCTGTCCTGCTTCCAGGCTTTGGTCCTAGCTGTTTCCTTTACTCAGAATGTCCTCCCCTGATAACTTTCTTGCCTCCTTCAGGTCTTTGTTTCAATGCCATCCCCGAGTAAAGCCTTTCCTGACCAGCCTACTTAATTTAAACCTCACCAAGCACTCTACATCTCCCTTCCCTACTGGATTCTTCTCTGTGGCACTCACCACCTTCTGACATACAGCATAATTAACTTGGTAACTGTCTGCTTCATCCAGCTAGATGAAGGCCCCACAAAGGCAGGGCCCTCTGTTTTGTTCACTAAGATGTGAGATTCCTGTACTTAGAATAACAGCTGGCACAGGACAAACGCTCAATAAATATTTTGTGAATGGATGAGCTAGGGCATTTTTAATCCATTTACTGTTGTTGCCCTCGATCCCTTCTGCCATTTGTACATTCTGTATATTTATTGAGAACACCTCCTCCGAATGGAGAGAAGACAGAGGACAAGAGCAGCCCTCGCCCACGGATAAGATCGTTCCTCGGCATGTCCTTTGGCACCAGGTCTAGCCAGGACTGCGTTATCTCCACGTATGAATTCATAACAGTCCTGTGAGGCAGGGATGAGGATCCCATTTTGCAGAGAAGTAAAACTGAGGCTCAGGAGGGACAGTCACCTCTCCAAACACCACACAGTGAGTAAAGGGTGCCGTAAGGATTTGACTCCAATGCCCGAGGGCCCAGAATTTGAAGACCAAGAACTCTGACTTCAAACAAGTCTCAACTAGTAACTGGTCTCCGGTGTCTCCCCTGCAGCATGGGCACAATCCCTAACTCTAGGATGAACACAAAGGAGTAATGTGTTCACAAAGGGCTAACAGCGCAGGCCCCAAGCACAGCAGGTGCCACCGTCATCACTCGCTGCTATCATGCTAGCTGCTTTCTGTGAACCCGCACCATCTGTCAGTTTGTCCCGTCTCTCCTGTATCCTGCCCCTCTCAGGCCTCTGCAGCTCCCCAGGCAGCTGCAGTCTCATGGCAATGGTGTGTGGGTGGTGAATGGGGAGGGGGAGCCAATATAGGCCCTGGGGCCCATAATCACCTCTTCGTTGAATAGCTTGCTGGTGTCCTTCTTGATGAGATCCAGGTACTGCACCTGGCCGGCTGAGAACCCCACCAGTAGGGAGATGGTCTCTGTGGCAGCAGTGAACTGGTTGAAGTCATGGCAGGTGGGCTGGGTGCCCTTATAGATCCGCTTGTCAATTGGCTTGTTGAGGTCAATGGACTTGAGCAATGGGAGAAAAGGAGTTAACAGCTTTTACCACTGAGAAGAAGGAAGAGGGTGTTGAGGTTGGGGGAAACCACTAAGAGGAAGCAGGGTGAAATCCCTGAGTGAAGCGGGTAGGTGGGTGGGTGAGTGGGCAACCACAGACAGGAAGGGGGACCCAAATCATAAAGCCAGAAAACAGGCAGGAAGGTTCCCCCCTCCCCCACCCCATAGGAGACCACAGTGCCTCCCCCCAAAGTTGGACCCTCTAACTTTAGGGACACCCTTGCATGCAATATCAAGGCTAGGGGTCCCCACAGTCCCTGAGCTCCAATTCCTTTCCAGTCCTGGCCCATAAACTCAGCAACTCCCTTGGATCTTAGCAATTCAATATTCCAAGCTCTCCAAAACACAGGGTCACCCCAACCCCTGGGACTTTAAGGCCTCACATCCCAGGATTCTCCTTACTTTGGAGTCCCTAAATCTCAGGACTCCCATTACAGTTTGTGGATGCATTAAATCTCACGGTCCTCCACATTTTTGGTCCTTCATCACCTCAGGGTTCTCAGGATCTCCATCACTTTTGGGGACCACCATAACCTCCAGGGGTCTCATTTTCTTGGGGACTTCCATCACTCGAGACACCCATCACACCTGAGGATGTCCCCTTAGGGCTCTTATCACTCCCAGCTCCCCATCAGCTCAGAGATTCTCATTCTCTCCAGGACCCCCATGATTCTCCAGGACCCCTGCAGGATCTCCATCACCTCTAAATGCCCCATCAATTCCACAATTATTCTCCCTCTGGGGTCCCAAAGTTTAAAGATCCCCTCCTAACACCTCTGGACTTACAAAATCCCTGGGCTTTCCATCACTTTCAAGCTTGCATCACCTCATGATTCCCTATCACCTGCAGATTCCCTACCACTTAGAACCATGGAGGATCCCATACCACTTCCGAATCTCTCCAAAATACCACTCCTGAAGCCCTACGCATAACCAGAGGGCCTCCCATATTCCCACCACCTTTTAGAGTTTTGCATTACCTCGGGGCACCCATCCCCCTGGGAGGTCCGTCACACGGAGGATGGCTATCTCAGAACCCCATATCAATTCAGGGACCCTCCTATCACTTCTGGATCACCTCAAGGGGCCCTATCCTCTCTGCCAGCACCGAGGCCACCACGATGCAGGCCGCTCACCCGTTGGCTCCCGCGTCGGCAGCAGCCGGGGTAGAAATAGAGCTCGCGGCCCAAGTTGAAGCAGACGCGGTCTCCTCCGGCACCGAGCCCCGCGGGCGTGGCGGGCGGTTCCCCGGCCCCGGCGCTGTCGGGCTCCCCGAGGCGCACGAGGCTGAGGCGCACCGCCGGCAGCGCGGGCCCTGGCCCCGGGCCTGCGGGCGGCGGGGACGGCGCGGAGCCCGCGGCGCCGGGGCCGGAGGAGGAGGCAGGGCCGGGCGGGGGCTGCGGCGGCTGGGGCGGCGCCGGGGTCTGGGCGGAAGCCGGACCCGACCTGCGAGCGGCGCCATCGCCGGGGAGCAGCTTGTAGAAGCCCTCGCGGGTGCGGAACTGCGACTTGATTTCCGCGCAGTCCCCCATGGCAGCGCCGGGGCCCGAGCCGCCCTCCGCGCCGCCCGCCGCCATCTTGGGCGCCCCCCCGCCCAGCCCCGGCCCCGCCGCTGCCGGACCGCCGCCCGCCGCCGGGCCCCCTGCCGGAAGCCGCGGGCCCGTGCCGGAAGGGGTGGGGTGGTCACCCAGGCGACGCCTCTTCGATTGGCAACAGGATCTGAAGGCGGGATGAGCTCCGGTTGTCGCTCGGGTAACGGTTCGGGGGCTAGGGGGCGGGGCGAAAGGTGGGCGTGGCGTTTGTGCCCGCGTCCGACGTGTGGTTGGCTGGGGGGCGCGGCCCAGAGGGAAATTGGGCGGGGTCAGGGAAAAGCACAAATCCCTAGCAACTGGCGCCCTGGGAACCGTTTGCCTAGCAACGGAGGGACCCTCAAGAGATGGCCTGGTTCATAACCTGGCTTTGCCATCACGACACAGACGACCCCAGTGATTCCAGTGCCTCCTTAGACTCCCAACATACACCTTCCTGACCTTCAGTGTTTCCCACTGACGTCTTAAAATCCCCGACAGGCGACAGCATCTCCAGACGTTCCTCCCCACCCTTGATGATCCCCTAAATCCCGATGATCTCCAGAGTCTCCATAAAACTCCAAGGGTGTTTTCATCCAACCTACTACCAATTAACGTTAACCCCAAACATTTCCACATTTCCCACCAGCCTCCGGTGTGTATCTCCATGACTTCACTATCTTCAACAGTCTCACTTGGTCCTCCAACACCCTCTTCTGACTCCAGAGTTTTCATGGGTCCCCACAATGCCTGCATGTCCTGATTAGTAATCCCAAAAGCTCTTGCTGATCCCACGAGCCTCCGCTGATCGACAGTGCCCCTCACTTCTCCTGAAGCCACCCTGCCCCAACACAGAACCTCTTTGACCCATCCTTAGTGGTCTCTCAGATTTCTCACCAGAAGGTGCCAGAGGCATCTCACACTCAACAAGTCCCACAATGAAACTGACATCTTTCTTCAAGTCCTGCTCCTCTCCTGTATCCCCCCACCTGAGAGCTCACACTGTTATGCCCCCAGTCACCCAGGCTGCAGACCTCCCTAGATCTGTATCGTCTCCCTTCACCCCTGCTTCTGGACCCCAAGTCTTTTTCATTCCGTCACTTGAAGTCCTTTTTTCCAGTCCCTTTCTCTGCATAGCCCTGGTCCAAAGTCCTCCTCTCTTGCTCAGGCCATCTCAGCATCAGCCTTGTCTCTGCTTCCCCAGACTCTCCTCCTGCCCCTCTATGTACATTCCACTTGGCATCTAGAAAAGTCTTTCTAATGCATGAATGTGACTGGGGCCTTTCCTTGCTCCAAGCCCATCTGTGGCTCCCTACTGTTCTCAGGGCAAAGTAAAGCCCTGAGTGATCTGCTCCAGCCAATCTCTCTTTCCAACATCATCACTCACCACTAACTCCTCACATCATGTCCAAACATGGAGATTCCGGAAATGACATCAATACAACTCTCTCTTGCCCTTGGGTCCTTGCATATGCTGTTCCCTCTGCTTGGAATGCTCTTCTTCACTCTGTCCTTGACCCTTCAAGAGTCGGATCAGGAGCTCTGTCAGTCCTCTGGGCTCCCCCATCTGCTTTGTCACTGCTGGAGGATGTGTCCATCTTTCCTGCAGAATGTGAGCCCCAGGAAAGCAGATCTGGGGCTCCTTGGCCACCTCTGTGTCCCCAGTGCAGGGCTGAGCTAACCAAAAGCCTTTCAATAGCAGTTTGATGGCCAGATGAAGGAATAAATGAAACAGAGAGACTCTGCTGGGCCATGTCTGTTCCCAACAGAGCCCATAGCCCTAACTTGGAGGCCATGTCAACAAACAAATGAAGAGCTAGGCCATAATGCTGGGAGAAATTTTATTTAGAGCAGCTACCTTCCTCTTCTACTCCTGCCCTCCATGGGCAGAAATCAAAACAACCGTGAAAAAAAACAACGCATTGCTAACAATGTGTAAGGGAAAACCTGCTATCTACCTGCTTGAGGGAGGGGGCTATGGGGTCCCCTTCAGTCATCCAGGTCCTCATCCTCATCTTCTTCCTCATCTTCCTCTTCTTCCTCTGCTGCTGCCAGGGCCTGCTCCTGGGCTGCCTTGAGGGCCTGCTCCTCCTCCACAGTGGGGTCACTCATCTCCATGACCTCTGGGCCCCTGGGGTACTCCTGCTGAATGGGGGCTGGCAGGGGTGGGTTGAAGTTGTCGGGACTGTACTTGTGACCCCAGCCAATGTAGATGTTCTCAAACTTCCTGCAAAGGCAGAGAGATACTGGGAATCCTCTCTTGAAGGCCCCAGCCTGGGCTTTCATTGAAAGTAGGGCCCAGTTGGGGGCACAGCATGACTGAAAAGTGGTGGGTGGTGGGGTGATATCTGCCCATAGGGTTTCTCTTGTTTGGGTGTTCCTTCTTCAATCTTTTTTGAGCACTGACTCCTAAGTGCCAGGCATGTCTAGAGTCACACTCTATGACAACACATATAACCACTGAGCACTTGACATGTGGCTAGTGTGACCAAACCACCGAGTTTCTAATTGTATTTGATTTTTTCTTTTTTAAAAAATATTTTTTTTTTATTTATGAGAGACACACAGAAAGAGGCAGAGACATATGCAGAGAGAGAAGCAGGCTCCCCGCAGGAGGCCCAACGCAGGACTCGATCCCAGGACCTGAGCCAAAGGCAGACACTCAACCACTGAGCCACCCAGGTGCCTAAATTGTATTTGATTTTCTATTTTTTTAAGGTTTTATTTATTTATTCATGAGAGACAGAGAGAGAGAGAGAGAGAGGCAGAGACACAGGCAGAGGGAGAAGCGGGCTCCATGCCGGGAACCCAATGTGGGACTCCATCCCGGGTCTCCAGGATCACACCCTAGGCCAAAGGTGGCGCTAAACCGCTGAGCCACTCAGGCTGCCCTGATTTTCTATTTTTGCTGGCAAGTTCTTCTTCAGCACCCCTGGTTATTTAGGAATGTGTTAATTTCTACATATCTGTGAAATTCCCCCAAATTCCTTCTGTTAATGATTTCTAATTTCACCCCAGTGTGGCCAGAGAACATATTTTGTATGATCAATATCTGGGTAAATGTATTGAGACTTGTTTCACGGTCTAGTCCTGGAAGCTGTTCTATGTGCACCTGAGAAGAATGTGTGTTCTGTTGTTGTCAGAGTGGATTTTATTTAATTTTAATGAACTTACATTTAAGCAATAAAACTGATACTCAGTATGGTTATTGGCAAATGTCTAAACATGTCCGAATCTATTATGTCAACTGTAAATGTTGTGAAATCTGAATACAGGTCAAGGGATACCTGGTGGCAGTGGTTAAGCGTCTGCCTTTGGCTTGGGTGGTGATCCCAGGGTCGTGGGATCAAGTCCTACACCGAGCTCCTTGCAGGGAGCTTGCTTCTCCGTCTGCCTGTGTCTCTGCCTCCCTGGATCTCTCATGAATAAATAAAATCCGTTTAAAAAATGAATACAGGTCAAGTACTTCTGATGAAAAGGTAGCATCAAACGGAATGTACTGTAAGTGTCAACTTCACAGCAGATTCTGAAGACATAGTATGAAAATAAGACAGAGTGCAAAACAGCTTGATAATTTTTACATTACTGATTTCATGTTGTAATGATAGCATTTAGGATATTTAGGATGAAATAAAATATATTATTAAGATGAATTTTGTTTTTATTCTTGAATGTGGCTAGCACTGGAAAAAAAATTTTTAATTTAAAAAATAGAAAAAATTAAAAATAAAAAAGTAAAAAAAGGCGGGGGGGCACCTGGGTGGTTCAGTGGTCAAGCATCTGCCTTTGGCTCAGGTCATGATCCTGGGGTCCGGGGATCGAGTCCCGCATCAGGCTCCCCATTGGGAGCCTGCTTCTCCCTCTGCCTATGTCTCTGCTTCTCTCTGTGTGTCTGTCATGGATAAATAAATAAAATCTTAAAAAAGAAAAGAAAAGATAATCGAAAATGATACAGGTGGCTTGTATTTTATTTGTGTTGGACAGTGCTGGTCTAGATGTGGGGACCCAGCAGTGAACACGTTAAGCAAGAATCCCTGCTGTGGTGCCTACATTCTAGAAGGAGGAGACTGATAATAAACACAAACATAACTGGGTGCGTCCAAGCCTCCCAGTCTACCTGTTCCCAGAATTTTAATTAGAAGAGAATATGGGAGAAAAGGAAGGGGACCAGGAGATAGGAAGAGAGGCAGAGAGGAATAGCAGGGGGCTGGGGGGAAAGGGGAATGGAGAGTTTGCCATGAAGGCTCTGTGGCTTTGCCCTTTATCACAGCCTTGGTCTTCTGGAGACAGTTGTTTTCCTCCAGGTCTTTCTCAGAGCCTTCAAATATACTACTTCCTTGGAAACCTCACCCGTGAGATTGAACTTGCAAGGAAGACAGACTCTCAGTCCCCAACCCCAGTCCTGTGCCCACCTGACCCTGCAGTTTAACCAGATCCTGTGCACTCCCAGTCTGGGAACCTCTGGTCTAGAGTGTCCTCTATCTGCTTTTCTCCCTGTTTGTTACTTCTCTTTTCCCAAAGATTTCACATCAAGGCTGCTCTTCCCAGGAATCTACTCTGATCCCCTTAAGATGACAATTTCCAGCTGTAATTGGTCCCTCCACTGTCCCCAGTGGTACTTAGTTTGTAACAGGGTATTTATTCAGCTGAGGGGGTGTTTGCTGTATGATTAATGTCTATGATTCTGTCTGCTCAGAGGCACGATACACATCATCTTTTCAATAAAGGGCCTGGGACCTAACATATAGCTATCAAACAGTAACATCTAAGTCTTTTATAAAGAAAAAGAAAGGGGAGCAGGGCACTTGGGTGACTCAATTGGTAAGTGTCTGCCTTTGGCTTAGGTTGTGATCCCAGGGTCCTGGGATCAAGCCCTATCTGGGCTCCCTGCTCAGTGAGGAATCTGTTCCTGCTTCTCCCTTTGCCCCTCCCCCCACTTGTGCTTGTGTACGTTCTCTATCTCTCCCAAATAAATAAAATCTTTTTAAAAAAATAGTTGGAGGGATGAATGATTGAGTGGTGTTTGGGTGAGTGGTTGGATGAGTGAATGGAGTTCCAAATTTGGATCTGTTGCTTTCAGAAAGATATTGGCAGAACGCCTGGCTGGCTCAGTTGATGGAGCATGTGACTCTTGATCTCAGGGTTATGAGTTTGAGCCCTGCATTGGGTGTTGAGATTACTTAAAAATAAAGTCTTGGGATTCCCAGGTGGCTCAGTGGTTTGGCACCTGCCTTTGGCCCAGGGCATGATCCTGGAGTCCTGGGATCAAGTCCCATATCGGGCTCCCTGCATGGAGCCTGCTTCTCCCTCTGCCGCCCCCCCATGAATAAATAAATAAAGTCTTTTTAAAAATTTGAAAAATTAAAATTAAAAAAAATAAAATCTTAAAAGAAAGAAAGAAAAGAACAAATGTTGGCAAATTAGGATGTGGCCAGAAGAAGGGGGTTGGCAAAAACAAGCAGGCGAGATTCTTCCTTGTTTCTGGAGGGGGGAAAATGCCAAGAATATAATTGAAGTATCAAGATTACTTGAAATCTCATCATAGGATCCAACAAAGTATAGGTTTATCACAGAGATGGAAAAATAAAAAAAATCTATGGAAACTTATCATGCCATCTGGTGGACAGAGCTGGTAAGTGCGCCCGCCCGATGGCTGCGGGGTGCACTCCCTAAGTGGTTAAGCAGGAAGGCTGGGATGCGCCTGGTGGGAGAGACCCAGGAACTCTTGATGTGTAGTGAGTGGGTGGTGAGTGTGTAGCTGCAGGTGGGAAGATGCAGGAGTAACTTCAGCCTGCAGACCTTTTGGGAGCAGCTGGTGGGGGATCCTGGTTGGGAGGACTTCTGCCCAGTAGAGGAGAACATTCAAATTGGAAGAACTGTCCAGGGGGCCCAGGGAAGGAGTAGACTCCCCCAGACACAAGCCTCTGCTCCTGCCACAGCCACCTCAAAGTGGACTCCTGAGTCCTTTCAAGCTCTGTGACCCATATAGCCAAGAAGCCTGGGCTGGGAGGCCAGAGATCCAGGGTTTGAATCCTGCATATGCTATGTGACCCTGGGTCCATTCCTTTCTCTCTCTGATTCTCCATTCTCTTATCCGAGGATTTCTCATTTTAGCCTTAGTGGAACTCCTGGAGCTGAGTGTGGGAGTCAGCCCTGGGGGCTTCCTGAAGGGGGTCCTGCCAATCTCCGCCCCGCCCCCTGCCCTCACCCTGACTCTGAAGAAGTTGGAGGGGCTTTCTCTGCTGGAAGTATTAGGAGAAGACCTACTTGCCACTGGCGTAGGCATACGCCCCTGGCCAAAGATTGGAGCGTACGACAGCCACGGAGTACTGCGGGCAGAGACTGCAGGACAGGCGGGCAGTCCAGGGAGACATGTGCATGATTTCTGCAGGAGAATGGAGAGCACCAGGGAGGTCAGAGCTTCCTGAAGCCCTGCACAGCCCCCTGGAGGGGAGACAGAAAGAGGGGAGGGAGCAAAGGAGGAGGATAGGGAAGAGGCATGAAGGGAACTGTGGCTGGCCCCAGGAAGCCACCGCACCTCTCTGAGCTTCAGTGACCACACCCAAGAAGTGGGTATACTTACCTCACCTCCCTTGCAGGAGATGCTATGATCTCCCTTCCAGGTTGGCTACTGGTTTGGGCCACAGTGCAGAGGGCACAGCACAGGCCCTGGGCTCCCGGAGATCTGGGTTCAAATTTGTGCTGTGTCCACTCACCCACTCTCAGCCTCTCCTTCTCCCTTCCTCCAGGGACCTGAGGCCCTGACCTCAGGAAATTCCTCTCCAGGCTTCCAAAATCCAACTCAGGTCCTGCCTCCTTGGGGGAAAGCCTCACTAACTCTCTCTCTTCCTCTCTCCCCCAAACCCACATGGGGCTCAAAACATCATATCCCTCCCATCTGCAACATGGCCATGTGCTTGACATGACTCTCAAGATGGACATGTCCCCATAACCCCAAGAGGGGTCACTGTCACCAACCCCATATTATAGAGGAGACAATATCTGAGGCTCAGAGAGATGCCCTCGGCAGTCTTCTTGTCCCCCCCACCCCTACTTTCTCCCCAGGCTCCACCTGGGCTGGTGGGCTGGCATGTATGAAGGAAGAGGACCATTACCTGCGTCTTCTGAGAGCGGGGTGAGCAGCGGGGGCCCCACCTCCTGCTCCACCTCCTCCATCCCCTCATCTGCCTTCTCTTCCTCCTCCCCCAGCTCCTCTTCCTCTTCCATCTTCTGCAAAGGGTTCACCCAAGTGCAGCGGCCCTGAAGGGGAGGAGAGGAAGGGGAAGGTCAGTCGGCACCTGGACTCTGGGAGGGGGTAGGGGCCAGGAAGGACACTGGGCACTGGCCCTGTCCTCAGGGACCCAGGTATGGGCAGGGTTGCGGGAGGGAGGACAGCCTGAGAGAGCTGTAGTGGTGAGGTGGAGACGCCTGCTATCTGCTAGCTGCGTGGCTCCCAACTGTGCATTCATCCACTCATTTTTCATGTATTTAATGAGTGCTTACTATATACAGGTAGATGCTGGGGATACATCCTCGAGAGAAGAGACCCCTCCCATCTCTGCCCTGTGGAGCTGACATTCTGCAGCCCATATGATCCTCTGTTCACCTGTGAAATAGTGGTGTCATAGGGGCCTCTCTCATTAGACTGCTGTTGGGTTCCATGAGGTACTGGAGGGCTCATTCATGTTCGTTGAATGAGTGAACCGAAGTGCACAGCATAGAGCAGACTTCAGTTGCCTCAACTATGAAATGGGAATGATAGTCATAACAATCTAAAAAGTTATTTGGATTCAATAAAATATTGCAACAGGGAGTGAGGTAGGTGGAGTCAATAGAAGTTTGTTGAATACATGAATGAATAAAATTTCCTAGCACACAGCAGGTGTTTCCTTGAATGAGTGAATGAATGAATGTAGAGTCCAACAAGTCGGGCATTTGAGAAAGCCAGGTCTTCAGTCTCTTATCCACAATTCCAAATTCTGAAAAGCTGTGAAAAGCATACTTTTTTTTGTGTGTGTGTGTCATTTGGCAGCAACCCCAACCTGAACTAATGAGAAGCAATTTGCAACAGAAATAAAGTCTCTGAGCAGTACTGCAGTCCCAACCCCAGCTTGAGCTGCTGCATGATATCTAGAATGTGTGTGCTGTCACCTTTTCAAAAATCTGAAAAATGCAGGCCACCAAGATGCACGTGGCCCCGGAAGGTCTCTGCCACTGTCAGCGGATTTCCCCAGAGTGAATGAAAACAACGGGCGAATGCACATTATTCAGCACTGCGTCTGGCAGAAAGCAGTGCTGGGGAGCCCCTGGTTCTGCCCCAGGTGAAAAGGCTGTCCCTGGTCCTCACCTGCGGCAGGATGTGCTGCGTGTGGTGCACCCAGTTGGCCATGGAATCCACCAGCTCCAGCACCGGGATGCCCTCAAAGTCGGGGTTCTCCTCGTAGGAGTCGCGGCCTGCACCACCCTCTTCCTCCTCATCACCCTCCTCTTCGCTGAACTGGTAGAAGCCGAGCGGGCTGATGTGCGTGGCGGCCGAGATGCGTGCAATCTGGGCCCGCAGGTAGTTGGCCTCGTTGCCCGGGAAGGGCGGGTAGCTGTTGACGGGCGCGTCCAGGTGGCCGGTGAAGAACTTCTTGATCTTGCGGGCCTGCACGATCTGGATGGGCGTGACGTGTGGCAACCGTGTCCACGGCCGGCCTGGCTCGTGGCACACAAAATACAGGTACTTGTTGGTGCCTGAGCGGCTCTCCTCCTTGGGGACAATGGGCGGTGGCTTCCACATGGGCTTGGGGATAATGTCGATGACCTTCTCCTCGTCCTCCTCGCCCTCCTCCTCGCCATGAGCATCCATGCCTTCGGCGCTCTCCATCATCTCCTCCACCTCCTCCTCCTCCGCCTCCTCCTCGCCCTCCCGGAACTCCACCTCAGCCACCAGGTAGCTGCGGCTGAGCCCCAGGATCTTGCCCCAAAAGCGGCAGGTGTGGATGGGCTGTTGTTCCACCAGCTGCTTCAGGGCCATGAAGATGCGGAAACTCTCGTCTGAGCTCAGGCCCACACCAGCCTGTTCCAAGTAGAAGGCTGTTTCCATGATGTTGGGCACCGCTGTCTCAACCTGCAGAGGGGTGGGGTGGAGGGCAGAGGGAAGGCTGAAGCCTGGCTCCCCAGCCTGACTCTTCTAAAATCCAGAGAAGGGAACTACTCTGTAACCCAGCTGCTGATGCGATCACGGTTGGTCAGTGAGATGTAGGAGCGAGTCCTTGGGGAGGATGTCCATTATATGAAAGAAAAGGCAAAACGACAACAACAATAACAACAAAAAACCACTAGGAGAAAATCCTTTACTCCTTCATCCTTCCCTCTTTCTTCTGCCTGGAACAGGATGTGAAATCTGGAGGCACAGCAGCTATTTTGGGTCCATGAGGCAACATATGGGAGACAATGTCCCACACCCTAATGATGGTAGAGCTGAAAGGTGGAAACTGCCTCTCCCCAGTGGCATCACTAAGCTGCCTTACCTCCTGGCCTTCTTGTTCTATGGGACAAAGCAGCCACTTATAGTAGTTTTCTGTTACTTGCAGCCAAATGCACCCTTAACAGATACCCTAAATCATATAGCAAATTAAGGGAAGAGGCTGGTTTTGAGTTCAGGAATCAATGATGTCAGAGGATGGGCATGATAAGTCTTGCCCTCATTGCCTCCTCCTTCACCATCTGCTTTGTTCAGGGAGACAGAAGGGGAGAGACAGAGAACAGGGGGTGAGGGCAGGAAGGGAGTGAGAACAAGTAAGTTGAGGACTGGGACTAGAAAACATTGAGGTTTGGGTCCAGCCACCCCCATAACCATATGGCCACAAGGCTAACCTGAATACTTTTTTTTGTTCAGGTCCAGAAATCTAAGCCACTAAATTCGTTAGAGCATCAATAAGAAAACAACATGGGTCCACCTTAAGTGTGTGACTGAAACTGAAATAGGTAAATGTGGGAGCCACACAGTGGATGACTGAGACTTTGTGTCCACATTTAACCTCCTTTAAGGACGCTGGTCTTATTGGACTAGGGGCTCACCCTATTCCACAATGACCCCATCTTAACTAATTACATCTGCAGTGACCCTACTTCCAAATAAGGTCCCATTCTGAAGCACCTGGAGGAGAGATACTTTCTCCTTCACAAGAATTTTTGGAGGACACAATGCAATCCATAACAGATGTTTGGTGTAAATATGATGCTGATGCTTAAATCACAACAGTTGCTGTGAAAGATTTGGTGACAAGCATACTGAGGTTTTTTTCCTAAAGGTTTATATATTGCATTCTCATTTTCATAAAAGCTCCAATTGTGAATAGTGTTAAGATGAACAATTTATTGGGACACTTGGGTGGCTCAGTGGTTGAGTATCTGCCTTCAGTTCAGGGTGTGATCCCAGGGTCTTAGGATCAAGTCTGGCGTCGGGCTCCCTGCAGGGAGCTGCTACTCCCTCTGCCTATGTTTCTGCCTCTCTCTCTGTGTTTCTCATGAATAAATAAAATCTTTTAAAAAAAAGATGAACAATTTATTGCATCTTCTCCCTATGCCTGCTGGACATAGGCATACTATGGTCTGCAAGTGTTTGCAGTCCCTCCCCAAAGGAGAATGATAGGCTCCCACCTCTACCCCCATTGTACTCAGGGAGGGGCCGTGTCACTTGCTCTGAATACTTGAAGCAGCAGTGACAGAGAGGGACACATGTCACAGCCAGGCAGAAGCTGTAAGAGCCAATGTGGGGTTGGCTATGCGCTTTTTACTCTGCAACTGTGGAAGCCTGTGGCACAATGCAATCTCCATCAAGAAATCATCCTGGGATCTCAAGCAGCTGATGAGCAAAAAGTTCTTTTGCTAACTCTGGATGCAGGTAATGTGAGCAAGAAATAAATTGTGTAATATTAAGCCACTGAGATTGTGCTATTGGTTATCTCGGCTCCATAGAGGCACAGCCCAATATTTTAGAATAGGAGAATTGTTCTTTTGAAAGTAGTTCTGGCACTTTCCTTCAATTGTAAACACAATGCAAAAGCTTGTCTTCCTAATTGATGGTGACACCAGCAAGTCAGGGAGGGCTGAGTCAAACTTAATTCTAAGACACCTTGCTGACAGGAAGGAAGATAAAGGAATGAGCCTAGGAAACTTTCTTGGGAGTGTGTGCCTGGCCCATGGACCAGTGGCATCACCTTCTTTCTGAGAATCCTCCCCGCCTAATCCACACCACCACCCCCAGAGTCCACACGGCAATGGAGTGCCCTTACCAATCATGTTTAAATTATTATCTCGCCACCTTGGCCAGTGTTTGTTGGAGCAAGAGTGGAAAACTGACCTAAAATGACAGATCAGACTCTGCTTCTCTTTCTACTCCCCTCACAGCCCCATAATGTGTGACTGAGTTAGAGTGCAGCTGGCATTCACCCTGCCTAGAAATTACTCCTTTGGTAACACTGGGTTTGAACCCAGATTCTCTGGCCAGACTCTTTCTTCTTCTTTTCTTCTTCCCAGTTTCCGGGAAGATCCCATCTATGATCTGGGAGAAAGGATTTCCTGATGGCAACTGGATGGTATTTTTAAAAAAGTAAACTCAGCTGCTATGGGGCAGCTGTATGTTGTGAAGTAGAGAGGGCCAGAAGGAGAGAGGGGCAAAAGTGAAGTATGGGTACTGGGGTCCCTGAATACCAGCTCTGCCGTGGGCCCCAGCCACATCTCTACCCTTGGCTTGAAAAGGGTCAATCAGTCCTGTGAGCTGGCTGAGCCAGCACCATCCCCAAGCCCTTTCTCCATTGCTCCAAGGTTGTTTTCCCAGCCTCCCTTGGAGCCAGGGATTGTTATGTCACTCAATCTGGGCAATGAGATGCAAGCAGAGGTCTTCTGAGAGGCTTCTGGGAAACTTTTACTCCCAATTTTAAAAATTTATTTTTAATTTTAATTTTTTAAAGTTTGCTTATTTATTTGAGATATAGAGAGAGCAAATGAGCATGAGCAGGAAGGGGAGGAGAGGGAGAGAGACTCAAGCAGACTCTGTGCTGAGCACAGAACCCAACCTGGGGACTTGAACCCATGACCCTGAGATCACGACCTGAGCCAAAACCAAGAGTCAACACAACTGGCTGTGCCACCCAGGTGCCCCGGTTTATTTATTTTTCTAGTAATCTCTACCCCCAACGTGGGGTTCAAACTCACAGCCCTGAGATCAAGCCGCAGGCTCCTCAGACTGAGCAAGCCAGGCACGAGACATACAAAGACAAGCTCCTTTCCTCCCTTTTTGGGACACTGGTGTGGGGATATGATGTTTGAGGCTGTAGCAACGGTTTTTTGAACATCAAGTGATGGGCTCAAGGACCATACACAGAGCAGAGGGGAGGAAAAAGCCGGATTCTTAGTGATCTCACAGACAAGATGCTCCAACTCTGCCCACTCTTGGCCAAATGAAGTAATTAAATGTTTTTCTGAAATGCTTGGTCCATTTTATTTATTTATTCATTCATTCAGGAGAGACACACAGAGAGAGGCAGAAACATAGGCAGAGGGAGAAGCAGGCTCCCTGCGGGGAGCCTGATGCAATTAAGCATTTGCGGCCAGAAACAAGCCTTACTGACTGCATTGGCCAGAGAGGGGATTTATACCCAGGCTTCTATGATGCTGAAAAATGTTCTCTCAGGACACCCGGGTGGATCAGTGGTTGAGCATCTGCCTTTGGTTTTTTTTTCTGTTTGTTTGTTTTGTTTTGTATTGTATTTTTTAAAGATTTTATTTATTCAAGAGGGACACAGAGAGAGAGAGGCAGGGACACAGACGGAGGTGGAAGCAGGCTCCCTGCAGGGAGCCCGATGTGGGACTCAATTAAGATCTCAAAATCCCGGGATCCCTGTGTGGCGCAGCGGTTTGGCGCTTGCCTTTGGCCCAGGGCGTGATCCTGGAGACCTGGGATCGAATCCTACATCGGGCTCCCGGTGCATGGAGCCTGCTCCTCCCTCTGCCTGTGTCTCTGCCTCTCTCTCTCTGTATGACTATCATAAATAAATTTAAAAAAATATTAAAAAAAAAAAAGATCTCAGGATCCCAGGATCACGCACTGAGCCAAAGGCAGATGCTCAACCACTGAGCCTCCCAGGCATCTTGAGCATCTGACTTTGGCTCAGGGCATGATCCTGGGGTCCTGAGATTGGGTCCCTCATCAGGCTCCATTCAGGGAGCCTGGTTGTCTGCCTATGTATCTGCCTCTCTGTGTGTCTCTCATGAATAAATAAATAAAATCTTAAAAAAAAAACCCCACCACTGTTCTCTTGGTGTAGAAACAAGGAAGGGGGTTGGGAATGGGGGAGAAGACAGCCTTCAGTGCCCCTTCCCAGGGGAGCCAACCTTCTCAGCTGTGGACTGCTTGAATATCAGGTGTAAATATCAGGTGTGAGAGAAACTTCTATCTTGTTTTAACCACTTGTCTCCAGTTCTGCAACATCATCTACTTCCTGCCTTAATGTGATCTATGCTGTCAAACGGGTACAGTAAAGTGTTAGTTTTTGGAATGTGATGCAGTAATACTAAAGTTAGTCTGAAGTTACTTTTTAAAGGTATCATTTATTTATTTTGAGAGAGAGAGAGAACAAGAGGTGGGAGAGGCAAAGGAAAAGGGAGAGGGAGAGGGAGAGGGAGAGGGAGAGAGGGAATCCCAAGCCAACTCCATGCTAGGTGTGCCCTAAGTTAGTCTGAAATTATAAATGGAAGAATAACCAGCCTCTGTTACAAAACAGAGGCACAGTGACAGGGAGCCTTCTGCTACCAAATAGCCAAATCTGCGTTGCAGTGGCTGTACACAGCAAGCTGGAGAGTTCTAGAGCGGAGAGCCATACACAGAGTGAAGGTGAAGAAAAGAGAATCCACAAACAGGTCAAGTCCATATAGGTGTAAATAAATCATAGAGATGGCATTTCAAAGGAAGCGGTAAGGAAAGAATGCATTACTCCACAAAGGCTGTTGGGGATCTCAGCTAGCAATTTAGAAGAAATAGGAAAAGGGAAATGAGAGCCTCATCTTCTATCAGAAAAATAAACACAAAAAGCTGAATTTCTTTAAGTCTTTTCTTAGAGACATGTACATGTCACAAATGCCCACAATTTTGCCCTTTGCAGACCTCCCATTAGGAATTCCAGCTCCAGGGATGCCTGGGTGGCTCAGTGGTTGAGCCTCTGCCTTTGGTTCAGGGCATGATCGTGGGGTCTGGAATGGAGTCTCACATGGGGCTCCTGCTTCTCCCTCTGCCTGTGTCTCTGCCTCTATGTGTTTGTGTGTATTTCATGACTAAATAAATTTAAAAATATATATATATATAAAGGAATTCCAGCTCCAGGGCACCTGGGTGGCTCAGTGAGTTAAGTGTCTGTCTTTGGTTCAGGTCGTGGTCCTGAGGTCCTGGGATCCTGGGATCAGGTCCCACATCAGGCTCCCTGCTCTGTTTCTCCCTTTGCCTCTCATGAATAAAATAAAAGCAAAATATTAAAAAGTAAAAAAAAAAAAAAAAAAAGAATTCCAGCTCCCAAGTTCTAAAGGGGTGGGGTGGGGCCTTCAGGGGACCACCCCTGTCCAGACACACATATAAAGGGGCAGAGCCTCCCAAAGGATAGAATTTCCCAGGAGTGCAGCACGGCCCTCTGCCTTAGATATTGCCTTAGATATGGGTTAGATCCGGGGGCGGGGTAGGAAGGGTTAGGAAAGGTGAAGTTCTAAGTAAGTGGGGCCTCCAGATCTGAAATTTATTATTTTATTTATTTTTAAAGATTTTATTTATTTATTCATAAGACACACACACACACACACACACACACACACACACACACACACACAGGCAGAGACTCAGGCAAAGGGAGAAGCGGGCTCCATGCAGGGAGCCCAATGTGGAACTGGATCCCGGGACTACAGGATCATGCCCTGGGCTGAAGGCAGCGCTAAACCTCTGAGCCACCTGGGCTGCCCCCAGATCTGAAATTTAAAACCACACTCCCAGGTAAAACTTCGTGCCCAAGACTTGGGATTTTTTTTTTCTTTTTCTCTTTTTTTTTTTTTTTTCCTCTTTTCTTTTTTTGGCCTTTATTTATGATAGTCACAGAGAGAGAGAGAGGCAGAGACAGAAACAGGCTCCATGCACCGGGATGCCCGACGTGGGATTCGATCCCGGGTCTCCAGGACCGCGCCCTGGGCCAAAGGCAGGCGCTAAACCGCTGCGCCATCCAGGGATCCCCAAGACTTGGGATTTCCACCTTGGCTCTCCTTGCCCATGGGTGGCACGTTCCTTCCCCAGAATCCTGGAGTCTCAGAATCATAGCTGGAAGTGAGCACAGAGCCTCATCGGCTGCAGACAGGACGAAGGTTGTGTATGGCAGGGGCTCTGGAGGTCATGGTGCTTCCTCTGTGCCCTCTGAGCCTATGTCTTTCCTCCACAAATAGGAATAAGTAGCACTTGCCTTGCAGGGTTGCTTCAGGGATGAAAGGAGACAGTGCTCTTCAAGCTCTTAGCAAGGGCCTAGGAGGTATCCGAAGGATCTAAACAAGGGTTCTCCACAAATATTTCTTGCATGAGAGGGAAAGAACACTTTACCTGATTTCTCGGCTGTTGTCCAATTCTGGCAATAGTTGTGGAATTAAATATTCTGAGGATAGTGAAATGTTAAGGGGCCAAGAGTGGAAGAATTCTTAGAGGGTCTCAACTTAACAAAAGGGGAAACTGAGTCCAAGGACTCGCGGAGTGGGGGTGTGGTGCACTTCAGTCCTGAGAGACTCCAGGAGGTCTGCAAAGCAGATTATTCTTGGGAGGAAGGATTAAAGAAAAGACAGTAAGAGACTCCAGTCTCCACTTCGAGGCGGCTGCAGGAGTCAGGTTTCTAAAAAGCAGAGCCCACTAGCTCTTCTGTCTTCTGCTTCAGATGCTTGCAGGGCACTCCAGGGCGCTCAGGAGAAAGCCCGAGCCCCTGGGCCTGGCACTCTAAGCCCTCAGTGACCTGGTCTTGGCCCCCTCAGCCCGGCGCGCACATGAAACCGAAATCGTTTGTGTTTCTGGGTGGGTACCGCGTGCGCTCCCTCACCTGCAGACCTGAGCTCAGGGGTGCCTAAGCCCCGGCCAGCGCCCGTCGCGCCGCCCGCCCCTCCCACCGGCTCACTCACCACTTCCTCCTCCAACTCCTGTTCGCCCTCGCCTCCTGCGCCGCTCCGAAGGAACAGCCCCCTCTGTCTGTCCGCCATCTCGTAGGTGGGCTCCATCTCGGGGTCGTCCCGCATGGTGTCCAGCTTGGGGTGGAACCACTCCCATTGCGTGGTGCGGTTCAGCGACTCCAGGATGGACAAGGGGTCCTCGGGCCGCTGGTTCAAGATCTTGGTCAGCAGGTTCACCAGGTGCTCATACCTGCCTCCCGCGGGGAGGGAGTGGGAGGTGGGAAACAGCACTAGCTCAGCTCAGTGAGCTATTATGTGCCTGGTCCTGTGCCTGGAGCTGGGGACCCTCGTGGAGAAGAGAAACTGTCCCTGTCCTGGTGGAGCTGACATTCGTTGATGGAGACAGACATTAACCCAATAGGCAAAATATATAGTGTGTCCTGTGAAGACAGAGCAGGGAATGGGGACAGGGAATGCCAGGGATAGATGGCTTCCCATTGTGAATATGGGAGGCCAGGGAAGGTCACACCAAGGTGACATTTAAGCTGAGATCTGAATGATGTGAGGAGCCAAATCATACAAATATTAGGGGTGTTTCAGTCAGAGGGGGCAACTGGTATATAGGCCCTGAGACATTTCATGAGTCTAACAGAATCTTAATAAAACTCAAGGAAACTAGGAGACAGGCAAATTCCATGCCAATTTCGTTTAGAAATAGAGATGCTGATTTTTTTTTAAGATTTTAAAATATTTTATTCATGAGAGACACAGAGAAAGGGGGGGGGGGGCAGAGGGAGAAGCAGGCTCCATGCAGAGAGCCTGACATGGGACTTGATCCTGGGGTCTCCAGGATCATACTCTGGGTGGAAGGCGGCACTAAATGGTTGAGCCACCCGGGCTGCCCCTTAAGATTTTATTTATTTGAGAGAGAGAGAGTGAGAGAGCACAAGCAAGGGGACAGGTGGGGAGAGGCAGAGGGAGAAGCAGACTCTGCTGAGCAGGGAGATCCCAGGATCATGACCTGAGCCAAAGGCAGACACTTAACCAACTGAACCACCCAGGGGCCCCTGGATGCTGAAATCCTGAGCTAAATATTAGCATTTGGCACCCAGCAAAAAGTTGCTCTCAAAAAGACAACATACCATGATTAAACTGGGCTAATAACAGGACTGGTCTGATATTAGAAAAGTAGAAAAAATATAACTCATCATGTTAATATATATATAACAAGTTGGGGCACCTGGGTGGCTCAGTCAGAAGCATCCAACTCATGACTTCAGCTCAGGTCGTGATTTCAAGGGTCCTGGGATGGGGCCCTGAGAGGGGCTCCCTGCTCAGCAGGGAGTCTGCTTGGGATTCTCTCCCTTAGCCCCACCCCCTATACTTGTGTGTGCTCTCTAAAATAATAAATCTTAAAACACATTTATAAGATAACCTCAACCAGTGCAGAGAAAGTGTTTGATAACATACAACACCCATTTATGATAAAAAAAAAAAAAAGCCCAGCAAACTAGGAATAGAAGGTAATTTTTATAATTGTATAAAGGGGATCCACAAGTAACCTACAGCACACTCCAAACATGGTGAAAAGACTGGGAATGAGGATGCTTGCTTTCAAGGCTTGTATTTAACACTGTACTGGAAGTCCCAGCCAATGCAATCTGACATGAAAAAGAAAGGAAAGGTAAAAAGGATTGGAAAGAAAGTACTGAAACTGCCATGGTTTGCAGGGGATGTGATTGGGAATCACATGCAGAGGACTTGAGCTGAGGGTGTGCCTGGCATAGTGGAGGAACACTGAGGAGGTCAGAGTGGCTGGAGCCGGCGGTGGGAGAGGTTGTGGGGGGAGAGGAGGCAGAGTGATGACAGTACTGTAATGGCTTCCTTGCACCCAAGCCCAGGACTATGCTGGACACTTGAGAGCAGTGCAGGATTCTCACCACAATCATACATCTGAGAAACAATCACGATCCCTACTCTTCAGTTGAGGAAACAGAGGCTCAGAAGAGTTGAAGTCATGAGGTCACACAGTGGTTGCACAGCCAGGATTTGAAACCAGGCTGGTCTGATTTCAAAGCATGTATGTCTAACCCTCTGCTGGATGGAAACCCTTCGACAGCAGTCTGGGCTATGCTGGAGAGCCATCACTGAATTGGGAAAGGGTAAGGAGAGGTCAGACTTTGCCACAGCTTTTCAATAGGGGATCTGGAAGCTCCCAAGGGTGGGAAGGAACTGTGGGGAAGAGCTAGATGTTTTGACTAAACTCCCGATTTAGGACCTAGAGATGAAGTTTGGAGAGCCAATAGGGGTTTGAATGGCTGTTATGAGAGGCATAAACCTATCCCTGAGGGCACTGGGGGGCCATGGCAAGCTCTGCACATGAGAGGCACGGGGTCAGTTTTGTCCTTTAGCAAGTCTTGTTACTTCTCCAGCCTTGTCTCTTCCTGCTGCCCCTTTCTTGCTTGGTTCCAGTCATACCAGCCTCCTTGCTGTTCCTCAGACACAGCGAGCCTTAAAGCTTTTAAACGTGCTGTGTCTTATACCTGAACCTCTCCTCTAGTTACCTACAAGATGCTCTCCTTCAAGTCCCTGACCAAATGTTACCCCCTCAGAGGCCTTCCTTGACCTCGTGCTATTGTAACATGTACTCACTAACCCCCCCTTTACCCTGCCTTATTTTTCCCCTAAGCTCTTATCATTGCCTATCACTTTTTATATTGTCCATTCTGCCACTAGAATGCAAGTTTTACAAAGATGTAATGGGGACAGCTAAGTGGCCTTGGCAAGCTCCTTCTCCAGGCAAAAAAAAATTAGTGGATAATTGGGCCTCAGGAGCCAAATTACATGCATCTGCCACATCCTAGCTGTTATCATCTTGGATATGGGACCTAATTTCTCTGCCTTGGTTTATCCTCTATAAACAGGAAAGGGGGATCCCTGGGTGGCGCAGCGGTTTGGCGCCTGCCTTTGGCCCAGGGCGCGATCCTGGAGACCCGGGATCGAATCCCACATCGGGCTCGCGGTGCATGGAGCCTGCTTCTCCCTCTGCCTATGTCTCTGCCTTGTGTCTGCCTCTCTCTCTCTGTATGACTATCAGAAATAAATAATATTTAAAAAAAAAGATTTTAAAAAAATAATAAAACAGGAAAGGTAGGTGTGCTAATCTCAGCTATGAGAACTAGGCGCTAATGTGTGAATGGTGGCACAATGTCTGGTAAGTAAATGTTAGCTATTGTTAGCAGTTTCATCCCCTGACTCCTGGTCTGAGTTAGATGCCCCTGGAACAGGCATTGGTGACCCATGAGGGGTGATCTCCTGTCTGAAGAGACCCCAGAGCTTTAGGCAGAGATGGGGCTGGGGTGGGTGAGGCCTCTCCCTGCGTGGGTCACACCCCCTCCCCACTCATGAGCCCCTTCTCACAGGCTGAGGCTGCAACTGACGCTGGTCTGCAGCAGGTAGGCCTTGGCATTCTGCACAGCTAGCTCCCGAGGCTCTGGCTCAGGCACCTCCATACTGAAGGGCATGAAGCCCAGCTCGGAGGGCGTGTACTGGAGGGTGGGGTCATCCCTCATGGAGGGCCCATGCTGGGCACCCTGGTCGAACTGTAGGTCTTCTCTCTGGTACATGTTGAACTGGCCCAAGAAGTCGGACTGGTAGGAAGAGTCCAGTTGCTGGAAGAGGTTGCCTTGGCCCTGCTGTAGTTGCTGCAGCATTAGGCTGGCCGTTCGGGTGGCCTGGCTCTCGCCTTCTTCCAGGTAAGGTTGGGGCTGTAACTCGGAGGGAAAGCCCATATTCAGGGATGGGTACTCTAGACCACCCAAGGGGGCTTCCTCAGACTGATACATCAAGTTCTCCGGTTGGGTCAGGCTGGCCCCTGATGACCAGCCCTGCAGGTTGGTCTGGCTCGCGGGGATCCCTTGACTGCTTTGCAGGTCCAGGCCATCGAGGGGTATCTGCTGCACCTCCTCAGAGACGCTGGGCTGGAACTGATTGACTTCCCAACTGCGCCGCTGGGAGGTCTGGGAACTCCTCCAACTTGAGGGTTGCTGGGAGGGGGGTTCAGGGTCGGGCGGTGGGTCCCCCATAGTTCAAAAGGGGTCACAGCTTCCCGGAGGAAGGCTTGCAGACAGGCAGGCCAGATCAGTCGCCCACCTGCCGGCACAAGCCCGGTAGCCTCTACAGCTGCGCCCGTTTCTAAGGAGGGAGGGGGCGGGCCGTTACCAGGGGAGGGCGCGCGGGGACGCCGGGGGCCAGGGGTTGGCTTTTGCGCAGGCGCACCCCCACGACCGAGGGCCTGCCAGTCTTCCCGCCAGCACCTGGGGGCGTTCACTTGATCTGTGCAGTCCCACAGCTGACAGGTAGGTAGAGAGGAGAGACTGCATCCACGCCCCAGACCCGCGATCTTTTTAATTTTAAAGGCAAAGCCCCGCCGGCTAGGCCCCGCCCCGCCCTTCCCGAGCTCCCTGACCCACTCCCCTTCCCCACCAAGCCCGGTCAACTGTTCCCCTTGGTCTCGGGTTCCCCGGATTCCTCGGCGGCGGGGCTGGGGGTCTTCATGGTGTCTTCTCCGGCAGGGGCGAGGGTCTGGGGACTGCGCTCCTCCTTTGAGGTCAACCCGCCCGCTGCCTCCTGGTGACAGGAGAAGGAGGAGCGGGTCAAGGATAGCGTAGTGTGGTCCTACCTCCATAGCTTCCTTAGGGCTATACCCTCCCCTTCCCAAGACCCTGGGCACTTGGCATACACCCTTCACCCCGGGGCCCTAATTGTTTTCTTCCTTTGCTGTTTTGAGGTTGTCATCCCTACCTTAGGTAGGGGCCCCTCAAGACTAGAGTCCAGGAGTGCGGCCTCGGTCAGCCCCGAGTCGTCATCCATGCTGATGAAGATGGCGGGGGTCTCACACTCAGGCCCCTCCTCCCGGAAATCTATGGCTTCCTCGGGCTGGGGAGGGCCTGGCCGGGTGGAGGAAGAGGACGACGACGATGATGACGACGACGACGAGGGGGCTCCCACTCCTGGCTTCAGCTTCTGTTCCTCCTCCAACTGACGCTTTAAGGCTTTCTCCTGGGCCAGCCGCAGGCCGATGAGGTCCTGAGGGGGGCGCGGGGCTGGGGCTGGGGCAAGGGCCAAAGGCTCCAGGTCGTCCTAGGGGTGGGGAATGGCACACAGAAACTCAGAGTGGCGGGGGGGGGGGGGGGGGGGGGGCGGCGGACCAGGTCATAGGCTGCTGTGGAGGCTGGTGGCAAGGAGCCAGAAAGCACCCTGAGGCAGACAGCGGTGTGGGCACGGGGAGTATATAAGGGGCAATTGTTTCCCCACGTCCCATCCCTTTCAGCAGGAGCCTCCACCAGACAGAGATGGCTGGGGTGAGGAGGGGGACAGGGTGGGCCTTGATGGCTCGGGGGGTGGGGGGCTGTGGGCCCTCACCTCTTCCAGGGGCCCCGCAGGCACTTCCTTGGCCTCTGGCTCCTGCTTGCCACTGGCCTCCAGGATGGTCATGATGGAGTTGGGGATGTGTGCTTGCTAGGGGAAGAGCAGGTTGGGGGCTCTATGGAGTGCTCAGACCCCTAGTGGACACCCCAGATCCCTGGTCCCTGACCCTGCAGAGCCCCTGGGCTTCTGTGGCAGTGCAGGGCTCCCCTCAGCCCACCCCCATCCAGTCCTCAAGGGCTGAACCCATGGGGCCACCCATCCCACACCCTGGGGTACCTGGTGGGGGGTGAAGGATCGGACGTGGGCCAGCAGGGGCTCCCGGAGCTCTGGGCACTTGTCAAAGACGGCACCCAGCTGCTGGGGTGGTAGCTGCAGGATGACCTGGAAGCTCTGGGGCTTGGTGCGTTGACAGCACTTGATGAAGCCCTCCCACACCTTGGGATACTTCCACACCTGGACGGGGCAGGGAGGGAGTGGTCCTGAGGGGGCACGCAGGCAGCCACCCCAGAAACTGAAAGAAAGACCTTACCAAGATGGGGCCCAAATCCCTACTATCCAAGAGTCCTGGCTACTACCTACAGCCCTGACCTCCAGCCCTCCAGAGGACTTTCTCTTCCTGATCCCAAGCAGCTGAGGCATCAGGGCAGCTCAGATAAAGAAAACAGAGCACCCATTCATGTGAGCACTGGGTCATTTTACTCTTGCAGCAGCCCCGAGGGGTGACATCAGCCCTGCTAACCATGAGGCCCAGGGAGGTGTGCGGGCTTGTCTAGGGTCAGGCAGGTACCTTGAGGAAGAACCAAGGTTTGAACCCAGCACTGTCTGAATCTGCATTTCACCTCTAAGCCAGATGTTGCAAAGTGCAACCTGTAGGCTGAATCTAATCTGAGAGCTTGTGAGAGGGGTTTGATCATGGTATTTGTAGAAACCCAGATTTGTAGCTTCTCATGAGAAACAGGCCCCTCTAATATGCATCCTGGCTGGGTGCAGAGGTGGCAGCCTGGGGCACTACACCTCTCCTGGGACGTCCGTGAAGCCTACCACCTGTTCCGGCCTATCACCCATCAAACTGCCATCCTTGAGCTGAGTTAGCGACCTCTGTTGGGCTGTACTGTCTTGGCTCAGGATAGGGCAAAGGAGCTGGCTGATCTCATAGAGCGCACTCGCCTCATCCTGGCTCCCTCTGCAGCGGGGGAGGTTGAGCAGGCTGGAAAAGCCTGGGGTCCTGCCTCCAATCTATCCTCAGTGTACTGAAGGCAGTGGACTACGGCGCTCAGGGGCAGGTTACCTGCTTCATGATGAGGCGGGACAGGATGTTCATGACGAAGCCCCCCAGGCGGGGGTACATGGTCAGAGACTGGATGACGGTCCTCATGAGCAGCATGGGCAGGGGGCTCTGCTCCATCAGCTGCTGCATCACCACGGCCAGCACCTCCGATGTGTACACGTTCCGCTCCGCAAAGCACAGGTTGGTGGCTGCGAGGAGGCGGAGAGTGGGCCTATCCCCTTTGCCCAGCAACCCCTGGGAGGTGGGAGGCCCACCACCCTTAGAGAGCCTGAACCCCATTCATCTGCCCATGCGAGTGAAGGTCTCGCCCTCATTCCTGAAGCTCCAGATGACAGAGACTTTCTCACCCAGCAGGTCCCCAAGGGGACACTGTGGCCTGGTCTTTAGAAAGCCTAAGCTGTTGGTCCATGGGAAGAGACAGATCCAGCTGCTAGAAGCCCTATGGCTGGGCAGAGTGGGCAGACCTTGGCCCTGGCCCTTTTTCTTTGGGGACAACCCATGGAAAGGCTCAGGCAGGAAAGACAGGCTGCCAGTGCCTGGAGGCCCATTCTGGCTTCCCTTTTCCATCTCTACCAGAGAGGAAGGCAGCTGTAACTTCCCTAAGTCCCCTTGTTGAAGGGAGATGCTGTCCACCAGCAGGATGGTCAAGGGACTGTCCACTCCCAATTCTGACCAAGCATTAAGGATTTGTGCTGGTGCTGGAGAGATACCAGGGGTAGGGCCATGTGGGAGGCACAGTAATAAAGGAGGAAGGAGCAAGAAGAAGTGTGGGCATACATAGAGCTCCCCAGTTCAACACCCAGTGCCAGCAAGGGCCCAAGGAGGGCTGGCAGAATAAGGAGATCCACAAAGGTAGGCAGGCCAGGGCAGACCGTGGGGTCTGTTCCCTCACAAATGGGTCGTGGTACCCCAAAACCAGTGGGATCGGCGGTGCTCCAATCCATTGTGCTAATGGGGAGACCCCAGAAACTGCCTCTGAATCCCTTCTTCCCCAAACACCACTTGCCATGTGAGTCTGTCAACCAGGAAGTCTTTATTGAGCCAGAAGAGAGGCCCCCAATCCTTGAGAGGCTAATGGAGAACAGGGGTGGGTGCCTATAAGGAATGAGGGGGCTCCTATAAGGAACAGGGGAAGGATGGAGGGATTACAGGAACACAGGCAGGAAGGAGACTAGAGTGGGGTAGGGCAGGTATCTAGGCTAAAGGAGCAGAGGAGAGTGTAGGACAGCACAGAAGCCAGAGTGAACGTACCAGAAACCAAGAAAGCTCTTCCTTCTCCCTTCCAGTTAGTGGCTGGCTCCTGCTGCTCTGCCTAAAAAGGTCCACACCAACCCCCGTTCCTCTCCTCCCCCTTAGCCTCAGTCTCCTCCTGGGCCTCCCACCCAGCCCTCTAATCCATCCTCCATAGCAGGTGGAGGGGTCCTTCCTTTCAGAAGCTCACCTGACCCTATACCTCCCAGAGGCCAAGAGATCAAGTCCAATCTACTACTGTGACCTATGAAACCCCGTGTGGGTGGGGCCCAGGCATGGTTGTTTTTACTGCTTAAAGCCTGACCTCTCCTAACCAGGCCCCTTCCCCTAAACCACAAGATCTAGTCCACTTCACCTCTGCAGTTCTAGAACCAGGCCATGCTAGCACATCTCTTGGCCCCTGCAAATATTCTTCAGCACATCTGCTGGCCCCTGAAAATATTCTTCCTTTCTCTGGGGTCAGGGTCTCTCCTGCTACCTCACCCCTATTCATCCCCCTGTGGTTTCAGCTCCGGTGTCCTCTTGGGGCTGCCCTGTTCCAGCCCTGCTCACTGTGTGGGCTCTTACTGTCTGGAGATGGTCTGTGAGCCTTGGAGAGCAGGACCAGGGCTGTCTCTATCCCTGCCGTGTCCCCAGCACTGCATGGGCAGAGGGCTCCGCAGAGGCACTCAGTTTTTTTTACTTGCTGCACCAGACCACTGGGGACAGGTCCAGCTCACCAGAGAAAGAGCGTGGCTTAAGTGGGGAGTGCATGCCATGACTGAATGCTTATACTATCAGGCATGGGAGATTCCAATGGTGTACAAAACAGGATTGGACTTTGGGATCTGGAGCTTAGAGTTGAAAGGGGTTACTAGCGCATCCAGGAAAACCACGGGAACCTGAGCAGAGAAATGTACTCTGGGAATTCACCAGATTGGGTGCTGAGGATGAACAGCAGGTAGGGAGAGTAGCTGGAAGGTTCATGCTCAGCAGCATGGAGGCTCTGTACAGGCCTGGGCTTGAAGGAAGGAATAGGTGGGCCTCTAAAGGCCGGGCCTTGAGGACATCTCCAGGGACCTCGCTGCCGGCCACCCGGGCAACCTATGGCAAGGTTCTTTTTTCCCCTGGGGCTTAATATGGGTCTGGTAAAGGGGTTAGTGGGATCTGTGAATCCCCTCACATTGTATGCAAAACTGTGTGGCTATCATCCTTGGGATAGGCCCCAGCTTCCCCGACACCATCAAAGGGGCCACAGCCTGCAAAAGAGCCACTTCTGGGGCACCTGAGTGGCTCAGTTGGAGCAGTGTGTGACCTTTGGTCTCGGGGTTGTGAGTTCAAGCACCATGTGGGGTGTAGAGCTTACTTAAATAAACAAATGAACTTTAAAAAGGCCACTTCTGGATGATCCCCTTTGAGACTCTTTTCACTTTACTGTTCTTTTACTAGAGGCCTTCGTTCCTCCTCAGTTGTAGTGTGAGTTTTAGACTTCCACAAGCTCCTCTCTTGACCGCAAAGATTCTGAGAGAACTTGCTGAGGGTGGCTAGGAAATAAGTAGTCACGGAGGAACTATTTTAGGCTAGATGCTAAGCTAAGCGGTGGTTGGGGGTGGTCATGGACGGTGTGTGTGTGTGTGTGTGTCACTCCCTCCCTGCTCTTAAAGGAAAGAGGAGGAATCAAAGGACAGGTGTCTTGAGTAGAGCGGGCGATAGTCAGGGCTTCCACCTTGGTGGGAAAGCACGACTCTGGGGCCAGAAACAGTCCTCCTATGGGAGGTGGTGCTCCGAGACCCAGCGTGCCCCAGGTGAGTGAACTGGTAGAGCTGGATTCCAGCTCAGGTCTACCGGGCGTCAGACTCTGCGGTTCTACTACACCACTCACTCAGCTTGTGTATGGCCCTGAGCAAGTTCCTCAACCTCTCTGGAACCTCCACCTCCTCATCTATAAGATGGAAGTCAGTATACTCACCAGGTAGTGGGTGGTGTGTGTTGGCAGGCAGGCCTGTAAGGCACTCAGGATAGCCTGTCTCAGTGTAAGTGCTCAGTGAGTGGTGAAGGCAGCTATTAGCAAACTGCTGACTGAGGTGAGCAGCCAGTTTGTCCCCAACCCCCTCCTCTGGAGGCACATTCTCCTGCCTCAACTGGAGCCCAGGCCGGACTTGGCATCTACTCCTGGTTCAACAACTGCCCTGGTATGCTCCATCTGCTCTGCTGGTGTCTTTCTGCCCCTGTTTTGCCAAGGGCTCTGCTTCCTCCATTCCTTGGGCCAGGACTCGGGAGGAAGGGGCTCCCCACCTTTCTTGAGGACTACTCTGTGCCAGCGCAAAGCAGAGGCACCAGTTCCTTGGATGGAGGGAGGGAAGGAGGTGGCAGGGAAGGGAGGGAGGCAAAGGAATGAGGGTAGGTGTCCAGAGCCGAGATGGGGTTGCAGGTGGCATAATCTCCAACTTGGCAGATTCCAGCAGGGACATGTGAATGACTGAGGTTCTTCCCCAGGTCCGCAGCAGCCAGGCCACTTGGGGGAAGAGGGGGGGAGCGCCTCACCTTTGATGATGGACTTCATGTCACACTTCACCGAGTCGATATTGTGCAATGCGATCAGCAGCTCTCCAGGGTTCAAGGGGGACAAGGCCGAGTTCCCTTCACCTGCAGTGGGAGGGAGTAGGAAGGGGAAGGAGACAGCGTGGACATCTAAATTAAAAGGTGTGTTTGGGTCTCCCAGATTAGGGGAGTGGTGAATGAAGATGAGACACCCTCTGCTTCGATGGGCCTGGGAGGACAGAGGAACAGGGGAAGAAAAATGCCACCTCCTCTAGGAAGCCTTCTTTCACAGCCTGAGGCCTTCACCTTGCTCCTCTCCTTTCCCCACCCCAGTGGGGTCTCTCCCTCCTAGGGCAACATCTGATGTGCTCCAGCAGGTTCTCTCCCTCCTCCTTGGGCTGTGACCACAGAAGGATAAGACCCCTGCACAGCACAGGCTAGGCTGGGCAACGGGCTCATTGGCAGCACTTAGAGGCGATGCTGCATGAAGACAGCTAGGAGAAATGGCACTCCGCTGGTGCGGTTTTGAGAGTCCCAGACGCTCTTGTGTGTGGGTTCGAGATCACATGCTATGTGTGCAATGGGCAGCCTCCACTACCTCCCTAACACCAACCCCTGGGGTGAGGGAAAAGAGTCCATCCCAGTCACTGTGTAGTTTTTCTAAGTTGAAAGTTCTCTGGGCAACACTCTTGGGAATCCTCCCTCTTCAGGAGCTGTGTACTATATTGCTCGGTAAACTTTGCTTTGTTCCCCACCAAGAAAAGAAAAAAGTTCCGCTTCGCTTCTTTCTGACCACATCAAAGATGTCACCTACCATGCTGGGTGCCCAGCAGGCGATTGAAGACCTCTTTCACCACAATGGGGTTGAGTTTGATGAGCTTTGGCAGAGCCTGGATCACTTCTTTCTGCAGGGGGAGGGCAGGGGAGGCAGGTCAGATAGCAACCCCCATCCCAACTGCTGCCCTCTGATACTTCCCTCCTCTTACTCCCTCTGGTCCCTTGGGGTTGAATTTTCTCCCCATCAATGGGCCTGACTCGCCCCACCCTCATCACTCCCCATCTGAGCCTTCCTGTGCCACCCACATCATCCCCTTTACAAATGAGAAGACTAAGGCTTGCCAAGACCCCCAGATTGTAAGGAACAAGACCTGGGCAGGGGAAGCACATTTAGGCCTTGGTGTGTGTGTGTGTGTGGTGATCCTCACTTGACAGAGGAGGAAACCAAGGCACAGAGAGGGGGTGGCCTGGCTGAGGTCACAGAGGATAAAGCAGAGTTGAGACCACCCTGTAGTCTGACAAGCACCCGGGATGGGCTCACTAGCGTCTGACATGGGTACCTGCCTCCTCCCCATCCCTGCCCTATCTTCATCAGGGGGCATCTGGACATCTAGCGCCATACCTTCTCCAGTCCATTGAGCACAGGGATAAGGAAGCGGACATCTGGCAATCGCTTGTGGTAGAGATCCCGGACCCGCTTCACCAGCTCTGGGGAGGGTGGGACTGCAGGCAGAAGAGTAAGCAGGAGGCACAGGTGGGGTGAGGGTGAGCACCAAGAGGAAGGAGAAATGGTGGTGGCTGTGTGCAAGGGAAGGGGAGGGCCAGCTCCATTTCAGAGCAGGAATCTTTGGCCCTTAGTTTCTCAAATGTACTTAGCAATATACGCAGCAGCTCTGATGGCCAGGTCTTGGGAAGGGCACGTGGGGAAGGTCTGGGACATGGAGGAAAGGATGAAAGGTGGGGGTCCCGGGGAATGGCACCTTTGTCCGTGAGGCTGTGTAGACATCGTGTGACCAGTGTTTCTGCCCCCTTGGGACAGTTTTCTACCAGCAGCAGCAGCTCTGGTGAGTTCATGCCCATTCCTCGGATCTAGAGAGAGAGAGGGAGGGATGGCAGGCTGGGGAGGGGGCTGGTGATGTGGGGACGACAAGGGGGCCGAAGGGGAGAACCCAGGGAGGCCCGGGTGTGAGAGGCAGGGTGGCTGGGGGATGATGTGACTCTGAAGCAAGAACTGGAGACATAAAGAGTAGATCTTAAAAGTTCTCATCACTAGAAAAAAACAAACTATAGTTTGTTAACTAATTAGATGTTAACTAATCTTCTGTGGTCATTTTATAATATATACACATCCCCAAACATTATGTTTTATGCCTCTCACTAACACAAGGCTATGTGTCAGTTATACCTCAGTGAACCTTGGGGCGGGGGAAACTGGCGTTGGGGTTCAGAGAACTGGAGGAAATGCAGGGAAGGGGGGAGGAGTAGGGCGGCAGCAGCTGTGCTGCTTCTACCCCATCTCACAGGGCACAGACTGGCTATAGCTCCCAAACCTTCACCAGTGCTGGACGCCTACTTAGCAGGCAGGGCCCTGTCACCTCTGACCTAATTCGACCTCTAATGCCCAACCTGCCCTCCAATTCCTTGGTGAAGACTTTTCAGGCTTCTAAAGCCATCAGTGACAGCCAGCACCCAGCATGGCAGCTTGCTCAGATCAGGGATTGACCTGTGTCTGTAGCCTGCCCCACTCTGTGAGCAAGAAATGCAGGAAGCACAGCCAGGCTTTGAGGGCTCATGCCTTCCTCTGTCAACAGAGGTTTTATAATGGTCCATGGAATTGGCAGTCTTGCCCTCCAGGAGCTCACAGTCTGGTGGGCTCACCTTGAAAACAGGGAGAGGACACCGCCGAATCCGGGTGGTAGGTATTTGGGGGTTAGCATACCATAGTCTCTCCTTTTCTTTATGTTGGCAATTTTCCATAATAATAAAAAGGCGGAAACAGAGAAATATAAAAAAATTGTTTCCAGTCTAGCTGCAGATTTGGAAGGGTAGACAGTCTGAATTTCAGGTGCCAGTTTGCAAGAAGAATTGCTTCTCCTGCAGGTGACCTTGTGGCTCCAGAGAGAGGAGCAGGAGGAACTTGTGTAATGACAACTAAAGATTCCCATTGGCAAAGCAATGGAATCCCAGCTCATAAACAGTGACAGTGACATGAATGTTTACATATATGAGCTCATGGAACCCCTGCAACAAGCTTGGGGGACTGAATTATCCTTCCCCGAGGAGGTTCCAGTTTGCACAGTGAGAAATGAGAGGCAGAGATACTTGGGTGGTTCAGTGGTTGTGTCTGCCTTTGGCTCAGGGAGCGACCCTGGGGTCCTGGGATTGAGTCCCCCAGTAGGCTCCCTGTGGAGAGCCTACTTTTCTCCCTCTGCCTATGTCTCTGCCTCTCTCTGTGTGTGTCTCTCATGAATAAATAAAAAAAAATCTTAAAAAAAAAAAAAAAAAAGAAAACAAAACAAAGTGAGCAGCAGAATGTGAACCTAGGTCTGTCCAACTCCAGGCTAGTAACTGCAGGATTGTTCTTTCATCAGCAGATGGGGCATGTGGACCACCCATAAGCTACTAACTTGCTTGGCCCAGAGTGGCCACCACTGGTGCTTAGCACATGCCAAGGTGGAGATACCAGGGTAAGGGCTGGACTTGGGGCCTCAGCCCTGCCCATGGGGTGGGGGGCAGAGCCTGGTGGGCTCAGGGGCCTCACCGGCTGTTCAATGACCCTCAGCACCGTCCGCTTGATGTCAGCAATGGCCTCAGTGTACACGGCTGCCAATTCGTGGATCAACTTGTGGTTCTGAGGCAGGAGAGCCAGGTAGAGGTACAGACACTGCTTTACGGTCTCCTCGGTCCAGGGCGCCGCCACCTCTGATAGGGCAGGGGGTGGGGAATCAGGGACCACTCTCCTCCTAACCATTTCCCACCCTCACTGTCTGTCCCTTCTTTGCAGGGGCTGGAACAAAAGGGAGGCAGCCTGGGAAGCAAACTGTTCTGGGGTAGGAAGCCAATCATCAGGGAAATGGGGTGAGATCGGGACTGCTCCCCTTTTAGGAGCCTCTGCTCTGATGTCCCAATTAGTCTCTAACCATCAATCCACAGAGCAGCTAGAGGAATCTTTCCAAAGTGAAGTTTTCACCCTGTCCTTCTCCTGCTCCATGCTCCCATGACTACCCTATGCCCAGGATAAAGTCTCAATGCCTCATCTTGCTCTATGTGCCAGAGGCTGTATGGGGTGGCCCCCATCCCTGGTTCTCTGTGCTCTGGCCACATCCTACTTCTGACAGTCTCCCCAGAGCCTGCAACAGATCACTTTGCACATATCACTTCTTTGCCTGAAATGCTGCTGCCCAACCCCACTCTCTTTATCTCCTCAACCCACATAACCAAGGTCTCTCCTGGGAGGTCTTCCAGGCACTCAGGCTATGCCAGGGCTCCTATTCTCCCAGAAGGCCTTGTGCTTCCCGCCATAGCCTGAACCTTCTAGGTTTTAACTTTTTTTTTTTTTTTTTTTTTTTAAATAAGCTCTATGCCCAACATGGGGCTTGAAATCATGACCCCCAGATCAAGAGCTGCATGTTCCATAACTGAGCCAGGCAGGCACCCTTGAACCTTCCAGTTTAATGGTCCATTCCCCTGGGGCCTGGGTCTTCCCACCTGTAATTCTCGGGGACCTTAGGCTTTGTTGAAGGAACAGGCCTATGCCTGGCCCTTCCTGGAGCCCTGTCCCTGCCTATTTGTCCTTTGTCCTCTGGCTCTCAACCCACCACCTCATGTCCTAGGATGCTCTCCCTGACCTCTGGGGATGGGGTGAGACAACCCTTTGGACTCTCACAGCCCCCAGGCCTGCTCATTCTGGTTATTACTGCCTGGCTGCCTCAGCCTCAATCCAGCTCCATTCCCAGGACTTGGCCCAGAGCCTGGGATACAGCAGGTGCTCAATACACATCTGATGAAGCTGCACCAAACCTGTATCCTTGTCAGCTCCAAACAGCACGGATGGTGGGTTGGGGTGGACCAGGAGTTGCAGGTAATTGAGGGCAAATTTCTCCACATACTCTCGCAGCTGTTCCTTCTCATACATGCGCTTGATGAACAGTAGGGCCTGGGAACGCACCTGAAGAGAGAGTGCGGGCAAGATGGTGGAGTAGAGGGAGACTGCCATGTTGAGCTTGGCAGGACCAGTGGGAAAACAAGCCCAAGACTGAGAAAGGTCTAGCCTACCTGAATTACCTGTGCCACAGGCTGATTGCTGGCTTAGAAGTTTCCTGGCCCAAATCAGGCCCTGCATCACTTTCACCTACCTGCTCAGCCCTATTTCTTACTGTCTCTTGCTTTGCTTGCTACATTCCAACTAGAATGAGCTTTCCTTCGTTCCTCGAAAGTGACAGCATTCTCCTTGGCTTTGAGACTTGGCACAAAAGGATCCCCCTGCCCAGAGTGCTTGTCACTGGCTATATCCCATTTTACTCAGACATCACCTGCCAAGAGCCCTGAGAACAGAGACTGTCCCTGGGCATTGCTTTGTCTCCAGCAGCACCAAAGGCCCAAGCCAGAGTCTGCAGTGAGGGGTCTGCTGGATGAATGGACACATGACACCAGGAAAGGAGGTGGCAAAACGCTTGGGCAGCGATGGGTCAAGGGCCCTCTCTATCACATGCATGTGCACATTTTGTTGGCTCTGTTCAGCCACACCCATCTACTCTTATTTCAGGTCCTGGCTCACCTGCACCCCATAAGCCTTTAAACCCCACCCCTGCTCATCCCCCCATCAGGTAAGTCAGGCCCCTCCCCAGGGCTGCCACAGCTACATGTGCTGTTGTTCTAATGCTGCTCCACCCCATGAGCTTTCTGTGTCCTCACTTCTGTGTTTCACTTCTGTGAAACACTTCTGTGTTTCACTGCTCACCAATGGGCCACACAGCTCCTCTCCTGTCAGCTCCCCGACAAGGTCCCAGCACAGCTCCCAGCATAGCATCAGGCCTTAAAGGGGCTCCCCAACACGCGTGGAGTAAGAGGGAGAATGCGACTGCTCTCCCTGGGAGGATGAGTGTATATATGTATCCTAGGCAGCTTCTTGCCCCCATAAATGAAAAAATATCCACCACCAAAACATTATTGCAGGAAGGGCATCAGGCCCAGAGAGGACTTTCAGGGGCATGTGGAAGAGGCTGGGCTAGGTGCTCAGGACAGAGGAAAGGCTGAGTATGGCCCAGCATAGGGTGGCAGGGGTACCTTGTCCTTCTCGTGGGAGCTGAGATCTAGCAGAACATGTAGGTACTGGAACTGGCGGGATGGGCGCTTGAAGATCAGGTCTCGGAGGGTGGACATGCCCAGGTAAGTGCGACTCTGATGCAGAAGAGAGGGAAACCAGAGCTTAGTCCATCTGCAGTGTGCCTCTGGGATATCTCCCTGGCCTCCTTCAGATCTGGTATGGACAGAAGGACTGGGTCCCTCACCGAGTGCCCTGCCACAAGTCTAGGCCATGTGCTCTGCAGACCCCCAACACAGGCCTGTGTCCCCCCCCCCCCCCGCCCCCTGCAGGACTCCTGCATGCATCACGATTCTAGGGACTGAGGGAGATGGGCTGGCTGTCCTCACCTCATCCTCACAGTACTTGCGAATCACCTCTAGGGCACTCTCGGTGATCAGTGGTGCCTCCAGCACAACTTTAGTGAAGATCCTGCCAGAAAAGAAGAGGTAGGGAAAGGCTGCAAGGCAAAGAAGCTTCCCAATCCTGCTGGAGCTTGGAGCAGGCAGGGCTATCCGTCACATACAGCTTGCTCAACCCCCTGGATACAGAGCTCTGGAGGTAAACAGAGCAGGGTTTGAGCCCTGCCAGCTGGGGGACTTAGGCAGAGACTTTATCTCTCTGAAACTCAGTTTCCCACCTTTGTCAAAATGGGGATTCCTAACTTTTGTCATTTACTACAGCAATGGGAGAGAATGATGGAGCATGAGGACAGGTACCACTTTTCTGATGTGGTGGACAAAAACCGCTGTTTTGAGGTAACACTGAGTTGATGCTAAGGGATGAGAAGGAGCCAGTCATGCAAAGAATTGTGGGGAGAGCATTCCAGGTACAGAAACAGGAACTGCCAAGCTCTGAACTTGGCATGTTCAAGGGGGGGGAAGTGAGGAGTAGAAGAGTGAAAAAAGACGGTAAAGAGGTTGGTAGGAATTGGGTTATGCAGGTCTCATAGAGCACAGATAGAAAGCTGTATTTTATCCTAAGAGTGGAGAATCAGGGAAGGTTTTTAGTGGATAAACAACTAGTATTTACATTCTAAAATGTCACCCAGGTTGCTGCAAATGGATAGATCAGCAGGAGGTTGAGAACAAGGAGGGAAGCTACAGGAGCAATTCAGGTAAGATGGGGCTGGGGAGAAGCCAACCTCAGAAACAAGCCTATGAAGCAGGCACTGTTATCTACAGGAATGGAGGCTCAGAGGGCAACCAGCATAGCTGAGAATAAGCCCAGGGAGTAGGCCCCAGAGCCCACCCGGAATCTGCCTTGTATGCGTCTCCAGAGAGCAGGGAGAGCAGGGAGTCTTGGGATGGACACTTGGATTTGGCTGGTGAAGAGGGAGGTGATCAAACCACAAAAGAAAGGCAGGACACAGGAGAGCCAGGACTGTCCCCCTCACCCATCCTTCTGGTCTGGCTTCTCCTGCAGGCCGGAGAGCAGGCGGATAAGGCAGTCTTCATACTTGTCCAGGGTGCCTGAGGCACCGGCTGCCAGGTAGGCGTTGTACTCCTGGTAGAGCCAGGCGAAGGCCAAGTCCAGGCGGGCCCGCACATCCTCCAGGATGAAGGACAGGACTTCGGCCTTCAAGCCCGAGTCAAACTGTGTGACCAGACTGGCCAGGATCTTTATGCGCACCTGACAGGAGAGTGGGTGTATGTGTTGGTGTGGGACTGGGCAATCCCAGGCACTTCATGATTGTGCCTTGCACATCTTCCTGCCCAGGCTCAGGGACCTCCAGGGCAGACCTGGGGGTTACGCAAGGAAGGCAAGCTGAAGAATCTTATACCCCGTAGGTCTCATTTGTATGGGAGGGAAAAAATGGGTAGGTACATATGGGAATCAATCATCATAGAATAAAACTGAGTTTGTAAAAGTAGTATCTACATACTAAGTACACAGAGAAAGATCCTGAAGGCTTCCCCTAACTTGTACGTTGGTCACCTCTGAGGTGGCAGATGGGATGCAGGTGGGGGCCAAAGAAGACTTATGGGGCCTCTATGGCCTGGAAATTTTTTTTTTCTTTTTTAACAGAGAGGATATCTTTATATACTTCTTGGTTAATTAAAATTAAACTTCAAAAAATGGGGGGGAAAATGGGGGGAAAGTCACTTGGCTGAGGTTACAATGCCAGCATATGGGAGAATCAGGATTTAGACCTGGTCCATCTGAATCCACAGAAGAAGAGGAACACTATCGACCACCAGAAAGATAGAACACAACAGCAGCCCTCACTTGCAGGGCTCTTCTGGGCAGCCAGCCCCATGCTGAGTAAAAGATGTGCACGTCCGTATGTTTCCTCCTCCTCATTACTGTGTGAAGCTGCTGCTGCTGCCCCCGTTTGGAGGAAGACAGAAGAGAGGCATGGAAGGCTGGTGGGCAGCCCACCTGGGACCCAGAGCCTGGGAGGTTTGAGCCCAGGGCTGTCTCTTCCCTGGGCTGTGAGGCAGGCTCATGGGGAGAGGGTCTGGAAGCATGGGCTGGGGAGACAAGAGCACACCTGGGCCGCCCCGCTGCAGGCCACGGCCTTCTCTGCGCGTAGGATCCGCTTCACAGCGCCTAGCTTCATAGCCTCCACTTGGGCGTCTGTGAGGGGCTTCAGCACATCGCTCAGACGGAATATTTTCTTGCGTCCACCAGCGCCCGCCAGCCTACATGAAAGAGTAGGGACAGGGACACGGTGACTGAAAACATCCTTTCTGGAGTCCAGACCCACTTCAGGCCATATAGAGAACCTCACCCCCACTATACTGCTTCTTTAATTCTCTTGTGACTCAGGCATGGCAGGGAACAGGGTAATAAGAAGAGGGCCATTTTGTTTTTGTAAGTGTGTCTGAGGAAATGCTTCTCTGAGGAGGCTATGTGGAAGTGCAGATCTGAATGAAGCAAGCAGACAAGACAGACAAATATCAGGGGAATGAGCTTCCCAGGTAGAGAGAAAAGGAAGTGCAAAGGCCTTCCAGTGGGGACCTGCCTGGCTGTTCAAGGAGAACCAAGGGCCCATGTGATTGGAGGAGGGAGTGAGGGGAATGGAGAGCTCAGAGTTTGGGATCAGGCCCAGACAGCAGGCCTCGGTTGGGGAGGGGCAGGGACTGGCAGGAGTTTTTGGTCTCTAAGCTGGATAATAATGAAGAGGAGGATGACAACAACCAGTAGCATGTATGTCATGTAGTACTACCGGTTGTTGTCATCCTGTATAAAGTATATAAAGTATTTAGCATATAGGAATCATGCTAAATATTTTACATCAAATTCACTTTCAACCTCAAGGATTATCTTTTTTTTAAAGGAAAATTTTATTTTATTTATTTATTTTTAGATTTTATTTATTTATTCATGAGAGACTGAGAGAGAGAGGCAGAGACACAGGCAAAGGGAAAAACAGGCTCCATGCAGGGAGCCCGATGTGGGACTCCATCCCGGCACTCCAGGATCATGCCCTGAGCCGAAGGCAGGTGCTAAACTGCTGAGCCACCCAGGGATCCCCATGGATTATCTAATTTTATTATCTATCACTATGAACTCATTTAATTATCCCTTGATCCTCAGAGATACCATCATCCCAACTTTAAATATAAATAAGGAGGTATTTTTATGGAAAAGAAAATGACAAGGTTTCGTGGTATGGCATTGACTCGGGAATCAGATCCTCATCTGGCCCTACCTGTTTATCTGTTTGTCAGTCTGTCTTTAACACATGCACACACACATGCACTTAGTGTACACACTAAAACCCAGGCCCTCAGTCCTGCACCTGCCAGGGAACTCACCGGGGCTGCGTGACAGGTATGATAGGCTCTGGCCTCCTCTTGGCCTGGGGCGCCTCCTCCTCCAGAGTAGACATGGAACTCAGGGAGCCCACCACGGAGATGGCCTGGCCTTGGGCTGACAGGCGCCGCTTGATCAGGACGCTCTCTGGCTTCACCACCTTCTCCTCTTTGGGTTCCTCTTTGCACTGTTTGGTCTGTTCCACACCTGAGAGGGAGGTAGCAAATGGGCTCCAGGAATGTTCTACCCCTCTGCTTCCATCCAGGGACCTCCTGTGTGCTGGGTTCTAGTCTAAGCCTTATACACACAAAGCTCATTTAAGTCTGCAAATCACCATTCTGAAACAGGCATACTCTTTATCCTCATTTTGCATACAACCAGGGCTCAAACTAGAAATGCCATTTACTGTGGGTGGGAGTATCAAACAGCACAGCCATGGTGGCACACTGATGAGCAGTTTCTAGTAGCACTGAGCATACCCTAACCTATGACCCAACAATCCCACTCCTTGGTATATACTCAAGATAAAGGAGGGCACATGTACACCAAAACTTGTATACACCAACTATACTCAAACAAAAACAAAAAAACCCCAACAACTCCCCACCCCCACCCCACAGCCCAAACAAATCCCCAAAAACACTTATACACAAACACTTGTACAGCTTCATTCACAACAGTCAAAAGCTAGACATGAACCACAGGTCAATCAACAGGAGAGTGGATAAACAAACAATGGCCTATTTGCATGAGGAAACACTATTGAGCAATACAAAATAAACCACTGGTTCACATGACAACATGCAGGCATCTCAAAAACCTATGCCGAGCAAAAGAAGCCAGACTCTCTATGATCCCATTTATATGAAGTTCAGGAAAAATTAATCTAGGGAGACAGAAAGCAGAAAAGTCATTATCTCAGGAGGTGGGATGCTCTAAGTGCTGACTGGATAGGAGTAAGAAGGAATGTTCTGGAAAGATGGAAGTGATCTGTATCTCCATCTGGGTGGTGGCTATGTGGGAGTGTTCATTTTACGAAAATTCACTAAGATGTACAGTGAAGAGCTGTGTTTCTCTGTATGTAATTTATACTACACTTGTATTGTTAACATAGGCAAACACCTGAGTCACAGAGAGGTTCAGTTAACTTGACCAAAATCACACACTTATTAAGTGGCTGAGGTAGTCTGGTTCAACTGAGACCTCAAATCCAGGCCTGCTGGATTCAAAGCCCAGGGCCTGAAAATCTTAAGCACTCAATATATCTAAGGGACCGGAATTATTTACACCTACCATCTCATGTGAGTTTCATTTGAACCACCATGAGGAGGTAAGGTAGCACCATGCCTTTCCAGTAAGGAGAACCCAGCACTCACTGTGCGAACCCCTGGCCCAGGTCAGCTCCACGTGACACTCACCTGGCCCTAGTCCTGCAGCTGTCATCTGTGTGGCCATGAGCCGAGCCAGGTGCTTGATCTGGGCTTCAGTGCCTGCGGACTCCACTGGTGTATAGATGGCTTGGAAGGAGGCGGGCATGGCTTCGGGCAGGTACACCATGCTGATGAGTACCTGCAGGATGCCCAGGGAGAGGAGCCTTTCCTTACTCATGGACTCCACAAGGATCTGTTCCCCACCCAGGCCAAGGCTGGGGAAATGGCAGAGACTACAAAAGTCCTAGGCCTGCTCCTGTGGGGCTCAGATTTCTGGGGAAGTCAGAGAGAAAACGAGCAGTGTGGTGCACCAGGAAGGAAAGTAAAGGATGCCACAAGATGCTTCAGGAGGGCTGAGGCAGCTTTGGCTCTCGGGGAAGCAGCACCGAGGCTGAGAACGGAGAGGAGGGCCAGTTTCAGACTGGCACAGGGTGATGCCTCACAGTGGGAGCGGGCTATGGATTCCAGGCATTAGAGCAGCATGGGGGAAGGCTGAGCAGCTGTGACACCCTGCCCAGAGACTGCAAGTTCAGTAAAGAATGTCCTATGAACCAGAAACTGACTTAAAAAAAAAAAAAAAAAAAAAGGTATCCTAACAAGAGACCATCCAGTTTTGTCAGGAATTGGTAACAAAAGGTCACTTCGAACTCCCTGCATGCTTCAAACTCCCTGCATCCCTCCCGAGGTATAAATATATATCTGAAATAAGAAACTAATTAGAACAGAGAGAATGAAATCTCTACAAATCAAAATGTGTGGGATGCACACTTGCAATCAGGGAAATACAAATCAAAACCACAATGAAAAAAAAAAAACAAAAAAAAAACAAAACCACAATGAGATACCACCTCACACCAGTGAGAATGGGGAAAATTAACAAGGCAGGAAACAACAAATGTTGGAGAGGATGCGGAGAAAAGGGAACCCTCTTACACTGTTGGTGGGAATGTGAACTGGTGCAGCCACTCTGGAAAACTGTGTGGAGGTTCCTCAAAGAGTTAAAAATAGACCTGCCCTACGACCCAGCAATTGCACTGCTGGGGATTTACCCCAAAGATTCAGATGCAATGAAACGTCGGGACACCTGCACCCCGATGTTTCTATCAGCAATGGCCACAATAGCCAAACTGTGGAAGGAGCCTCGGTGTCCATCGAAAGATGAATGGATAAAGATGATGTGGTTTATGTATACAATGGAATATTACTCAGCAATTAGAAACGACAAATACCCACCATTTGCTTCAACGTGGATGGAACTGGAGGGTATTATGCTGAGTGAAATAAGTCAATCGGAGAAGGACAAGCAGTGTATGTTCTCATTCATTTGGGGAATATAAATAATAGTGAAAGGGAATATAAAGGAAGGGAGAAGAAATGTTGGGAAATATCAGGAAGGGAGACAGAACATAAAGACTCCTAACTCGGGGAAACGAACTAGGGGTGGTGGAAGGGGGGAGGAGGGCGGGTGTTGGAGGGGAATGGGTGACGGGCACTGAGGTGGACACTTGACGGGATGAGCACTGGGTGTTTTTCTGTATGTTGGTAAACTGAACACCAATAAAAATTAATTAAAAAAAAAATGTGTGGGATGCAGCTAAAATGGTTCTTAGACGGAAAATCAGATCCGTAAATGCTTATACTGGAAAAGACAACCAAAAACTATTAAGCCAAGCATTTAACTTAAAATTCTGGGGTAAAATATCCAAAGAGAGCAGCAGGAAAGAATAAAGACAACAGAAATAAAACAGAAGAGGTTACAAAGAGTATCATCAAAATTTCAGAGCCAGTTCTTTGAAATGACCAAATACAAACAAATTGATGGTAAGATTGAACAACAAAAAAGGCGCCAAGGACACAATATTAAGGACAAAGGAGCTCCACACTACTACAGAGACAGCAGGCATGATAAAACTAAAAGAATCCTGTTAAGAACTTTAGGCGAATAATTTGAAAACAGTGTGATGAGGACGGACAAGATACAAAGAGTTAATGGAAGCATCATCAAAGAGGGCCTAAGGCAAGCTGCATCCAAATTTTATCTGGAAGGAAACAGAGAGCCACAGCAGGGTTGGAGCAGGAAAGCCAGGGGAGCGTCACAACCTATACTTTAGGAAGATGCCTCTGGCTGCCACAGGGAGAGTGGAAGCCAGAGCCAGGGAGCAGGCAGGGGCCCTAGGGGATGGAGAAGATAGGAGGGACTGCCCCCTTCAAAGGAGGGGGCAGGTGTGGGTTCAGATGGGACTCAGATGATCCAAAGAGGGACTCCCAGGGGATGGTGACAAGTGATCTCCAGGAAAGATCAGGGAAAAGGTCCATCCAACACTGAGAGGGCCCACTGGACCACACCCTCCTAACACAAACAACAGAGAGGTGCTCTGGGACCAATGTCATCTGGAAGAGGTGGGCAGTATGGAGTGGAAGGGAAGCAAAAGGACTAGAAATCCTTCCTCCCTGCCCTGTGGGAAACAGCCCCCTTCCCTCCTTACCAGATTGGCCACATTGTCAGGCGTCAGCAAGGGCTGCAGGAACTCGGCTGTGATGTCTGTGTCTGACTGGCCTGAGATCTGGGCTGAGGCCTTTGAGGTTCCTGACGGGCCTGGCTCCAAGTCCTTGTCCTCATCATCTTCCCCCAGGTTGGGCTCTGGGAGAGGGAAGGAGACAAGATGCTGGTGCCAGAGTGAGTAATATGCCCTTTCCCCTCCAGGGGAGCCCAGGGAGTCCCTGCCCCCTCCCCGGGGGGGCCTCAGCAAGCAGGAGAGTGCAGTGAGCAAGACCTGGGCCACAGCCGTGCTCTGCCATCAAAGCATCGTGTGACCCTGGGGAATGACCTGCCTCTCCAGGCTTTGCTTTTCTCATCTGGGAAATGGAAATAAGCCACACCAGCCTTGCTGCTCAAACTAAACTCCAAGAAGATGAAAAGGTTACCTAACAATTTCACTAAGCTTTACTGCTGAAAAACCTCTATCTTTGAAATACTACTCAACCTCACCAGGAATCACGAAAATGTAAAGACAACCCAGTAAGCCCACGGGATTGACAAAAAAATTAATAGGCTGGTAGTGACAATTGTTAGTAGGGGTACAGACTATGGAAATATAACTGGTATGGCCTTCTGGAAGTGTAATTTGACCATAGTGCAAACTTTTAAATGTGCACACCTTTTTGACAACTTCTAGATATTGACCCTAAACACTCCACTCATAAATATACATCAAAGGTATAATATACAGAGAAAAAGCTTTACGTACAAAGATGTTTTTTGAAGCTGGAATGTTTAATAGGGTGATAATTTAAGTAGATAACGGCAAAAATATGATCTAATGTTATACATTTTTTTTTAAGATTTTATTTATTTATTCATCAGAGACAGAGAGAGAGAGAGAGAGAGAGAGAGAGAGAGAGAGGCAGAGACACAGGCGGATGGAGAAGCAGGCTCCATGCAGGGAGCCTGACGTGGGACTCGATCCTGGGTCTCCAGGATCAGGCCCTGAGCTGAGGGCGGCGCTAAACTGCTGAGCCATCCGGGCTGCCCAAATTTTATTTTTTTTAAAGTAGGCTCCATGCCCAGCTTGGAGGGCCTGAAGTAGAGCTTCAACTCACAGCCCCATTATCAAGAGTCTCATGCTCTACTGCCTAAGCCAGTCAGGCGCCGTTGTTATACAGTCTCTTAAAAAAAAAAATTGCAGGGATCCCTGGGTGGCGCAGCGGTTTGGCGCCTGCCTTTGGCCCAGGGCGCGATCCTGGAGACCCGGGATCGAATCCCATGTCCCGGGATCGAATCCCATGTCGGGCTCCCGGTGCATGGAGCCTGCTTCTCCCTCTGCCTGTGTCTCTGCCTCTCTCTCTCTCTCTGTATGACTATCATAAATAAATAATAAAAAAATAAAAAAAAAATTGCAGTGCATGTAATAAAAAGTTGATACCCAGCATCAACCAAGAGCAAGGGCATATATAATTCAGTTACAAAAGGTTGAACAGAATGGGCACTTCACAGACACCCAAATGACTAATAAATGTAAAGTGATGCGCAGCCTGACTCCAACATGTACAAGAAAAGGAATTTAAACCTAGGATACTGTACATCCAGGAACTGGTAAGAATGGGGTAACTGGCATTCACACACCTCTGGGGTTATATACAGTGGTGTGGCTTTTTTTTTTTTTTTTTGCAAAACAGTTTGGCAATGGCTATCAAGAATTTCTATGTACCCAGTAGCAATGGGCACATCCGGTGCTCAGATCTTGGTTTCTGAAACTACTTCATGCTTAAAAGCAACCAGGGCTGGGGCACCTGGTTTGCTCAGTGGTTGAGTATCTGCCTTTGGCTCAGGGCATGATCCCAGGGTCCTGGGATCAAGTCCCATATCAGACTCCCCGCAGGCTTCCTGCTTCTTCCTCTGCCTGTGTCTCCTGTGTCTCTGCCTCTCTTTCTGTGTCTCTCATGAATAAATAAAATCTTAAAAAGTAAACAAATAAATAAGTAAGTAAATAAATAAATAAATAAATAAATAAATAAATAAATAAATAAATGCAACCAGGGCTCCTTAGAGAAAAGGCTGATTCCAAGACTGGAGTAAGAAAGTACAAGATGAGTCCAGAGTATCTTGTTATGCTAGAAAATTAGAAATGCGCAAAAAAACTTACAGGACAAATCAAAGGGTCAGATCAGCCAGCTCAAAGGCTCCCCCTAGCTATACATGAGGCAATGTGAGCACCAAATGAGTAACAAGAGTAATGGAACAACCCAAAGAATAAGAATCCACAAGTCTAACTGATAATAAAGTAGAGAGAAGAAAGCTCTTCCTTACAGAATGCCAACTAATAAATGCAGAAGGAAAGCTTCTCATGATCGTTAGAGCAATAACAGATGTTAAAAACACTGGGTCACAATTTGAAGGGGATCAGGTATTTTTACACAGTATAGGTATCTCTCCCCACTTAGTATTTATGATAGGGAAAAGTGCATTTAATACTGGAGAAACCTGATAGACACTATTTTGACCAAGCAATCAAAGCTCCCATCACCAATAAGGGGACAAACTGGTATCATGTGCCCCCTTGAAACCACACAGAGGCAGCAGTCAGGGCATCAGTTTGGCAGTGTTCCAGCTCCAAGTGCAGAGCCTAGATCCAGTCAGGAAGCCAGAGCAGATGAACCCACACAGAGGGACATTTTACTGAACAGTAGTCCTGGACTCTTTGCAATTGCAAGGTCATGAAGCAGAAGGCTGAGGAACTGATTAGTGAAGCTAAGGGGGAGTGATGAATGTGACTTGTGAGCCTCACTTTGTCAAAGGTATGTAGGAGCTTTCAGTACTATTCTTGTGACATGTCTGCACATTCAAAATTACTTCAAAATAGAAAGTTTAAAGAAATACAGCAATAAAATTGGTGGGCAAAAAACAGCTTTAAATGCACAAACCTTTTGCTTCACCAATCTCACTACTAGCAATCTGTCCTATAACTGGACATACACTCAAGACTCTCATACTATAGCAACCTTTACACTTAAAAAAAAAGACACAGACGAAATGTCCATCAACAGGAGGACTGGTTAAAGTGATCTACATGCACTACAGACTATTATACCACCATTAAGAGGATGCAGTAGATTCCTAAGTGCCGATATGAAAGAAGCCCTAAGATGAGTACTAAATATATTAAGGTATGGAACACTCTGCTTTGCATACTTAATTATGGGAGAGATAGATCTCCACCTCACTCCTTATATAAAAATAAATTCCTTATTTTAAAAAATAATAATTAAAAAAAACAATTCTCTCATAAATATTCTAGAAACAAGTATCAGTGATTTAGAAAGTTGTGGAGTAAGGAAGGCTGCCATGGTTGATACTATTGACAAAATAATGCAACCATTAAGAAATCACTTCAGGGGCGTCTGGGTGCTCAGTCGGTTAAGTGTCTGGCTCTTGGTTTCGGCTCAGGTCATAATATCGAGCCCTGAGTCAGGCTCTGCACTTAATGGGGAGTCTGCTTGAGATTCTCTCTTTCCATCTCCCTCTGCCCCTCTTCCAATCCTCTACGTATGCTCTCTAAAATAAATAAATCTGGGGGATCCCTGGGTGGCGCAGCGGTTTGGCGCCTGCCTTTGGCCCAGGGCGCGATCCTGGAGACCCGGGATCGAATCCCACATCAGGCTCCCGGTGCATGGAGCCTGCTTCTCCCTCCGCCTGTGCCTCTGCCTCTCTCTCTCTCTCTGTGACTATCATAAATAAATAAAAATTAAAAATAAAATAAAATAAAATAAAACTTAAAAAGAAGAAATTACTTCAGAAAGAAAATCCAATTATAAAGAAAACAGAGGATATTTCTGAGAACTCTGGTACTTCTGAAAGAAAACTTAAGTGTAGTACTTCATAATTACTTCCATGTATATCACACACTTCAGTGATGCTATTCTGATACCTACTATGTCATATTTATACACTTTAATTTACAACACAATATTAACTAATACAATACAGGTCAAGTTCATAGTTTAGTGTAAATAACTGAACATCGTAAATGTAGTCAGTCCCTGACACCATCTCTTGGGACACCTGGACGAGCTCCTTAGCTCACCTAGTTTCATCTTCTTGAGTGTGGAATCCGAGTCATCTCGGGGCCGCTTGCGGGCATCCTTGCCACTGGGCATGTTGCGGGCGATCTCTGCCTGAGGTGTGCCCAGGTCCACCAGCAGGGTGGTGATCTGGGCCTGAAACTCCAAGGAGGCTGGGTGCTTCAGAACGCTCAGCAGGTGCAGCTTCAGGTTCTTGCGCACACTGCTCACCTGAGATTTGGCCAGCGTCGGGGGCAGGTTGGCTACAAGGAAAGAAGCAGGAGCTTTGTTCTGTGGACACAGCTCATGGGGCCCTGCAGGTACTACTGCCCTTGGGCAGTAGTTGCAGGGTCTCCTAGAAAAGTTCCTTTGCTCTTAGGTCTAATGTGTAGCCTTCCCCGTGTATGGGCTGATGCTTGAGGGTTTTAACCTCAAGAGGTCTCCATCAGGATTAGTCAACCTTAGAACAAAGAAGAAGCTCACCCACCCACCCTTTATTAAACATGAAGCCTCCCCTCCCCCACATCTCTGGTCTGGAAATTCCAGCATGCCTCCCCTGGGGACAGCTATCATCACCACCTTCACCTCTGCAATGCCCCAAATGAACAGCTACAACAGTGCGCCTCGTTGGTCTTGCCACCAGAATGATTTTCCAATGTCTAACAGTCACCTTGATGAACAAGCCTTCCCTGTTCCACAGAGAAAGAGGATGCCTGTATTTTCGCCTGCCCGGCATCCTTCCCTCCTTCCTCGGCCAACAATGCTTCCATTTTCCTTTGAGGGAACCACCCAGGCTCCATTCTCAGTTCAAGTGGGCAAGAGACTCAGGGCCAGTAAGAACAATGCAATCCCTTAGCAATCCCTTGTGATTGGCTCAGAGATAAGGTGCCAATGTCTTCTCAGCCAATCAGGAACAATAGGCATCAGTATCTGGACTTTTGCTGGAATGACTGGGAAGGAAACACTCTGTCCCTTGGGGTTACCAAGTGGATGGAATGGAAGCCTAGAGCTATCGGGGGCCATCTTTGCTACCCCAAGGAAAGAGACACAGAACAGAATAAAGCCTGTAAGGAGAAAATAAGAGCCAAGAAATGGAGACAGATCTCTGATCTGCACACATTCACACCTAAACCCCATACACTTCAGTCATCATACATGCACAAAAGACTAAGAAATAACCAGGTACCCATCAACACTTTGCTTATTTTGGGATACTTATCCTTCCTGCTCTTTTTTGTTGTTGTTGGGGTGAGGGAAGGCTAGAATATTTTAAAGTATTTTGCAGACGTCATGCCATTTCCTCCACACATACCTTAATATTAAAGCCAACTTTGAACCAGGTTTCTGTTCCATGCCTCCAAAAGATTCCCATCTAGCCGAAACAATGCCTCCTGCATCCAGACTAGACTGATGAACCCCTCAGGAACCCACTACCTGGCTCACGTTTTCTCAGGAAAGAACAGACTGCCCAGCGGACAAAGGGCAGGGAGGGGACCAACCTACCATGCAGGGTTTCATAGGCCTGGATCACCTCTGACATGAACATGGGCCTCTGGCGGGCGATATTGGCGAGTGAGCCCAGAGCTGTGGTCAGGTTGATGGAGGAGATGGCGGGGTGGACCATGAACTTGAGCAGCTGCTCCAAGGCCGCCTTGCCTTCCTCCCACAGCACATCTAATGAGGGACAGAAGAGTACCAGTTAGCAGGGGGTATTTCTTCACTAAACTCTGGAGAGAGCAGTGCTGAGGCCAAGAGGAGAAAGACCTTTCTGGTTGGGAAGGGCTGGGATGGTTGGGAAGGGCTGGGAAAACAGAAAACTTAGTGATTGAGTCCTATGAGATGGTCCAGTAATGAGTATAAATATTTAGAGGTGTTTGGCTGGCTCAGTAGGAAGAGTATGCGAAGCCTAATCTTAGGGTCATGAGTTCAAGCCCCACATTGGGTGTGGTGGAGCTTATTAAAAAAAAAAAAAGTATAAAATATAGAGATGATGCTCAAAGCATGGGATTCCAATGAAAAGACTAAAAATGATTTTAAATATCGAACTATAGGAATCTGATCATCCAAATGATGTTGAGGTGAAACTCTGAATACAAAGATATGCATACACACACATGGACAAAGCACTCAAAGTCTTTTGTACCACCACTCTCCTTGATCTGGCCCCCAAAGGTTAATGCTTAACAACTTTGGTGGATATCTTTCTTGAGGATTTCTATGCAAAAACATACTGGATACCATGTTATTTAAAATAGCAAATAAAAAACAGGCTGAGATATGACCGCACTATGGAACACTGTAGGGCAACTGAACATGACTTTGATAAGTGAAGATGTCACTTAAGATAATACTGCTCAGTGGAAAAGGGATGCCTGGGTGGCTCAGCGGTTGAGCGTCTGCCTACGGCTCAGGGCGTGATCCTGGGATCTCTGATCAAGTCCCATATCAGGCTCCTTGCAGGGAGGGAGCCTGCTTCTCCCTCTGCCGGTGTCTCTGCCTCTGTGTCTTTCATGAATAAATCTTAAAAAAAAAAAAAAAAAAGATACTACTACTCAGTGGAAAAGACAATATATAAGAATAGCTAACGTTTATAGCTGACCATGCCAACCATGTTGACTTACCAAATGCTCATACCTATACCACCATGTAGATGCCAGAATCATGAATCCCAATTTACCAATGGAGACACAGGCTCAGGGAGAACAGGTGGCTTGCCCAAGGTTAGAGCAGGGATTCAAACATAAGCCACTCTAAACTTCTCCACAGAAAATATAAAGCAGGATCCTATTTTTCATAATAAAAAAGCCAATAATCACAGGGTCTATGAACATATATAAAATATCCATCCCTGCATAGAAAAGGTCTGGAAAGACATATACACTCTTAATGGTATTTAACTCTGGGAAGCAGAACTGGGGGGTGGTATTTTCCCTTTACACCCCCCTGTATGTTTTGCTTGACACTTCAGTATACACATATATATGTTTATAAATTGCAACTAAGAAAACTGTTAAGGGGTGCCTGGGTAACTCTTGACTTTGGTTTGCATCATGATCTCAGGGTTGTGAGATTGAGCCCTGTCTTGGGCTCCGCACTGGGTACTGAGCCTGCTTAAGACTCTCTCTCTTCCTCTGCCCACCCCCACTTACACATGCACATGCTCTGTCTCTAAAAAAAAATACTCGGAGGAGTAAAGGGGGAGAGAGAGGAAGGAGAAAGAATCTCAAGCCGACTCAGCTGAACATGGAGCCTGATGGGCTCAATCGATCATAACCTGAGCCAAAACCAAGTTAGATGTTCAACTGACTGCACCACCCAGGTGCTCTTTTTTTTTTTTTTTTTAAGATTTTATTTATTTATTCATGACAGAGACACAGAGAGAGAGGCAGAGACATAGGCAGAGGGAGAAACAGGCTCCATGCAGGAAGCCTGATATGGGACTGGATCCTGGTACTCCAGGATCACGCCCTGAGCCAAAGGTAGACGCCCAACCGCTGAGCCACCCAGGCGTCCCCCTAGGTGCCCTCTTAATCAATGTCTTATATATACTGTCTTCAGAAATGAAAAACCAAGAAAGGAAAGGGAGAGGAGGGGGAGGGAGTCAGCATAGTTAGTGACTGACAAATGGGACGAGTTGATGAGTGGCACTCACTGTACTGGATATAGGGGTGGTCACGAGGGATGCGGTCTAGGCTTATGTCATGCTCCTGGCGTCGGGGCACTTCTGAGTCAGCCATGCGGGGTGACAAGGTGACAATGAGGCCTTCCACAAACTTGATGGCATGGGTGCGGATGCCGTCATTGTCAGAATCCAGCAGCAGAATGATGTCCCCAGCCATGGCAGACACCATGTCCCAGCAGGCCTCTTGGAGCTCACTGATGACTCGTGACTTTACCATCCACTGTGAGGGAGCCAAGGAGGAATGGAGATAGAGAGAAGGGGACAAGACATCAATGGCCAACTCTATCACTACGCAGAAGACCCATAATACTGATGAATAAATTCATTTGGGAAACATGTACTGAGCTACAACTCTGCCTGAAGCCCTATGCTAGATGATACTCGGGACAAGACCCAGGGGTAAGCAAGACAGGTCTGGTTCTGCCTTTACGAGGTTCACAGACAGTGACAATCCAGAGTGAAGAAGCTCAGATCTTAAGACAAAGGAATAACAATACTGACGTCACAACATGGTGGCAGGGATTAAAAGGATTCATTTCATTAATGCTAATGAACACCATACCACAGTGTGTGCTTTTCCGTATAGTACTCACTACAGTGCAATACTGAAGCTTCTATGCTTCTTTGATAAGCATCTGCCTCTCTCACTGGGCTGTGAGCACCTACAAAGGTAGGACCCAGCACATCTGAGTCACAAAGGAAGTATTTGGGGAATGGATAAATGGATGGAAGGATAGATTAATGGCAATTCCCTGACCATCAGGATATTAGATCCCTTTGTTGTCTGTTCCCAAAGATCAATAGCACATTTTGCCCATAAAGAATTTGATCTGTCCCTGGTTTAACAGACTTGTCCCCATATAACTGAAAAGGCTATAAGTAAGACCTGTCAGGGGCGCCTGGGTGGCTCAATGGGTTAAGCATCAGCTCAGGTCATGATCTCAGGGTCCTGGGATAGAGCCCTACATTGGGCTCCTTGCTAAGCGGGGAGTCTTCTTCTCCCTCTCCCTCCCTTGCCCTCCACTTGTGCTCCACATGTGCATGCTCTCTCTCAATAAATAAAATCTACAATCTTAAAAAAAAAGAGAGACCTGTCAGACTGGGATACCCCCAGGTGGGAGGGACTGCTTACCTGTAGGGCCACCTTGTAGAGCTGGGTCATGGTGAGGATGGCCTTCTTCACCACATTCACATTCTCATCCCTCAAGAGCATGTTGAGGTTTGCAATCAGTTTCAGCAGTAACTCAATGTCTCGTTTGCTGGGGGAATAGAGAAAAAAGGCCAAGGTCAAGGTGGTCTTTGGATATGTGATGGGAGCTTGCGGTCCACAAGGAAAGGGAAATCGGGGTCAGTGTGTCAGATGAGTGGAGGTGGGCGGAGTCAGGGACTGCATCTGTTTCGTTGGTCAGCACATCCAGAAACTGAGAATGCTTGGCACTTTCACAGCCACCCATGAAGCCTCTCTTGAGTTTGTCCTGCAATGCCCACTTTCACTCCAGTAGGGTCCTGCTATTCACATCAGGGGCAGGACTGCCAGCCAATTGTGTGAATGCAGACAAACCCACTGTCTCATTTAGGAGAGTACTTCCCTTGTAGCTTGCTGTGAACACTGAATCAATACTTGTAAAGTACTTGGAATGGTACAAAAAGCATTCATAAATACTAGCTGTCATCACTTTCAAGCACTTCGCTTTATGCAATTGTGAGTTTTGTTCGCTCGTTTACCTCAGTCTGAGGGCTCTGCAAGTGGGGGACCCTTTCTAGTCATACGAGCAGAGTCTCAATTTTTTGTTGCAGAATGAAATACATATTTGTTCAATGGATAAAAAAATTCAAGAAGTCCACACCTAGAACTCAGATCATGAATATAATTTTTACAACAGTCTACAATCTGAAGTTAAATACTAAGCTGATCAGCCAAAAAAATGAAACTCGAGGCAGCTGGGTGGCTCAGTCGGTTAAGCGACTGATGCTGGATTTCAGCTCAGGTCATCTCAGGATCACGGGACTGAGTCCAGAGTCAGGCTCTGCACTCAGCAAGGAATCTGCTTGAGATTCTCTTCCTTCCTCTCCCTCTGCCCCTCCTCCTGCTTGTGTGCATGTGCTTTCTCAAATAAATAAATCTTAAGGAAAAAAAAAAAAAGAACCTTAACTGCCAGCTACATGAAGTCAGAAACAATATCTGTATTTACTCACTGTTGTCTTCCTAAGCCTGACATAAATGTCTGGCACATACCTGTTGAACATTTTATTTTATTTTCAAACTCAGGAAATTTATCACAAATTCTCCCAGTTAAAGGTGGAGATTACAAATTGTGGCAATGGCATTACAGACATGGGTCAAAATCCCAGCCCTGCCACATACTGGCTGTGTGGCCTTAAGAATCTCACTTCGCCTCTCTGAATCACAGTGTTGTCTTTAGATAAACGGGTCACATAACTAACCCATGGTGTTATTTTTGAAGACTGAAGTATGTAACAAACTAGGTGAAGCATTTAGTACAGTGCCTGACAAAGAGAAAACAAAATATTTTACTTTTTCTGAGTCACAAAACATCCAAAAAATGTTGAATGAACAAATGACTCAGCTTGAACAGGTCACTTTATCATTCTGAGCCTCAGTTTCTCCTTCCTTAAAAGGAGAGCAAACCCTCCATTGCCAAGGCTGCTGTGAAGATTACAGGTGAAAACAGAGGAAGGGATTTAACACAGCACATAGCAGAGTAAGCTTTCCATGTGGTCACTACTATCGTTAAAATTCTTGTTCAACAAATATGTGTTAAGTTCCTCCTGTGTGCCAACACCATTCTGGTGCGGGGATACAGTGGTCTATGATATGGAGAAGGCCTGTTCTCGTGGAGCGGACATTTTTGTGAGGAAGGGAAGCATCAAGGTAATCTCAACTAGTGAGAACACTGGAAAGAATAGTGCAAAGCCAGGAAAAGCTTGCTGAGGAAGACCAGAGTGAAGTGAAGGAGTGAGCCAGGTGGCTCCCTGGGGTGAGCATCCCTTGAGCGGGTACAGCAAGCTGAGAGAACAGTGTTTTTGGAGGAGGAAGAGGGAGGACGGAGGATGTAAGTGAAGATCAGGGAGGGCACCAGAAGATGAGGTGACAGTGAGGAGGAGTCTGGGTTTCAAACTAAGTGAGACAGTGGGCCAGTGGAATTCTGAGTGCAGAGATGATTCACATTTTAGCAGGCTCACTCTGGCTACTGTGAGAGAGGAAGTAGGGCATGGGTCTGCTATTTCCTTTGGGGAGGATAAAAATGTTTTGGAACTAGATGGGTGAATGTGCTAAATGCCACTGAATTGTTCATTTAAAAATAGTTAATTCTGTGTTATGTGCATTTCTCTTCAATTAAATAGAAGAGAGGGGGTTAGGTAAGCAGATGGAAGGCCACTGGAGCCATCTAGGTGGGAGGTAATGGTGGCCTGGAGCACCTTAACAGCCAAGGAAGTGGTTGAAAAATGGTCAGATGCTGTTTAAATTTAGAAGGTAGAGCCAACAGTCCTTACTGAGGACACAGATATGAGGACGTCCTCAGTAAAGACTGTATAGACTGATATGAAGTAAGGACTGATATGAAGTGTGGGGGAGCTAGAAGAATCATGAATGATTCCAAGATTTTGACCTTATTAAATATTTGCTGAGCAATCAGTATGCATGGGAGAGAAAATGGGTCCGAGAAGCAGAGGGCAGGGCCAGGAAGGGAGCTGAAGAGGCTGTCTCCACCAGGAGCACTCCCAGGGGCTCCCTTTGAGCCACCCCGTACCATGCCTCCTCGATGAAGCCGATGACAAATTTGCGCACTTCGATCGACTTGTCCGCTTGGAAAGCGATGATCTCCTGCCAACATCAGGAAGGTGGGTCAGGACTGCACCAGGATCCATCCCGTTACCCCTATACTCACACCCTCTCTCCCCCATTGGTCACTCACGTCCAGAAAGTTGTCCAGTAGTGTAGGATCTTTGTTGATGATCAGTTCCTGGACCTGGAAGGACACTGGGGATGAGGAGGAGAGCCACACATATAAAACCAGGCTCCAATCAGTACAGATAGGAGCATGTAGGAAAAAACAGCATAGAGGTAGGCAGCAGAGAAATTCAGTTCAAATCCTGGCTTTGCCACTCCCAACCATGGCCCTGGCAAGTGGTTTGCCCTGAGTTTGTCTGCTCTTCTATAAAATGAGGGATCTTAAACACCAACTCATGGGGCTCTTGTGAGGCTTTAATAAGAAGACCCTATAAGGTGCAGGGCCCTAATCGGTAGTGAGCACATGATACACCAGGGGGCTAAAGAAGAGGGAAATGCTGTACGAATTCCTTCCTGAGACTCATCCATCAATTCTCTCCACTCTCCTCTGTTTCTATTCCCCATTCACACTGCCACAATTCAGCAGGCGTTTCATGACAGAGAGAACCCATCTCCTGATGTCCTTGGACTTGCCAGGCTCTTTGGAATAAACTCTTCCAACAGATGTCCTCAGAGAAGCCCGGTGCCAGCACATGCCCAGCTCCAACTGCTGAGAGGTCAGGTCAGCTACCCAAGGCCACACGATGAGCAAGGAGCAGAACTAGGGTTCTCACCCAGGCAATCTGACCTCTGAATTGCACCTGCGTCCTGGTCTGAACCATACCTGGCCCCTCCCCTCTAAGTCTTCATGTCTTCTTTTGCCTTTGCATAAGCTCCTCTCAAGACACTCTCCGTTTCTTACTTAGCCTGCTTTTCTCCTTATTCTCCAGCTCTTCCAGAAAGCCCTTCCCTGACTCCCCAGCTCTAGGCTGGGTCAACAGTCCCCTCGAGGCTCCCACAGCAAAACTGGGTTCCTACATCCCAGCCCTGTCCACTTTGTTCCCACTGTGTGGTAACCTGCATGTCTTTCCCACTAGACAGAAACCTGGCAGAGAGAAGATATAAGGATGAAGAGCATAGGATTTGGAGCTGGAATCCAGCATTCAAGTCCTAGTTCAACTAGCTTCTGGCATACTGACCTGAGGCTCATTATTCTAAGTTCTGAGACTCTGCTGCTTTCTGTAGAAATTGGGCCCTAAATTACCCTGCTTCACAGAGCTTTTGTGAGAATTATTTTTATTTTTTTAAAGATTTTATTTATTTATTCATGAGAGACACAGAGAGGCAGAGACAAAGTCAGAAGGAGAAGCAGGCTCTCCGCAGGAAGCCTGATGTGGGACTAATCCCCAGACCCTGAGATTATGACCTGAGCCAAAGGGAGACACTTAATCACTGAGCCACTCAGGTGCCCCACTTTTGTGAGAATTAAATGACAGCATGCTTGTACGGCACCAGACACCACAGTAAGCATATCTTAAATGTGGACACTAGTGTTATAGCAATATCTTCTTTTTCACATGTTCCCACCCCTACCCTTGTGTTGCTTAGCCCAGCATCACCCCATCCCCTCACCTGTTTGAGTACTGTGATCTTTGAATCATTGGTAATCAGTGCTGCCTGGTTCAGGAGATCCACCACCTGGAAGGAGGGGGAGAGGCAGGTGATGGTGCTAGTTTTGCCAGCCCACCCAATTTGGCACCCTGTGGGCCCTGCAGCTGAGGGCGGAATGCCCAAAGACCGGGGCTGTGCCTCACCATCTAAGCCCTTCTCTCTCTCTCTCTCTCTCTCTCTCTCACTTTTTTAAAGATTTTATTTATTTATTCATGAGAGACATACAGAGAGAGAGAGAGAGAGAGAGAGAGGGAGAGAGAGAGAGGCAGAGACACAGGCAAAGGGAGAAGCAGGCTCCATGCAGGGAGCCAGATGTGGAACTCAATCCCAGGACTCCAGAATCACACCCTGGGCCAAAGCAGGCGCTAAACCGCCGAGCCACCCAGGGATCCCCTCTTTCTCTTTTTTTAATGATTTTATTTATTTATTTATTCATGAGAGACACACAGAGAAAGGCAGAGACATAGGCAGAGAGAGAAGCAGGCTCCCTGTAGGGAGCCCAATGTAGGACCTGATCCCAGAACCCCCAGGATCATGCCCTGAACCACAGACAGATGCTCAACCACTGAACCACCCAGGCATCCCTAAGCCCTTCTCTCTATGCTCACTCTTTCTGAGGTGGTCATGCCATCGATGCCCGGCCCCTCCTCCTGTGTGAAGAACTGTGATGCCACGCTCCGCCGAGTGACACTATCTCCACTGCTGCCTGCCATGGCTGTTGTCCGGTACTTCCTGGAGAAAAAGAGGATAGACCAAGCTCTGGGACCCTGTGGATAGGGTGGACCTTCACTCTGCCATCCACAAAGGTCGCAACTCTCCTTTCCATTCTGTCCTGTCCTGTGGGATCTTCTGAAGCCCCTCTCCCATCCCAGAGTCTGTCTTAGACTGTATATGTAGGGGTTATAATTTGGGAGAGACTGATGTCTCCCAGGTCAGAGGCAGTACCTCGTGGAGTACCAGGCTTCACCTCTAGTACTTTACACATAGCAGGCTGACTACAGACAACTGCTGAATGACTGAACAAATGAACACACAGGAGCCACCTCGCTGGTTTCAGTGCCTCATATTGCCCTCTGGACTGTACTCTGGACCAGTCAGGACATCAAGCTTTCTAAAACATAGCTCTGAGAAATACCAAGTACAGAGTTCCACACGCTAAGTATTCAACACAACAGAAAAGGCTAGTTAAATCACATTTCAGCCATTTTCTGGAATACTATGGAGTTGTTTTTTTAAAAAGGGGATGGGGGAAGGAGAGACTTTAGGGCATCTGTCCCCAAAGTCACATTTGGCAAAACTATTTAATAAGGATCCATTACAGCATTATTCCTAACAGCAAAAGACTATTAACAACTCAAGCATTCTCAAACAGGCAGACTGGCTGAAAAACCATGTTAAATCCACATAATAAAAGACTGCAACTGTAAAAAGAAATGAGGGATGAAAAAAGAAGGAAAATCTCTATACATTGCTCGAACAGTGGATTCCAGCATCTATTAAGTAAAAACACGCAAAATGAAGACGTTTGCCACATGCTCCCTTAATAAAGGGATATATACATACACACGTATTTTTTAAAGACCCTGAAAAGACAAAGCAAAAAGCAGAAGAGGGGGGGAAAAATAAAAAAAAATCTGGCGAGTGTCAATGTATTATCATAAAAAGATGTCTAAATAAAATAAAATAAATTAATTAATTAAAAGATGTCTGTGACAGCCTATAGCATCACAGAATACAGCAACTCAATCCATTTTTGTCAAGTTTGTGTATGTATACACAGAATGAACTGGGTCCGTTTCCTTTTTTGTGAAACAGGGATGGCAACAGTGTTTACCTCCCAGGACTATTCTGAAGAATAGATGAGTTAGTATACCAAAATAAACACAAGATCAATACAGCTACTATTTTTATGTACATACTCCTGAAAAATATCTGAAGGGTGTTGCTTAAACTGTTAAAGACAATTTGAGGAGGGTGAAAAAGATGTACCTTTTAAAAGGAATGCAATATATTGGGTACACCTGGGTGGCTCAGTGGTTAAGCGTCTGCCTTCGGCTCAGGGCATGATCCTGGAGTCCCGGGCTCAAGTCCCACATCAGGCTCCCCGCATGGAGCCTGCTTCTCCCTCTGCCTGTGTCTCTGCCTCTCTCTCTGTGTCTCTCATGAATAAATGAATAAAATCTTAAAAAAAAAAAAAGGAATGCAATATATTGTACACAGTATTCAACAAATGTCTGCTGAATGAGTATCCAACAGTGTTCTTCCTAGTCTCCTTGTCACCTGTCACAACCACACCTTGCTTAGAGTCAAAGACATCATCCTCACCAAGGCCTAGTACTTTGTACGAGGGCTCCCTCACTTTCTTCTAGGGTCTCTGCTCCACGTCTGCCCTAACTGGGCAGTCTCCCTCTCCATCTATTCCGTCTCCCTCTCCATCTATTACTCTGTTTTTCTACACAGTATTTATTATCATCAACATATAAGCTCCACGAAGGCCAGGACTTGTGTGTGTTTGTTCACTTTCAAGATCTCCATCATGTGAACAGTGCTTAGCACCTAGTAAGTACTCAATAAATATCTGAGTGAATGCCAAAGGGCCTCCCCAATTACTGGACTCAGGATCCCTCCCCTCCCCTTTGGCTCTAGAATGCTTGAAAAATAATAGCTAATATTTAAGAATATGTGCTGGGCACAATTCTAATACACATGCTGACTTTTTTTTTTTTTAGATTTTATTTATTTATTTATTTATTTATTTATTTATTTATTTATTTGAAAGAGACAAAGGTAGGGAGAGGAAAGCACGAGCAGAGAGGAGAGGATAAAGTAGGCTCCCCACTGAACAGGGAGCCTGATGCAGGGCTCGATCCCAGGACCCTGGAATCATGATCTGAGCCCATGACAGACACTTAACCAACTGAGCCACCCAGGCACCCCACATGTTAACTTATTTAAACTTCACAACACCCACTCTTTGAGGCAGGTATGGTTTTTAAGCTTCATTTTACAGATGAGGAAATTTGAAGGCAAGGGAGGTAAAGTCACTTGACTGAAGGCTCAGAGCCTCTAAGATACAGATGCAGCAGTAGGACTGCAGAATCTATCCTCCTCATCACTGTGCAGGACCGCCTCTCTGAAAGGAATTCCTTCTCTATCCCAGATCTATTGTGCAAGCCAAGAGGCATGGTCACCTGACAACCAGCATTCTGCTGTCCCTTATCAGAACATAATGAACCTTTTCATGATCAACCTTTCCACTCTCTCCATGACAATCATACATTGAGATCTACCTATTTAAAAAAAAAAAAAACCCTGTGTCCTTCCCCTTCTTCTTTTTGGTTTATCCTTAAAAAAAAAAAAAAAAAAAAAAAGTATATCCACATTTCCCTTTTCTTTTGTAAAAAAGGGAGCATATAATAGGCACTACCTTCTATTTCATTTGTCTTCACTGAATATATTCTGGAACCCACTCTATCACAGTGTATAGGTATTTTCGTGATTCCCTCCCTGAAACCCCGCATTTCCTTTCACAGTTGCATATTTTATTATGTAGATGTTATCAGCTTTTTTCCTGCCAGTCTCTCGATTAAAGAACATTTGGGGTGTCTATAGCATTTTTGCTATTACCAACTACCATTGTTTCCCCTTGTCTCCCCATGTACTCCTTACGGAGTACCACTACCCCAATCCCACCTGGGAGTATGACGACTCCCCCCATACACGAAATAACCCCAGAAGTATCTTTCATTCATTCTACGAACATCAACCGGGTGTCTTCAGTGTGACCAGCGCTGTGCTGGGAACACAGCGATAACCAACACATACTCTAAGCCCCTGTCCCCGTGGAGCTCACGATCAAGGACCTAATCAAAAAACCCCACAGATAAAGGTCCAGTGATAAATCAGACCACATGTGACATGAAGGAAAGGCACACGGACCTATGAGAGCGTTTAAGAGGCGAATTTCGGGACGGAGGGCGGGAAAGGAGGGCTTTGCAGGGGAAGTGACGTTGATGCCGAGACCCGAAAGATGAATGGGAGTTAGCCAGGCAGAATGGGTAAAAGGATGTTGCGGGCAGAGGGGACAGCATGTGCAAAAATCCTGAGGCGGGAAGGCGCGTGGCGAGTTTGAGGAACCGGAAGGCTAGTGCAGCTGTGAGGAGTGAGGAACGAGCAGAAAGGCCGAGCCGGGGCCGGCGGGGCGGACGCGCCTTGGGGGCCACGTTGGAACTTTGCCCCGAGGGCATTGGGGAGCCACGGGAGGGTCCTGAGCTGGGGAAGAAACTGGGGTCCCGAACGTCACTGCTCCCCTTTCCTCGCAGCGCCCTAACCCGCCGGCCAGCGCCCCTGCCGCGTCAGGGTCCCTCCTCCCTTCGTTCCCGGGCCCCCACGCCGCCCCCCGCTCACCGCGGCGCCGACCTCCGTCCCCCTCGCGCCCCCTCAGCAGCGCCTCTTCACAGACGCCGCCGTCGCCATCTTCCGTTCGCCGCCGGGACACTGCGCACGCGCCGCGCGCACAGGGCCGCTGGGAAATGGAGTCCACACTGAGGCCCGCCCCCTCCCCTACCTCCTGCGGCGCGAGAGGCCTTCCGCCTCCCCCCCGCCCCTACCCGACGAGGCCCGGGAGCTTTTCATTTCCGGCCTATGAACGCCAAGCCTTAAGGGAAATGTAGTCCCTTAGCAGAGGCACTGGACGGAAAGGGAGGTAGAGGCTTCTGGGAAATGGAGTACACGGTGGTTCTGAGTCCCTGGACGGCTGGTGTTAGAGCGAGCGGAGAGTCCGGGCAGCGAAGCTCCGAGGTCCTGGAGGTGGCCTGCTGCCCCAGTGGAGTCTAAGCAGAGTCCCCGATTCCCTCCACCTTAGGTCCTGGCCATTTACGCGGTCTGGAGCATTTCCAGCTGTCGGAAGCTTCAGTCTTCCAGTCCGTCCAATCGGAATGTGGGGCCGAGGGTCTCTTATGGTCCTCACCGTAGCATACGGACCTGTGGAGTCGCCTGCGCTCTGAGGCCCCTTTCCTCCGTCTCGGTCATGCCGGGCTCTGGCTGTTCGCCCACTCCTGTCCAAATAATGAAACCCGCTGGGGCAGAAGAGCCCCAGGGTTCTGCCCTTGGGGAGAACTTTAGCATGGGCAGTGTCGCCCACCCGTGGCTCGCTTGCTCTTCCACCACCTCCAGCTCTCACGGCCTCGGGCTGCGGCTCCCGGCGCCTGAGGTCTGTCTCCGCGCAATCCCGCAGGGGGCGCCCCAGGCCGAGCGCGCCGCCCTCGGGGAGGCGGGAGGGGAGCCCGGGGCGGGCAAGGGCGGGGGGTGGGGGGGGGTGGGGGTGTCCCAGCTATAAAGCGTGGCCGCCTCCCGCGGCGCCCAGGACGGCTGGGACCCCGGGCGGTCGGACGGGCGGGCAGCGGTCGGAACTCGGGCCGTGCCGGCTGAGAGATCTGAAGCGCTCGGTTCCCCCCCGGGCCGGAGCGAGGGCGGGAGGGGGCGCAGGCCCGGGGGATGCTGGGCTCGGTGAAGATGGAGGCCCATGACCTGGCCGAGTGGAGCTACTACCCGGAGGCGGGCGAGGTGTGTCCTCGGGGATGGCGGAGCGGGAAGTGGGGGGCAGGAATCAGGGTGCGAGCGTGAATGGGGGTGAGGATGGGGTGTGGGATCGAATGGGGGTTCCGACTACTGTTGAGGAGCAGAGGAACCAGAGACACGGAGACCAGGTGTAGGAGTCAGGGATGGGGGAAGGAGGCATGGGAGTGCGGTTTCGGCTGGTTGGAGCGAGGGCTCAAACGGAAAAATTTAGGCAAGGGTCAGGTCATAGTTTAAACGTGAAGCTTGGGTGTTGGGGACCCCAAACCCAAGAGATTAAAGTGAAAAAATCAAAGATAGTAATCGGAGTTCCAGGATAAGGGACAGAGCTGGGGCATTGGGAAATGGGGTCCAAAAGCAGAGGGGTGGAAGAGGGAAGACCTGGAACAAGGAGATGAGAAAAGAAAGGTCACCCTTAAGGAAAGTCCGAGGTGGGAGCCCAGGGGTTGAATATAGTTAAAGATGAGGGGTCCTGGGGGCAGAAATCAGAATTGGGGTTGGGGCATAAGCATCTTGAGGGTGGCAATCTAAGAGTCAGAAAAAGGTATTGGTGCTCAGAGTTAAGAGATAGAGGCACTCAGAGATGAAACATGGCTTGGGAACCTGTAATAACAGGTGGGTAAGAGTTGGGGCTCAGATAGATGGGGGCCCAGATGGGATCAGAGTTGGGAGCCTGAGAGCAGATGTGAGCAACAGCATTGTCAGGAGAGAGGTCAATTTCCACCCCCCGTCCTTATTCATGACCCTTAGCCCTCCCGACTGAACTTCAGTGGTTTAATTGTTTTTAGAGACCCTCAGCAGGGACACTCCCTGTTGGAGACTGGAGGGTTTCAGATTTCACACCACCACCACCCCCATTCCAGTAATCTCCAGTAATTGCTAATGTCCTCTCTTGTCCCATCTATGACAAGGCCAGCCTTGGAGTAGGGGGCGGAGTGGATCTTAATCCCCTCACCTCAGCAGACGGAAAGTCCTTCCCCAAGTCTAACTCCCATTCCTATTGCTGCAAGGGCTCCCCCTTAGCTGGTTCTTTCAAGCGTCAATATAATGAAATGGCAGGGGAGGGTAGGAGGGTTAGGGGGGTCCAGACATTTAGGTTCCTAACTTAGAAAGAGACTTTGGGCTTCTTTCAAGTCAGAAGGAGACTGGAATGTCTGAGATCTCCACGGATTCTGAGATCTGGGTGTTTACAGGGGCCCCCACTGTGCCTGAGTTCTGGGGCTGGGGTTTGAAGCTCGGGGTGGGACTCCTGGTTCCCCAGGCCTGCGGGGCTTGGCAAAGTGCCCGGGAGGGGCCAGTCCTGGGGCTGTGGAGGTGTGAGGTGCACGTGGGGTGGGGCAGGCCGACCAGGGAAGGGATTGAGAGTGCTGAGAGCTGGAGCTGGAACTGCTGAAGGTGTCATTTGTATGGTGGGGAAGGCAGAGACCTGGTTGGAACTGGAGGCTCCCAGGTAGTGGAGTTGAGGGGGGGGAATCCTAGCTGAACCCCTAGAGAGTTAGAGCCTGGGGCCATGATTTTAAAAGACCAGCTACAAATCTGTGTTGCTGAGGTTGGGGTACATCTTTAAGAAGTAAGTTGTGCGGGTCTAGGACGGAGGAGTCACTATCTGGGCACAGGCTGAAATTTAATAATTTGCACGGAAATTGTGTCATAAATTGAGGGACTGTCTAGAGTTGATTAGCATTTGGGGGCATATTTCAGAAAAAGTTAACATATGAGGTGTCGGAAATGGAAATAGGGTATCCCCAGCCTTCCCACCAGCTGAGCCACCTCCTCTCCCCCTGAGTCTGAACAATAGGGAGAGAAACATTTGCACTCGCTCAGCAACTAAGAACTGAGAGGGTCCCCAAACTGCTTCTTGCTCACAGCACCCTCCTGCTGGGGTGATTGACACCCCCGTCAGGCTCCCTGTCAGGAAGGAAATTGGAAAGTTAGCACCCTGGGGTGTCCCCACTGGGCTCCAGTCCTCACAGATCAGCTGGTCCAAGAGCTCCCCCCTTTTAGAAATGGGAACTCTGAAGCCTCTCAGAGTGTTAGGGGCTGCTGCAGGATCTGGACTGGGACTGGGAGGAGGCTTCTGGCTTCACACTGCCTTCCCGGACTCTCTGTCACACCCTCCCCCAGAAACAATAAGGAAATGAAAGGAGAGAAAGTCCAGCCTCCTGGTATGGGGGTGCAGATCCCCTGAGGGCTTCCCCCCCAATCTCAGCCCCGCCCTGGCAGGGGAGATCCGGCTTACACCCGGACACTGGGGGTTCATCCCAGCCCTGGGGCGTGGGAAAGCCTAGGGTGGATTAGGGCTGCTGGAGTGCTTAAGGTCAGACCTCAAGGAGGACTTCCGGGTGGGTGGGGACCCAGAAAAGGACAGCCATGGGGTCCCAATCATCCTTCCTCTGTGATACAAAAGAGCCTGATGGGGTTGGAGCATTGGAGTGTGGGTCACAGAGTGATTTAGGAACTCTCTGTGGATGCCCCTGAGTGCATTGCCTCTCCTCAGCTCTGAAAGACCCGCTTCCCTTATACTGGGGAGGGGGTGCAATCCGCCACGGTGGTGGTGGGGATACCAGTGCACAGAGGAGGGGTAGCTGTGACTCCAGTTTTAGTGGGAGGCTTCTGGGGAGACAGTGATGCTGAGGCCAGGAGACAGGGATACAGAGAAGTGCCGGAAAGAAAGAGACATGGCAGGGGAGTGGGGCAGAGAGAGACAGGGAGAGATAAGGTGCGGGGGAGAAAGATGGGGTTGGAGAGAGTCATAAGGAGGGAACGGCAGGGGTTTGGGGAGAGATAAGAGAGACAGGAGAAGGAGGGAAGGCAGAGGGGCGAGAAAGAGATGGGGAGAGACAGGGCTGGGAAAAGCAGCTTGGAAGGAGACTGGGGAGTAGAGGGGAGGAGCGGAGAGGTACTGAGACGGGGAAAGAGATGGACAGATACACATGGAGCCAGCTGGGAGCCTCGAGACCAGAGACAAAAGAACTCCCTGGAAGTGTGTGTGTGTGTGTGTGTGTGTGTGTGTGTGTGTGTGAGAGAGAGAGAGAGAGAGAGAGAGAGAGAGAGAGAGAGATTCTCTGTCTGCATTCAGACTAGAGTTGGTTGTCACCTGTCCCTGACTCTGCGTGACCCTGGCACTTCCCTTCTCTCTCAGGACCTTGGGAGCCGCAGACCCTTACAGTGACAGGGGACGAGACAGGACCCACTGACTCACAGCAAAGGTGGCTCCTACTGGAAATATAGCAGCACCTTCCCCCCCTCCCCCCTGCAGTGCTACAAGAGCCCCTCATGGGAAGGGAGCAGGACAGTTGGTGGACTAGGGGAGAGAGGATGGTGGACAGTGGATGGAAGGGGTAAATACACACAGCGAGGGGTAAATACACACCACCCACCATGCTTTCTGTTTTCCGTGTTTATCTTGTTCATTTCTTGCTAGACTGTCAGGTCTGTAAAGGCAGGTCTTGAAGTCTGTCTTGGTCACTGCTTTTATAGCGCGATCCAGAGAGCCAGACTGCCTAAATTCAGAGTCCTGCTCCTTCCTTACTGTCTGACCCTGGACGACCTCTCTGGGCCTCAGCTTGGTCAGCTATACAATGGGTGTCATATAGCACCTCCCCTGTGGTTCGGTTGGTTGTAAAGGTTGAAAGGGAGACCTTTCCTGTGAAGTGCTTGGAGCAGGGCCTGGCACAAAGTAGGTGGCCAATAGATATTTGTTCAATGGATGAAAGAAGAGAGGGTTACTTAGACCTAGCAATGCCTCTGTATTTCACTGAGCTAAGATGCATGTTTTTCATTTGAACGTTTCTGAAAATGGGATGGGTTTTACAGTCAACAGTGTCCAGGGATTGAGAATGTTTTTTTCCCCTTGCTTACTGGTACTTAAAATTAACACCGCAGCTTACAAATAGCGATGTCAGATCCCTGGGCGACTCAGTGGTTTAGTGCCTGCCTTTGGCCCAGGGTGTGATCCTGGAGACCCAGGATCGAGTCCCACATCGGGCTCCCTGCATGGAGCCTGCTTCTCCCTCTGCCTGTGTCTCTGCCTCTCTCTCTCTCTCTGTCTCTCATGAATAAATAAATAAATAAATAAATAAATAAATAAATAAATAAATTCAAAAAAATAAATAGTGATGTCTTAGATTCAGTGATACATAGTAACGAGATGATATATATTAGGTTGAAATGTAATTTTTTCAAACTGAAACATTTTTTAAAAAGTTTTTAGACTTTTATTTATTTAAGTAAGCTGTACACCCAGTATAGGGCTCGAACTCACGATCCCGGAGATCGGGAGTCTCATGCTCTTCTGACTGAGCCAGCCAGGTGTCCCCATATCCTGAAACATTTCTGATCTAAAACAACTGTAATTCTATAGTCCGAAAAGTGATAGAGAGTACCCGTGTAGATGAGATGGTTAGATAAATCAGGAGTTTTCAATTTTTTCACTTTTAGGATCTCTTTACATGCTTAAAAATTATTGAGGACCCCAAACAGTTTTTTTCATGTAAATTATGTCTATCCATCGTTATTGCGTTTAAAAAAAGTTACCGCATTAGAAATTAAAACTGAGAAATTTTTAAAATATGGATTGATTTTTTTTTTTTTAAGATTTTATTCATTTGGGACGCCTAGGTGGCTCAGTGGTTGAGTGTCTGCCTTTGGCTCAGGGTGTGATCCCCGAGTTCCAGGATCGAGTCCCACATCGGGCTCCCTGCATGGAGCCTGCTTCTCCCTCTGCCTATGTCTCTGCTTCTTTCTGTGTGTCTCTCATGAATAAATAAATAAAATCTTTAAAAAAAAAAGATTTTATTCATTTATTTGACAGAGAAGACAAGCAGGGGGAGCAGACAGAGGGAGAGGGAGAAGCAGGCTCCTTGCTGAGCAGGAGGAGTGGGGCTCTATTCTGGTACCCCCAGGATCATGATCTGAGCCGAAGGCAGATTCTTAATTTTAAACTAATAATTTAAACTAATTTAAAACTAACCAAGTAATTTTAAACTAACAATTTTGGGATCCCTGGGTGGCGCAGCAGTTTGGCGCCTGCCTTTGGCCCAGGGCGCGATCCTGGAGACCCGGGATCCAATTCCACATCGGGCTCCCGATGCATGGAGCCTGCTTCTCCCTCTGCCTGTGTCTCTGCCTCTCTCTCTTTCTCTCTCTGTGACTATCATAAATAAAAAATAAAAATTAAAAAAAAATAAAATAAAATAACAATTTTTTGCATAAATATTTTGTTTTATTAATAACTATATTTCAGGGCACCTGGCTGTCTCAGCTAGTAGAGCATGCAAGTCTTGATCTCAGGGTTGTGAGTTCAAGCCCCATGTTGGGCATGGAGCCTATTTTTAAAAATTAAAATAAAATAAAATAACTACATTTCAAAACATTTAACAAGAAGAGTGGCACTGTTATATTTTTGGCAAATTTTTTCAGTGTCTGGTTCGATAGGAGACAGCTGGATTCTTGTGGCTGCTTCTACATTTGGTCTGTTGCAATGTCACATGTCCGGTGGCCTCACTTGTACACTCCTGAGAAAAAGAGAATGAAAAAGCTAATAATTTCTTAGCATTATATGCAAATAATTTTGACCTCCTGGACACCCTAAAAGGGTCTTGGAGATTCCCCAAGACATCCTGGACCACACTTTGAGAACCACTTGAAGCATGAGCTCCAATATATGGGAACATAGGGGATGAAGGATGAAGTCAGGGATGGGGTACACGAGGATGGGGAAGAGAGAGAGAGAGACTTCCAGAGACAGCCATCTACAGACAGAGGTAAGGATGGGAGGGACTTGTAGAAGACAGGGATGCCTGGAAGGCTCAGTGGCTGAACATGTGCATTTGGCTCGGGTCATGATCTCAGAGTACTCGGATCAAATCCCTCATCAGGCTCCCCACAGGGAGCCTGCTTCTCCCTCTGCCTATGTCTCTGCCTTTCTCTCTGCGTCTTTCATGAATAAATAAAATCTTAAAAAAAAAAAAAGAAGAGGCAAGGCAGACAGACAGATGGACACATAGCAGGGAGGCCGGTAACCCTTTGCTGACCAGCAAAGCGGCAGCTCACTGACCTCTCCCCATCTCTCTTTCCTTGCAGGTCTACTCACCGGTGACCCCAGTGCCCAGCATGGCCCCCCTTAACTCTTACATGACCCTGAACCCTCTGAGCTCTCCCTACCCCCCCGGGGGGCTCCCTGCCTCTCCACTGCCCTCAGGACCCCTGGCGCCCCCAGCCCCTGCGGCACCCCTGGGGCCCACCTTCCCGGGCCTGGGTGCCAGCAGTGGTGGGGGCAGCAGCTCGGGGTATGGGGGCCCGGGAGCGGGGCTGGTGCCGGGGAAGGAGATGCCCAAAGGCTACCGGCGGCCACTGGCCCACGCCAAGCCGCCATATTCCTACATCTCGCTCATCACCATGGCCATCCAGCAGGCGCCAGGCAAGATGCTGACCCTGAGCGAGATCTACCAGTGGATCATGGACCTCTTCCCCTACTACCGGGAGAACCAGCAACGCTGGCAGAACTCCATCCGCCACTCTCTGTCTTTCAACGACTGCTTTGTCAAGGTGGCGCGCTCCCCAGACAAGCCGGGCAAGGGCTCCTACTGGGCCCTGCACCCCAGCTCAGGTAACATGTTTGAGAACGGCTGCTACCTGCGCCGCCAGAAGCGCTTCAAGCTGGAAGAGAAGGTGAAGAAAGGGGCTGGCGGGACCTCCACCTCCAAGAACAGTGCGGGGGCTGCCGCCTCGGCCACCACCCCTGCTGCCCAGGTCACCTCTCCCCCGCAGCCCCAGCCTCCACCACCTGAGCCGGAGGCCCCTGGCGGGGAAGATGTGGGGGCTCTGGACTGTGGCTCACCCCCTTCCTCCACACCCTATTTCACTGGCCTGGAGCTCCCGGGGGAGCTGAAGCTGGATGCACCCTACAACTTCAACCACCCTTTCTCCATCAACAATCTGATGTCAGAACAGACACCAGCACCTCCTAAACTGGACGTGGGGTTTGGGGGCTATGGGGCAGAGGGTGGGGAGCCTGGGGTGTACTACCAGGGTGTCTATTCCCGCTCTCTGCTTAACGCATCCTAGCAGGGGTGTGGGAGCATGGTGGGCGGGGTATGGCTGTAGCTCACACCATCAGGCGCTTGGGGCCTGGTTCATCCTCCTGGTGACACTTTGCTTGTCCCATCAGTTAACATCTTGGTTGGTCTATTACTGTGGTGACTGCTGTCTCTGTGAGCATCGTGTCAATCCTTTGGGTACTGTGATAACTGCCGTTGACGTCTTGGTGTGCCCACTGGGCACTACAAAGACTGCCATGTTGATTGATGTGATTAATCCATCCATTGGGCACTCTGATGGCCGCCATCTGGGATGACATCTTAGTAGGCCCTTTGGACATGGCGATTGACATCCTCTTGACTGACCCTTTGGATGCGATGGTGATATCATTTCAATGACATCTTCTCTGGCCCACTGGGTGCTGCAATCACTTCCTTTTGGGTGGACTTCTTGGTGTACCAGACACCAAGTTGGCCACCATCCTGCATAACATCTCCTTTTGGCACATTGGGTGCTATGATGGCCACCATCTTGGTTGACTGACATAACCAGTATACTGTTGTGCACTGTGACAGCTCCCACAGCCCCTGGGTTGGCCATTGTCATCCCTGTCTCTTTGGTGTGAGTTGAGTGAGGGATGGAGGTGAGAATACTCCTTGGTTTTTTCTGGAGCCCATTCCCCCCTCTGGTCCAGGAGAAACCAGAATGGACTGTCTAGGGTGTGAGGAATTTCTACTGAAGTCTGGTTCTTGCCTGGGAAGCGGGATACTGGCTGTGTTTGACCATTAAAGGCACTGTTTCTGCCTCTTGCTGAATGTCTCTTTTCCTTGGCGGGTGGGCCCTGTGGGGCTTGAACGCCTGAATTGCTGTGTCCCTGTCCCCTCTCCTTCCTGCCCCTAAGAGCTGGCTGCCTCTGGGGGAAGGGCTGGGGGAGGCATCGACCTGACCTTTGGCTCTTTACTGTCCCTGACCCCAAGGACAGTTTGCTCACAGATAGCAGCCCCCGCAGCAGTGGGGCCAGGGCAGCAGGGGGAGGTGGCTCCGCAGTGACCAAGGCCATCTCCCCACCCCCACTCCCCAGACACACACCTCCAGCTCTGAGGCCCAAGGAGCCCAGGGGCTGCTTAATTTTTGGTTAAACTGGGGAGGAGGAGAAGGCACAAACAAGGTGTTAATTAAAGGAGACTGTGTGTGTGTGTGTGTGTGTGTGTGTGTGTTGGGGCTTATCTGTGGGGGGGGGGGGGAAGTGGGGTCTCCGTTGGTCATAGGATATCACTGTGCCCACTGGGGTCTCTGAGGTCTGCCCATTGTTACCCCTGAGTGTTACCTATGCTTTGTATCCCTCTATCATGTGGGTTTTTATGTCTGTTCACACTCTGGGTGTTACCTGTGGGTGTCCTGGGATCTCTGTTTTTTGTTTTGTTTTGTTTTTTAAAGATTTTATTTATTTATTCATGAAAGACACAGAGAGGCAGACACTGGCAGAGGGAGAAGCAGACTCCCTGCGGGGAGCCCAGTGCAAGACTCAATCCCCAGACCCCAGGATCACGACCTGAGCCAAAGGCAGATGCTCAACCACTGAGCCACCAGGCGTCTGTCTCTTACTGTTTTGTGCATGTGGTTCTTTTTATACACCTACCCCTGGGTTCTTGTGGGTCTCACACTGTTAGGCGCACGTCTCCATTTGTCAGTTTGCATACCTGATGCCTCCAGGAATCTCTGTGTGGCTCAGTCGGTGTCACAGACCTGCCTGTCGCTGTGTGTTTTGTGCACCTCTGTGTCAGCATCTGCCTGTATGTTTAAAAGAGTCCGCTTGTGCCCTCCTATTATGCCTGTCACTGTTGTGTGGAGGGTCCCCTGTCTCTTCTGCAGGCAGGTGTGTAGAGAAGGAGCCTTTGGCAGCTCTGGGCCTCTGGGGGTTGGTGGGTGTCTGGGGGTCCCTGTTCCTCCAGGTCTCTCCCTAGGCTCCCGAGTCTGGTGTCAGGTGCTCAGATGCTCTAATCGCGTGGCTCTGGGGGCAAGAGGGTGTGCACATCCTGCCTCTCACTTCACAGAGTGGAAGCTGAGGCTCAGAATGGAAGGGACTGGGCCAGCGTCATTCAGCCAAGCTAGAGCAGGTGGGCAGGTTTGGTCTTATTTTTGTCTTTCCTTCTTTGGGGTTTGCCTTTCTCGGTCCTTGGTTCTCTAGTGGCTCATTCATTTGTTCCTCAGACATTCGTTCAGAGACCAAAGGCTGCCTGTTAACCAGTGTCTGTGCAGTGTCTCCCCCCCCCCCCCCAGTTTCTGTGTGTCCATATTTCTATCTCTTAGTGTCCTCTCTCTGTGTCACTCTGTCCTTAGCCCTCTCTTTGGGCTGGGCTGTTGTCTCTTGACTTTTTTGAACACTTTTGCTCATCCTCTGTAGTCTACCTCTTAGACAGTCGGCCTTGTGCTTTCTCTCTCATTCACTCCATTGCTTGGACTCTGTCCCTCCCTCTCTCTGGGCCCTGGGTGGCTCCCTCCTTCTCTTGGGGACTGTGACTCCTTTCCCAGGTCTGTCTCCCCCACCCTCGCCACCCCCACTCCTTTGGATCTCCAGCCTCACTCCTCCTTCTCTAGTCTCCCGTTCCCTGAGTTTCTGCCTCTACCTGCCACCTCGCAAGCCAGGCCCTCTATTTCTGTCGCTGTGCCCGCCCTGCCCGGCTGCGTGTCACCACCCCCCCCCGCCCCCTGCCGTGCTGGCTCCCCGTCAGCCGTCCCACCAGCCTCGGCTGTCCTGGGCAGGCCGGGGAATTCCTCCTGGTTCCTGGAAAAAACAACTGGGGCCGAGAGAAAGGCCCTCAGTCTCCCCGGGCGCCTGCCCCCCTCCCTCGGGCCTGGGGGTCTCTCCCAGAGTCGGCCGGCCCGAGGCAGGAAGCCCTGCGGTTTCTGGCTTCTCCCAGGCGGCCTCCGGATCTGGCCCCCGCCCCCCGGCCAACAGCCCAAATATTATTCCGCAGGAGGAGTCGGTGGTGGCGGGAGGAGGCCCAGGCTGAAAGAGGCTTTCAGGGCGGCCAGGCCTGGGGCTTCCTGTCCCCAGGCTTGGGCCTCAGGCCGCCCCAGTAGGGACCTCAGGTGGCCGGAGGGGCGGGTGTTGTTGTAGGGTCCTGGGGGGAGGGTGGGGCCATCCGTCAGGGTGTCTGGTGGCCACCGGCTCGGCTGGCGTGGGCAGGTGTGACCCCCACCCCAGGGACAGCCGGCTGATGTCCAGCGTGGAAAAATACCACGCTCAGACGTGGGACGCCTGGACAGACCGGAGGATGCCAGGGATCAGGGACGGAGGGATAGCCATGGGGACAGAGAAGCTAGGGCTGGGACAGGTGAAGCTGGACAGAGCCTGTGGGCCTGAGGTGACACAGTCCAAGGGAGGGGCCCATGGGTGGGGAAACAGAGGGCCTGGGCAGGGTCCCAGCTGCGGGCAGAGGTCCCATTACATCAGAAGGCGTGTGAGAATAATGTTAAAAGAATATTCATAATAGCTACCGGGGCTTCTCATCTGCCCGGCATTGTGTGAGCACTGTACCTACAGAATGGATTGACTCAATCCTTCCCACTCCCTATATATTATTGGTGAAACTGAGGCAGGATGAGGTGAAGCCACTTGCCCAAGGTCACAGGGGTAGTGTAGCGGGGGAGCTAGGACTTGAACCCTTGGCAGTCTGGCCCAGAGCCAGTGCCCTTAATCACTGTGCTGTTCTAGAGCATGAGAGGGGTGACAGCACAGCCAGGGCCCTGGGGTCCTGAGTCCTCCCTCGGAGTCAGCCCTATTCCCTGCCACAACCTGCAACAGGAGGAGGGAAGCACCCCCAGGAGCCAGCAGTCCAGGGGGGTTACAAGTGTGTCTGTGTGTATCTGTGTCACTGAATGTCACACATCTATCTTGGTGTCAGCATGTCAGGATCATTGTGTCGCAGGCTTATGTGTTACTCGTGCTGTGTCTCTGGTCAGCATTTTAGGGTGTGTCGTATGTGCCTGCCTGTCACTGTGTCCTCTCTGTCACTCTTTGTGCCTTGTCACTGCATCTCTGTGCCTAACCTCATGTTTGCCTATCGTTGTACCCTGATGTCTATTCCTGTGTGTCTGTCACTGTGTCTGCTCCAGTGTGTCTCTGTCACTGGGTGCTGTGAGTCTGTTTATGTCTCTGTCACTCTGGGTTTGCCTATATCTGTCCCTGTTTGTCACCATGTCTGTTCCCCTATGTGTCACCATCTACCCAGGTGTCGCCGTGTGCGTTACTCACCACCCAGGCCACAGGTGGGCGTGTCGGGCCCACTGGTGCCAGGACGAGGGCCCAGCCCATCCCACCCTCGCCTGCCGTGGGCCAGGCTGGGCGCCTGTTTGCAATGCCTGCCACAGGTAAACACCAAGATCCGGAACCCAAGGGCCACCTCCCTCACCTCTGTTCCCTGCCCCTTGGCCTGGCCAGGACTGGGCTTGTACCAGAGTCCCACAGTTGCTGCCCCCAAACTGGAGATGTGCCCTCACCCACCCGTCACCCATGGGCACGAGCCTCCCCCAAGCCCCTAGCCTCGGCTGGCCCTGTCTGCCTCTCCATCTGCTTCTCTCTCTCTGGCTATCTCCTGGCCTCTCTCTCTCTCTGTTCTTTGCTGTCCTTACTTCCTCTCACCTGAGTCACTCTGCGGCTTCGCCTTTCTCTGGAATGACCCCCATCTGCCTTCTGTCACTGTCCCTCTATGTCCAACTTTCTCTGTTTCCCTGCAGTGAAGTTTAATTCCCACCCCCTTTTTAAAAAAGATTTTTATTTATTTATTCATGACAGACACAGAGAGAGGCAGAGACATAGGCAGAGGGAGAAGCAGACTCCCTCCTGGGAGCCCGATGCCAGACTCGATCCCATGACCCTGGGATCATGTCCTGAACCAAACACAGATGCTCAACCACGGAGCCCCCAGGTGCCCCTCTCTCACCTCCTGATCTGCCTCGATTGGAGTCAGCCTTTTCCCCCTGCCCCTTGGGTTCTGACTCTGGGTCTCTGTCTTTCTGTTGCTCTTTCCACGCTTTGTAAGTTTCTCTCTCCTGTCACTGTGTCCCTCTCAGCCTGTGTCTGTCGGTCTTGGCTGCTCATCTCAGCGTGTCTCGGAGCCCCCAGCCCCCACAGGAGCAGACTGCTGCCATCCCCGGACCCCTAGGGAAGTGTGTGGCCCCCAGCCTCCCACCCCCAGCCCGCTGGTATATATATATACATACATATATATATATATAAAGGTATATGCACATATTATTTATATCTGTACCCGGGGGCAGGAGGGGCAGACACTGGGGCCTTTGTGTAGCCGCTGCCCGCTGCCTGCCCGCCCGCCACTCCTCTCCCTTCGTCCCTGCCACCCGCCCGCCTCCACTCCCCCCCCACCCACAGAAAGGTTCCTGTGGGGCCTGCCAGCTTCCTCTGCCTGAGGTGTGAGTGGGCACGCCACGGGCGAGGCGGGCAGGGGGGCCTGGGGACTTTTCCAGCTCCAGGGAAGCTTTCCGGGTGGGAAAGAAATGGGACTTCTCAGCCGGCTGGCTGACTGTCTCAGCCGCGCGTCTGTTGTCCCTGGGCGTCCCCGGGTCCTCACCTGGCTTCTCCCCGGGAGTCTGTCCATCCACCTAATGTCATTCTGACTTCTGTGCTGTTGCTTTGGGGCTTGTTCACTTGGGCACACAGTGTTGTCGGGCCCAGGTGCTAGGCCGTCTGGGAAGCCCCAGACACGGAGAAATGAGATGCTGTCCACCCCAGTTGATTCCTGGCTATTTCTGTCTCATTTCCTCCATTCTCTTCATTCAGTGCATGAAACCCTCTACCCATTCCCATTAAAATAAAATCTGAAGTCCTAACCATGGCCTACAGGGCCCCCGAGTTTCCCCTAACACCTCTCTGACCTCATTCTTTTTCATTTTTTTAACTATCACTTTTAAGTCATCTCTATTCCCAACGTGGGGCTTGAACCTACCACCCTGAGATTGAGAGTAGCACGCTCTACTGGCTGAGCCAGCCAGGTGCCCCTTCTGACCTCATCCCTCCCCTTTGGCACAGGTACTGGCCACCTGGCTGCTGCTGGAACAAACCAAGCAGGTTCCTGCCTCAGGGCCTTTGCATCTGCTACTCCCCCTGATTTCCCCCCGGCTCACTCCCTCCTCTCTTTTTTCAGTTTGGTGTCAGCTCCTCAGCAAGACCTCCTTTACCTCCTTCTTGACAGCAGCAACCTCCATCACTCTCTATCCCCTTCCCCCGGTTTACTTTTTCTCCTTAGGACTTACCACTCTGTGGCTGTCACATTTTATGGATCTGTCTGTATCTCCTACCCCAATGTTTGCTCCATGAGAGGAGGGGCTGCATTCGGTTCCCTGTTGTATCCATAGCACCTACCGCAGTGCTTGTCACACGAAGGATGCTGAATATTTCTCCAAGGGAAGCACATTACTCTATCCACCCTTTTAACTAACTCTGTTTTGGGTGGTGCTGGGTTCAGAGCACCGACTGAGACAGCTCTGGCCCTGCCCTCATGGGGCTAACAGTTCATTCCCCAGGGATAATCCAGAATGTGCTGGGCTGGGATAGGGGAATGCAAGGTTTGTGAGAATCCAGAAATGACACTTGACACAGCCTGGGGATCCAGGAGGGCTTCCTAGAGGAGGTGTCAGCTGAGCTGAGACCTGGGGGATGAGTGGGAGTGAGCCAGGCCTTGTTGTGGGGACCAAGTGATCAAGTCAGACCCAGCCTGGCCCTTCTTCATGGATCTGCGTTCTTTCTCTCAGTCTCCTAGGACTTGAGTTTGAGGATGTCTCAACTCTCTGTTTCAAACCCATACCTTTCCCTGATTTCAGTCTTTCTTTCTTCCGATCTCAATTCCTCTCTCTCCCTCCTTCGAGGTCCCTGTTCTTGGCATCTTATCTGTGCATCTCAGTGTCTCTGAACCTCTCTGGGGATTTCTCTACTTAGCTTTTCTGAAAGACTGTCTGCATCTCTGTGTCCACGGCATCTCCCCCATCTTGGAGGGTCTCTCAAGCTCTCTTGTCCCCCTCTGGATCTCTGTCTTCTTCCAGTGACCTGATCTCTATAGCTCCTACTCCACCTCTCCCTCTCCACTTTCACCATCATTCCCTGGGTCTCCCTGTCCATTTCTCCTTTTGGGAAGTCTCTTCATCTACTCACTGATCCCCCAATAAATCCAGAACCCCTCCACTCTGGCCCCACCCTGGCACAGGGGGGAAGGGGGGATGGATCCAGCCCCTCACACCCACACAGGTCAGACCGTCTGTTCTGTTAATGGTTAACTCAACCTCTATCTAGAATACACACCAGCCAGGCTGGGGGTGACTCCCCTGCCCACCCTCCCACACCAGCTGTTCTTAAAGGACCAGATGTCCTCCCCAGCTCTTCAGCCCTCACCAGGGGGTCCTGGTGTTTGGAGGCCCTGAGAATGGGAGGAAACTGCCTAGTGCTGGGGTCTGCAGAGCTGGGGCAGGGGGATGCCACAAGATTGCTGGGGATGGGTGCCCAGGCCTGGAGCTCCAGACAGTGTCTCCCTTGCCCCAGGCTTATCGCCTGGTATATTTAATCAGGGCTGGTTTTCCCAGCCCAGCCCAGGGCCCAGGCTGGCAGTACCAGGGGTGACAACACCTGAGGCCTGATGGCTGGGGGAGGGGATGGGAGCACCCCCTCCCTCCAGCCCAAGAACTGGGGGTTCAAAAGTTAAGGGTCCTCCAGATGTTGAGGACAAAGTCCCCGGGGCCCTAATATTTGGGATTTGGGACATGTGGATCTGCCAGATATGTGTGGGACACGTGGGTAGCCAAGAGGATGAGTCAAGACTATAGGGTCTTCCAGACTTAGGTGGTGGGACACCTGTATTCCTGAGATGTGGGGCAGTCTGGGGTCTCAGGGCTGTGTGCCAGTGCTGCGCGGTCACAGGACACACTATCATTCCCCATCTTTCCGTCCATCTGCTGGCCTTGGCGCCCCGCATCGCCCCTTCCCGCAATCTCCACTTGGGGGTCGCAGAGGGAGACTGCAGGGGTGGGGGCTGGGCTCTTGGGGCAGCCCCCTCCCCTTAACCCGTGCTTTGCCGCAGGCTGCTCAGGCCCCGCCTCTTGACGCCAGAGAGCAGGAAGTCCTGGTTAATGATCAGCCCATCCGGACAGGTGCGGGACAAGGCCGCGCACATCAGAGGCGGCCGGCCGCAAGGGTTGTGCCTTTTACCCAGCCAGTCACGGTGTCCTAGGATGGCCACTATTGAGACTGGTCTCCCAAGATGGGCGCGAGGAGCACAGTTCAGGGCACCACCAGAGGCAGGAAGCAGTCCCCTTGTTTCCAGGAATCCTGTTAGGGTACCCCACAAGGTAAATTTCCTCTCCTAGGTCAGTCCCCCTAAGCAATGTAGCCTAATTCTCTGCCTCTGAGCAAGAACTCACTATCCTTCCCTTCTAGGAAGCCTCCTGATGCCTCCTTCCCCTCTCCTGGAGGGCGCGGAGTCCCCTCACGTCCTGGACAGATACAGGGGCTGGCCTGGAAGGGAAACCTCCTTCCCTAGGTTGGCTCTGGTTCCCACGCAAGGAGCCTCCCCGTGCTCTGGGCCTCAGTTCTGCCATCTGGAAAATGGGCAGATGGCTAGCACGCTTGAGCTGTGGCCCGCCTTTCTAAAAACAGCCAAGGGGCCCGCCTGAGTGAAGGGCGCCACCTGGAGGCTACAACGCAAAGTCCCTTCCCTGCAGGACCAGTTCGGTCCCAGAGAGGGCGCAGCATCTCACACAACTAAGGGACCAACAAGAAAAAAAAAAACCCATCTTTCGGTTTATTGAAGGAGGAAAAGGGGGCGGGAGGGGGCGGGCAATAAAATGCTTTTGCTTTGTTTATAAAGAGCGAGATTTCAGGAGGCCCCTTCTCAAGGAGGAGGGGGGCACCTCTCCCCCAACTACAAGCAGCAGCAAAGCCAAGCCAAGGAGGGGCGAGGGATACTGGAGGGGCCGTGAGACCCCAAACACCCCCTCGAACAGAAGCCACAAGCTTTCTCCCCCCACCCTCAATGCATCTACCCCAGGGGACCCATCTGGGATGAGGAAGGGGGTATGTACACAGGTGGGGGTAGCACTGGGCTGGGGGAGAGGGAATAATTTATCCGCAGAAGCGGTGGGTAGCAAGGGGGTGGGAGGCAGTAGACTGGTGGCAGTGGTGGCCTAGGGGTCCCGTTCTTTCTTAACCTTGATGTCTCCAGCAAGGATAGTGGCGATCTCGCCCTGCATGAAGGCCCAGGGGACAGAGGAGCCCACCAGGGGGCACTTGTCTCCACTGGGGCAGTACACCTCCCCGGCAGGGCCCTGTGCCTTGATGAATTCCCGTGAGCAGGGAAAGCAGAACTTGTGTCCGGGCACTGAGGGGCACTGGACGAAGTGGGTATCTTCCAGCCGCTCCCGGCACAGGGTACAGCACAGGGGGGCCCCAGGGGTCGCCCCGGTGCCGCTACCACCCCCGCTCACAGCTTCTGCCCCTGCCGTGGGGCTGACTTCTGCCTCACCATTGCGAGCCACTAGACGATGCTGGGCGGGAGGCTGGGCGGTGGAGGAGGCTGCGGGGCTGGCACCCCCAGCGCGCACAGGGCCCCCGCCCCCGCCAGGGTCCTTGGGGGAGTGGCCCAGGGCCTCCGCCACATTCTTCAGGGCGGCGATGGGTGAAGGCACACCGGGGGTGTCGGCGGAGTATGGGCCACCGGGCGCTACCCAGTGCCGCTGTTGCTGTTCCTCCGTGGTCATCTTGCCAGCCGCCTCACCCTCGGGCTCAGGGGATGCCTTGCGACGGCGTGGTGTGGGCGCCAGGTTCCGGGATGGGGCTCGCGGGGGTGGGCCACAGAGGGCTGCAGGGGCTGGCTCCGGGTACTGCTGCGGCAGGGCCTCGGCAGGAGCGGGCTCTCGGAAGCTGCGGACCCCGTCGGTGAGCAGCTCCCCCAGCTGGCGCCATTCCCCTGAGCCGTGCCTCCGTTCATATTCGAGGTACTTGAAGCCTGATGAGGCCAGAGCCTTGCCCGGCTCCCGCAGAGCATCATGAAACATCTGGCGAGCCACGGCCAGGACTCCTGCGTACACGTTGCCAGAACCACAGGGGTATTCGGTAAAAAGCTTCAGCTCGAACTCGTAGCCCGGCGGGCGGGCGGTAGCGTCAAAAGCGAACACCCGCCCCACCAACCCGTGATCCTTCTTGAAGCGGACGTTGAAGGGGGCGCAGGCAGACAGGGCCAGCAGCTGTTCCCGCACGGCTTTGGGGCGCCCGTGCCACTCCTCTGCCCGGCCACGCATGGCCTCGTTCAGTTCTGCCAGACAGTCCGCATTCCTCTGCTGCTTCTCTTTCTCGAAATCGGAGCCAAAAGCTGGACGGGCAGGACTCAAGCCGGGTGCCAGCGTCAGCCCTCGGCTTCCCAGGCCAGACACTGCAGCTGCCAGCAGCCCGGGGGGCACCAAGCTGGGCATGGAGCCAAGCAGGGCCCTTCGCGCCCCCTCCGCCACGGCCTCCTCCCGGCCCAGCCCATTAGCCAGGCGGGACCCCAGGGTGTACTCCAGGGCGGGCGAAGGCAGGGGGAGGCGGCCGGACGATGTGGCCCTGTCATAGCGGTCCTGGCCCGAGATGCCGCCGCCTGTCCCTGACGGCTGGGGCTGGGCCTGCGGAGGCGGTAGCTGAGGCCCCTGTGTGGCGGCCGCAGCCAGGTCCTTAGTGGTCGGGTGCTTGAGGGCTGGGGGCCCGGGGGAGCGGCCCTCGGGGAGCACGTGGCTGCGCTTGAGTTGGCGGGCAGCGTCGATGAGCAGCTCGATGCGATCCGCGCCCTCGAAGTTCACGCACCCGCGGCACACAGCCTCGCTGAAGTCCCACACCATGGCCCACGGCATCTTGGGCAGGTCGCACAGGTAGCACCACTGGCGGCGGGACGCCTGCACCGACGCCATGACCCCCGCGCGCGCGCGCCGCTGAGCCCCGGCGTTCCACCCGCCGCCGACGTTCGATCCGCGCCGCCCGACGTTCGATTCTTGTCCCGGGGACCGCGCGAGCCACAGTCAGGCCTCTCCGGCTCGGCCTCCCCGCCGATCCAGGCCCGGCCCCCCTTCCCCGCCCCCTGGGCCCTAAGCCTTTTTCCTCACTCCCGCCTCCTTGAAAAGCCTGTAGGAGGCACGTCGGCGCCCCGCCCGCTCCGGGCTCCCGGCCGAGGCGCACAGCTCCGGCCCCGCGATGGGCCGCGGGCGCCGCCGCCTCGGGGTCCCGCCGCTCCCGCCGCCGCCGCCGCTGCAACGGCCGCCGCCGCCTCCACCTCCTTCTGCCCCAGAGGCCGCTTCGCAGGGAAAGTTACATAACGCGCCGGCAAAGCCTTCTGGGAAACGTAGTCCCGCCGGGGCCGATTCTTAAAGGGGACGGCTGGCGCCGGAGGAGCGGGCTCGCCGTCTCTCAGACGCGCAAATCCTACCGCTCGACGCTGCCCGGCAGTGAGCTCGGCGTGCTCAGAGGAGCTCGGGCACTGGGGCTTGGGAGCGGAGATGATATCTGAATGGTCAGAGCTACCCCGGATTCAGACATGGTAGGAGGTGGACAAGCTTTCGGGCGTCTAGAGTCGGCTCGGACTTGCTGTGCACCTTCAGGCAAAAGTCTTGCTCTCTCTGAAGCCCGATTCCCCGCCCATCAAAGGTGGGCCAATGACTGGTTAGGGAGGCAGCAGCTTCTGGGGCGGGGCGGAGGGGCTCTGATTGGATGGCTGCAGGGTAGGGGGACGGGAAGCTGGCAACTCGGGGAGGGAGGGTTCTGCTTTGGCACCTCGTTTTCCTGCTGTCTTGTGTAGCATTCTCTGAATTGGGCCGGGAACAGCCGGAGCGAGGGGAAGAACGGAGGCCTCTGGGCCAGGACTTGGCCTCAGTCGTCTCATCTATTAAAGAGAGTGGTGGAGCGCCCTCGAACTCCGTTTGGGCTCTGCCGCGCGCTCCGGTCTACAAAGGGTTACGCGGTGTTTCTCCCTCCCGCCTCCCTGCCACCGCTTCACTACAATTCCCAAAATGCTCTGCCGGGAGGATAAACTGACGCACTTCCGCTGTTTGGGAGGTGGGGGGGAGGCCTTCCCCATTCCCGCTGTCTCCCACCCCCGGCTCAATTTCTGGGCGCTTTACTTTTTTGGGGAGCACCAGGTTGAGGGAATCCTCATCCTCTACGGCTCGGTAATTTGGTGGAAGAAAAAGAGGCCAGAGATGGCGAGCAAGAGTTGTGGGGGGTGATTTTTCTACAACCTTGAGTGCTTACTACCTGATCGGACCAACCAGGTTTTGGGGACACCCCGCATCATCCCCGGACCCGGGGAGAGGGATTTCTTCTTAGCATCGGGAACGGTGCGAGTCAGGCACGAAGAGTTAGGGAGGGGAGGAGAGAAGTCTCCAGATTCTAACACCCATCACCCTCTTGCTCTCTGTAAGCTGGGATAAGCGCTCAAAAAAATATCTGAATGGCTTGTCAGAGTTGCATTCATTAGTAGTTCTCAAACTAATTGGATTGTCTGCTTCCTCTCCCACATCCTGCTGCAATCCTAGCAGCTCTGATTTTGCTAGCCAATCAGTGTCAGCTTCACAATTTCACTTACCACCTGGATTATTTTCTGGAAATTGACTCCCCTGAGGTGGTGTGTGTGTGTGTGTGTGTGTGTGTGTGTGTAAAGGCGTTAAAAAGTATTAATTTTGCCCCATCCTAAGAAATACAAGCATACCTCGGAAATATTGTAGGCTCCTTCCAGACCACCACAATACAGCAAATCTAGCAACAAAGAAATGAGATGAACGTCTCAGTTTTTCCAGCGCGTCTAAAAGTGAAGGTTACGCTATGCTACAGTTTATTAAGCGTGCACTAGTATGACGTCCAAAGAAACAACATATATACCTTAATTTTAAAATATTTTATTGCTAAAAGATGCTAACCGTCATCTGAGCTCTGAGTTTTAGTCACTGATCACAGAGCACCATACCAAATGTAGTAATAATGCCAAAGTTGGAAATATGGCAAGAATTATCAAATGTAACACAGATACAAGTGAGCGACTGTTGGAAAAATGGCACCAATTGACTTGCTTGACACAGGGTTGCCACAAACCTTCAACTAGTAAAAAACAAAAAAAGCAGTATCTGCAAAGTGCAATAAAGCAAAGCACAATAAAGCGAGGTATGTCTGTATTATGTGCACAAGTGTAGGTTTTTTTTAGGTACTAGCTGCAGTTTTGGGGTACTAGCTACATTTTAATCAAGTTAACACACCATATAGAATCATTAAAAAGGCCATCCACATATCCCCTAGAATTGCCTTTAAGCCATTCTTCAGGAAACACCAGTGGGGGATCAAGAGTTCTGGCCAGAGTCCAGCTTCAGGTGGCTGAATTGGGATTGGCCGCTGGCAAGGTTAGGGAAAGTCCCTAAACTTCTCAGGAAAAAAAACAGAGACCCCTGGAGAGTCTGCTTTTCATTGGGCAGGTTCAAGTTTAAAGGAAAACCAGTAAAAATGTTTAGCATGGTGCCTGGCCCAGGAAAGGAGCACCATACATGGCAACCCTGCTTTTTGAGCTGCCCATTAACTCAAAGATGCAACCCTCTTCTGTGTTGGGCAATGCTGAGGACACAGCACTGAGCTAGGTACAGGCCTTGCCCTGACAAGGCTCATCCTGGTGATGGAGGCAGACAAATCAATTTAAGTTTACTCAAATGATTATTTAACTGGATTTTCCCTAACTGATGGGATGGGTAGAGATTGCCAGGAAAGCCTTTTCTGAGGAGGTGAATATTTGAGTCGAGACCTGAAGAATGACAATGGAATGCAGCTGTAGCCTCCTACATTTTTGTGCCCATTTTACAGATGAGGAAAAAGGAGGCCCACACAGTTGGCCAGGATGGCACCAGGGGCTGGGCCAGGTAGGACCGGATCCAGGGTGGTGGTTATTAGCTACTTTGCTACTCTGCTTTGCAGCAGGTTTAGGAGTAAAAAAGAGAACCAGTTCTTGCCTTCCTGAATCTGGGGGGTGGGGATGGAGGAACTGGCTTTAAACGGATAAAGGCATGTATTCAGTTAGGGACCACAGGATACTAGACAGTAATCGAGGCAGACCCATCCTAGCCTGGAGGAGGATATCCAGAAAGTTCTCCTGGAGATGACACTTAGAGGTGTCAGAAGGATGAGTAAGTAGGAGTAAGATTTGAAAACAGGACTCGATGGCTTTCAGGAAAGGCCAGCTTCCAACTTCAAGGGGAGGATGCCACGTGTTCATGGAGGGGTGGGGCAGGCGTCAGTGCTGAAACCCCAGGCCTGTCTCGGAGCCCAAAGTAATTGTATTAAAAATAAGTTTATTCATATCTTGTCACCACGGGGGAGAAACGAGGGGGATGGGCCCTGGAGGTCAGACACAGCAATGGGAGGCAGAGGGCCCCACCTATACCTCCCATGAGAACTCCACCCCCCCTCCCTAGGGTATAGACTGCTATATCCTTTGCCATCCATATTCTGATGTGTCTCGAGACTCCCACCCCCTCCAAAGTCTGGATGGGGAAGCGAGGAGGCCACTATGGGTCAATTCTCTTCAAGTCAAGACCAGGAGTTGTTAGGGAAGGGGGTTATGTGCAGACCCGAGAGGTTCCCTCCGAAACCCACAGAGGGCAATAATAAATAACGTAAAATTGATGGCTTAGAAGTTAGGGTTCAGGGAAGCAGCCAGGCAGACAGCGCTGTACTGGAGAAAGGGCCGGGGCACCCATCAAAGAGGTCCCCTGAGAATCAGGCACTAACTAGTATAGGGAGTGGGGTGCTTGTGCCCCTGCAGCAGGGGAGCCGGGGTGCAGCTGAGATGGGGAAGGTGCATCTCCCTCCTCCACTGGGCTAAGCTTGGGGGAGGAGGTGCAGGCAGAGGAGCCCAGACAAGCTCAAACCCAACAGCAGATTTCACGGAGATTTCCATCGCCCCCGCCTCTTCCGTGTAGGAAAGCCTTTCCTCCTCTTGTGTGGGGGTGAGTCATGGGGAGGAAGCGGGGCTGGGGGTGGCCGGGGGGTCCCCTCCTCGCTCCTAGGGGCAATGATCACCCCCCTGGCTGCTACCACCGCTCCGTCCACCACAGCAGCTACCACAGATACGGGCTCAGGGGTGATCTCCACTTTGGGAGTAGGTGGGGGCAGGAGGGGCCTGGAGGGTGGGGGTGGGGGTGGGGGCAGGGGTGGGGGCAGCCTGTCCACTGGGGTTCCGGGCAGAAGAGGCAGTAGGGCGCTGAGGGCCTCACTCAGCTTGGCCAGTCCCTGCTGAAGGGTGCCAGCCAGCTCCCGGATGGCGTTGGCAGTCTCCTGCTGAGCCCGCAGGAAGTCCAGAGAGGGGTCTGGGGCCGAGGGCGTGGGTGTTGGCAGTGGAGGAGGTGGTGGGCTGGGGGACGAGGGTGCCACATGCACCTGCTGAGGTGCCTGGGGTGGTGGTGGCAGCGGCGGCGGTGGTGGAGGGGCTGGGGGCGGTGGAGACAAGGCCAGGCGGGGCAGCTGGACCGTCTGCACGGCTGCAGGGGGCGGGGACTCACGCTCCTTCGGTGGGGGGCAGCCACCTTCCTGGGGACTGCAGGAGGGCCGGGCCCACTGCTCGGGGCTGCTGGAACCCCCCTTGCTGTGGGCTGGTGTATCTGTGGAGAGAGAGATGTAGGTAAGGTGACAGTGACCCCCCACTGCCATCTTGATTTCCCCTTTTCACTTCCCACCCACCCAGGCCCCAGAGCCATCCTTTCAAAACCCAAGGCAAATCAAGCCTCGGAGGAGAACACAGGGGAGAAAGTCAATATATTTAAGGACCACCTGGTAGCCCACGCCAGCCTTAGTGGAGACAGGGTCCTGGAAGTCCCCTGCTGAGCCAGTCAGCACCAACATTCTAGAAGGCTCTGAACGCTCTAGACACTCCCCCCATCACACACCTCTCAGGCTGCATAAGCTGGGCTCTGTCCTATCAGGTGGTAGGAGTTCTACCTCAGCTGTGTCTGTACCAGTTCAACCCCAAGCCTGCTGCGCTTCTCCCTGACTCCTCTCCACCGAGATTTCATTCATGCTCAGGAACTTGTACAGTCTGCAAACAGAGGCTCCCAGGTTTCCTGGCTCAGCCTGAAACCTCTCCTCCAGTTGTGGACACAGCATACCCCCTCCATCATCTAGCCAGGCCTCAAACTCTCTGGCCCAGAGCCGAGCTCCTGGACCTCCATCTCCCGCCCCTCCCTCAGCCATCCCAATCTCCCCTGATGACAGCTCCTGTCTTTCCTGTCACTTGGGCCAAAATCTTTCACTCCTTTTCTCATCCAGGACACTTGTCCATGTGCAAATGTCACTGGCTCTGCCTTCAAACTATTTTAACATCCAACCTGTTTGTTCTGTCCACCTCCACGGCCCCTCCTAGTCCAGCCACCAGCATCTCCCACCTGGGACTACTGACGTCCCACCAAAATAACATGTCAGCTATGCTACCCACAGAGGACCACATAGCCTATGATCCATTTATATGAAATGTCCAAAACAGGCAAATCTACCAGAGACAGGAAGGCAGGGTTTCTTTCTGGAGCGATGAAAATGTTCTAAAATTGATAGTGATGGTTGTACAACTCCACGAATATGTGAAAAGCTACTGCATTGTTCATGCTTTAAATGGGTGGTCTTTCTCTGCTCAAAAGTTCCCTGGGGTTCTCATCTCTGAGAGTAAAATCAAAGCCCTCGAGGCCCCCGAGACTCTGCACAATTTACCCCACTGTCTGCCTGACCTCATCTGCACCCTTCCCCGCTGTATCACATTCACCAGGTTCCAGCCACCTTGGCCTGCTTGTCAACCCACAAACACAAGAGGCCTGCTCCTGCCTCAGGGCCTTTGCACTTGCTGTTCCTTGGCCTGGAAAGCTCTTTCCCCAGATACCTGCCTGGCTCCCTCCCTCAGCTCCTCTGCTCCAATGTGGCCTCCTTGACCTTCTGTCTCCATGACCTTCTGTCTACAGTAGCTCCCGTCTCTGTCCTTTTCTCTCTCCTAACCCTACCTGATTTCTTTTATACCACTTAGCTCCACCTGGCATGGGGTCGCTCTGTGTTTGTTGTCTGTCTCCTTCTCCTGATGTCAGCTCCATCAGGCAGGGCTTTGTTTTGTTCACCGCTGTTTACCCAGCGCCTAGAATAATGTCCAGCACAAAATTTTTTATTTAATGAAAAAGGAACTGTGACTTCCAGGGAGTCAGCACTGACTGGGGCACTGGGCCCCAGGTCCTCACTGCAACCCGCCCACAGGCCCCCAGAATCCACGGGGGATCAGTCCAGCCCCTCCTTAGGGCTGTAAGGCCTCAGCTCTTACCCCTTTCTTGTCCCTCTTCCTTGGCTCAGAGCCAGCGTACATGCAGTTCCTTCCACCAGGAGCACCCCCCATTGCATGGCCTCTTGGCCAGCTCAGATACTCCTTCCTCAGGGAAGCCTGTCTCCTGCTCCAAGGCCAAATCTGATCTCCTGGCTCTCCTGTCACAGACACAGCTAGCCACCTCTAGCCTTAAATACTGGGGCCCAGCCTCCCTGGGCCAGCCAGGTGAGGGAGGCAGGGGAGGCGGGGAGAGAGGTGATAACCAGAGCTAACACTTGTTGGACAGTTTCCTGGCTCAGCCCTAGGCAAACCAGCTAAGCTTTCCTCCTATAGTATTTTGGTGCTTCCTCTGAGCTATTCTCTGGGGATAGGTGCTGTCATTATTAACCCATTTTACAGATGAGGAGACCTGAGGCCCTGAGAGATGTCACAGTGCTAGTGAATGGGAGAGGAGGGATTTGAACTCATGCTTTTAGCCACTCCTTGGACCAGGCTGTGGGCCCAAGGGCAGTGAGCCTCCCTCATAAGGGGTGTAGGGACTGCAGCCACTTTGCAATACTGCTCTTCTAGCCTACTCAACAATAGAAAGTGGCCCAGCCTTTGTGCTCATGGGGGGGTCACGGAAGGGCCATGACAAGATTTAAAAGGATTTATTTGCAATCTTTGGGCCTCAATTTCCCCACCTGTAAATAGGTATGTAGTGAGCAAAGGACCAAGTGACTCAATAACCAGAACATCTCCCTGAGGGCCATCATAGGGATTATATGAATCACCCCAGGCACAGGGTTTAGGCCTCTGCCTGGCAAACCCTGTGCCTGGCACACAGTAAATCTTCAATGCTGTTACTGTTTTTTTTTTTTTTTTTTCAAAGTGGGTGAGAGGGAAATTATCCTTAGGTCTCCCTCTAGTGTCAACAGAGATGCCTCAGGCTGCCCCAGACACGGTTCCAGTCCTTCAATCACAGCAGTTCCTCTTTTATGAGTTTACACGGTGGGTAATCTCTGTGTGAGGTTCCAATCAAGGAGGCTTTAAGCATGTTCCTCCCTCAGGGCCTTTGCATGTGTGGTTTCCTCTAGCTGAAGCGCTGTTCTCCCAGATAGCTGCTTGGCTCAGTTTCTCTCTTCAGGTCTCTGCTCAGATTCCACCTTCTCAAAGATGCCCTCCCTGACTACCCTACATATAGCAGCCCCGACGTTCATCACTCACTATTCTCTTCACATGCTTTATTTTTCTCCTTAGTTTTTTTTTTAATCAAAGATTTTATTTATTTATTCATGACACACACACACACACACACACAGAGGCAGAGACACAGGCAGAGGGAGAAGCAGGTTCCCTGCGGGGAGCCCGATGCAAGACTCGATCCCAGGACCCCGAGTTCATGACATGAGCTGAAGGCAGATGCTCAATCACTGAGCCACCCAGGTACCCCTTTTCTTTTTAGTTCTAATCATCTCCTGGTATATGATCTGTTTGGGGGCTACTTGTTTGTGGTCTGTCTCCAATAACTGGAATGCCAGCTCCATAAGGAAAGGGAAATTGCCTTTTTCCGCACTGTATCCCCAGCATCTATCACTGTGCCTGCCTGACAACAGGTGCTCAATTTGTATTTGTTGAATGAATGAATGAATGAATGAATACAATAATTGTACAACTCTTGAAAAAAAAATTAAGGTTGCCATCTCCGTTCTGGTTCAATGTGGCCATTTCACAGATAGAAACGATGAGGTTTGACATTTGTACTGAGAACAAGGGTCCCAAGTGATTGTGTCTCTCTCTCCTGCCCAAAATGGCTTTCAGGCCTCCCAAATGCCCTGAAGATAAAAAGTCTAAAGTGCTGACCTTCACTTACAAACTGCCAGTGATCTAATTCCGGCATACGCATTAACTCTCAGTCAGTATCAATCCTTGATATTTGTATCACTGATATTTGGATATTGGTATTTCCAGGCCGTCTAGCCCAGTGGTTAAGTGCATGCACTGTGAGTTGGACACAACTCGTATTTGAGTCCCAATTCTACTACTTACTTGCTGTGTGACCTTGGGTAAGTGAATGAACCTCTCTGAATCACATAGTCCTGAAATTGTTTGATCACTTCCATGACCTTCTCTTTCTCAAAACCTTTCGGTGACTCCTTACAGCGCTTGGGATAAAATTCCTCACCTCAGCCTAGAAGCTGCTGCATGGTCTGGCCTCTGCTCACTTTTCTGACCTCTTCTCAAAAACATTTCCTTTCTTCAATCTTTTTCACTTTCCCCTTCCCCTAAACTGGAAACTCCTCAATTCCTAAACTGGCTAAGCTTTCTTGTCTCAAAGCCACTGTACATGCTGTTCCTTCTCCCAGGAACACTCCTCAGCTCCTCATTCTTGCTCTGTGTCTCTGATGTCTCCTCCTCCAGGAAGCCTTCCTTCACCTCCCAGTCTGGGTCAGGTGCCCCTGCTGGACTCCCACAGCTCAGCCCCAGGAGGTCAGGGCTAGGGATGTCTCAGGCACCATTGGGTCCCCAGCACTGCCCAGCACAGGGCAGATGGTTGGGGAAATAGCTGTAGAAAAAAGAATAATCCAGAGTCAAGGCTAAGTGGAAGTTTTTGTACTCTGTTCTCCACACTTCCCCTACTCATGGCATGACCTTGTGCAGGAGACGCCGGCGTACTAAGGAATTTTCACATATTAACTCATCTAATCTTCACAACAAGCTTTTGAAGTAGGGACTATTTTCTTTCATCCACATTTTACAGAGGCGGAAAGTGACCTGCAGTAACTTACCCAGAGTGACCCAGCTGAGTGGCAAAGTTGTGACTGAAGCCTGGACAGTCCGCCTCCATCGTCACTACCCTATGTTGTGTTTAATGAAATCCTGAATGTGCTGGGAATCCCAGGTGTGTGGACTCTGGAGCCAGACCTCTTAAGTCTGCGTTCCATTCATGACTCACAATCATGAGCTGTGGGACTTTGGGCAAGTCATTTTACTTTTCTGAGCCTCGGTTTCCCCATATTTAAAATGGGAATAATTACAGCACCCACCGCACAGGGTTGTAGTGAGGATGTGATGAGCCACGGAAAGGGCTGGGGAACAGTGCAGAGCACGCGGCTGACTTTGCGACTGTCTGCTCTGGCGAAGGTGATGCTGAAAGGAACTCACCTGCCCGTCGGTCGTCCCTGCGGTCCTCGGACAGCACGTAGCGTTGAGCGCTGGCACTCGGGGCGGGCGGCTGCGAGGAAGCGGCCCCGGAGGGCTGCTCGGCCCCTGCACCTGCTCCCGGCCCCGCCACGCCCGGCCCCAGGATGGCAAAAATGGTCTCCTCCTCGGCCGAGAAGGCGTCCTCGGCGGCAGGCCCCGCGCCCTGCGTGGAGTGCGGCACGCGGGCCAGCTTCTCCTTGGTGCGGCGCTTGAAGTCATTCCAGCGCTTCTGCACCTCCTGGCCGGTGCGCTTCCAGCTGGTGATGCCGTTGATCTTGGCCGCGATGCCGTCCCACACACGCCGCCGCTCCGCCACGCTCACCCGACGGCTCTGCGCGCCGTAAAGCTGCGGGTAGTGGGCGCGCACCTCGCGGATCAGGATCTGGTTCTCCTCGAACGAGAAGCGCGGCTTGCGCAGCCGGGTGGTCTCCTCCGCCTCGCCCGCCGCCGCCGAGGCCATGGCGCCCCCCGACGCCGCCGTCCGGCCGCCTGGCGCATGGGGGGGCGCCGGCGCTGCGGGCACAGGGCGCACGGCGCTGGCGGGGGCTCGGCGTCCGCGCGCCGCCCGCCCCACCCCGGCCGCCCCGACACCGTCTCCTGTGTCCCCGGGGCCAGGGGTTGCGGCGTTGAGTGGCTGGGGGCGACGAGCCACGCGGGACATTCGGAGTGCCTAATAATAGCTGACACCCGCTGAGCGCTCCTCCGGTGCTTCGCGCGGCGCAAAGTGCCACGCCGAGGAGTTGATGGAAATTGGGGGAGGGTCTGGAGGGGTAGAGGGAAAGGAGGCAAAGCGAAGGAGGAGACGGTGTCTGCAGGAGTTAGAGGAGAACGGGAGGACAGGAGAAGGCGAAATGGAGGGGCGATGAGGGTGTCTCGGGGGTCGAAGCAGCATGGGGGTGATGGGGGTCAGGAGATGCTGAAGGAGAGAAGGAGAGATGCAGCAAGAAGGGGGATCTGGAGCAGAGGAGCGCTCTGGGGGTTCCGGGGCAATAGGACGTCTGTAAGAACGGTATTGAGAAGGGGTCCTCAGAAGGGATGCCCAGGAATAACGGTGAACTGGGGGCTTCTAGGACAGTGGAGGCGCGGGGACTATAAAATACGAGGGATTAGGGTATGCGGGGATTGTGGGGGCTCTGGGGATTGCCAGGAATTAAGAGGAGCTCCGGGAGAAATGGGGTCCGGGAGTTAGAGGGGACAACGGAGGCGATGGGGGACTCCAGGAAGAGTGAGGGTCGTGGAGGATGGGGACCGAGTCGAGCCGCGGGTCACTCACCGGCGCCGCCGCAGCCCCCGCCTGCCCGTCGGTCAAGGCTCGGGCTTCTGCGGCCTCTTCCCTCCCCCCCTCCTCTCTCTGCCCCCTCTGGGCCCCGCCCCCGGCCGCCCCAAGAGCCACGGCGCAGGCGCACCTAGCGCCAGTCAGCCCCCAACGCCCTTACCGCTTGAGTTTCACGCCCCTCCCACGGCGCAAGCGCAGAATTGCTTTCCAAGGGCCTCCCCGAGCCGGGCTTAGCTGCGCAGGCGCAACATTAGCGCGGCGTTAGGTTCCCTCACTTGAAGCCACAGCCGCGTACGCGCAAAACTGTCCACGCATGCGCGCCCTCGCTCGCCCCGCTTCGGTACCCGGGGCTCCGTGTCTGCGCAGGCGTAGCAATCCTTGGAGGAGGTGGGAGAAATGGAGAGCTCGCTGAGAACGAGCGGCGTCCTCGCCTTCTGACAGTCTTCCTACCTAACCCTCTTACTATACTTGGGTATCTTTCTCTAGGAGAAAGGGGAGGGAGGCGGCGCTGGAGGGAAGCGCTCCGTTTCCATGACAACGGCGTGGGTGGCGTGGGGGCGTACGAAACCCCGATTGCCGCCCGCTGGTACCTGCCCCGGCGCGGGGCTGCTCTGGATCCGCCAACCAACTATTACCCATTGGGGCGGGGCACCCTGGGGATATTCCACCCCGGGCGAGTGCAGTAACCAGGGCAACCCGTCAACCTTCCAGCAGTGCCGGGAGGTGGCGGGGGGGGCGGGGGGGGAGCCCGTCCACACACTGACGTCATGGAGCGGGGAGGAAGGATTTAGAGGGAGAGAGTCTGCGGGACTTTTAGGGGAGGGTGATCCTGGCGCAGGTATGACTTAAAGCATGCTCGGAGGCAGGACTGAATCTAAAACACGGGTTGGGTGAGCTGGAGGAAAGGATGATGGAGTTAAGTCGGGCCGAGAAATGCATTTTGCTTCTTGCAGGAGTCCTCAAGGTCATTCAACAAGCGGCGCTTCATTCATCTAGTCAACAAACAGTTACTGAGCACCTACGTGGTTCCAAGTGCAGTGAGCACGAGAGACAAAAATCTGTACCTTCATGGAGCTCACAGTCGGGAGTAACAGACAATAAGCAAAATAAATAAGATACATAAGTGAGGAGGTGATTGATGAGTATTACGGAAAAAATGGAGGTAGGAAACAGAGTTGGGGAGTAAGATGCTTGTGGGCATGTCTGTAATTTGAAAATAAGGTGGCCAGGGGAGACCTCCCTGAGAAGGTGACATTTGAGTGAACAACGTGAGGGAGGTGAGGGACCCAGTGAAGCCAGAAGCAGGACTGTGTCTCCTGTGTTCCCGGAACATTGAGGCCAGTAGGGAGGGCAGGGCAGGGAGGTAGATGGGACTGTGTCTCCTGTGTTCCAGGAACGTTGAGGAGGCCAATGGGGAGGGCAGGGCAGGGAGGTAGATGGCACAGGGCTCATGGGTCCCTGTAAGGACACTGGCCTTTACAGGAGTTCGAGTCACAGGAGGACCCTTGAGTAGAGGAAGGACATGTTCTATCTAACTGTTCTTGGTTTAATAGGATTCCTCTGGGGGAACTGAATTTAGGAAGCAAGAGTGGAAGCTGAGTTGAGGAGAGAGATGGTTCAGGAGAGAGGTGGTGATGGTTCCAGCTGGGGTGGTAGCTGTGGAGGTGAAGTGAAGTATAGTTGGGTATAGGAAGTGGGAGAAAGAAAAGAGTCCAGGATGACTCCAACGTCTTTGACTTTAGCAACAGGAAGGTTGGAGCTACTAGAAGCAAAGATGGGCAGAGCTGCAAGAGGATCGAGAGTTCAGGTTTGCCCAAACTTGAGGTGCCCTTCACTCAACCAAGGACAATTGTCAGATCGGCAGTTGGATATTTGAGACTGGACTTAGAGGAAAGGTTCAGTCTTGAGATACAACTTTAGGAGATGTCAGTGATTAAATGACATATAAATCAGGGCACCTGGGTGGCTGAGTGATTGAGCATCTGCCTTTGGCTCAGGTGGTGATCTCAGGGCCCTGGGATCGAGTCCTGCATCAGGCTCCCTGCATGGAACCTGCTTTTCCCTCTGCCTGTGTCTCTGCCTCTCTCAGTGTGTCTCTCATGAATAAATAAATAAAATCTGAAAAGAGAGGGTTTTTTGATTGATTGATTGAAAGGGCTTATTGATTGATTAAGATTTGGAGAGAGCCAGCCTCAATGATCCTTTCTAGCCCAGTAAAGGGGTCTATCTGGAAGGGGGCCTGGGATCTTAAGAGGTTTATTTAAGATAGGAATTGTAATACTATGTTGTGGGCCAATTTAGGATGATTCAGAGGAAGGGAGGTTGATGGTGCACATGAGGGAGGGGAGAGTGTTTGGATCAATGTCCTGGAATGGGCATGGTGAGTGGGACCGAGGGCAGGAGTGGAGGGTAGTCTAAGGGGCAAGGGCTGTTCAGCCACACAATATAGTGGGAGGGGAGAGGACATGGAAGCAGGCAAGAGGCAAGATGTGATGTCAGGAATATGTGAACGTTCTCTTCTGTTCCTTAGATTGTTTCAGGAGAGTAAGAAGATAGGTCTGAGATGACAGGGAGGTCTTGAGGTAGGGAAGAGACCGGAGAAAGTGTTGAAAGAGTGAGTGAGTACCCAGGGAAACAGACAACAGACCCAGTCATTCAAGGTTACTGGTGTTGAAATTGAAGTGAGATTGGGTTTTCTCTGATCACATTTCTCTGTGTGCAGGCACACAGTGGGTAACAAGTGACTTTCAGCGGGGCTGGGTTTATATGAGGTCCCACCATGTGTCCGATGAGGGATCAGAGTCCAGGGGTCCGGGACAGCCCCTGCTGAGCGTTATGGGCAACATTAAGGAGCTTGAATGCAATCCTACAGGCCGTGAGTTCTGAGCAAGGAAGGATATGGTCTGATTCGTGCTTTAGAAAGATACCCCCCAACCCCACTCAGCTGTATAGAGAATAGGTGGGAAGGGGAAGATTATTGGCTAGACTCAAAGGAGAAATCTGGGACAGGGGCAGAAAGGGGATAGAAAGGGGTGGAGGGGACTAGGCAGGGATGGTGCAAAGGGTAGAAATGAACTGGAAGACATCTGAGAGGTAGTATATACAGGGCATGTGACTATCGGTCTGGGAGGGGAAGGGAGCCCTCTAGGTGACGTCAGTACTCTGGTCTAGGAGTGATCCTGCCACAAGCCAAGGAAGGCCCAGGGCAGCAGAGGCTGCAGGAGACAAGGAAGAAAGCAAAGAGGTGGGATCCCTGGGTGGTGCAGCGGTTTGGTGCCTGCCTTTGGCCCAGGGTGCGATCCTGGAGACCCGGGATCGAATCCCACGTCGGGCTCCCGGTGCATGGAGCCTGCTTCTCCCTCTACCTGTGTCTCTGCCTCTCTCTCTCTCTCTCTCTGTGACTATCATAAAAAAAAAAAAAAAAAAAATTAAAAAAAAAAAAAAGAAAGCAAGGAGGCAAGAGAAGAGGCATAGAAGGATCCTCCCCCAGAGCCTTCAGAGGGAGTGCAACACCGCCAACATCTTGATTTTGGATTTCTAGCCTCCAGAATGGAGAAGAGTACCTTTGTGTGGGTTTTTAAAAAAAATATTTATTTATTCATGAGAGACACAGAGACAGAGGCAGAGACAGAGGCAGGGGGAAGAGGCAGGCTCCCCAGGGGGAGCCCAATGTGGGACTTGATCCCAGATTCCAGGATCACAACCTGAGCAGGAGGCAGGTGCCCAACCGCTGAGCCACCCAGGCATCCCTACCTTTGTGTTTTTAGTCACTGGTTTGTGATACTTTGTTATGGCAACTCGGGGCCATTTTCTGTAACTAAAATGTGAAATTGGCAATTTGCTCTAAGAATTCTAGAGGAGAACTATCCTATAATGTTTTAAAATGGACATTAATGCCTCCCCTATTCTCCCTTTTGCGTCTGCCTTTGTCAGTGAGTAAGAATACATGGAAATTAAGGTATCCCAGTATTGTCTGGAATCTTTGCCAATCATTTAAGTGTTATATTCTTTGCTTTCTTCATAAACCTGAAATTATAGAAATGTGGTTTTCCTGTCAAAAAAAAATTGGCAACTCTGGGCATCAAAATGAGGTACCCAGGATGATGGTGACACCAAAGAAGACTGGTTTGGGGGGCTGTGGAGCTCATGAGAAGGGCTGGAGGCAGGGAGCTGTGGGCAGAGGTGAGGCGTGGGGAACCCCGGTGTGTGTGTGTGTGTAGGAGGTCAGAGAGCAGGGCCCTGGGATGGGGCATAAATCAGGGAAGCCTTTCTAAGACATGTTTTCCAAACTGTGGGTCCTGAAAAAATGTTTAATGGGATGCAACAACTATTAAAGATACAAAATAGGGCAGCCCGGGTGGCTCAGAGGTTTAGCACTGCCTTCAGCCCAGGGTGTGGTCCTGGAGTCCCGGATCGAGTCCCATGTCAGGCTCCCTGCATGGAGCCTGCTTCTCCCTCTACCTGTGTCTCTGCCTCTCTCTCTATGTGTCTCTGAACAATAAATAAATAAAATCTAAAAAAAAAAAAAAACAAAATAAAGCAGAATAGGAAAAAATGAGACTGCGCTATATGGAGTTAAGATGCATCTCAGGGTAGTGGAAATTGCTCAACTTCAGAGGCATCCTGTCAGGGTTCAAATTCTCCCTCTCCTTGTTATGTAACCTTGGACAGGTGACTTAACCTCTCTAGGCCTTACTTTTCCTTTCCAGAAAGTGGGGGTTAACCTCAGAATCTACCTCACTGGACTGTGATGGGTCACTAGGTATCAAGTATTTGAGCAGCTCCTGGCGTGTAATAATTGTCCTGTTATTACTACGATTATTATTTTGTGAAACTTTTGCCACCAGGTGTGTGTGTGTGTGTGTGTGTGTGTGTTGAATCAAGATGTGAAATGGACTTCTCACTATCATTTGCAGTAAAAAGTGAAAGGAGCTGAATTTAAGAGAGGACGTTCTTAAATCTGTCAACTAATTGGATCAGGCCCATCCTAATGATCCAGGATAATCTTTCTTACTTAAAGTGAACTAAACATAGACTTTAATCACATCTACAAAACACCTTCATGGCAACACCAGGATTTAGTGTTTCAATAGCTGGGGACTGTAGCCTCGCCAAGTTGACACATGAAACTGACCATTGTAACCACAGACATAATCAATAAATGAGCAGTAAAGCATGCTAGATGGTGGAAGGTGTTAGGAGGAAAGAGAAGTAGAACAAGGTAAGAAAGATCTAGAGTGTGGGGATGGGAAGGCCTCACAGAGAAGGTGACATGTAAGCAAAGAACTGCAGGAGGCAAGGAAGGTAGCCATGTGGCTCTCTGGGGCAAGGGCAATCCAAGGAGGGGAAAGGGTAAGTGCAAAGGCCCAGTGGCAGGAATATTCCTAGAGCATTGAAGGAAGAGGGAGGGAGGAAAGAGTGGGTGGAAGAAGAGGTCAGAGAGAGGCCAGGACTTGGGCTTTTACATAGTGAGACAGAGATCATGGAAGGGCTCTGGGCTGAGGAGAAGCACAAGCAGACTTGTTTTTAATGGGATCACTTATGTTGGGATTTGACATGTACTCTGGAGGATCAAGAGCAGAAGCAGGGACACGAGGGACAAGGAAACTTATCAGTCATGGTGGGGATCAGGTAGATAGTAGTGGGCTGGGGGCAGGTGGTCAGATTCTGGGTGAATTCCGAGCCAATAGGATTTCTGTTTTGGACATGACGAGACATCTGGGTGGGTATTGCATTGGCAGGGGTACATGATGAGAGTGGAGTCTGGGAGAAAGGTTTGCATTTGTCAGAATGACTGACAGAGGAGAGGGAAGGGAGGGTGGGAGAGGAGAGGGCAGAAGGAAGAAAGAAAGGAGAAGAGAAGGAAGGCGGGAGGAGACCAAAAGGACAAATGAAAGACACATAAAGCAATAGGAAGGGAAACCCAAAAAGTGATCTCTTGGCATGCTCAATGCAGATTAAAGTTAATACTTTAGTTAACAGAGCTACCTTTTCCTGTCCTTTGTATAAAATCCTCCACAATGGCCCCAATTCTGGTCAACTGTGGAAATCAGCTTTAACTTCTAGTTCCAGCTCACCAGGACACGTGGACCTCCCACGGGGCCCAAATTCAATTTCCGAGACCCAGACACCCATGCATACGGTGGGAACCTGAGTTTCAGGGATTCAACCTCAGGCTTGTGCTACTTCAGGCCACAGTGAGAACACTGTGGGGTTCTAGATCCATCTTTAGTGGATCTGATTCTCCTTCCCCAGCTCTAAGTGGGTATAGAACCTCCCCTCCTAAGCCCACAGTGGTTCTGGAAGGAGGAGGTCACTTCTAAGCACTTGCTTCTCTGCATGAAGTGCAGCCTCTCTCTCTTCTGTTCTAGAAGGCACAGAGTGGGTGCATGAAGCCCCAGAGCAGAAGATTCTGGTTGCCCTCCCAGACCCCACTTGTCTGCCCCTTGTCTGCTTGCTCTGAGTCTGGGAGACTGCCTTGTGTGCTGTCCGTCTGCCCAGCTGCCTTGTCTCTGTGTTCATGGGGGATGGAGGAGATGCTAGAGGATGCCAACCCTCCTGCATCCTGGCTCAACGTACCCACACCTGCAGAGCTCCATGTGCCTCACTTCTGCCTGTGGCTCCCCGCCTCCAGCCTTCTCATGAGCTGATTGATTGATTGATTACGATTTTATTTATTTATTCATGAGAGACACACACACACAGAGGCAGAGACACAGGCAGAGGGAGAAGCAGGCTCCATGCAGGGAGCCCGATGCAGGACTCAATTCCGGGACTCCAGGATCACGCCCTGAGCCCAAGGCAGGCGCTAAACTGCAGAGCCACCCAGGGATCTCTGTCTCTCTGTCTCTCTCTCTCTCTCTCTCTCTCTCTCTTTCTTTCAGATTTTATTTATTTTTCATGAGAGACAGAGAAAGAGAGAGGCAGAGACATAGGCAGAGGGAGAAGCAGGCTCCCTGCAGGGAGCCCGATGCAGGACTTGATCCCAGGACCCCAGGATCACAACCTGAGCCAAAGGCAAATGCTCAACCGCTGAGCAACCCAGGTGCCCCTGTGTATTAGTTTTTAGGGATGCCTCAGTTTCCAAGGGCAGTCATAACAATACCACATAGTGTGTGGCTATGTACTACCCCAGTTCTGGAAGGTAGAAATCCTGAAACCAAGCTGTTGGCATTCCTGCATTCCCTCTGAAGGCTCTAGGGGAGGATCTCTCCTTGCCTCTTGCAGTCTCTTGCAGCTCCGTGGCCTTCCTTGGCTTGTGGCAGGATCACTCCAATCTCTGCCTCTGTCTTCCTCTGTGTACCTCTTTCCTCTTACTTTTTTTAAAAAGATTTTATTTATTTGAGAGAGAGTGAGAGAGCATGCAGGAGCAGGGGGAGTGGCAGAGGCAGGTGGGGATCAAGGGGAGAGGCAGAGGAAGAGGGAGAAGCAGACTCCCTGCTGATCAGGGAACCCTGCACGGGACTTGATCCCACTACCCTGGGATCATGACCTGAGCTGAAGACAGATGTCAAACCGACTGAGCCACCCAGGCCCCCACTTTCCTCTTATAAGGACACCAGTCAAGTTGGATTAAGGGCACCTCATACTCTAGTATGACCTCATCTAAAAGGATTACATCTCCAATGACCCCATGTCCAAAGAAGGTCCCATTCTGAGGTACTGGGGGTTAGGACTTCAAAATATCTTTTTTGGGGGATGAAATTCAACCCATAACACCCCCTGAGCACCTGATACTCACCATGTCCTAACTGACCTCTTACCCCCAGCCAAGATTTGCACCAGACCCCTGCATGTCATCCAGACAACTCCCTTCACCCTGGGCATCTAAGGAAGGCAGCCAGGATATTGGTGACTCGTTGAAAGTCTGGGCTCAGTGGGGAGTTGGGTCTAAATCTGGTGTGGAGGTCATGAGAAAGCTGCAGGTAAGGAGCCATTGGCAGAGGAGCACGGAGCTCTGCAGGTGTGAGGTGCTGGAGGTGATAGAGGTCAGGGTCCATCCTTCCCTTGGCTTCTTTATGTTCTTCCCTTTTGTCATCTACCGTGCCACTCAATTATCTGTTGAACAAATGACCTAATTCATTAAAAAACAAAACCTGCAAGCTTGACAACCACTAATTGCTTATCTCCAGCTCTCTCCTCTGAGCCCCATCCCAGGTGTCCAGAAGCTTCCAGGATGCTTCAACCTTGTGAGGCGCTCGTGGATGTCTCTAAGAGACACCCCAGATGCACCTTGGTATCTTTCTCCCTCAGTTCTCGGGGTCTGACATGCACCCCTCCACTCATTGTAATGCCCCCAAATACTGCGTGTACCACCACTTGTCGCTTTCTGTACCTGCTGCCCACACTTTGTCAGACGGGGTCCCTTTATTAAACTATGAAGCTCTCCATCGGTCCATTTGAAAGGCCATCATCTTCCTGCTCCATGCAGCTCCCTCTTCTTCTGGGGCTCAACCTGCTGCCCAGGGAACACCATGGCTCTGGGTTTGGGGCATCTTCTTTTTATGTATCATTTGGTTTAACTTGGGGGAGGGGTCTCTATTGTGGACAGAACTGTGTTTCTGGAAAAGAACCTGGGAGCAGAGATCCTTTACTGGTGTCTTCGGTTCTCTATGTGACTAGCATATATAGGGAGGGGTCTATGGTGCCACACACAGTCTGAGGATGCACAATGAAGGTCAAGTTCTCACCAGGGTCTGCAAGATCCTCAACTCTCTGCCCACCTCATGTACCTCTCTGATCTTAACTCTTACCATACAGCTGGCCTCCTGCCACTGCAAGGCCTTTGAATTTGCTGTCCCCTCTGCCAGGAATTCCCTTCCTCCAGATATTCTCTGCTTTCCTCATTTCGTTGGGTTTTGCTCAAATGTCACCTCCACGGAAAGGCCTTCCCTGACTGCCCTGTGGAAAATAGTTTCTTCTTTCTCCCTGCATCCCTTCACCCTACCTTGTTTTCCTGCAGAGCACTTATCATCCACCATTTTATTATGTGTTTGTTGATTGATGGTCAGTGTACCCCATACCTCAATAGAAAGTCAGCTCCATGAGGCCAGAAGTGTCATCTGCTTTGTTGACTGATATACCCATCCATGCTAGAAAGGTGCCTGGCACAAAATAGGCGCTTAGTAAATATGTGTGGACCAGTGGGGTACAAGGTGCCCTGATGTTAGGGGTGCCTGGGTGGCTCAGCGGTTGAGCATCTGCCTTTGGCTCAGGGTGTGATCCTGCGGTCCTGGGATCGAGTTCCACATCAGGCTCCCTGCATGGAGCCTGCTTCTCCCTCTGCCTGTGTCTCTGACTCTCTCTGTGTGTCTCTCATGAATAAATAAATCTTAAAAAAAAAAAAAAGAAGCCCTGATGTTATAGGCAACGTTTTGTGCATATGGGCATTTCCAAGGGGGCAGGGACCATATTTTTCACCACCTCTCCAAAGAGCGTCTGGGAGTGGAATTTAAGAACTACCATAAAGTTGGTCCTGGAAGACCTGTGGTCTAGCAGGGTGGGAGGGGGGGAACCCCAAGAAGGACATGGAGAAGGAATCTGGGGTTAGGTGTCTGCCTTTGGCTCAGGTCGTGATCCCAGTGCCCTGGGATCAAGTCCTGCATCGGGCTCCCCACAGGAGCCTGTTTCTCCCTCTGCCTGTGTCTCTGCCTCTCATGAATAAATAAATAAATAAATAAATAAATAAATAAATAAATAAATAAATAAATTTAAAAGATTTTATTTGTTCATGAGAGACATAGAGAGAGAGAGAGAGAGGCAGAGACACAGGCAGAGGGAGAAGCAGGCTCCATGCAGGGAGCCTGATGTGGAACTTGATCCCAGGACCGCAGGATCACACCCTGAGCCAAAGGCAGATGCTCAACCACTGAGCCACCCAGGTGTCCCAATAAATAAAAGCAAAAAAAAAAAAAAAAAAAAAATGGAATCTGGGGTTAAGGTGGAGGCTGAGACATAGAGACATGAAGAGGGGCATGTGAAAGGACCCCAAGACCCCTTCCTGTTCTGCCTCCCTTTTTCCATGCCTTGGGGCAGACATGGTTTCCTTCCCCCAGCCTCCAGGTAAGAAGACAGAACCAGAGTGACTTCAAAGACAACCAGAAACGCTCTTTATTCACTAGTGCTGAACACCCAGGGCCCAGCCCTGAGCCAAAAACGGAGCGACTTAAAAATCTGACTGGGGCTCTTTCTTTTCCTTGCCCCTAAAATAAAATCTAGGCAGTTGCCTTTCCCATCTGGGCACTAAAACCCCTTTCTTGTCAGAGCTTCATTGATTAAGTGTTGGAGGACGAAAAAAAAAAAATGAAAAAGAAAACTGGGAGAAAGAAAAAAGACCTTTAGCAAACTACCTTGAAAGGTGGGTGGAAAAAAGAAAAAAGAAAGGTTGGTGGGAGGCAGTGGAGAGCTGCCCGCCCTTCGGCTGTGGGAAACACCCATTGGTGATTTGCGGTTGGGGGTGTTAGGGGCGGGAGTGCAGTGAAACAGAATGAACAACAAGGTCTACCAGGGGGAGTTGAAGGATGTCAGCAGCGCACCCCAAGCTCTCCACTCCCAGATAAGCCTTCCAAGACAAGGTCGTCCCCGCCCCCCTCCTGCCGCATGCCTCCTCCTGTCCCCAGCTACCGGTGGATGGGCTGCCCCGGCTGGGAAGGAACAATCCAGGGAGGTCCACGGTGAAACCATGAGTTCACATGTGGTGGCTGAAGCAGGTGGACAAAGCTGATCTCAAGTCAGAATCACATCTTGATGTTCTTGGGCTAGAGTGTCCAAGCCAGTCTCGTTCACTCTCTCCAAGTTCTCAGGCTGGGCCTGGGAGAGCACGCTGCGTCCTCTAGGTCCAACAATCCAAGAAGTCCACCAGGAATGGGATCATGGGGCTGCTGATGACACTGGCCCCCAGAAAGACTAAAGATCCACAAACGGTGGTCCAGAAGGAGCCACCAGGCCTTGCAGTCCAGAGGGCAGCAGTCCTGCCTCACCAAGAATCCACAGACACCCCCAGGACAGAGCTCCAGGCCTGAGAGGCCCCGGGGGGCAGAGCTGGTGGGGCTCCCCAGCAGCCTGTTGTTTCAGGATCCCGCAGGGATGTAGCTCTGGGAGCCAGAAGTTCCAAAGGGCTGGGTGAGTCAGGGGGAGGGTCCAGAGACTAGGCAGGGACCAATCCAGGAGGGTTGGGGGGTAGGCGGGGGGGTAAGCACCTCGCGATCCTCAGCGCTTGACCTTGCGGCCAGCTGAATTGCGGCCACTGCGGCGGTACAGAGACTGCTGGCCACCGTTGAGCGGACAGTACTTGAGCGTGTGAGCCTGGCCGCCGGTGGCCCCGCACAAGGGACACACATAATGCCGCAGGATGGGGCACACCACCACACCCTCTGGGGTCTTCAGCTGGTGTGAGGAGTAGACGTGGCGCGATTCCCCATTGTGCTTGCAGAAATTGCACAGGGTGGCCAGGCCTCGGCTGGCCCCCAGCCCTCCCACACCCTGATCCTGCCCCAGCTGGGGCCCAGGTCTCGGCTCCCCATTCCCTTGGGCCTCTGGCCTTTGCCCCCCACTCTGGATCAGTGCCAACACCACCTGGCTCAGGTTAAAGTAGTCCTTCCACATGTCGAAGGCTGGCAGCTGCATGGCTCCCAGGCGGAGGTGGTGGGTGGCTAGAGGAAGGCCAGGGCTCTGGGGCCAGTGGGCAGGAGGAGCAGGTGCTTTTCTGGAGCACAGAGGAACTGCACCCCCTTTTATACTCCCCCAAAGACCCTTCTAAACAAAGGTGGAGCTTAAGATTTAAAGGGCCCACTCCCTGCCCAGGATCCCCATCTGACTGTAATCCCCTTCCCCTTGTGTCTGGTCCTTGCTCTGCTTCCAGCCTACCCTGTGACTTCTGGAAAGACTCTTTCTTTCCCTGGGCCTCAATTTCCCTATCCATTCCATAAAGTTCCATGTGTGCAAATGCCCCCTCGCTCCCCATCCTCATTTACCCCAAGGCTGGGGGCCGCCCTATACCCCAGAACCATTCCTAATAATAAGGTTTTATTCATTTATTCATGAGAGACACACACAGAGAGAGAGAGAGAGAGGCAGAGCAATAGGCAGGGGAAGAAGCATGCTCCCTGTGGGGAGCCCTATGTGTAACTCGATCCCAGGACCCTGGGATCACACCCTGAGCAGAAGGCAGTCCCTCAACCACTGAGCCACCCAGGCGCCCCACATTCCTGATAATAATGACAGGTCCTTACCAGGAGCCCTACTGTGTGCTGCACCTGTGTGATCTGATCTCACTCTCACAACATCTATGCGGGAAACACAGTTACGAGCCCCACAGGATAGACTGAGTTACCTGAAGCTCAGAGAGGGAAACTCGTGGGCCTGGAGTCACAGAGCATGCAAGCCACGGAGCTGGGACCCTGACCCAGGTCCTGAACTGGGAGCCCTCTATTTGACAGATACTTTTTAAGCGCACACTTTGGTGTTCAATGTTTTATATGTGAGATCTATGAACATGACTTGAGCCTCATAACCACTCAGGGAGGTGGGCATAATCACTCACATTTTATAGAGAAGAATATGAGGTTCAGAGAGGTTAAAGAATGTACTTAAGTTCACTCAGGAGGGAGATGGCACAGTTGGAATTTGCACTCATTTCCACTCTAGAAATGCTGGGAATTGATCTTAGAGGCAGCAGAGGCCCATGCATGGCACAGTCTCACTTAGAGTGCTCCACCATGGCTCTGTGCATTGTCCCAAATCCTATCTGAGGTTGGCACCTAAGAAAAGCCTTGCCTCTTGCCCACATCACCTCCAGGAATTCTTCTTCCACTAACCTCTGTCTCCCTGACATTTGTCTAGTGCAGAGTCATCGAGGCTCCTTAGGTCGGATGCTGGTCAGCAGTGACGACAGCTAATCTGGTGCCTATTTCCAGTCCATTGCGGGGGTTGGGGGCTGAGGAACAGCCAGCAAATGAGAAAATAATAGACCCAAACCACTGAGCTACATATAGACAGGGGGCTCCAAGGGAGACTGGACTGGGGGAAGTGGCCTAGAAGCTGAGAGCACAAGGAAGAATCTTCCAAAAAGAGGAACACGAGACATGGAGGCCTGAAGTTTGGGGACAGCGAGGTGGGTGGAGTGGATGGAACAGAGTGAGAATCTCAAGATAAGCCAGCCTGGTGTGCACGGGCTGGAAGCCATCAGACTGTTGATTGCTTTTAGGGGATGTTTTGGAAATGGTGGGGTCCTTTGGGTTTGTCACAGTGATTGGCAGTGTGGCTGGATTTACTGGGCATGGACTAGAGATGCCAGATACCTCAGCAAACCGCATGCTCTTGGGCCCCACTTAGCCACCCAATGTCCCACTGGACACCCATATATGTAGGAAAACCCATTTATGATGATCCAAGTCTAGAACCTAGCTGTGTCTTGCATATAAACACTAGTGCTTTTACGGTATTTTCAGATACACTGCCTTTTCCTGGAATGCAACCACTGTGTACATTGTTATTCAGAGCTATTCACTATTTCTAGAAGCCCCACCACCCGAGGCTATGCTGATTGTGGCAACTGTCCAAACAACACACAGTTTGCTCCTGTCTCATTTGTAGGAGTCGACACAGAGATGCTAGTATCTGCCTAATGAGATGTGCTTTAGATTGGCCTTATCTGAGCATTCATACATGAGAATAGATTATTATTTTATTATAAATGGCTTTTATTTCCCCTTTGGAGTTCAGTTAGGACACAAAATTAATTTTTAAAAATACAACCTGTGTGTTCATGGGCTATAGTACCTATGAGTTTAATTTCTGAATATTATTTTTTTTTAAGATCTTATTTATTTGAGAGAGAGTGAGAGAGAGAGAAAAATCACAGAGGGAGAGGGAGAAGACAGCCTTCGACTCAGGGCTCAATCCCAGAATCCCAAGATCATGACCTGAGCCGAAGGCAGATGCTTAAGTGACTGAGCCATCCAGATGCCCCCTATTTCAGAACATCAGAGAGGCATTTCAAAATGTTAGATAAAGCAAATGTTGGGTCTCACAGAGTGAGAACCAGGGATATAGGCCAAAGTCAGCCCATTGGTCTTTGCCTTCAGAATAATAGGGAGCCACTGATGGGTATAAGCAGGGGAAGGACATATGAGAAATGTGTTTTAGGACACTACTCTGTTTGCTGTTGATTGAATAGGGGCAGAGGGGCTGTCCCCATCAGTTCACATTGTCTCAGTTTGGTCAGGAAGCAAAGTCTGAACAAAATCACTTAAGAAACCCTGATGGCAGACACTATGTTGTGCCTTCAGAAAGAGCTTAATAAAATTGCATTTAAATAAAATATATTTTAAAAGAAAAATAAATAAAAATCAGTTCATCATGAAAAAAAGAGCTTAATAAATGATTTTTTTAAAAAGATTTTATTTATTTATTTGAGAGAGACAGAGAGAGAGGATGAGCAGAGAGAGGGAAAAGCAGACTTCCTGCTGGGCAGGGAGCCTGATGTGGGGCTCGGTCCCAGGATCCCAAGGTCATGACCTGAGCCAAAGGCAGTTGCTCAAACGACTGAGCCACCTGGGCACCCCTTAATAAATGCTTATTGAGTGAATGTATTTTTTCTGTGGATGGGCTCATGGTTGGGAGGCAACAAAGGGGGAAATTCATGAATGTCACGGGAAAGGTTTTCTTGCCATATGATTTCCCAGGTTTCTGTCATTTCCTTTTGTAGTCATGATTTAGTTAATGAATTGTTCAATCTCTGTCCTCAGTGGTTACCTGTGAGCCCTGGGAGGCCAGGGCCAGGGCTGTCTTGGGCAATGTGGCCTCAACATTGTGCAGTGCAGGGCATTGAGCAGAGCATTGCATTGCTCTGCATTGAGCAGAGCAGGGGATATTAACCAGAAGAATGAATGGGGGCTCCTGGCTGGCTTAGTTGGTGGAGCACGCGACTCTTGATCTCAGGGTTGTGAGTTTGAGCCCCATGTTGAGTGTAGAGATTACTTAAAAAAAAAAAAAAGATGAATCGATGGATGAAGGTCTCAGGACCATGTTCTGTTTTCTTGCTCTAAATGTCCACAGACCAATGATAAGTTTTCACATGGTGACTCTTGTATCTTGAGTGCTCACAACGGCGGTCACCATTCAGCTCTAATGTCTCCTCCTCCAGGAAGGCCTCCTGACCCCCCTGACCCTGAATCCCTGGGTCAACTTCTCTAGGTGTCCCAGCTCTGCCCACTCTGAGTTACCACTGACTGGGAATGGGTCTATCTCTCCCTCTGGACTGTGTGCCCCTGAAGGCAGGGCTGAGGCTGTCCCCAACAAGGCCATGTATGCATTTCAAGTCACTTAACCCTCATCATTTTCTTCAGCTATGTGCTATTAGTAGTCATGATTTGCAGAGGTGGCAACTGATGCTCAGAGAGGTTCGGTGACTTGTCCATGGTCACACAGCTGGCAGGCAGCAGAGCCGGGATTCCAACCTGGGTCTGCCTGAGTCCAAAGTCTTTGCCTTAAACTACTGCCCTATACGGTCTCAATAAACACTTGACAACACAATGAATGAATAAATGAATGCATCCAAGAGTTCCATAGGATCTTCCAGACCACCTGGTCTAGCTTGCCCCACTTTCTTATTTTGCAGATGTAGAAACACCTCTGGATGAGAAGGATTCAAGATTCAGTTCTTTAAGTCATGGTTCCTGGTGAAGGTCCCTGGATTCATGTGCACACCAAGCACTTTCTGGAAACCTGTAAATAAAAGTACACCCCTGGTTATCTAGTAGGCTGTGAAGTTTTCTGCTGGTTCACCTCCCTGAAGAAGTGAATCAGACCTCTGTTCTAGAGTGTTGGCATCCTTGGGTCAGGCAGTGGGGTCACTTGAGCATGAAACACCTCAGGTTAGTTGGTGGACAGCATCACAGGTAAATGCTCAATAACCAGCCCTGGGTTCTAGCCTGGCTCTACCACCTGCTTGCCAAGTGGGCTGATTACTTAACCTATCTGCCTTTGGCTCAGGGTGTGATCCTGCGGTCCTGGGATCGAGTTCCACATCAGGCTCCCTGCATGGAGCCTGCTTCTCCCTCTGCCTGTGTCTCTGACTCTCTCTGTGTGTCTCTCATGAATAAATAAATCTTAAAAAAAAAAAAAAGAAGCCCTGATGTTATAGGCAACGTTTTGTGCATATGGGCATTTCCAAGGGGGCAGGGACCATATTTTTCACCACCTCTCCAAAGAGCGTCTGGGAGTGGAATTTAAGAACTACCATAAAGTTGGTCCTGGAAGACCTGTGGTCTAGCAGGGTGGGAGGGGGGAACCCCAAGAAGGACATGGAGAAGGAATCTGGGGTTAGGTGTCTGCCTTTGGCTCAGGTCGTGATCCCAGTGCCCTGGGATCAAGTCCTGCATCGGGCTCCCCACAGGAGCCTGTTTCTCCCTCTGCCTGTGTCTCTGCCTCTCATGAATAAATAAATAAATAAATAAATAAATAAATAAATAAATAAATAAATAAATTTAAAAGATTTTATTTGTTCATGAGAGACATAGAGAGAGAGAGAGAGAGGCAGAGACACAGGCAGAGGGAGAAGCAGGCTCCATGCAGGGAGCCTGATGTGGAACTTGATCCCAGGACCGCAGGATCACACCCTGAGCCAAAGGCAGATGCTCAACCACTGAGCCACCCAGGTGTCCCAATAAATAAAAGCAAAAAAAAAAAAAAAAAAAAAAGGAATCTGGGGTTAAGGTGGAGGCTGAGACATAGAGACATGAAGAGGGGCATGTGAAAGGACCCCAAGACCCCTTCCTGTTCTGCCTCCCTTTTTCCATGCCTTGGGGCAGACATGGTTTCCTTCCCCCAGCCTCCAGGTAAGAAGACAGAACCAGAGTGACTTCAAAGACAACCAGAAACGCTCTTTATTCACTAGTGCTGAACACCCAGGGCCCAGCCCTGAGCCAAAAACGGAGCGACTTAAAAATCTGACTGGGGCTCTTTCTTTTCCTTGCCCCTAAAATAAAATCTAGGCAGTTGCCTTTCCCATCTGGGCACTAAAACCCCTTTCTTGTCAGAGCTTCATTGATTAAGTGTTGGAGGACGAAAAAAAAAAAATGAAAAAGAAAACTGGGAGAAAGAAAAAAGACCTTTAGCAAACTACCTTGAAAGGTGGGTGGAAAAAAGAAAAAAGAAAGGTTGGTGGGAGGCAGTGGAGAGCTGCCCGCCCTTCGGCTGTGGGAAACACCCATTGGTGATTTGCGGTTGGGGGTGTTAGGGGCGGGAGTGCAGTGAAACAGAATGAACAACAAGGTCTACCAGGGGGAGTTGAAGGATGTCAGCAGCGCACCCCAAGCTCTCCACTCCCAGATAAGCCTTCCAAGACAAGGTCGTCCCCGCCCCCCTCCTGCCGCATGCCTCCTCCTGTCCCCAGCTACCGGTGGATGGGCTGCCCGGGCTGGGAAGGAACAATCCAGGGAGGTCCATGGTGAAACCATGAGTTCACATGTGGTGGCTGAAGCAGGTGGACAAAGCTGGTCTCAAGTCAGAATCACATCTTGATGTTCTTGGGCTAGAGTGTCCAAGCCAGTCTCGTTCACTCTCTCCAAGTTCTCAGGCTGGGCCTGGGAGAGCACGCTGCGTCCTCTAGGTCCAACAATCCAAGAAGTCCACCAGGAATGGGATCATGGGGCTGCTGATGACACTGGCCCCCAGAAAGACTAAAGATCCACAAACGGTGGTCCAGAAGGAGCCACCAGGCCTTGCAGTCCAGAGGGCAGCAGTCCTGCCTCACCAAGAATCCACAGACACCCCCAGGACAGAGCTCCAGGCCTGAGAGGCCCCGGGGGGCAGAGCTGGTGGGGCTCCCCAGCAGCCTGTTGTTTCAGGATCCCGCAGGGATGTAGCTCTGGGAGCCAGAAGTTCCAAAGGGCTGGGTGAGTCAGGGGGAGGGTCCAGAGACTAGGCAGGGACCAAACCAGGAGGGTTGGGGGGTAGGCGGGGGGGTAAGCACCTCGCGATCCTCAGCGCTTGACCTTGCGGCCAGCTGAATTGCGGCCACTGCGGCGGTACAGAGACTGCTGGCCGCCGTTGAGCGGACAGTACTTGAGCGTGTGAGCCTGGCCGCCGGTGGCCCCGCACAAGGGACACACATAATGCCGCAGGATGGGGCACACCACCACACCCTCTGGGGTCTTCAGCTGGTGTGAGGAGTAGACGTGGCGCGATTCCCCATTGTGCTTGCAGAAATTGCACAGGGTGGCCAGGCCTCGGCTGGCCCCCAGCCCTCCCACACCCTGATCCTGCCCCAGCTGGGGCCCAGGTCTCGGCTCCCCATTCCCTTGGGCCTCTGGCCTTTGCCCCCCACTCTGGATCAGTGCCAACACCACCTGGCTCAGGTTAAAGTAGTCCTTCCACATGTCGAAGGCTGGCAGCTGCATGGCTCCCAGGCGGAGGTGGTGGGTGGCTAGAGGAAGGCCAGGGCTCTGGGGCCAGTGGGCAGGAGGAGCAGGTGCTTTTCTGGAGCACAGAGGAACTGCACCCCCTTTTATACTCCCCCAAAGACCCTTCTAAACAAAGGTGGAGCTTAAGATTTAAAGGGCCCACTCCCTGCCCAGGATCCCCATCTGACTGTAATCCCCTTCCCCTTGTGTCTGGTCCTTGCTCTGCTTCCAGCCTACCCTGTGACTTCTGGAAAGACTCTTTCTTTCCCTGGGCCTCAATTTCCCTATCCATTCCATAAAGTTCCATGTGTGCAAATGCCCCCTCGCTCCCCATCCTCATTTACCCCAAGGCTGGGGGCCGCCCTATACCCCAGAACCATTCCTAATAATAAGGTTTTATTCATTTATTCATGAGAGACACACACAGAGAGAGAGAGAGAGAGGCAGAGCAATAGGCAGGGGAAGAAGCATGCTCCCTGTGGGGAGCCCTATGTGTAACTCGATCCCAGGACCCTGGGATCACACCCTGAGCAGAAGGCAGTCCCTCAACCACTGAGCCACCCAGGCGCCCCACATTCCTGATAATAATGACAGGTCCTTACCAGGAGCCCTACTGTGTGCTGCACCTGTGTGATCTGATCTCACTCTCACAACATCTATGCGGGAAACACAGTTACGAGCCCCACAGGATAGACTGAGTTACCTGAAGCTCAGAGAGGGAAACTCGTGGGCCTGGAGTCACAGAGCATGCAAGCCACGGAGCTGGGACCCTGACCCAGGTCCTGAACTGGGAGCCCTCTATTTGACAGATACTTTTTAAGTGCACACTTTGGTGTTCAATGTTTTATATGTGAGATCTATGAACATGACTTGAGCCTCATAACCACTCAGGGAGGTGGGCATAATCACTCACATTTTATAGAGAAGAATATGAGGTTCAGAGAGGTTAAAGAATGTACTTAAGTTCACTCAGGAGGGAGATGGCACAGTTGGAATTTGCACTCATTTCCACTCTAGAAATGCTGGGAATTGATCTTAGAGGCAGCAGAGGCCCATGCATGGCACAGTCTCACTTAGAGTGCTCCACCAGGGCTCTGTGCATTGTCCCAAATCCTATCTGAGGTTGGCACCTAAGAAAAGCCTTGCCTCTTGCCCACATCACCTCCAGGAATTCTTCTTCCACTAACCTCTGTCTCCCTGACATTTGTCTAGTGCAGAGTCATCGAGGCTCCTTAGGTCGGATGCTGGTCAGCAGTGACGACAGCTAATCTGGTGCCTATTTCCAGTCCATTGCGGGGGTTGGGGGCTGAGGAACAGCCAGCAAATGAGAAAATAATAGACCCAAACCACTGAGCTACATATAGACAGGGGGCTCCAAGGGAGACTGGACTGGGGGAAGTGGCCTAGAAGCTGAGAGCACAAGGAAGAATCTTCCAAAAAGAGGAACACGAGACATGGAGGCCTGAAGTTTGGGGACAGCGAGGTGGGTGGAGTGGATGGAACAGAGTGAGAATCTCAAGATAAGCCAGCCTGGTGTGCACGGGCTGGAAGCCATCAGACTGTTGATTGCTTTTAGGGGATGTTTTGGAAATGGTGGGGTCCTTTGGGTTTGTCACAGTGATTGGCAGTGTGGCTGGATTTACTGGGCATGGACTAGAGATGCCAGATACCTCAGCAAACCGCATGCTCTTGGGCCCCACTTAGCCACCCAATGTCCCACTGGACACCCATATATGTAGGAAAACCCATTTATGATGATCCAAGTCTAGAACCTAGCTGTGTCTTGCATATAAACACTAGTGCTTTTACGGTATTTTCAGATACACTGCCTTTTCCTGGAATGCAACCACTGTGTACATTGTTATTCAGAGCTATTCACTATTTCTAGAAGCCCCACCACCCGAGGCTATGCTGATTGTGGCAACTGTCCAAACAACACACAGTTTGCTCCTGTCTCATTTGTAGGAGTCGACACAGAGATGCTAGTATCTGCCTAATGAGATGTGCTTTAGATTGGCCTTATCTGAGCATTCATACATGAGAATAGATTATTATTTTATTATAAATGGCTTTTATTTCCCCTTTGGAGTTCAGTTAGGACACAAAATTAATTTTTAAAAATACAACCTGTGTGTTCATGGGCTATAGTACCTATGAGTTTAATTTCTGAATATTATTTTTTTTTTAAGATCTTATTTATTTGAGAGAGAGTGAGAGAGAGAGAAAAATCACAGAGGGAGAGGGAGAAGACAGCCTTCGACTCAGGGCTCAATCCCAGAATCCCAAGATCATGACCTGAGCCGAAGGCAGATGCTTAAGTGACTGAGCCATCCAGATGCCCCCTATTTCAGAACATCAGAGAGGCATTTCAAAATGTTAGATAAAGCAAATGTTGGGTCTCACAGAGTGAGAACCAGGGATATAGGCCAAAGTCAGCCCATTGGTCTTTGCCTTCAGAATAATAGGGAGCCACTGATGGGTATAAGCAGGGGAAGGACATATGAGAAATGTGTTTTAGGACACTACTCTGTTTGCTGTTGATTGAATAGGGGCAGAGGGGCTGTCCCCATCAGTTCACATTGTCTCAGTTTGGTCAGGAAGCAAAGTCTGAACAAAATCACTTAAGAAACCCTGATGGCAGACACTATGTTGTGCCTTCAGAAAGAGCTTAATAAAATTGCATTTAAATAAAATATATTTTAAAAGAAAAATAAATAAAAATCAGTTCATCATGAAAAAAAGAGCTTAATAAATGATTTTTTTAAAAAAGATTTTATTTATTTATTTGAGAGAGACAGAGAGAGAGGATGAGCAGAGAGAGGGAAAAGCAGACTTCCTGCTGGGCAGGGAGCCTGATGTGGGGCTCGGTCCCAGGATCCCAAGGTCATGACCTGAGCCAAAGGCAGTTGCTCAAACGACTGAGCCACCTGGGCACCCCTTAATAAATGCTTATTGAGTGAATGTATTTTTTCTGTGGATGGGCTCATGGTTGGGAGGCAACAAAGGGGGAAATTCATGAATGTCACGGGAAAGGTTTTCTTGCCATATGATTTCCCAGGTTTCTGTCATTTCCTTTTGTAGTCATGATTTAGTTAATGAATTGTTCAATCTCTGTCCTCAGTGGTTACCTGTGAGCCCTGGGAGGCCAGGGCCAGGGCTGTCTTGGGCAATGTGGCCTCAACATTGTGCAGTGCAGGGCATTGAGCAGAGCATTGCATTGCTCTGCATTGAGCAGAGCAGGGGATATTAACCAGAAGAATGAATGGGGGCTCCTGGCTGGCTTAGTTGGTGGAGCACGCGACTCTTGATCTCAGGGTTGTGAGTTTGAGCCCCATGTTGAGTGTAGAGATTACTTAAAAAAAAAAAAAAGATGAATCGATGGATGAAGGTCTCAGGACCATGTTCTGTTTTCTTGCTCTAAATGTCCACAGACCAATGATAAGTTTTCACATGGTGACTCTTGTATCTTGAGTGCTCACAACGGCGGTCACCATTCAGCTCTAATGTCTCCTCCTCCAGGAAGGCCTCCTGACCCCCCTGACCCTGAATCCCTGGGTCAACTTCTCTAGGTGTCCCAGCTCTGCCCACTCTGAGTTACCACTGACTGGGAATGGGTCTATCTCTCCCTCTGGACTGTGTGCCCCTGAAGGCAGGGCTGAGGCTGTCCCCAACAAGGCCATGTATGCATTTCAAGTCACTTAACCCTCATCATTTTCTTCAGCTATGTGCTATTAGTAGTCATGATTTGCAGAGGTGGCAACTGATGCTCAGAGAGGTTCGGTGACTTGTCCATGGTCACACAGCTGGCAGGCAGCAGAGCCGGGATTCCAACCTGGGTCTGCCTGAGTCCAAAGTCTTTGCCTTAAACTACTGCCCTATACGGTCTCAATAAACACTTGACAACACAATGAATGAATAAATGAATGCATCCAAGAGTTCCATAGGATCTTCCAGACCACCTGGTCTAGCTTGCCCCACTTTCTTATTTTGCAGATGTAGAAACACCTCTGGATGAGAAGGATTCAAGATTCAGTTCTTTAAGTCATGGTTCCTGGTGAAGGTCCCTGGATTCATGTGCACACCAAGCACTTTCTGGAAACCTGTAAATAAAAGTACACCCCTGGTTATCTAGTAGGCTGTGAAGTTTTCTGCTGGTTCACCTCCCTGAAGAAGTGAATCAGACCTCTGTTCTAGAGTGTTGGCATCCTTGGGTCAGGCAGTGGGGTCACTTGAGCATGAAACACCTCAGGTTAGTTGGTGGACAGCATCACAGGTAAATGCTCAATAACCAGCCCTGGGTTCTAGCCTGGCTCTACCACCTGCTTGCCAAGTGGGCTGATTACTTAACCTCTCCTAGCCTGGGTTTCTCATCTGTCAAGGGGGAATGATGCCAGGACATGCCCCAGAAAACAGACTCCAGTTGTGGTTGTAAATAGCACAGAACCTGGCTCGTTGGATGTGTTTATTAAATGGTAGCCATGGGACGCCTGGGTGGCTCAGCGGTTGAGCATCTGTCTTTGGCTCAGGTCGTGATCCTAGGGTCCTGTGATGGAGTCCCACACCGGGCTCCCTGCATGGAGCCTGCCTCTCCCTTTGCTGTGTCTCTGCCTCTCTGTGTCTCTCATGAATAAATAAATAAATCTTAAAAAAAATGTTAACCAGGATAATTAAGACACAGTTAAGGCAATATTTTTTAAAAAATTTATTTATTTTTTAGAGGTGGGGGTAGGGGCAGAGGGAGAGTGAGTCAGAAGCAGACTCCACGCTGAGCAGGGAGCCTGACACAAGGCTCGATCTCATGACCCTGAGATTGTGACCTGAGCCAAAACCAAAAGTCAATGCTTAACCAACTGAGCCACCCAGGCGCTCCAATTAAGGTAGTAATTTTAAGAGCAATTATTTACTGAGCACTTCCTGGAGGTCAGCACCATGCTCTGTGTCACCCCTGTAAGGTAGGGTGTATGAAGAGCCCCATTTTACAGATGAGCAATGGGAGGCTCAGAGGGACCAAGAGGCTTGTCCAAGGTTATATGGACAGTGGGTGATAGGCTGGAGCCGAACCCAGGACATCCTCTGACTCCTGTGAAAGTCTGCAAATTGGTTAGCAGAAAGCAGGGGAGCGGGGACAGACATGCCAGGTGTAGGGACTGTAGGATCAGGTGGGGAAACTGGCAAAGACGGGGGTAGCTGAGCCACACAGATTTTCCCACTGGGAGAACACGAGACCATCGATGGGACCTTCTTGAAGGCAGAAGAGACCAGAATCGACCGTATGGAAGAAGAGGGCTCCTGGAAAGAGGAACCAGGGTGAGTACAGGGGTCTCCGCACGAAGCGCTTTCCATGAAGTCACAGCTGGAAACCAACGCTCAGCAGATGTGAGTCCTTGGGTGTGGACAGGGACGCGGGGACCCAGTGCCAACCCCTGAAGCTGTGGCATCCCCTGCATGTGTGAGGTGGCTACGGGGAGGTAGAGGTTTGGAGGTTCTGCGACTCCCCTTAATCATGGCACCTGCTGTTTGGAGACTCTCAGATTCTATTGCTTGCAAGTCTGGTTTTTTTTCTTTATTATTTCTTCTGTGCCCCCTCACCCCCAACCCTGTTCCGCAATGGTTTTTTCCTAGGGCTCTGTTATGAGGGCCAGGGCTACCCTTCCTCCCCCTCCTGGGGGTGTTTTACTGGAACAGTAACTGAAGCACATCCCTCCCCAGGCCAGCCTTCTTCCATGGAGCCGCTGGGGCTGAGGGCAAGTGGGAGATGATACTGATGAGAAATTCATCAGCCATGCTGTTTACTCCATCACCACCTCCACCCCCACCATGGCAGCCCCACTCTCCAGACTCCAGGCTGCCCTGTTTACTCGTGAGTTTCCCTCTCAGCCTGGTGCCTGGAAGTCCAGAGAGAGGGGCTGGGCGGGGCGAGGGGGAGTCAGGAGGAGGGGGACCCCGAGAAAGTGGGGGAGATGGGGAGAGGGGGCAGGGATTCCCAGAGGGACCAAGAGGCTCCCTTGTGCAGACACCAAGGTGGGGAGGCGGGGCGCCTCAGTGGGTTAAGCATCTGACCTCAGATCAGGTCATGATCTTAGGGTCCTGGCATCGAGTCCCCGCTGAGCCCCTGCATGAAGCGCCCCCCTCCCCACCGTGGCTCCTGCTCTGCTCAGCATCAGCAGGGGAAGCTGCTTGCCCTCTCCCCCTGCTCCTGCTCTCTCTCTCTCTCTCTCTCAAATAAATAAAATCTTTTTTTTAAAAAAAGAAAGATGGGGAGGTGAAAGGGATTCCCCCAGGACCAAGGAAGTCAAGGTCATTGTCCTCACAATCTCTATTTATTTAAATATTTATTTTATTTTATTAAAGATTTTTTATTTATTCATGAGAGACAGAGAGAGAGAGGGAGAGAGAGAGAGGCAGAGACACTGGTAGGGGGAGAAGCAGGCTCCACACAGGGAGCCCACGTGGGACTCGATCCCAGGTCTCCAGGATCACGCCCTGGGCCAAAGGCAGGCACCAAACCTCTAAGCCACCAGGGCTGCCCTTAATTTATTTTTTATTTATTCGTGAAAGACACGGAGAGAGAGGCAGGCCCCCTGCAGGGAGCCCGCTGAGGGACTGGATCCTGGAACCCCAGGATCACGCCCCAAGCCAAAAGCAGATGAGGCCCAACCACTCAGCCACTCAGGCACCCCACGATCTCTATTTATTAAGTACCGGCCTGTGCCATCTCAGGGAAGCCTCCTCACAACTCTGACAAGTATTCTAATATCCCCATTTTACAGAGCAGGAAACAGGCGCAGAGAGGCAACATCTCTCACCGATGTCCAGTCAGCCTGGATTCAAATGCAGGTCTGCAGAGAGAGGAGGGGGACGCCCCCACCCCCAGAGTTATTTCAGGAGAGAGGCTCCACCAGAGGACGATGGAAACAAGAGACAGAAAATGAGAATAATAAGATACGCAGTCGGGTGATTGGGAGTGTGGCTGCTGCAAACGGAGGGCCTTGGGGAAATCTTGGCACTGCCACTTGCAGCTGTGTGGTTTTGAGCAAGTAATGTCCCCTCTCTGGACTTCTGTTTCCTCCGTTTGACCAAAAGGGAGATCATTGCAGACCTGCTGTTATGGGGCTGTTTCGAGGACGACAGCTGACGACACAGCTAAAGTCATTAGCATAGGTACATACATAGCGAGCTTTAGCCATTATGTTTAATTTTATTCCCTCACTAAAGATTCACTGCGGAGTGCTATGCAGAGGCACAGAGATGGGAGACTATTTGCTCATTCATTCCACAAATATTTGCTGATTACTTAATGTGTGTCTTGCGCTGCTGTAGGTGCTACAGATACAGCGATGAGCAAAACACACCAAAGCGCCTGCCTTCATAGAGCTGGAATTTTATAATATAACAAATGAGGCAGACAAATGATAATATATTGTGTTAGGCTATGTACTATAGAAAAAAAAGATAACGGGGATAGGGAGACAGACAGTGGTCAGGGAAGGTCTCTTGGAGGAGGTCAGTGAGGGAGTCTTAGGACAAATTGGTGGCTCAAGGCATGATCCTGGGATCCAGGATCAAGTCCCACATTGGGCTCCCTGCAGAGGCCTGTTTTTTCCCTCTGCCTGTGTCTCTGTGGCTCTCATGAGTAAACAAATAAATCTTAAAAAAATAAAAGAGAGAGAGAGAGAGAGAGAGAGTCTTATAGGTATATGGGGAGAGAAGAGAGTCTCAGGCAGAGGGAACAGCCAGTGCAAAGGCCCTGAGGTCAGAGCATGACTGAAGTATTCAAGGAACATTGTGGTTTGGGTAGATTGAGAGGGAGAGCAGGAGGAGGTGGTAAGAGATAATGCAGGGGGGATCCCTGGGTGGCTCAGTGGTTTAGCGCCTGCCTTCGGCCCAGAGCGTAATCTTGGAGTCCCGGGATCGAGTCCCACGTCGGGCTCCCGACATGGAGCCTGCTTCTCCCTCTGCCTCTCTCTCTCTCTCTCTCTCTCTCTCTCTCTCTCTCTCTCTCTCTGTGTGTGTCTCATGAATAAATAAGTAAAATCTTTAAAAAAAAAAAAAAAAAGAAAGAGATAATGCAGGGCCCTGTGGGCTATTGTAAGAAATCTGGCTTGTGCTCTGAGTGAGGTGGGAACCATGGACAATGGGGTTTTCTGAGCAGAGAAGGGACATGATTAGATTCAAGATCTAATGGGTCCCTTTGACTGCTGGGTGGAGGAAAAGACTATGGGAGTTGAGAGTAGACGCCAGGAGCCCGGTTCAGTCTGGGGGAGAAGTGATGGAGGCTTGGGCAGGTGTGGGGAGGGAAGAAGTAGAAGGAAGTGGTTGGATGTTGACTATTGCATAGCAACAGAATAAGATTTCTAAAATGCAAATCAAGTTCTGTCGCTCCTGCTTAAAACTTTCTCTCATTCTCTGTGAACCTCAGAATTCAGTCCCAAAATTTAGCCATGGCCCGCAGGTCCCTAAGTGCCGTGTCCACACTCCCGTCTGGCACCCACGGCCTCTACTGTGATCTCTCAAACCTCATTTCCAATCTCTCTCTTCTCATCCAGGCCTTCTTTCTGACCCTCAGATGTGCCATGGGGCCTTTGCACTTGCTGTTTTCCCTTCCCTGAACTTCTCTTCTTCCCCACTCACCTTTGTGGGGGTTTTTTGTTTGTTTGTTTGTTTGTTTTTTTGAGACCAGCTCCTTAGCTCTATCCAAATCTTGGCCCAAACCCAAATCAGTCTTCAATGGCCATAGTCTCAACAGAGCTCACCCTGTCACCCCCATGTCCCCTGCCTTGCCCTCATTTCCTTACTCTGTCATTACTCTGTTTATCAGCTAGTTTAACATCAGCTAGTTTACTAGAGTGTGAGTCTCACAGGGCAGTGTCTGGCTCATATTCTCTATAGTATTCCCAGGCTTGGTATACCATGGACAGTATAGATGCATGAATGAACATAATGGGTCTTCACAATTCCCCACAGCCCGTGCCTTGGGTGAGTCAACACAGAGCCATCATGAGCTCTGGAGTCACAGGTTCAAATCCAGCTCTCCTACTTCCTGCAATCACTGTCACAAATTCTTCAATCTGGCTATACCTCGAACAGGAGAAAAGTAAGGTACCCACCTCTTAAGGATGTTGTGAGGCGTTAACACATGCTAATCAATGTGTGCTTTGAACAGTGTTTGACACACAGTAGCTGTTTCAACAAATATTAGCAATTACTTTGATCTTTACAATCATCAGAGAGCACAGAGTAGGTAAATGTTGAATGAATGTATGAATGCCAAGCTAAGGAATTTGAACTATGCATTAAGAAGGCCCCTGGGGAGCCTAGGAAGGTCTGTAAGCAGGAGAAGGTCATGGTCATATCTGAGCTTTAGAAAACACTCAAGGCTTTCTCTCCATTTTGGGCCATTGCATATACTATTCTCTCTGCTTGAAACATTCCTGCCCACTAATTTCTACTGCTCCTTCAAATGTCAGCTTAGGGGCACCTGGGTGGCTCAGTGGTTCAGCATCTGCCTTTGGCTAGGGATGTGATCTCGGGGTCCTGGGATTGAGTCCCCCATTGGGCTCCCTGCTGGGAGCCTGCTTCTCCCTCTGCCTATGTCTCTGCTTCTCTGTGTGTATCTCATGAATAAATAAGGAAAATCTTAAAAAAAAAAAATCTCAACTTGGATGCTCCCTCTTCCAGAAAGCCCTCTGAGACCACAAGGCTGGATCAGGGGCCCCCTTGGGGCTCCTGCAGCCCCCTGTGTTCACTCCATTCCAGCCCTACTTACTCGAGGTTGTTACTGTCTGGGGGACCAGTCTGTCTCCCCCACAGGACTGGAAGCCGCATGAGTGCAAGACCAAGAGTGTCTTTTTTTTTTTTTTTTTTTTTTTTTTTTTAAGACCAAGAGTGTCTTGATAACAGCTGTGCCCCTAGCACTGCCCTACATGGAGCTGGACGATCAGGGCAATTTGTGGGGATTAAATGAATGAGAACAAAACTACAACAGAATTGGGGAGGGTTGAGGTAGGAACCTACCCCAGCCAAAGGCTCTTTTTCCAATATATCACTGACTCTCTTACTCCAAGAAATAGTTTCTCAGTTTTTCTCCAGCCTCATCTTGAGCCACTTTTTCACTGCTACCACCCAGAACTTCTAGACAGAGCAAAAACTGAGTAGATCAAGATGGACATGGAGGGAACTGGAGGAAAGGTGAATGGGAACTCTGGTGGTGATTGTGACGTAGCTTTTCAGCATTCTGGTAATTTGGTACAGCTTTAGAGTTTAAAGTACCAAAAATCCAATATTTTTGTTAGAGTCATAACATTTTTTTAAAGACATACTTATTTTTTTAAAGATTTTATTTATTTATTTATTTATTTATTTATTTATTTATTTGAGAGAGAGAGAGAGACAGAGAGAGCAACAGAGAACACAAGCTCAGTGGGAAGCCCAAGTTAGGACTCGACCCCAGGACCATGGGATTACGCCGTGAACTGAAGGCAGATGCTCAACCCCTGAGCCACCCAGGCATCCCGAAAAATAGTAACTTTAGAATATTGTGACTTGGTAGACATCATCTTACCCAGGTGATCAAAGTTAACATGTCCCCTGAAGTCACATTGATATCATGTATATAATATGATAGATAAGTATGGCATCATCCCTTTGTGATCTTTTCCCCCCAAATCTAGAACTACAGTCATTATGAGAAAACATTAGACAAGCCCAAATTGATGGTGGCTATTCAACAAAATACCTGATTCAATGAAGTACTCTTCAAGAATGTCAAAGTCACGAAAAATAAGCAAAGACCTAGAAACTGTCCCAGATTGAGGAGTCAAAGGAGAGATAAAGATGAAGTACAGTGTGATATCTTGGTTTGGACTGTGCAAGAGAGGGATGCCTGGGTGGCTCAGTGGTTGGGCATCTGCCTTCAGCTCAGGGCGTGATCCTGGAGTCCTGGGATCGAGTCCCACATCGGGCTCCCTACATGGAGTCTGCTTCTCCCTTTGCCTATGTCTCTGCCTCTCTCTTTCTGTGTCTCTCATGAATTAACAAATAAAATCTTTTAAAAAAAGATTATGGATTGTGCAAGAGAAAAAAGACATTGTTGTCAAAACTGGTGAAATCTGAATAAATTTTAGTTTTATCACTTGTATTGTGCCAATGTTAATTTCTGAGTTTTGATAAACATAGGTGGTTGTGTAAAGTTAGGGGAAATTGGGTAAGTATACATGGGAGCTCTCTGCTTTGTCTTTTCAACTTTTCTGTAAATCTAAAATTATTTCGGGGCACCTGGGCAACTCAGTTAAGTATCTGACTCTTAATCTTAGGTCTTGATCTCAGGGTTGTGAGTTCAAGCCCCGTGTTGGGCTCCATGCTGGGTGTGGAGCCTACTTTAAAATAATTATTTCAGGGCAGTCCCATGGCTCAGCGTTTTAGCACTGCCTACAGCCCAGGGTGTGATCCTGGAGACCCAGCATCGAGTCCCACATCGGGCTCCCTGTATGGAGCCTGTTTCTCCCTCTGCCTGTGTCTCTGCCTCTCTCTCTCTCTCTCTCTCTCTGTGTGTGTCTCTCATGAATAAATAAATAAATAAAATCTTTCAGTTAAATGATCTCAGGGTTCTGCTTCTCCCTTTCCCTCTGCGCTCTCTTTCTCAAATAAGTAAATAAAATCTTTTAAAAAAAGAAAAGAAAAAGTTTTGTGAAAGAAAATCTCATTTATATATTGAGTCATATTCAGTGAGCTATCGCATATAAAATTTCCAGTGTGACAGTCTTTGTCTTTTACCTATTTATCCACTTACATTTAATATAATCACTAAGATATTGGGATTAAATCTACCATTTTTTTATTTAAAGATTTTTTTTAAATCTTATTTTATTTATTTATGATAGGCACACAGTGAGAGAGAGAGAGAGAGGCAGAGACATAGGCAGAGGGAGAAGCAGGCTCCATGCACCGGGAGCCTGACGTGGGATTCGATCCCGAGTCTCCAGGATCGCGCCCTGGGCCAAAGGCAGGCGCCAAACCGCTGCGCCACCCAGGGATCCCTATTTAAAGATTTTTAAAAATTTATTTATGATATTGAGAGAGAGAGAGAGAGAGGCAGAGGGATAAGCAGTTTCCATGCAGGGAGGCTGACATGGGACTTGATCCCAGTCTGCAGGATCACTCCTGGGTCAAAGGCAGGCACTAAACCGCTGAGCCACCCAGGGATCCCCTACCATTTTATTTTGTACTTTTTATTTGTCTGTTTCTCTCCTCTTTTTGTTTGTTTGTTTGACAGGGTATTTTTTTCTTAATCATTAAATTCCCATCCCGCACCCCCAACACAAGTTGGAGTTTATGTGTTTCTGTTCTTTCAGTGGTTATCCTAGAAATTACAAATGCGTAATTAACATACTGAATTCTGTATTCAAACTTTCATCCACTTCTGGATAATATAAGGCCCTTAGAACACTTTAACTCCACTTAATTTGCTCCCAATATATGAGTTACTTCTGTCTGCAATTTTAAGTCTATCCTCTTCTATTTTATTTATTAGTTTTTAAAGATTTTATTTATTTATTCATGAGAGACACGCAGAGAGAGAGAGAGAGAGGCAGAGACACAGGCAGAGGGAGAAGCAGGCTCCCTGCAGGGAGCCTGATGCGGGACTGGATCCCGGATCACGCCCAGGGCCAAAGACAGGCACTAAACCACTGAGCCACCTGGGGATCCCCCTCTTCTGTTTTATTTTAACCCCACTAGACACTAACATTACTATTTTTAAAAAAGATTTTATTTATTTATTCATGAGAGACAGAAAGAGTGGCATAGACACAGGCAGAGGGAGAAGCAGGCTCCCTTTAGGGAGCCAGATATGGGACTTGATCCCAGGACCCTGGGATCACGACCTGAGCTGAAGGCAGATGCTCAACCACTGAGCCACCCAGGTGCCCCCCAGGTTTTTTGTTTGTTTGTTTTATTTATTTAAGTACTCTCTATACCCAACAGGGGGCTCAAACTCACCACGCCAAGATCCAGAGTTGCATAGTTTTCTGACTGAGCCAGACAGGTGCCCCAAAGTTACCTCCAGTTTAACAATCTACTTTCTGCTGAAAGTAATCTATTTCCTTCCCTGGCTGCTTTTTAACAGGTTTACTATGAGTTCTCAATGTGTGTATTTCTCTGTCTTGTTTTGGATTTGCTGGCTTCTTCAAGTTGTAATCTGATGTCTTTTATAGGTTCTGGAAAATTTTCAACCATTCTGCAGGTATTACTTCTGCCCCATTCTCTCTCTCCTTTCCTTCTAGGCCTGGCATTAAGTATATGTGTTAGACCTCTTCCCTACATTATCTATCTATTAGCCTCTCTCTCCCTCGGTGTTTTCCATTTCTCCCCTTCCTGATGCTATGCCTTGGATGACTTCTTCTGCCTTTTCATCTTTTGTGTCCATCCCACTGTTAAACACACCTGCTGAGTTTTAAATTTCAGTGCTTGTCTTTTTTCTTTTTCTTTCTCTCTTTTTTAAAAAAGATTTTATTTATTTATTAGAGAGAGAGAGAGAGGCAGAGGGAGAAGCAGGCTCCATGCAGGGTGCCCCATGCGGGACTCGATCCCGGGACTCCAGGATCACACCCTGGGCTGAAGGTGGCGCTAAACTGCTGAGCCACCCGGGCTGCCTTTTCTTTCTTTCTTTTCTTTTCTTTCTTTCATTTATTCATGAGAGACTCACACAGAAAGAGGCAGAGACACAGGCAGGGGGAGAAGCAAGCTTCATGCAGGGAGCCCGACGCGGGACTCGATTCCGGGACTCCAGGATCACACCCTGGGCTGAAGGTAGGTGCCAAACTGCTGAGCCACCCCGGGATCCCCCAATCTTCTTCTTCTTCTTTTTTTTAAGATTTTGTTTATTTATTTATGAGACACACAGAGAGAGAAAGAGAGAGAGAGAGAGACAGGCAGAGGGAGAAACAGGCTCCACGCAGGGAGCCCAACATGGGACTTGATCCGGGGACTCCAGGATCACGCCCTGGGTGGGAGGCAGCTCTAAACCACTGAGCCACCCAGGATCCCTTGTCTTTTTTTCATTTCTAGTTGTCTGGTTATCTTTAGAAAAAAACATCACTTTTTTATAGTTTCCTAATTCTCAGCAGATGTTGTCTCAGCAGATGGCCCCCAGCAGGTGGGGGCCTGTCCTTATTTCAACGTGGTAAGTGTAACTTTTAAAATCAGTGTCAAGGGGGATCCCTGGGTGGCTCAGCGGTTTAGCACCTGCCTTTGGCCCAAGGTGCTATCCTGGAGTCCCAGGATCGAGTCCCACGTCCGGCTCCCGGCATAGAGCCTGCTTCTCCCTCTGCCTGTGTCTCTGCCTCTCTCTCTCTCTCTCTCTCTGTCTATCATAAATAAATAAATCTTTAAAATCAGCGTCTAATCTTTCTAGCACCTGAAGTCTGGCCACACCTGCTCTGTTCTCTTGGCTCTTGCTGGTGTTGTAGTATTTCCTTGTGACGTGTTTATTTCTGACTGATGATCACTGAGGTTTACATTCAATTGTGGGATTTCCCCTAGTCCTGATAGGGATGTGATACCGCCAGAGGCTGTGTTTGCTTTGGCCGTGCTCTGGGACAACCCTTCCAATCAGAGCCACCTCCGATCCAGTTCTGCCTTAATGTTCTTTGACTCACCCAGTTATCTATCCCAGGGGTGTCAATCTGTTCTTGAGTCATTCTGCGGTCACAACTTCTCAGGGACTTTTGAAAATTTCCTTCACCTGCTTTGCTCAGTGTCAGGGCTGTTGCTCCTGGAGTTGGGGCAAGGAGGCAGGTTCAGATCTGGCTTGCCCTAACTTGGAAAGACACTTTGGGGTCCCATTTTAATATGGAAAGGTTTTTCATTCTACTTCCTGTCTTGGCTAGGCCCTGGGCATTGACTTTGGGGGCCACAGTGTGAAACCCATCTGTGTACGCCCAGAAAACACTCTGAGGATACAGCACCTCGGTATCTCTGTTTATACGGTAAACTCTGCAGGTTTTTATCCTGTGTTTGCATCTCATAAATTATTCTTTTAAAATTAAACTTTTAAAAAATTTTTATTTATTTATTCATGAGACACACAGAGAAGGAAAGGCAGAGAGACACAGGCAGAAGGAGAAACAGGCTCCATGCAGGAAGCTGGATGCGGGACTTGATCCCAGGACTCTGGGATTAGGCCCTGAGCCAAAGGCAGACGTCAGCCTCTGAGCCACCAGGCATCTGTAAAATTAAACTTTTTTTTTTTTTTTTTTTTTTTTAAGATTTTATCGGGCAGCCTGGGTGGCCTAGCGGTTTAGTGCTGCCTTCGGCCCAGGGCGTGATCCTGGAGACCTGGGATCAAGTCCCATGTCAGGCTCCCTGCATGGAGCCTGCTTCTCCCTCTGCCTGTGTCTCTGCCTCTCTCTCTCTCTGTGTCTCTCATGAATAAATGAACAAAATCTTTTAAAAAAATAAAAAATAAAAATAAACCTAAAAGAAAGAAAGAAAGACCCTCACCTTAGCAAGTTGGGACGTGAGAATGAAACCAGTAATAATCTTTAGGAAAGGTTGTAACCTGGAGAAGTTGTGGTCTGGCCATCTTCTTAGAGATAGTAGATTGGCAGGATGCCTGGGTGGCTCAGTGGTTGAGCATCTGCCTTTGGCTCAGATCCGGGTCCCAGGGTCCTGAGATCCAAGTCCTGCATTGGGCTCTCCCTACTGCCTACGTCTCTGCCTCTTTCTGTGTGTCTCTCATAAATGAATAAATAAAATCTTTAAAAAAATGATAATAGATTTGGAAAATTTAGTTTTTTTGCTTCAGGTAATGGAGGCTGAATTATTCACATCAACCCTCTAGCTTAACACAAGGGAAACGCTGGCTATCTGTATTTTTTTAATCTAAGAAGCCGTTTGACCATTTGCTATAACACTAACCAGGCACTTACCACAGTACCCAGCAATTACATTATGGGCACTTTCCCAAAGAGATGCATGCACGGTCACACATACAACTGGCACATGAATGATTATGGCACCTTTATTCAAATAGCCAAAAAATCAAAAAACAATCTGGATATCTTTTGACAAGTGAATGGTTAAACTCACTGAGGTACATCCATGCCATGGACCACGACTCAGCCATAAAATGTAATGAACTATTGGCACGTACAACAGCTTGGATGAATTTCCAGAGGATTGTGCTGTGTGAAAAAAAACCAGTCCCAAAAGGTTACGTACCATATTATTCTATTTCTGTAACATTCTTGAAACAACAAAAATCACAGAAATGGAGACTAAAATATGTTGCCAGGAAAAAAAATAAGATAAAATATGTTGCCAGGGATTAAGAAGAGGGTAGGAGGCAGGAGAGAGTTGAGTGTGTTTATAAAAGGAGCAGCCAGGTGATCCTTGGGGAATGGAAATGTCTGTATCTTGATTATGGTGGTAGATATGCAAAACCTACACGTTATAAAGTTGCATAGAACTAAACATACACACACATAGATGGGTTCAAGTAAATACAAAATCTGGACAAGATCAGGGGATTGTATCAATGTCTGCATCCTGGTTGTGGTATTATATTATTGTTTTGTGTTATCATTTAGGCAAACTGATTTAAGAGTACACAGGATTGGGACGCCTGGGAGGCTCAGTGGTTGAGCGCCTGCCTTCAGCTCAGGGCATGATCTCCAAGTCCAGGATCGAGTCCCGCATTGGATCCCTTGCGGGGAGCCTGCTTCTTCTTCTGCTCATGTCTCGACCGCTGTCTCTGAGTCTCTCACAAATAAATAAATAAAATCTTAAAAAAAAAAAAAAAGAGTACACAGGCTCTCTATTATTTCTTATGACTGGATGTGACTCGACAGTTTATCTCAAAATAAAAAGTTTAATTTGCAGGGGCAGCCTGGGTGGCTCAGTTGGTTAAGTGTCTGCCTTCGACTCAGGTCATTATCCCAGGGTCCTGGGATTGAGCCCTGCATCCAGCTCCCTGCTCAGCGGGGTGTCTGCTTCTCGCTCTCCCTCTGCCCCTCCCCTTGCTTGTGCTCCCTCTCCCTCCCTCTCTCAAATAAATATTTTTTATTTTCTTTAAGATTTTATTTATTCAAAAATAAAAAATAAAAATAAATTTCACTTCAGCCCACACCCTGGGCTGAAGGCAGCGCTACACTGCTGAGCCACCCAGACTGCCCTCTTTTTTTCTTTCAGATGTATTTATTTATTTGAGAGAGAGAGAGAGAGAGAGAGCACAACGAGGGAAGGGGCAGAGGGAGGGGGAGAGAGAATCCCAAGCAGACCCCACGCTGAGTCCAGAGCCCAATGTGGGGCTTGATCTCAAGACTCTGAGATCATGACCTGAGTGGAAACCAAGAGTGGAATGCTTAATTGACTGAGCCACCCTGATGCTCTGGAGTGTCTGTTTTTATGTTGATTACTCATTTGTATTCTCTGGTCCAGTGTGGCCACCTTGCTATTTCCAGAAACTACCCTCCTTACCAGAGAAGCATTCCAGAAGATGGAGCTGGGGAGAAAGAAACACTTGGGGAGGGGCAGGGAAGAGATTAGGGATGTAGGGGAGAGGTTCCAGCAGAGCCAAGAGCCTGGCTATCACCATCCTCCCCCCTCCCCGCAAGATTTTATTTATTCATTCATGAGAGACACAGAGAGAGGCAGAGACACAGGCAGAGGGAGAAACAGGCTCCCGGCGGGGGCGGGGGGGGGGCTCATGTGGGACTTGATCTCAGGACCCCAGGATCACAACCTGAGCTGATGGCAGCTGCTCAACTACTGAGCCACCCAGGGCCCCCACCATCCTCCCTTCTGATTACAAATGGGATCTGACATATTGGTCTGTACCTGCACTCCCCCCCACCCCCAACTGTGGGTAGCTTCCATAAGCTCCTATCAGGTCACTTCTGGCCTTCTCTTCTGTCTCTGATGCTTCAATGGGATCCAGCTTCCCACTGGATTCAGCCAAGGTCTGCCTCCCCCTCCCCCATTCCCTCTCCTCACAGTTCCTAGACTGGAGGTTAACTGCCCTAGGGTACCTCACCATCCTTAGGGGTTTAGCTACACATTTGTAAAGGACAACTTTGACCCAAATGGAATGTGCCCTGTTTCCTTTTAGGACAATAGTCTAGCCTTCCCTGGGGGTTCTTGAGCTTTCTTGGTGATGGAGGTGAGAGTCCCCTGAACTTGTGCTGGGATCTTCACAAATCCTAAAGGCCCTGCCTCCTCCCACTCCCACTGCCTCATCTCAGAGAACCCTTCCCTTTCCAGACTCCAGCACCCCGCTCCTTCACCAAAATACATACAAACACACAACCCTATGATGCAAGGACCCCCATCCTTCAGATAGACTCTTTGGACACTCCATTTTAAGGACCCTTGGCGCATTGTATGTCAATTATTTATTTTAATTTATTTTTTATTCTTACCAAATGCTTTGAACTCTTGTAATCCTTTCTTTTGGTGTTTTGCTCCCAGGATTCTAGATAATGTGTTTAAATTGCTACCTCTTATTTTTCTATTTCACGTTATCCATTGACTTCCACTGGTTTGGAAGGTGATAGGGTTTCATACACACACACCCCCTCCTCCTAGGACACTTACTCTCTCCTTCCTCACTGAAAAATTGCTTCCAGATTTATTATTAGATCAGTATTCATGCCTACCCTATTATGATTACATAAAATCCTGTCCCCAGATGAGCCTTATAGTATGCTATGATTACATTTTTCTTGGATAACTTTCTGTTTTCATGAGATTGAACAGTTGCTGTCTGTAGTCGTTGGCCTAATTTCCCACCATGAAAAATTCTTCGGGGTAAGAGTAAAAGCTCTTTGGGGTGCCTGGCTGCTCATAGGAGGAGCATGTGATTTTGATTTCAGGGTCATGAGGTCGAGCCCCACACTGGATGGAGAGATTATTACTAAAGAAGAAAAGACACTTAAAAAAACTCCTCTTGGGGTGCCTGGGTGGCTCAGTGGTTGAGCGTCTGCCTTTGGCTTGGGTCACGATCCTAGGGTCTTGGGATAGAGTCCCTCATTAGGCTCTCTGCAGGGAGCCTGCTTCTCCTGCCTGTGTCTCTCTCTCTCTTTGTGTCTCTCGGGAATAAATAAATAAAATCTTAAAAATAAAAACAAAACAACTCCTCTTAAAAGTCTAAACATGCTGGGGGACATAGCAGTTTTATGAAGTGGTATTAGAAATTATTCTAAAAAAAATTTTAGGTGTGATCATCGTATCTTCATGATGTTTTAAAAAGCTCTTTTTTTAAAAAAATTAATTTATTTATTTGAGGGAGAGAGTGAGAGTACACATGGTGGGGAGTGGCAGAAGGAGAAAGAGAACCCTGAAGCAGACTCCCTGCTGAGCACAGAGCCCTGTTGGGGGGACTCCATCCCACCACCCCGAGATCACAACCTGAGCTGAAACCAAGAGTCAGATGCTCAACTGACTGAGCCACCCAGACACCCCCCGAAAAGCCCTTATTTTAAAGATACTCCCTGGATGGAGTATACGGATGAAATGATAGAATGGCTGAAATATGTTTGAAGTAACAGTGGGGGATACATGTAGCTCCCCAGAGTCCACTGACTTGCTCTCAGCAAGACTGCTTTGCACCCTAATTCCTGGATTTTAGTTCTTGGCACTATTTCTCCAAGGCTGGGAGTGGAGTAGGGTGATGGTTATCCCAGAGTCATCAGGAGGAGCTTGGGGAGCTTGTTAAAAATGCAGCCTCTAGTCCCACACCACAGAATCAGAGGTTTCTGAGGATAGGTCCTCAAGTAGCTGCATTTTATTTTTTTAGATTTTATTTATTTGAGAGAGAGACAGAGAGAGTGCAAGCAGAGGGAGGGGCAGAAGGAGAGGGACAAGGAAACTCTCTGCTGAGCAGAAAGCCTGATACTCGGCTTGATCCCAGGACCCTGAGATCATGACCTGACCCAAAGTCAGACACTTAACCCAGAGCCACCTGGAGAACCCCGATAGCTGCATTTTATTTTATTTATTTATTTATTTATTTATTTGATAGCTGCATTTTAAACCAGCACTCTGGGTGATTCTTTTTTTTTTTTTTTTTTATTCTTTTATTTATTTATTTATTTATTTATTTATTTTACTCTTTTTTATTTTATTTTTATTTTTTTTTACTCTGGGTGATTCTAATGCATACCAGTGTTTGAAAATTATCCTGAAGAACTTTTGATTCCAGAAATTTCAAGCATACATTGTTATGGGCTGAATTGTGGTTCCCTTTCCACCCTATTCATATGGTATTTGGTAATGGGATCTTTGGGGAGGTAATTAGGGTTAAATGAGAACACAAGAGTGGGGCCCTAATCGGATGAGGTGTCCTTAGAGAGAAAGAGACACGAGAACATACTCTCTCTTTCCTTCTGTCAGTCATTCTGTCCCCACGAGCACACAGGAAAGGCCACGTAAGGACACCAGGAGGAGAAAAGGTGGCTGTCTACAAGCTAGGAAGAGAACTCTCACCAGAAACCAGAGTAGATGGAATCCTGATCTTGGACTTCCAGAACTATGAGAAAATAGATTTCCATTATTTAAGCCACCCAGTCTATGGTATTTTGTTACAGCAGCCTGAGCAGAGTAGTAATATGCACACAAAAGTGGAGAACATGGTTTAGTGAAGCTGTACCTACCCATCACCCACCCTCCACTTGTTATTGACACATGGCCAATCTCTCTCTCTTTCTCTATTTTAATAAGGTTTTAAAATAATATTTTATTTATTTATTTGACAGAGAGAGAGAGATTGAGAACAGGAGCACAAGAAAGGGGCGTGGCAGGAAGAGGGAGAGGGAGAATCAGGTTTCCCGCAGAGCAGGAAGCCCGATGTGGTACTTGATCCCAGGACCCTAGGACCATGACCTGAGCCAAAAGGAGATGCTTAATTGACCGAGTCACCCAGGCGCCCCCGACACATAGCCATTCTCATTTGATCTCTGTTCTACCATGTGTCCTGCATATGCTAGATTATTTAAAGATTCATTTATTTATTTTAGATAGAGAGAGAGAGAGAGAGCGCACAGGTAGTGGGGAGGGAGAGAAACTCAAGCAGACTCCCCTCTGAGCAGAGCCTGAAAGGGGCTTCAATCTGACAATCCTGAGATCATGACCTGAGCGGAAGCCAAGAGTCAGATGCTTAGCCAACTCAGCTACCCAGGTGCCCTTGCTAGATTATTTAAAACAAATCCCAGGCATAATATCATTTCAACCACAGATACTAGAGTATGTAATTCAGAGATTTAAAGTACAGCAATAGAATATGATGCGTAATATTAATCATAATTTCTTAATGCTATGAAATATTCTTTTTTAAAAAAAAGGTTTTATTTTTAAGTAATCTCTACACTCAACGTGGGGCTCGAACTCACAACCCCAAGATCAAGAGTCACACATGCTCCCCTAACTGGGCCCAATCAGGTGCCCCAATACTATTAAAAATTCAAATGTCCAAATTTGAAATCCAAATATGTGTGTGTGTGTGTATATATATATATATATATATTTGAATATATGGTTGTTGTTTTCTTTTTAGACTTCTAGACATCATTCATGACACATGACACTGGTACATATTTCAACGTGCATGCACCTCCTAACAGGAGGTACATTCTCCTAAACAGCCGTAGTACAGTGATCCAATTCAAGGAACTTAAAATATAAATAGACCACTATTATCAAATATAGATATTCTAATTTTCCTAACCATTTCAATAATGTGTTTTATACTGTTAACTTCATTTTCCTAAATCCAGGATCCATGCTACATTTAGTGATAATGTCTGTTCAGTTTCCTTTCATCTAGAACACTCTCCTGCCTTTTTTCGTTCCCATGAGATTGATACTAAAAAAAACAAAAACAAAAAAACAAAAAACAAAAACCAGGTGTTTGGTAGTGTCCCTCAATTTGGGTTTGTCTGATTTTTCCTCATGAGTAGATGCATGCATTTCATACAATCATAGTGCAAAAGTGCTATCCTGTCCTGTCCTTCTGTGTGGGGAGAGGTGTCACATGCCTTGGTTAAGGCAGTGTTCGGATCTCACCACTATATAGGTGCCTTCTCCCCTTTGGAATTACGAAGTAATGTCTGGAATGACACTTTGAGACTATGTGAAGATCCTGTTTAGGATACATTTTAACATTTTAAAAAGCTTTGGAGAGCAGGAGACAGAAATGCTCCTTGCTCTCAAGGAGTAAACATTTTATTTGGGGGTGGAGTGGGGGAGGCACACAACAGACCAGCAAATAAGCAAATAGTTAAGAGGTTCAGAGTGTGAGCCTCCTGAAGGCAACGACTTTGTCTTGTTTACTGCTGTGTGTGTTGCCTAGAACAGCATCTGGCACCTACACTTTATAAAGACGTGTTGAAAAATAAAATAAAGACGTGTTGACATCAATGAATGAATGGTGTTTCTGCTATAAAGACTCTAAATTAGGATATTCATTAGAGACTCTGGGGTGAGGTGAGTTGAGTGGCTATTTTAGGTCGGCTGTTGAGTCGGAAAGAAGATGAAAAGCAAATGTAGAAGGTCCCTGAGGCAAGACAGAATTTGGTGTGTTGATGAGCAGAGAGAGAAGACCACCAGGAATGGGGAGGGAGGGGTGGGCAAGGAGAGCCAGCCAGGCTGAATCCAGGTCCCCTCAAGATCAGACTGATGAGTTAGCCAGTGGAGTGGGACTCTGCAGACCACAGTAGGTAGTGTGGATTTTACACGGGAAGCCTGGGGTCAGGGCAGGGGTTATAAGCAGAAAGTGATAGGTTTAGGGATCCCTTGCTATAAAGATACCTCTTGGTGCCTTTCTGTGGACTTCTCTTACCATTTGGGGGGCCCATTGGGGGATCTAATCAAAAGGGGTAGTTAAACACATACAGTTTTGTATGCAGTTTCAGAGGGTTCACTGGGTGCTCAGGTTCAGACTGGTTTGGTCCATGCCCCTCAGACAGATAAACTGAGACTTACATCTCCTAATAACTAGCACCAACAGAGCCCTTAATCTGTATCAGGCTTTGTTCTAAGTGATTTATAAACAGCTCAGTCTTTGCCAACAACCCATGAAGGTCCTTCATGATCCCCATTATATAAATGGGAAAAAAGAGAACCAGAGACAGCCTTTTCCATGATTCGCTAGGTAGTCAATGACAAAGGAAAGGTGACAAGACTGATGTATCTCTTCTTAACTATTAGGTGAGGACTCCCTCCAAGTTAACCCAATCCCAGGGGTCAAGGACACTCTGAAGTCCATGCTGGGTCTTTCCAAGGGTCTCAGGCTCAGTGGCTAGAAACTTTGGTTATTTGACCCCATCTGTGCCAGGAAAGCTGGACAAAGCAAGGGCTGTCATTGTTGGGGTCAGGGGAGGACCCCAGGCTTGTAAGGTGGGGAGGCCGAGTGGCGGAGTCCCACCGCTGGCAAGGTGGACAGGGAGAGGGGATCATTCATTCAGTCGGAGTGTGCGTTGTGTGCATTTGTTGCTTGTTACCTTGTGTCTGCTCCTGGGGTCCGTGGGAGCATTTGAATCTTTAGTAAATCAGAGCAGAGGCTCGGGAAGGAGGTTGCAGGACTTCAACTCCCGCTCACGGCTCACTAGCTGGACGACTTCAGGCAAGTTACTTAGCGTCTCTGTGACTCCTTTTCCTTGTCTGTAAAATGGAGATAATCAGTTTCTACCTCATAAGGCCTTGTGAGTGAGGACTGGAGGAGATGGTGCGCATCAGGTGCCACCAGCCTGCGGCGGGGTCGGGGAGGGGGCTCCTCAAGGGCAGCCTATTCGATCTAGTGATCTAGTGTGTCGTTCCGCAGTGTGTGCCGGATGACATCCCATCAGCTTCACTGTGCGTCCGCTGGGTGCTACGTTTGCCATCCTGCGTATGCCTCAGCGCTTGGAGCAGCTACAGCGGTACTTTCCGGATCCTCTGCTAAAGCGCTGGTTACAAACTTATGGTTGGCATCCACCCTCAGAGCCGGGCGCGAACCCGGGTTCCGGAAACACCCCCTCTCAGCCGCCCCGCGATCCAGGACTAGGAAGTGATAACTTCCTTTCAGACTCCCGGGGGCCCGCGTCCCTTAGCCACGCCCAACACGATGTCGTCACGCCTCAGCCCTCCAATCCCAGGCATGATGCTGCTAAGCCACGCCCACCTGTCAATTCCAGGCCTGGGCAAGCCCGAAGCCTCGCACAGCTCACCACGCCTCGCTCCCTCCCTCCCTCCCTGCTCTAGCCACGCCTTCTCCGCCCCCCCTCACCCCCCCGCCACCTGGCCTGGGACTGTCCCAGGCCACCCCAGTCTGACACCTGGCCCCGCCCCGCCCCTCAATGCCTGAGACCTTGAGCAGTCACTAGATTGTGGCGGGTGTGGGTCCTGGAGACTTTATTTGCCCGCAAAAAGGTCTTGCCGTGGGAGGTTGGCAAAGTACATCTTGCCCTAGGGACACATGAACCTCTGGGCCTTGGGGCGGGGGTAAGCAGAAGCCCGCTTAGAGACCTCTGCCCACCTCCCTTTATCCATAAATGGTCTGTATTTCAAAAAACATCTCCAGGGATCAGTCTTCCTGTGGGGAGAAGAGAGCCAAAGGCACCTGGGGTGATGTGGGGATACCCCTCAAAGAAAACAAAGGCCACTTGTTTTCTACCTTCATCCTCAAAGTTCCACCCAATCTCTGGAATCTATAGCAAGAGAGGAAAACGTTATGATTGTTTTGTTTTCGTTTTTTTAAAGAGGGGAGGTCAGAATTGGGTAGGCTCCCTCTTGCCTCTAAGATACAAAACTAAAAAAAAGAAAGAAAGAAAGAAAAAAGAAAAGAAAAGAAAAAGAAGGGGAAATGCTACTTCGTTTACTAAAAGAAACACATGAGCTACATATAGCTGTCACCTTGGAAAGACCCAGAATGGGGGTCTTGCCTCACTGAGTGAAGAGAGGGGGAAGGAGGAAGGGTGACTCCAGGGAAGGTGAGGAGGGGGCTTCTGGGTTCTGCCCCCAGCCACTCTGCCTGGCTTTCTCTATTTTCGGTTCTCTTCTTTCTCTGGATCTCTACTCACCCCCTCTTGATCTCTGTCCCCTTCTCCCTGGGTCTCTATCCCACATCTCTCTAGCTCTCTATCCCCCATCTCTCTAGCTCTCTAGATCCCCCTCTCTCCTTTTTGTGTCTCTGTCCTCTACCTAAGTCTCTTGTCCCTCTCTCTGACTGCTCCCCTCCTCTCTATGGTCTCTGTCCATTTCTCTCTGTCTCTGAGTTTCTCTGCCTTCTCTCTATTTTTTTTTTTAAGATTTATTTTATTCATACATGAGAGACACAGGCAGAGGGAGAAGCAGACTCCATGCAGGGAGACTCCAGACACAAGACTCCATCCCAGAACTCCAGGATCACCCCAGGGCTGAAGGCAGGCGCTAAACCACTGAGCCACCCAGGCGTCCCGTTTCTCTGCCTTCTCAATCACTGCCGTCTATCTGGACTTTTGGCCATACGCCCTTCTCAGCCCTCCAACTCTGGGGCTGAAGACTGTCCATGGATATTTCTCCCCATCAATTCCAGGGCTGTTAATCTACACTTCTCCTCCCAGAGTCCCCTTTTGTATCACTGGTAAGGGCCAAATGACTAAGTGTTCGTGAATGGAAGATGAGCAAAAGTTAGGAAGGCTTCTCCACCTCCCCTATCCCCTTCCCTGGGCAGCACCCATTGGTGATGGTGGAGCCCATAAATGGACATCTGCTTTAGGTCTGCTTTGTACTTCTGTGTGAGCAGGAGCTAACCTACCATTGTCGTAAGCCACCGAGATGTCAAGGTTTCTTTGTTATAGCAGCTAAAGTTACCTTACCTAATACCATGCCCACCCTTTCTTCCCATACAGAAAGCTGCCAAGACCCCAAGGCTAAAATCCCTGAATTTTCAACTCCCATCTATTTCCAATGGCAGGACAATATCCTCTCCTATCAGGACCCTACCCACATCCTACCAAAAGCTGAGTCAACATTTAAAGGTAATCTTACCCCAGTCTTAGTCTCAGCTCTACCTTTGACCTAACCTGATTCTGACTTCAGGTAAATCCCTAGCTCTGTTTCTGTTATAAACCTAACTTTGACTTTGTCCTTAATGTCATCACTGTCGTTGCCTAATTCTCTTTTTAATGACCTTGGCCTTGATGCAACCCTTAACCTTAAGTCTGATGATTATGACCCACTTATATCACAAGTCTAAATCTTAACCCTGGTCCCCAGCAGAAATTCACCCTGACCTTGATCCCAGCATCAGCCTCAATCCAGTCCTAGATCCAAACCGAGCCTCGATTTTAGCTATAATCATAGCTTTGGTTTTGATTCTGGCTGTCTTAACTGTATACCCAATCTTTACCCAGGTTCTGTGTACCTAACTCTTACTCCAACCATGGCCATAACCCAAACACTAGGGCTAGTCGTCACCTTTACCTGAATCATAATCCTGTCTTCAACCCCAAAATAAACTCTACCAATACTGATTGCTGCTGATCCTTAATCTTAACCTTAGCCTGATTCTTAATTTCTAATCCTAATTGGAACCAATCTCCAGTTCTTAAGAGTTACATATAATTTGGAGTCACCCCTGATTCTTCTTTCTCTTTCACTCCCCACATCCAGCCTGCCAGTCAATGCAGGCAAGTGCTATCTTCACATTCTATCAGTGTCCAACCATTCATCTCCACCTCCAGGTTCCCCAGGTCCGGCCACAATTGTCTTCTTCCCGGACTGCTGCAGTCACCCTCTCCCTGGGCTCCCTGTTCATTCTACTCTCCTAACCCCCAATCCAAAGGGATCTTGTTAAAACCTAAGTCAGCTTACATCTCTGTGCTCAGAACCCTCCAATGGCTTCCATCTCACTAGGAGTAAAAGTCAAAGTCCTACCCTGGTGCCCAAGATCCTAAATAGCATGGCCCCCTTTGTCTCCTTTCTGACCTAACTTCCTCCCATCCTTTCCTTGCTCACTCTGTTCCAGCCACTCTGGCCTCCTTGCTATTCCACACATATTCCAGGCCCTTTGCACTTGCTGTTTTCTCCACCTGGAATGCTCTTTCCCCAGATATCCACACACCCACTCCCACCTCTCCTTCAGGTCTTTACTCACATGTCACATTTCCAGTAAAATCTTTCCATTCAACTTATTGAAAATTGCAGTGCCTCTCTTCTGGAATCCTTTTTCCTTCTCTACCTCGTTTTTCTTCATCCTGCCATAGGGTTTAAGCTCCTCAGGATAGGGAGCTCTTGTTACTCAATGTCTTTTGTTACTCAATGTCTAGAACTGCGCCTGGCACATAGTAGATGCTTAATGGATATTTTTTGAATGACCACGGGCTTCCTGAGAAGGAGGCAGCTCCATTTCCCTGTAGTTCTAAGGTGATTGGGTAAGAGGAAGAATAGTGAAGAGGGGGTGGAGTGGCAGTGGCCACAGCTTCCAGGGGAGCCGCTGATTGTTCAGTTACACCTGGTCCACAGAGGAGCTGACTCTGTCCCCAAGACCCTGTGGCCACTTCAGCCCTGGCCAGGAACTCACTAAACTTTTGGTTCAGGTACATCTGCCACGAGAGCAGCTGAGAAACGCGAAAGCCTGGGCTCTCTTCCTTGTTTGTCTGTGGGACTGGGGGCACCCATATATTCCCTTACAGCTTTGAGCCTCCAGTTCAGCTGAGAATAGGGTGAGGGCCAAGAGGGAGACTCCTCTCAACGCTGGAACTGGGGGGATGGGGTGAGGATGAGGGAAGAACACTGTGGGGCTTCGCACAGACAGTTGCGAAGAAAGAGGGCAGAGAAGGCCATAGAGACAGAGGGACTGAAATACAACTGGCCAGTGAAAAAGAGGCAAAAAAGAGAGACAAACAGACCGAAGGTGAGAAACACAGACACACAGAAACAGAGATGGACAGAGAAAAGGTGTGTGCAATAATGGGGAAAAAAAAGATACCCCCAACATCTATTCTGCTTCGCGTCTGTTCCACTTTCCCACAACTTTCCAGCGACTGCAGAGACTGGCAAGCCGAAAACTACACCTCCCAGAATGCCTTGTGGCAGAGTCCCGGAAGGAGGTTTAGGCTCCACCAATCAGATGCCTTCGCGGGAAGCTTGAATTTCTAACTAAAGTTAGCGGGGATGGAGGCAGCTGCGAGGCCGCCGCCCTGCCTCCGTCTTCCTCAGCTGGTGCGACGTGGAACCAGCCTTAACTGAAGATCGCGCAGGAGGAGCGGTAGCTCCCGGGCGGATATTTCTGGAGGGTGGATTTGGGAGTGCCTTGAAGGCACTTTAGACAGTGTTTCTTTAGACAGGTTCTGTTTCCCTCAGTAAGTCCCTGTTTACACTGGCCAGAGTGGATTCTGTTCGTTGCCCGCTGAACAGTACACAGACAGGGAGAAAGAGATGCAGAGGCGGGCAGAGACAGAGAGTGAGTCAGAGACATCCTCCCCCCCCCCCCCCCCCCAGGACAAGGAGAGAGACAGAGCCCTGCAGGGATACAGTGAGCTGAATTTTTTTTTTTTTTAAGGGGAAGGAGAGAAAAAGAGCGATGGAAGGAGGAAGATACAGTGAGAGAGACCCCCAGAGAAATACTGAAGGTAATCTGAGGCAGAGCAGGGGCAGAAACCGCATCGCAGAGCTCTCCCCAGAATGCTGGAGTGGAAATGTTGGCAGAGAGGACCCTTTAGAGACTAAATTTCTTCAGAAGGTAGAGTTGGAAGCAGGAGATTGGAGGGGACACTGGGCAGGTCCCTGACTTGCCAGACTCACCAAGGCCTGGCCTGCTGATGGAGTGTTTTTCCGGTAGACTATCTCCCCCCGCCCCCATCCTTATTCCCAGTTCCAAGCTTCAATAGCCCTGATTGAGGAAAACAGTAGTGTTCCTGAAAGCACCCCCACCTGCCTGCCACTCAACCCTCAGGTCTTGCCCCTGAAAGACCAGCCCAACCCAGCCTACTTGACATGGGGAGGAGTGACAGTAGTGGCTCAACCATTTTTGATGTTTGTGCCCCAGTTCCTGAGGGTAGAGGAAGACTGAGGGAGTAAGAGGAGTGGAGTGGGCAGAGAGAGAGGGTCTGCAAGAGAGGGGGACCCAGGAGCGAGACAGGGGCAGTGAGCTAGGCAGGCCAGATTTAGGATTCCTGTTAGTGGACTCAGATGACCTGGCTCCTCTGACTAGTTGTCCTGGCTTCACTGTTGCCCCTCAGCTCTCTTTGGTCTCTTCCTTCTAGGGTTGCCAGGTAAGATACAGGATGCCCAGTTACATTTGGATTTTAGACAAGCAGCGACTCCGATATAGCATGGGACGTATTTATCCTTAAGAAAATTATTCTTTTGAGGAAAAAAAATCTGAAATTCAAATCTCACTGGACATACTATAGTTTTATTTGCTATACTTGGCAACCCTGTCGCCGTTCGGTCTTGTTTCTGCCTCTTTTGTGTCTTCTCTTTGTGCTTGTCTTTCCCTCTGTCCTAGCCCACCTGAACCTTCTCTGTTCGCTCCAAATGAATTTGCTCTGATGGGCCATGGCCTCTCAGAGCCAGTCCTGAGACCCCCACCATACCCACCACCTAGGTCCCCTCTTCCCTCCATCCTCCCATCCCAGCCCTCCAGGGCCATCTCCCTCCTCCAGACAACTCCTTCTTCTTTCTTCATCTCTCTTCTCATCGAGGCCCCCCGCCAAAATAAAATCCTCCCACCCCCACCAGAGGAGAAGGTTTGGAGGCTTCCAGGAAGTTAGGAATCCCCCATTACTCACCTGCATCCCGACCTCATCTCCTTTCCTTTCCACTTCCTGGGTCAGAGAGGTCAGAGAGTTTCCCAAAGTCACACAGCAGAATAGAGACCACACTCCACCCTCTCCCCCAAGTCCCTTCTAAGTTCCCAGCTTCCTGGTGGAAAATTTCTCTACTTTGCCAGAAAATGGCCTGGCTTGGTAATATTTCTGAACACCAGGCTATACTTGGAAGGCCCGCAGGCCAGGACCAGAAGTGCTGGTAGTGCCAAGAATGGTAGACTTTTGAGCATCTACTATGTGCTAAGAGTTGGGGATATGGCTTTTGGGCTGGCAATATGAGAGTGGTGACTTGTGGCTGTTGCCATGTCCCTGGGCCTCAGAACATAGTAGGTGCTCATTCTGTTGAACACATGAATGAATGAATGAATGAATGAGTGAATGAACGAGAAAACATACCCCAAGCAATTGAGGATCCTTCTCCACATCTGCTACTCTCTTCATTCCCATCACTGTCTCTTTCTCACTTTGCCCCTGGTCTGTTTCCTTCCTCCCATCCCCTTGGTTTCTGTCCTTCCCTAGAGTCATTTTATTGTTATTTTTTCAGTCAGAGGGGTCTCTACAGTGACTATCACGTGCTGAGCATGTCTTTTGTGTCAGACATTGATGGGGCGATTTGCTTGTGGAATCCTTCTGGAACATTCCAGAAGGTAAGGAGAGCTTTGTAGGGCATTTTTCATATGTGGAGGACAGACCCAGAGAGAGGAAACGAGGTGCCCTGGTCACACCAGAACCAGCATGTCTGGCCTCACCCTACACCTGTCTCTCCATCTCAAAACACCATTCCCCTCCTGCTTGGCACATGGTAACCTGCCCAGCTGCCTCTGACATCTCCAAAATATAAAGATATTAGTATTAAACATTGACCACAGGGGTTGCAAACTTAAATGTGTCCGGGGGCTGGGCATGTAACATGAAAGAGTAGTACAGGGCAAGGAGAAGCTGAGGCTGCCTGCCTTGGATGACGGGCAGTGCCTGGCTCACTCCAGCCAGTTACAACCACCCAAAGAAAGACCCATCTGATTTCTTAAGAGGGTCTTGCACCCCACATTTTCAGAAGTCTCCTGAGGTTTAAATGCTGGCACCGAATTCACACAAAACGCTGTTCAGGTCAAACGAGATTACATGTACACCAGATAGGCCTGCTGACCAATGGTTTGCAACCTCTGAATTGTTTTGAGTCCCATGTGCCAGGTTCTCTACTAAAGAATTTCCAGCTTCCAGTAGAACATATGCTCCATGAAGGCAGAGATTTTTGGGGTCTGTTTTGTTAACAGCTTTATGTCCAGCACCCAGAAAGGTGCCTTACACATTGTACGTGCCCAATGATTTCTTTTAAGTGGATGGTGTGTTGAATCCTAGCACCAACCATAGAAATATCATTAAAACATCTCCATTTTATCCATAGGGAGATGGAGGCTCTAAGGGGCAAAATCCCAGGATTCCGTAGCAGCACTGAGATCTGAATCTGGATCTTACCTGACTTCAAAACCATAACCCTAGGCTATCCTGACTCCCTGGGGTTGTGCGTTTGCAATGCTGTGTGTGAAGGTGGGTCGAGGGTGTTTGTGGGACTGTGGTGCCGAGTATATGTAGTGGCAATAGTGGCATTGGCCCTCCCGATTGGATACTGAGATCCCCGAAGCTAAACCTGGACGCCTGCTCCCCTCGGACACACTTGCCCTGGGTGCTCACCCAGTCCAGAGAGAATACTCCACCACTCCCCTCCTTCCCCCTCCTGGACCCATTTTCAGGGCCCCCCCACCCCCTCCCCTAGATACCCAGAGCCCCGAGGGAAAGGGGGAAAGAATTTAGGATGAGGGTGGAGGTGCGAGGAGGAGGGAGAGGGAAGGGGATGGGTTAAGAAGGAGTGTGTGATGTCAAGCAAAAAAGACAACATTAGACACAGATGCTGAGATGGCGTTTATCGCGGCAAAAAAAGGTGAAGTCGCCGAGGGAGGAGGGGAGGGGTGTGGTGGGGGCCGGGGTGGGGGCCATGGAAGCTAATACATGGTGCACTAGGTCACACGACGGACACTGGGGGTGGGTGGGTGGGGGTGGGCGTGGCCCAGGCATGGCAATGTGGGGGAGGAGAGAGGAGAGGGCAGCGGGCCCCAGCCAGGAGCTTCTGGAGGTGGTGGGGGAGGGTGGGGGGGAGGTGGGCGGCGTCTCTGGTCGCAGAGGATGGAAGGAATCAGTTAGAAGGGGTTGAATGGAGGCACTGGAGGCATGGCCACAAGGCGGATGGTCTGGGCCCAAGAAAAGTAATGCAAGGGTGGGACAGCAGGCAGCCGGCCAGCTCTGGGCTTGGGCAGCTAATCTAAGGATTAGGGACACCCAAGGGACCTTACGGGTCCTCCAAGCCCCCCATTTTCCAAGGGAGAGAACAAGCCTGGGAAGAGGCGAGCTTAAGGTCCCGATAAGGATTTAGGGGTCAGTTGTGCAAAGACAGTCATACCCTCACCCCCACTCTCCTACCCTGTCTGTCCCAAACAGAGAATGGGGAAGAGAGATTCTAACTTCACCTTACTGAGGCTCCTCAGGGAACCGGGAGGGCGAACCCATTTCATAGATGGGGACAACGGGGACATTTCTGTCAGACTACACCTTTCCACGCCTCTCCCACCTCCCTGCCAGGGGATCTGTGTACCACCTTCCCTCCAGGAGTAATACTGATTTCTTGAAATCCTTAGCACTGGTGGGGCAGGTGAGAGGACACACTCTGGGATTCTCCCAAATGTAACCGGGATGTGGGCCATGCCTCCAGGGGCCTGAGATGCCAACACAAAGAAAAAAAAAATGACTCCCCACGTCCCCTGGCTCAAACCCAGTACAAAAGTGACTATTTACAATGAAGGGGTGGGGAGTGGGGGGGCACAGAAAGGAGTGGGGCCAGACTGAGCGCGCCACTTGCAGCAGGCCACGCCCCTGGCCCCGCCTTTGAAAGGGACAAAGCCAAACAGCAGAGATATTTATAAGGGTCAGTTGCCCCAGGGCGGGGAGGACCCTAGGGGTGAGGGATGGGGTAGGGCATGGGATGGGGTGCGGGTGGGGAGGCATGGGCGGTGGGAGGAGATGGAGGAAAGGTAGCTACTGCCCCTCGCCTCCCCCCTCCCCCTCGCCGGACACACAGTTTTCCGTGGGATGAACACAGAAAGGGTTAATCAAAAAGAGTTCGATGAGCGAGTCTGACGGTCGAGTGGGGCGGGCTGGAGCAATGAGGCCGCAGGTCCCGGTGGCCGGTGGTGATGGAGTCACTTAGAAGATGAGAGGTTGGTGGTTTTGGGGGTGGGGGGAGCGGGTAGGGAGGAGGAAAGGTGTGGGGAGGGGATTAGGCGGTCCCCCCCAATTATCTCTGGGAGACAAGAGTGTCCTGGACTGGCTGAGAAGGGGTTAAAAACCAGCAGCCCCCCACCCCCCACCCCCCGAGACGTCCCCCATCTCCCTCCCTGCGGCCCAGCCTTCCCCAACGCGACTGGCAGAGGGTACGGAGACGGACCTTACACACACCAGCAGCGGCGCCACGGAGACGAGCCCCTCCACCGCGGCGTCCAGACAGCTGACTGCAGTGGCGAGGGATCGGGTGCCTGGGCTGGGTGTCCGCGACTCCACGAGAGCCGTAAACGTGTGTCCCCGGCCCTCAGGGCCCCAACGTGGGCCTCGCGACCCCCGTTCTCCCCGTCGTGACATCCGGGCCAGGCTTTCGCGACAGCCGGCCTCGGGGGTTCAAAGTCGGCGGGGCAGGTGCGCGGCAAACAGCGCGAAGGCCTGCCTGGCTGTCTCGAGAGGCGAGGCGGGCACCCAATCAGCAGCCTGGACGCCCAAACTGCCACCCTCGTCGCCACCCTTAGTTAAATACCTTTCCCACCGCTCAGCACATCGCGACCTCGAATCCAGGTCTTGAAATAGCAGTAATCAATGCAAGGGAATCCCCTCACTTTCCAAACAGTAGGCCACCAAATCAGAAACAAAATAAGGAGGGTGGGGGGTGCAGGGATGGAGGAAGAGGCAAGAGAAAAAGAAAGAGGGGACTTTGAGGGACTTGGCGATTAAGAAAGGGGAAAAGAAATACCACTCAGAAGTGGTACCCTATTCTTCCAAGTATAGGTCCCCAACCGTCTGCAAGCCCACTCTTACCACTCCACTTGGGGTACCCATAGTAATTCCCACCTACAAGCCCAGGGCAGGCGTTAGGGCAGATAAAGATGGCACGATCTTCACCTTCTGATCCCCTAATAATTATTGCAGTGAAGCCTCCTTGCCCATGGAGAGATGGTTGGGACAGGGCGGAAGAAGGTGGCTGGGGCAGGTTGGCTCAGAGCCCCCTGAGACGGGGGATGAAGGAGGTGAATTTGGCACATTGAACCCCTTCTTCTCATAAGTGCTTTGAGGTCCTTCTCTGGAATCCAGCTGGCACCATCCCTCGGGCCAGCAGAAGAGGGGCTGAGCTAGTCTCCCCACTCTCCAATTTCTACAGATTTTCCCGAAGGAGGCAAGTGGGGTTCTCCCTGGCTGGTGGAATTTGGGGGATCCAAAAGATTAGGGATTAGCTGAAGGGGAGGGGTTTTTTTTTCTGTCTTTTTTTTTTTTTTCTTACAAAGATTCTAAGAAAAACTCAGGGTGGGAGGGGTGAGGAAGGGGGACCCAATTTAGCTAAATGTCCACAGACTTTTTCAATGCCTCTTAGGGCCTCCTCCAAGAGAGATGGTCCCATTTCCTCCCCTCTATCTGAGGTTCCCTCCCCCCAGAGCGGCTCAGTTCCAAGGAAGTTTGGCACTTTTTTTTTTTTTTAATCAAGGGGGAGGTGGGCGGAGGAAAGAGTTGAGAGGGGTGAGAAGAAGGGAAAAGACAGACAAAGATAGAGACAGGACAGGTAACAATGGGAGCCACAAGGAGAGAAAGTAGAAAGCCAGAGGGAGCCCAAGAAAGAGGGAGGGGGGGGGACACTCGGGGGGGGGGGGGGGGGGGGAAGATGTTAGGAGCCCGAGGGCAAATGGGAAGGAATGTGGAGACAATTCAATGCAGCAAACACTTATTAAGCACCTACTGGGTGCTGAAGAGCAGGGTGCAAGGAGGCCGCTCAGAGTCTCTGAGATCTGATTGGCTAATAGGGAAGGGGGGGGAAGAGGCAGTGGGTTTTCAATGATCCCCATCCCTGACCCCACATCTGTGTCCCCTCTGGACACACTGCAGCACAAAAGATTGAGGTCAGAATGCAGAAAAGACTTTCAAGGGATGGAGAAGATGGTAGCATGAGTTTCTTAGGGTAAAAACAGGGAAAGGTGTGTGGCTCTCCACTCACCAACCTGGTGAGTGAACCAGCTCACTGAGCTAGCAAACTACCTTTCAGATAGCCCTGGCTGGTGGGGTAGGGGGTCCCCGAGAAATGTGAATAGGGAGGGGGTTGTCACACAGATACCCCAAGGGAACACTTTTCGGGAGGCCCAGCCTCCAGAGACGTGTCTGTGAGAAGAGTACTGGGTCCCACTGCTTGGGACCCAGCCTCCTGCAAAAGGGGCTATAGAAAGCATCTGACAAACCAGGGCAGCAGAGGATGCAAATGATATGCAAATGAGCGCTTTCAAATCCCACCTCCCCACTCCCAGACCATGTTTTACCTCTCCCTGGCTCCTTCCCCTCCTCATAGGGGCCTGGGGGGGGGGGGGCTGTAGGGGGGGATATCCCAGCTAGACACTGCAATACCCACTGTGGGTGGAGATACTGTGAAATACCATAGGGTCTTTTGAGAGGCAGAGGGGAGCAGTGGCCCATAGGGCCACCTCTCCCTACCCCTTGCAGAAGATATGTACAAAGTTACATCAAGAATTGTTTTGGCACTCGAATCTCCATCTGGGTTCAATGTGGAGATTAGGGGTGGAGGCAGCAGCGATGGGAGGTGGGGGATGGGGAAATGGGGCCTGCCCTCCACCCTTGAGATGAAGAGGGCATGGAAAAAGTCACCCTAGTGCCCAAGCTACAGCCTCCCATCAGGTGGAAGGGCCGGGGTGGGAAATTCAGTGCAAGGTACCTTGAAGGCTATTGCTTTCTAGGGATTTTCACATTTTGATTTGGGGGTGGCTCTCTAGCAAGGGGCAGGGGTCTCCCAGGCTTTAGGGGTAGGAATTGTCTCTGGCTTTTCTTCTCTCCCTTTGTGGGAGAGAGACGAGGAGGCCTGATTCCCCCAAAGCCATGGAGTAGAGAAGGGTCTGGAAGACCTAGGAGGGGGACAAACGGGGGAGAGGGTGGGCATGGGGGTGCCCCTCCCCCAGAGATGCTGATGATGGAACCAGGGCACTGGGGGCCCTGCTTTGGGTTGGAGGAAGTGGAGGTGGTCTCCAAGGGGGAGGGGGAGATGGATGAGGGTAGAGGTGGGTCTCAGCTATTCTAAGTCCATAGGGTTGTCAGGCCCTGAAATCTCAGCCTGCCAACAAGATCTTAGAGCTGACCACAGCCACAGTGCTCAGGGAGCCACTCCCAAACCAACTCTCAGGGCTGCCTGGCTTGGCAGACTCCATTGCTAGAACATTCTAGCTCCTCAGGGCCCATGGCAAGAGCACCAAAACATTCTGATCCCTCGGATACTATCAAAGTACTCCAACTTGCTAGAAACCACAAACCAATCTAAATCTATCAGACCACACGAAGCATTCCAGCTCAAGGGACCCTACCGTGTGGCTCACTGAACTCTACACTGGGTCATGGTGGCCTGACAGAGCCACCACACATTTGGCTCACCAGACTCAATGGAACAAAGCCACGCAGACACAAGCATGCACACGAAAGGCGGGGGTGGGAATGGGGGTCTTAACAGTATTCACTAGCTCCGTCTCCCACCCCTCCCTGCCAGGTGAGTTCACAGACTTGGTGTATTTGGATAGAGATGACCCTGACAATATTAGGTCTTTTTCCTTAGAGTCCTCCAGATATGATTCCAAGTCCCTCCCCTTATTCTCTTCCTAGGCAGACCCTCCAGGCCAAGACCCACCAGAGAGGGGTGCGGGTGAAGAAGAGAGTCAGTGACTGGCCATGGCCCAATTCAGGAGGTGCATGCTCCATCCCAATGATGTCACAGGAAATAACCTGGAGATACCACAGGAAGTACATGCCCCCATGATGTCGTTGAAGTAACCTTTGAGGAAGGCCCATTGAGACATCATAGGAAGTACCTGTCTGTCCTATCATCACAGGAAGTGACCTCTGGGGAACTATTTCCTGTGACATCGTAAGGAGTGCCAGTGGCACCCCAGAAAAGTACTTGACACTGTGACATCCCAACAGGGACCTTCACTCCCATTACTCTAAGTAAAACCATAGAAGATGCCACAGGAAGTTGTTCTGGCTTCTCACAAGAGTCTTGCCCACAGGACTGGACCAATCCCAGAGCTGGCCTCATTCCCAGCAGCACTGCACACCCTCACCCCATATGACCTGACAACAAAACAGTGATCAGCCCCACCTGGGAGAGGCAACTCCAAAAGGGGTAGAGTCGCTGAGCAAATCTGGAAACTCTGGGGTCCCTGCTCCAAATACCCCATTTCAGCTCAGACTCCTCTGCTACCTCTACTCCCATCCCTTCTCCCAGATCTGGAACTGAAAGCAGAAGAGGTGGGGTGTTGTTTAGGGGAGGCCCCTCATTCTAGGTGGCCCAGAGGCTCCCTCCCCTCCTCCCATATGGAAATTAAAACTTACAAAGGGGGGGGGAATCCTTACCAAAAAAAAAAAAAAAAAAATGGGGAAAAGAAAAAAAGAAAAAAAAAATAAGGAAAGGAAAAAAAAAAAAGAAAAAAGAAAAAAAAGGAGGGAAAGAAAGAGAAAATAACGCTTTGTTTTCTATTAAAATCAACAAAATGCAATATATACAGATATCACACAGACCCGGGCCCTTGGGAGAGGAGGGTCAGGCCCCAGTCAAGCATAGGGAGGAAGGAAGAAGGAGTCAGTTCAGAGCTGGGGAGGGAGCTTCTGGGCCCCATCCCCAGCCATCACTCAATCCTGCCTATGACTACCAGAAGGGGGGGTGCAGTCAGGCCTACCCAGCCCCATCCCACGAGGAGCAGGACAACACCCGAGCTGAGGTCAGGAGTGGGGGTTGGGGGGCGGGGGAGGGGAGGAGAAGGAAGAGGAGGAGGAGGGGCAGGAGGAGGGTGGGAGCACACACCACAGGCCTCATCCCACTTTCTGGGGGTTTGAGGCCCTCACTCCCTGCTCGTAGGTGACCCGCTGGCTGATGAGGTATTGAGCGGCTTGCGTGGCCGCAGGGCTGCCCGTGATGGTGACCCGCCGGTTCCGCGTGCCCGGCAGGAACTCTCCCTTCTTGGAGATCTGGATGCGGGCGCCTGTCAGCTCCTGGTACTCCACCAACGTCTTGCCCCCTTTGCCCAGGATGGCCCCCACCAGGTTCTCAGGCACCGCAATCTCCACCAGCTCCTTGGCACTCTCGGCGGCCAGCTTCTCCGCCGTCAGGAAGCCCCCGGCCGCCCCGGCTGCGGCTGCGGCGGCCACCAGCGGGCCACCCCCGCCGCCCGCCCCGCCGCCCGCCCCGGCCCCGAGGTAGCCGTTGGCGGCGGCGGCCAAGGCGAAGGAGCCCAGGGCCCCGGGGGGCGGCGGCGGCGGCGGGGCGGCCCCTCCGGCGGGCCCGGCCCCGGCCTCCCCCGCGTAGGACGCCAGGAGGTTGGCGGCGGCGGCGGCGGCGGGGTTGGCACCAGCGGCCACGGCGGCCAGGACCCCGGAGGCCGCGGCCGAGTTGAGGCCCAGGCCGAGGGAGTTGGTGTTGTAGCCGTAACTGGCCAGCGTGTTAAGCGCCGTGCTGATGGCCAGCAGGTCGGTGCCCGAGAAGGCGGGCAGGGCGGCGGGGAAGGCGCCCACGCCCGCCAGCCCCGCGGGGCCCAGCAGGCCCGAGGCGGCGGCGGCCGAGGCGGCGGCGGCGGCGGGCAGCACGTCGGCGGGGCTGGCGTACGGTGAGCCGGTGGGGTTGGAGTTGGCCACGGGGCCAGCCACGTTGGCGTAGCTGATGTTGAGGCAGCTGCTGCTCTGGGGGTCTTCCTGTACCTTCTGCACGATGGCGCTCACGGCCTTGTGCACCTGCTCCGGTTCGCCGCTGACGGTCACCACTCGCTCCTGAAGGTTGATACCCTCTGGCTTCTGCGACAGCTGCACCCAGGCACCCGACTGTTCCATCACGGCTTTCACTGTGGCGCCCCCCTTGCCGATGATCAGGCCCGCGGTGCTGTTGGGGACGATCAGCTTGGCCTGCGTGTGGAGCGAGAGGGAGGGTCTTTAGGATGGAGGGTGGAGAACAGCAACAGTAGGCTAGAGCTTGTTTTCCTAACCACCCCCCTCCCAAATGCGTCCCAAATCAGGCCTGCTGTGCCCCCTGATATGCACTGGTATGGTCCTACTGCTTGTTAAAAAATAGTGAAATACATCCACTTTGGTTGGTTAAAAAGAAAAAAAAAAAGAGCTAGTACTCCAAGTCCTCTCAGTAGACTCAGCCACCCTGTCCCATGCCTCTGGGACTTCTGGGACCTCCCCTGCCCTCCAGTACAGTGGGTGCTCCCAGCTTGCACTGGTGCTTATGCTCTCTAGACCTTTATTTTTTTATTTTTTAAGATTTTATTTATTTATTCATGATAGACCTAGAGAGAGAAACAGAGAGGCAGAGACACAGGCAGAGGGAGAAGCAGGCTACATGCCAGGAGCCCAACGCAGGACTCGATCCCGGGACCCCAGGATCACGCCATGGGTCAAAGGCAGGTGCTAAACCGCTGAGCCACCCAGGGATCCCCCCACCTTCTAGATCTTTAAACACTCTGACTCCCAGCCCCGGAGAAGCAGTCATTAAGTCTAACTTTACAGATAAGCCACCTGAGGCCCATGAGATGAAGGGACTCGCCCCAAGACTACCCAGGTTGTGGAGGGGCTGAAATCCAGACTCCTGGATTCCTGTTCCATCCTGTTACCTACCCTATGGCCAGGTCACCTCACTTTAACCTCTTTTTGTTATGGGCCAAATTGTTGCCCTCCCCATTTGGATGTTGAAGTCCTTTTTTTTTTTTTTAAAGATTTTATTTATTTATTCATGAGAGAGAGAGAGAGGCAGAAACACAGGCAGAGGGAGAAACAGCCCCCCCCCCACCGTGGGGAGCCCCATGTGGACTCTTAATCCCAGGACTCTGGGATCATGCTCTGAGCCAAAGGCAGATGCTCAACCGCTGAGCAACTAGGTGTTCCCAGAGGTTGAAGTCCTAACCCCTCAGTACCTCTGGATATGTCTGTATTTGGAGAGAGGGTCTTTAGAGAGGCAATTAAAGTTAAGTGAGGTTATTGGGGTGGGCCCCGATCCAATATGACTGGTGTTCTCATAAGAAGAAAAGATTAGGACATAGGCACACACAGAGGAAAGACGGTGTGAGAACAGAGAGGACGACCATCTCCAAGCCCAGGAGAGAAGTCTTGGAAGAAACCAACACTGTCCCAGATCTCAGACTTCTAGCCTCAGGAACTGTGAGAAAATGAATTTCTGTTACTTAAGCCACCCCGTCTGCGTTACTTTGTTATGGCTGCCCTAGCAATCTAAATACTGTTGTCCTATCTGTAAAATGAAGATAAAGAAACCTTATATCTAGGGCAGCAGGGAGACAATTGGGCACTTAAATACAGTGGTTCCCTTCTCGAGCAGGACAGAAAGGCCCATCCTTTGCTGCTGCAAATCCCATCAGTCTTAATTCTGGGTGCGGGGGATGGGGGTGGTTAGATTTCAAAACCAAAAGTCTCCTTTCACATATCTAAGAGCACTTATACACATCAATTCCTCTTTCTATGTCCTCTCAGACCTGTGGGTTCCACCCCCTGAGGCTCTCACCCCTGCCTCTCCTTTTTGCCTCTGAGCCAGACCCCAGGGGTGTTTGGGAAATTTGAGGGAGCAGTTTCGGTGTCAAGACGATGACTAGTGGCAGATATGGGCATGCGGTGGGCAGGGCCTTAGATGTTGGGCAGGGCCTTAGATGTTTGCACCCCACAAGGTGGGAGTCAGTTCTTCACAACCATGAAGCAACAAACCATCCAGGTACCGTTTGACTTTTAAATGACTCCCTGGACATTCATGTTGGTGAAAAGTCTATTTATAAATCTCAGAGCCCAGGAAGGGGCACCTGAGTGGCTCAGTGGTTGAGTGTCTGCCTTCGCTCAGGGCATGATCCCCAGGTCCTGTGATTGAGTCCCGCGTTCGGTTCCCCGCAGGGAGCCTGGTTCTCCTCTGCCTGTGTCTCTGCCTCTCTCTCTCTTTGTGTCTCTCATGAATAAATAAATATTTTAATAGTATAAATTATTATTATTTTAAAGATTTTATCCATTTTAATGTTCATTATTTAAAAAACCATGACAACAGTAGTAATGCCACGTGTCTTATTTACGTCTCTGATATGACACCCTGGATCACTGTGTTTGTCACTGTCTCTCCTACTCAGGCTATGCTAGGTGTAATGAAATAGCAGCTGACTATTTCATTACTTCTACTGTACAATTGGCTGAACATTTACATATTAAAATTCATCTCGTCTTATAACAAATCACCTTCCTTCCATTTCTCCTTTATGTAAAAAAGTCTTACGGGATAAAGAAAATGTACATGCGTACAAGCGGAATATTCCTTGGCAATCAATTTAAATGAACAAAGTACTGATCCAGGCTACAACATAGATGAACCTAGAAAACACGCTGTGTGAATGAAGCCAGACACAAAAGACCACATATTGTATGATTCCATTTATATGGATGTTCAGAACAGGGAAATCTATAGAGACAGAAATTAGATTAGTGGTGGCTTAGGGCTGGGGGGTGGTGCTGAGCTGTGGGGATTGAGTAGTTATAGCTAAGGGGATCAAGATTTCTTTCTGAGGAAATGAAACGTTCTAAAATTGATTGTGGGGATGGATGCACAATTCTGAATATTATAGGAACTTTGAACTGCATGCTTTCAATGAGTGAATTGTATGTATGTGAATTAATATCTCAATAAAACTGTTAAAAATCTTATAGATTTATAGATTTAGATAGGTTATATATCTACATTAAATGCATTTTCCATGAACTGAAATAAGTATGCATGTGTGTGTATAATTTCAGAGTTGAGCAGACCGGGAAAATATTTGTAGGGGAAAGAGGACATCAAGTTTGACAAGGCTGAGAACCACTGATCTGCTTGCTCTGTTTTTTCTTGATCTGACTTCAGTTCTTTCCTCTCCCCCTCCTTCTTGCTGACTCTGTGGCAGGCATAGTAGACTCCCTGCTGTTCCTCCAAGTTGCAAGCTTGATCCAGACTCAGGGCCTTTGCACCTGCTATTCCCTTGTTTAGAATCCTCTGTCCCAGAAAAGGAGGCTCACCTCTCTCATCATTCAGGTCTTTGCACAAATGCACCTCCTCAGAGGCTTTACCACCCCAATGATCAAAGCTTGTTTATTTGCTTATTTTATATCCCTGGCACAGACACCTCCACACTTGCATCCAACCTCTAACCTCACATCTCTAAAATGATGTAGAATGGACACTTCAAACTTAAAATCCAAAGTGGAACTCATCTGCTCAAATGTGTTTCTACCACGGTCTTCCTCATTTCAGTACGTGGAATATGCATCTTTTCACTTCTCAGGCTCAAGACTTAGGAGTCCTCTCTTTCCCTTCCACTAAACATCCAATCAGAAATTCTGTTGCCTCTACCTTCAAAATATATAGTTGGGATCCCTGGGTGGCTCAGCCATTTAGCGCCTGCCTTCGGCCCAGGGCGTGATCCTGGAGTCCCAGGATCCAGTCTCGCATCAGGCTCCCTGCATGGAGCCTGCTTCTCCCTCTGCCTGTGTCTCTGCCTCTGTGTGTGTGTGTGTGTGTGTGTGTGTGTGTGTGTCTAAGGAATAAATAAATAAAATCTTTAAAAAAATTTATATATATAGTACATGGGGTGCCTGGCTGGCTCAATCAGCGGGGTGTGTGATTTGATCTCAGGGTTGTAAGTACAAGCCCCATAATGGGTGTAGAGATTACTTTAAGAAAATAAAATCTTGGGGTGCCTGGGTGGCTCAGTGGTCGAGCACCTGTCTTTGGCTCAGCTAGTGATCCCGGAGTCCTGGGATCGAATCCTATATCAGGCTCCTGGTGGGGAGCCTGCCTCTCCCTCTGCCTATGTCTCTGTCTCTCTCTCAGTGTCTCTCTCATGAATAAAGAAATAAAATCTTAAAAAGAGAAAATAAAATCTTAAAAAATATACATAGTAGACTATTCTAGATTAAAAGAGACTAATGAAGTATAACAACCCAATGCAATGCATGAATATTGACTGAATCTTGGATAAAGAAATACTTTCTAGATATAAGAGATACTTTGGGACAATGTGAATATGAACTTTTTATTAACTAATAGCATGGAACTGGTGTTAATTTTTGTAGGTGTGATAACAGTAGCATAACAACATAGGACACGTCCTTAGTCTTGGGAGATGCATGCTGCAGAACTTAGGGTGAAGAGTCATGAGATTTATACTTATTTTCAAATGGATCAGCAAAAACAAAGAAACAGACAACCCAACAAACAAACAAACAAATAAAGCCAACCAGCGCATGTGTGTTAAGAGATACAGCAAATGTTAATGATTGGTGAATCTAAGTGTGGTGTATAAGGAGTTCATTGTATTATTCTTAAACATTTTCAGAATAAAAAGTTAGGAGAAAAAAATGTCCCAGGACTCTTTCTCTCTTTTCCTGCTTTATTTTTCTTCATAGCACTTTTCACTCTCTGACATTTACTTATTCACTTGCTTGTTTTCGGTCTCCCCAGGAAAGAATGTAAGATCCACAAGGACAGAGATTTTTGTCTGTATTGTTTACAACTGGGTTCTTGGTGCCTAGGGGAATGCCTGGTATGCATTCAGCAAAGAGTATGTGAATGAATGGATGGATGAAAGAAGGAACAGTGGGATATGCCTACAGGGCCAAGCAGGAATGGGACTGGATGGAGATGACCAGGTGTTTCTCATCTGGTTTTGTTGTTGGTGGTGTGTATATGTATGTGTAGGCAGGGAGGTAGGGTGCTGTGCATTTGGGTACACAGCCTGATCTGAGTTTTGTAGATTAATTGGACATTCTGACTTGTAAAATGAGAAGCACCCTAGGTTTTAAATATTGGCTACCTCTTCAAAAGGTCTATGAACTACTGTGTAGTAGCCAGACCAATGGTTTGCAGTTTGTGCACATATATCCCCGAAAAACCGCCTTGGACTCTGGAAGCACTTGTTCAGGTTTGAAATCCTGGCTCCACCACTAATGCTGGACAAGGGACCTAACCTTTTTGAGCGTCTGCCTTTTATCACCTATAAAATGGGGACATTTTTTTGTCCTCCACAGAATTATTATGAAGCCTAACTGAGATCATTCACGAAATGATGAGCTTGATTCAAGGGCTACTGACCCTTAGTTATATTTCTGTTTAGCCCTTATGGGCATATCATCATCCATTTCATCATCCATTTATTCAAACAGGCAACATTTGCTGAGTACCTACTATGTGCTAAGCATAGGGTGTCATGTGAGTGTGCAGGTAATATGTGCTCATAGGAGATACTTAATAAATGGTTGTTGTCATTGTTACCCTTGTGGGAAGACCTGGATTTAAATCTCACATCTGTGGTATGGTCGCTTTGCAAAATAGTCTGATAGTTCTTCAAGAAGTTAGACGTATTATCTGACCCAATTCCATCCATAGGTATATACTCCAAAGAACTCAAAACCATACACACACATGTTTATAGCAGCATTCTTCATAATAGCTAAAAAGTAGAAACAATCCAAATGACTATCAGCTGAGAGACAAAATGTGATATATCCATACAGTGGAATATTATTTGGCCATAAAAAGGAATGACGTTTTGACATCTGTTACAATAATTAATCTTGAAAACAATATGCTAAGGGAAAGAAGCCAGACACAAAAGGCCATGTATTATGTCATTTGATTTATATAAAACATCCAGAATAGGCAAATCCATAAACACCAAAAGTAGGTTAGTGATTGGAAGGGACACGGAGGGGAAGCTGGGAGAATTGACAGTGACTGCCAAAGGGTATGGGGCTTCTTTTTGGAGTGGTGAAAACGTTTTGGAATTACAGTAGGTGATCAATGCACAACTTTGTGAATATACTAAACACCCTAAATGGTATACTTTAAAATGGTGAACTGTAAAGTACATTAATTATATCTCGATTTATATTTTCAAAAAAATCACCAGAGAAAAGTCTGACAAGAGGAGAGAACAGAATGCACAAAACCAGACCTAAGAGTCAAGAGGTATTTAGTATGATACAGCATTTCAGAGGGAAAAAGGATGAAGTAACCATTCACCAAGGAATGGTAAGAGCAAATGCCTTCACCTTTCTGTGCCTCGTTTCCTCTCCTCCAACACGATGTAACCACAGCTACTCCATACAGCTATTGGGAATACTCAATGTGCCTGGCACAGGGGAAGCCCTCAGAAAATGGTTAACTGTCTTCGTGATAGGCCCGGGTGGTAGAACCACAGTATCTTAGAGAGATCGCAGGTGGAGTTTCATAGAATCCTGGAGTGCCAGGATATCAGAACAGTACAGTGTTAGAATAATGTACATTGAGAATCTTGAAATCACAGAGCCATAGAACTGTATGAGTTTTAGGGCCAGAAAGGCCTCAGAGAACATCTGTCCCCATGATAGGGAAGTCTGAAGAGACATTCAAATAGTGCTAGTATAATAATAATTATACAGCTAACAGTGCTTCCATTTGCCAGACACTTTTGTAAATGCTTTCAAATAGTCACTTACTTAATCTCTACAAGAACCCTACAAGAATAGCCAGGCGCTATTATTATCACATTTTATGGCTTGGAAAACAAAGGCAAGAGAGGTTGAGTAACTTGCTCAAGGTCATACAGATATTAAGTAATAAAGCCAGGATCTGATCGCAGTCCAGAATCTGTGTTCAGATTCCCAAGATTTCACCCCAGAAATTCTGATTCAGTGGCTCTGGGCTGGGATTCAGGAATCTGCATTCTAAGCTACCTAGATGATTCAGATACCAGTCAGGGCTGAGAACCACTGGTTTAGCCCAGAGGTGGCAAACTGGTGGTCCTCAGGCCACAGGCAGCCCACAGTCCGCCCATAGGCAGCCCACAACCACATAGTGTTTTTAAGACTGAGCCAACCTTTAAAAAAATCAGCTGATTTCAAATATTTCTGGTTTCTTCTGAAAAATTTGTAAGATGTGGCAACACTTTGTCCACATTCCCAAAGGGCAAGAATTGAGTCGAGTTGAGTAGCAGCTGCCCCCTTTAGGGATGCATTATATCTCTCTGATGAGGCCAGAGTCCTCAATTCTTTATGTTCCCTTGCTGAATCTCGGAGGCATTTCAATTTATAATCCCTGATTTGGCCCAGCTTCCACACTGTAAAGAAAGGAAACTGAGGCTTACAGGAGAGAAAGGAACCCAGAGTAACACAGCAAGTCCAAAGTAGAAAAAGACACCTGTCCCCTGACTTAAAAATCCCAAAATAATATCAGCCGCTAACATTTTTTTGAGAACTTTCTATGTACTAGGCATACATGCTAAGTGCTTTTCAAACATCAGTGAACGTTGATCACTGCCCTTCGCTAGGTACCATAATGAATCTCATTCTGCAGATGAGAATAATGAGGCATGGAGAAATGAAGTCACTTGTCCAAGGTCGCACAGGTAAGAAGTTATCAGAATAAGATTCAACTCAACATCTGACTCCAGAGCCTGAGCCTTCAGCCATTATCTCTTTCATTCTTTAGAGCCCCCTAAGTAATAAATAAGGAGAGATAAAATCCTGGTTCTAAAATGTTTCAATTCCACTATCTCAGAGTTCCTGTGGATTAGGGGGTGGGGTGGAAGTATGAGGCGCAGATGGTGCTGACCCCATTTTCCCTGCAACATGTGCAAACTCTTCATGAACTCTGAGCCCTTTGTAGCCGCGACCAAGGCGGAGGGAAGAGGCAATATCCTGGCCACCCTGTGAAGTGTGTAAACTGTGGCCTGCTGGTGGGAAGGGATTCGGGAGAGACCTGGCACAGCCGCTTCAGCACCAAGGACAGCAGCCGCGCTCCAAGCTCCAAGCCCGAAGTCTTTTTGGGAATGATCGATCCGCTTGGCAGCATTCTTCCAGGGCTTTCCGCCCACCTTTCCCCAGGAACCTGGAGGAACTCTGGCCCGTGGTTTCTCCCATCTCAGGGTAGTAAGAATCCCCAAGAATTCCAGATTCCTTTTACCAAGGGTTTCTCTCTCTCTAGTCTTTGCTCCCAGACAGACGTTAAGGAAGCCTCACTGGTGGCCTGTCCTCCTGCCAGGGGCTCTGGTCCCTCTTATCGTGTGTGCAAGTACATGGGAGTGGGGTAGCGGAGAGAAAACAGGGAGTGTGCGCAGTTCCTCTGCCCTCCACCTCCTACCCATTCCGGGCCACGCTGCCAGGGGCTTTGCAGCAAGCCCACCTGCCCGGTGAGCACCGTGGTCATGGCAACCAGAGAGGCCGGGGTTCTGATTGGTCCGCTCCCTGCCACGCCCCTACGCCACCGCTTCCCTGTAACTGAGGCAACCAAGAGGCTCTGCCTTCCCCTCCTCCTTCCATCCCTCCTAGAGAGGGCTGTGTAGGAGAGGGACCAGCCCCCTCTCTCGCTAGCAAAACATCATTTCTCCAAAATAGCGGCTACTCCCTATAATAATTAATGGAGAGAGGGAGTCTGAGGCCATTTCTCAACTCTTCTGGAAGTGGATGGGCTGTCACTGAAGTCACTTCCGGTGAGAACAGGAAGTGGGAGGCAGGTTGCTCTGGGAGACAATGGGATGAGGTGGAAGGAAGGAGAGGGTCTAGAGAACCCCAGGAAGGAGGAACTGGGGGTGGGGGAGGTCAGGTCCGGGACAAAATCTCCCAGACTTTCACTCTCTCTCTGAATCAAGCCCACTCCAAGAGGTTTGGGTCCCTAGGGTGACTCCCTAATAATTCGACTGACTACTACCATGTATTTGATTGACAAACGTCCTATCAGCATTATCTTATTCAACTCCCACAGTAATCTAGTGATATGGGAGAAGTGTCTTCTCCTGAACCTCACCGGTTTTACAGAAACCCAGTCTTTGTCCCTGCTGACCTGCTTGGCTCTGTCAGGGTTCATCGTGGTTTGGGGTTGAAGGATGTTGACCACCTCAGGCTTGGTCATTGCTTGTGGGATTTCTCGGACCTTCTCAGCAATAAAGCTGTGCACAGCATTCAAGGCCTCTGCTGTGCCCTGTACCAGGCATACTCGTTCTGTGGTTCCTGTTGAGCAAGGGAGAGAGAGGGCACCCTCATCAAACAGGAATGGGAAGATTCCTGGGAGACAGGCCCCATTTAATGAAAAGGGAAAACCTAGTTCCAGACCAGAAAGTGGACCTGACTGGCCCAGGTCACATGGTAAGCCCAGAGAAACTGGCATGGGCTTCCAGGCCATGATGGGTAGCTGGGAAAGTGAGTGGAATGCCTGTTTTATAATCTGCACTTCATGTCCCTCCCTCAAAACAACCCCAGGGGATGGAAGAATGATGCTTAAGTGCTTTGCGATGCCCACAGCAGCTCTGGGCAGGGGAGACAGGGCTCAGCTGCCTCTTCCCAGTCCATGCTGGCTCCCGGTTGCTCTGGCAACCATTCACTCACTCCCCCCCCCCAACCCTAGAAGCCGAGAGCTCAGGCCTGCAACCGTTGCCACAGTAACTGGAACCCCCTTATCGGTCTGGCTGGCCGGGTCCTCAGCCCACCCCCAGGGGGACGAGGGACGAAGCCTCGTTGCCGTGGCAACCCCTGAAAGCCTGCAGCGAAGGCCTCTGGGCTTTTGGAGAGGATGGGGAAGGGCTGGGGGATGGGGGAGACAGAAGAGAGGCCAGAGTGCCCGCCTGGACCCACCAGATGGAGGGGGGAAGGGGAGGGGCAAGGGTGTGGACAGGAGAGAGCAGAGGCAACTCTACTGTGGGTAGGAAGGGTAGGGACTCAGGGATGGGGAAAGGAGGGTGGGGTGGATGCCTTTGCTGGAGATTGTCTAGATTTTGGCTGTGGTTCTAACCTAGGCATCCTTACTGTGTGTGTGTGTTTATGTGTGTGTGTGTGTATACTTGAGGTAGGGAGGCAGACGAGAAGCCAACTCTGGATGGTGTTGGGATATATGTGTGTGGGACAAGGACTCTGGGCAACACTCTGACCAGTACGAATGTATCTGTGAGACTGTTTGGGTGAGTGGTGTGTGTGTGTGTGTGTGTGTGTGTGTGCGCGCGCGCGCATGCATGTGCGTACATGCATGTGTATACCTGGGCAGGACTAGCTAAATTATCCTTATTTGTGTATGTGTATAAGAGAAAGAGTGGGAGAGCTTGAGATATCAACAGTGTGACATAGTGAATCCAGTGCACTCTTGCGTATGGGAAAGAATTTGGGTGTCACTGTGATGTCCAAGGTTATGGATACTATTTGCCAGACTGAGCTGCTTGTACAGGAGAGTTTAAGAGAAAGAAACAAAGAATCTCATGAAGCAGCACTGAGGCTGTATGATGAATGTATATCACTTTGAGACTGGATGTCAGTGTGAGTGTTGGCAGGAAAGAGACAACCAGACAACCAGACACCTTTAGGTGTTCAAAAGACTCTTTGGAATGACTGGTGTGTGGTACATGTGTATATGTGCATAAACCTGTGTATAGAAGACAGATGGACAAGACTGTATGACTGGTACGTGTCAATGTGATAAAGACAGAGAGAGATCGACAGGCAGACTCAAGTGTCAGCATGTAAGACCGGGTGACTGATGTGTGTATGTATGTGTGTGCCTGTGTGTGTGTGTGTGTCTGGGTGTGTGCATTTTAGCTGTACAAAGACGGCTCTATTGTGACCAGTAGGTGTGACAGTGTGCATGCCTGGGTGAGCTGGGCATGTTTGGTGTGTGGAGTGAGTGTCTGTCTCTCTCTGGGTGGGACTCTGCCTACAGGACCACTTAGCTCCCTGGCTCTTGAGTGTGTGCCAGGCTCCATGTGCCTGAGCGTCTGGGACATTTGGGGGTGAAGGTCCAGTCTCCTGTGGGTGTTCTAGTACAGCATGATGTTGCTACAAGTCTAACCTCTCACTTGCCATCTCTCAGCCTGGCATGCCAGTCTCACCATGTGCCTGGGTGTCACTGTCTTGGGTCACTGGTGTAAGTTGACATCCCCCATCTCCTCTGGGCTGCTGTTCCTCACTTATTCCCCCCAACCCCAGAACAATGGACTGGTCTGAGCCAAGGGTGAGTCAGCGTGCAGGCTGCCTCCGTCTGGGTGTAAATAGGAAAGGGTGTGGGTCAGGGTGGGAACTCGGGGTTGGGGGGGCAGGGAAGCCCTAGGGAGAGCCTGGCTGAAGTGGCTCTGCACTCCCATTTCTGCGAGGCTCCCTTCCAGCTCAGGGAGTCTGTGACTTCCCACCCTTTGTAGTTCTTAAGTGGGCTCCCCAAGGGCTTTCAGGGGCTCAGTTAACCCTCAAAAGAATGTCCAATAATGATAGCTGGTGCTTACAAAATACCAAGTGTTAGGCAATATTCTAAGCACTTTGTATATATTTGTGCACTTAATGTATGAGGTAGGCAATATTACTATTCTTGATTTACTGCTAAAGACACTGAGGCACAGAGAAGGTTTGGGATTTGTCCAAGTTCACTCAGCCAATAGTGAAAGTTCAGGTTCGAACGCAGGTGTCTGGCTTTAGAGTTTGGACTTTTAAACACAGTGCTCACCCTGGGCTAAATTTGGGGTGGCTGGAGTGTGTGTGTGTTTGTATATATGTTGGGAGGAAGGCATAAGACAACTCCATTTTTTGCTACTGTATTTTTGATAGTAAAAAAGAATATACATGGATTTATTAAGTAATCACTTAAGATTTTGTACTTTACGGCAATATCGTTATAAATCAATACGTTTTTAAAAAGTATGTGTTTCTGTGTTTTTCCTCTGGGGACAGCTTCAGGCAAATGCTCAAAATCAGAAGGTGTTTTAGAATCACTAAGGTGTCTGGGTGGATATACGGAAGTCTGTGTGACTTTGGGCAGATACCTGCTTCTTTCTGGGTCTAAGTTTCTCCATGTATGATCTGGAAGGATAGAGTCTGGGGCTTGGAGTTTCCTGTACCAAGGAGGGGACACCCTTTGTGCTTTGCCCCTCCCTTGGGGTTAAGGGTCAGGTAGGTTTTTGTTTCATGTAGTAGACACAAATGCAGTGTGTGTGGGTGCGTGTGTGTCCATCTGTCTGTGTGTTTCACCATTGTCATTTCTCATATGTTCTGTATGCTTCAGTCACAATGAACAAACTACCCCACCAGCCTTTGAACATGCTACTTCATCTTCCTAGAGTACGCTTCCCTGCTTTTATCTAGTTCACTCTTACTTATTGTTCTGGGCCCCTCCTCCAGGAAGCCCTCCCTGACCTTTCTAGGCTGGGTCAGGAGCCCCATCTGGGCTGCCACCATCCTCTGGGCTTCCCGTCCTAGCCCTGACCACACTAGGTCATTGATGGTGTTCAGTCTGTCTTCCCTACTGGGCTGTGAGATCTGGGAGGGCTTAAGGGGGGATAGTTCAGTCACTGCTATGTCCTCATCTCTGTCCATAGAAGAGGTACTCAGAGAATGTAGCTTGAATAAATGAATGAAAGGGTGTTAGCCAGGAGCAGAGGGAAATACACTCTTTGTTTCAAGCATTTCTTGAAACATTTCTTCATTTCTTATGTTCCTGTGGGTCCTAGGAAGTCCTAGGGGGCAGGACTAGGACACAGGGGGCCGTGTCCTGCATCTTTGAGTCAGGAGCCGGCACAAGCCATATGATCTGGAAATTCCATGTCAGCAGTTGGGGGTGGAGGTGGATGCATGTCCTGGTGTTGGGGAGAGATGCTGGATCACGTTGCTTGTTTGAATAGTATTTGGCCCAAGAAAGCCAATGACTGTCCCATTCTCTGGGGTTCTCAGCTGCCTGGCCTTTGGGGTGTGTCACTGAGTTGGGAGGAGATGATGTGTCTCATGTCACAGAATGTGATCCAGGGATAAGGAACCAAGTATCCTCAGATAAATGCCCCCAAGCAGAGGTCTTATCCATATCTGTGGCCGAAGGGGGCATGTGGGTGAAACTGGGCCAGGGTGGAAGAGAAAAGGGGGGTTGGGTGGGGTGCCTGGTTCCCTGGACAGTTCTCTAAACCTCTTGCCAAAGCTGCTTAGTGAGATGGGAGGCAGGGCGGGTGAAGGGAGGAGGGAGAGAGAGAGAGAGAGAATATGAATGTGTTCTGACCCTGGACTCTAGCTCTGGTATTTGACCTAAAAAATCCAAGGGGATTAAGGATGAACTAGAATCAGCTCTGGACCAAAGATGCAATTCTGGGGGCCCTCCCTGGAGGACATCTCTAGATGCTGAAGCTCAGGCATTGGTCTTGGGAGGGAGTAGTGGAGGGGTGACAGATATGCAAGGGGCAATAGAGGGAAAGGAGGGGCCTTGGAGATGTTATGGTTGTGGGGAGAGAAAGTGAGAGCTGGAGGGGAGGCAGAAGAGGGGCTGGGTTTGGAGAAAGGAAAGAAAAGGCTCGTGGGGCCTGAGACTGGGAAGGAAGCATGAAGGAAGGGATGGGTGAGTCAAGGCAGGAAGAAATAAGGGGCGATCCAGCAGATGGTTGAGGGGGTGTTACTCAATATTGGTTGACTGACCAGAGAAAGAAAAGCATGGGATTATGAGAGGTGAGGGGTAAGGAAAATATGGGGCGAGGCATGGGAAGACAAGAAGCAGGGGGCGGGGAGGAGAGGGAGGGGGAGAGGTGGAAAAGTAGAGATGGACAAGACAGATTGATGGGAGCGAGAGGTGGGGAGTATATCCAAACAGAATCAGAGACAGAAGCAAAAAGAAGAACAGGAGGAGCCAGAGAGAGGCGGATGGGAATGGAGACTCAGGGAGCAAGAGCTGGGAAAGTCAGAAACAGAATGAGAGAGACATAGGAAGAACGACACAGAGAAAACCAGGGAGCCTCAAACTGGGCAAGATGGGGTAACAGAAATCCAAAGGGAAAGAGCTGGGGGGGAAGAAGTGCGCGTGTGGGGGGGGACTGTGCAACACGGCTGGCTGTCCCCCCAACCCCAAGGGACGCCCTGACACCTGCCTCCCTGCCCACCCCCCTCCAGCAACTCCAACTGACCCAAAGGGGCAGGTGTGTGGGAAGGGGCACATCTGCCAGCACATCATGCAAATGAGCTCATGAATATGCAGCAGGCCCATTGTCTGGCCCTGCCCCCACCCCCATCTGCTCAGGCCCGGCCTCTGGGGCTGAGGGCAGCTCTGTCCCCTTAGGAGGAGGGGAGGCCCCCCCATCACCACGACTGTCCAAAGGGCAGCCCTTCCCCCTTATCCACGGCCCAGGTGGGAGGGACAGGAGGCCAAGGGCAGAGTCCTGGGCCAGGGCTCACCCGGATAGAAGTCTTTGGACTTAGAGAGCTTGATGGTGGCTCCTGTCTCCTTCTGCAGCTGCACGATGGTCTGCCCGCCCTTGCCAATGATGGAGCCTGCCGCGTAGCTGGGGATCAGCACCTTCAGGAAGTATTCGCCTTCCTCTGCAGGGGCACAGGGGGAGGGGGGGTAGGGCAGTCAGGGGGCAGGTCTCCACCTTCAGCCTGGTGTGGGCCTAGGAAACCAGTGGCGTCACAGGAACATATAGGAGCAATGACCATGAGAATAGCAGTAGGGAAGATAATACAACTAATGATCTTCATTCATTCACTCGTTCATTCATTCATTCATTCATTCATTCATTCATTCCACGAATAGTTGCTGAGCACCTGCTGCCACACGCTTGGCACTGTTTTAGTGAAACAGCCATGAGGAAAACAGACAAACTCCCTGATTTTGCAGGCAAATGAGGCAAATAAGGCCAAGAGAGTTTCAGTGATTCAGCCAAGAGCTCACACAGCTACATTCTTCTAGAGGGGGGAGACAGACAGTATGTTTTATGTTGGATGGTGGTTAAGCTCCACAAAAACAAAAAGGGACAGGAGAAGGGACGGGGGCTTGTAGAGGCGGCAGTGTCAGATCCGGTGGCCAGGAAAGCCCTCCCCAAGAATGTGGTATTCTTTGTTTAACAAACACTTCTACAGAACCTAGTATACACTAGACTCTGTTTCAAGTACTATACAAATATCAGTTCTTTTACTTTTCACACTGATGCTATGAAAGAAGTACTTTGTAACCTGGCTTTAGATTCCCGGCTCTGGACCCTCATGACTGATTGTTGTCCAGGCTGTGGAGGTGGGAATGGAACCATGAGGCTCTGTGGAAGAGCAGGTGCAAAGGCCCTGGGGTGGGACTGGGCCAGAGTTGTCCGAGAAAAAGTGAGGTAGCCAGTGTAACTAGGGCTGAAGATGACAGGTGGAGAGTGGAAGGGGATGAGGGCTGAGAGAGATGGTGGCAGTGGTTGAGTGTTGAGGTTTGTGGGCCACGGTGAGGTCTTTGGTTTTACTCTGAGTGAAATGGGAACCAAGGGAGGGCTCTGAGCAGTGGAGAGATGGGATCTGACTTAGGTTTCCAGAAGATCCCGCTGATGCCCACAAGGTAGGAGGTGGTGGCAGTCTAACTGGTGGAGCCATCGAGGGGGCGGGGGAGGAGGGATCCGGAGGAGAATATCCAGAGATGTTCTCAACACTCAGTATGGACCCTGTACTGTGCTGAGTGCTTTGCAAGCTTGACCTCAACCATTCCCTACCCACCAATGAGGTGGGTATAACAAGCCCCATTTTTATGTGGGAGGAAACTGAGGCACAGAGTCCGTGAAGGCACCAGGCCAAGGTCAGTTGTTCAAGGGCACCAAGAAAGTCCCTGGCATGAGATCCCAATGCAATTCTGCTTCATTCTTGGCCCTCACTTGCTTAGCACCTTCCGATGAAGGCTGAAGACCAAGGTAGTCCAGGACAGTCCCCAAGACCCAGGGGTGGTGAGGTGGTGCCAGTGGTCACTTTTGGGACTGTGGCCATTCTCTGTTAGGGACTAATTTTCTTGGTCATGTGTAAAATGCTTTGTCAATGCACTCAAGGCACATGCCTAACCTTCTAACCCAACTGTTGTCCCTAACTGCTCAGAGGGTAGAAATTGTGGAATCTTCTCTGTATAAGAGCCTCTATGATTTGGCCCTGCAGTTCTTTCCAGCTTCAGGTCCTCATCTTCTTCTATAAGCATCAGACATACTTCCTCTTTGTTAAGTGTTCCCTCCTTCCATCCACCTCAGGGCCTTTGCACATTGTTTTTACTTGGAACTGTCCTCCCCCAGTGAATTCCTCTTGTCCTTCAGGTCCCCACTCGAATGTTGCTTCTTCTTGGAAGCTTTCCTTGAACTCTGGGGAGGAGATGGATCCCCTCCCGTTCATTTCATGCCTTCAGAGCAACATATCACAGACGTCCCCTGGAGCTCACCTTTGTGTCCCAGGGACTCATGCCATGTCCCAGCACATAGTGGGCATGCAATAAAAACACTGGGGAAAAGAAGGGAGGAGCCAGGCCATTCTGCTACCAAAGCTTAAGGTCTTAAACCATCCCCCAGTGGTTTTAAATTTTTTTTTCTTTTAAGCAAAGGAAACCTATTTTCAATGTCTCACATGAAACTCCACCACACAGAGCAGATAAAAGAGAAACTGTTCTGGTGAAAGTGGGGGCAGGGCGGGGGGGCCAGGAGCCCTGCCCATCTCTTCCTGATCCCTTACGATTGAAGGTTCTGGATTGATGGACTCCCTGGTGTGTTAAGGTGGGGGTATGGGGGTGAGGGGCTGGACGGGGCTTCACTGGCATGGGGAGGGGGGTCCAGAATGAAGGGGATGCCCTGAGCCCAAGGCAATCCTCTTAAACTTGCCTCATCAGACCATTAAACCTATTAGGTAATTAGCCCCCCAGAGTGCCTTCCCATCAATCATCCTGAGCCCCCTGAATTCACTTTCTTCCCTGGGCTCACAGAGGCAGCCTCTTGCCTGCTCCCACCCCTAAACCTGTCACAGAGATGCAGGACCAGTCCTCTATCCCTGAAAGGCTCAGAAAGAGGAGGAGGGTGTTCTCACAAGGACTCCATCCTCTTTTTCCTTCTTTGACTTCATTCCTTATCTTCTCTCCAGCCAAGGTCTCTTCCCCAACTTCCTCCTTGAATGTAGAAGGTATTCATCTACTCTGAAGAAAACTGGGTATGCCCCCTACCCCATTTCCTGTGCTCTCCGTCTTAGCCTTCCCCAGGAATCCCCATATGAAACAGCAGAAACAGCCATAGACTGAGTGTGAATTTTGCCAGGATGGGCCGCCTGGCCTTGGGCAAACCACCTCACCTCGTTGGGCCTCAGTATTCTCATCTGTAAAACGCGCTCCGTAATTAATTAAATGATAAACCGTAAAGTACTCAGGATGGTCTCAGGCACATGGAGGCACTTGAGGAACACTAGATGTCATTACCTCCACCATCAGCGTGATTATCACTGACGTCAAGAACACAAGCAAAGTTCTTGTCACAGCGTCTGGCCCAGGGTATGTGCTCTACAAGTGGGGAGACGAGCCTCTAAGGTCTGAGGTTTTTGTTGGGCGATGAGAGAAGAAGGGGAGACCCCCATTTCCTTTATCACATGCACCCTAAGGGATGTCCCAGGCCTTTCTCTGCTTCTTGGAAGAGGAATGAGCTCTCACTGATGGAAGCGAGACCCTGCTCCCCCTTCTCTGGACGCCCAGCATCTCTCTGACTCCCTTCCTTCTCATGCCACCTCTTGCCTTTACCCTTGATGTATGCCCTCGGTACAGTTTCCTTCCTTCTCTCCCCCTTCCCTCCCATCCTCCAGCAAACCCTTCCTGAGCACCCACTCTCTGCCAGGCTTTGTTTTAGGTGCTGATGACACAGCAGGGAGCGAGACAGTCCATTCCTTCAAGTTCAGTCACTTTTAAAATTTAAATGCATACAAAAAATAAAATAAAATAAAATTTAAATGCAACTATTTAGAGAGGACACTTAAAAACACTGCTAATAATCAGAGTTTGAAGGCTCGTTATGTTTTCCCCTCCAGGACATATGATATAAACATACCATGGTTTAAAAAAAAAAAAGTTTGTCCAGGGACTGCTTAAGCCACCTATGGGTGCTCGAAGATCCCTGTATCAGACTAGTGTAAACTGGGAGCCTCAACCTGAGGCCAGCCTCCTCAACCTGAGGCCAGCCTCCCACGGAGAACGGAGAACGACTAGGTGGGACCTCCCACCTGCACAAGCTCAGAACTCAGGGCACAAGTCCCCCCAACTGTGGCCAACAAACTGCTCTGACCCTCTTTAGAATCCTCTTCACGTCTTTCCCATTTGGGAAGCACTCCCCTCCGCCTGCTTTTAACCCTCACTCACCCATCCCTGTGTGAGTCCCACCTCCCCCAGGAAAAAGCCAGGCCTCTCTTTTCCCAGCCTGCGTGGCAGCAAGGGGAGACACGCTGAACCCAGAGCCCCCCCCCCCCCCAGACCTCACACACTCCTAGCCAGTTTGAGCAACCAAGGCTCTGCCTGTGAAAAAGTTCTTCCTTCTACTGAAGTAGAATCTAAATGCCAGAACTCTGCACCCACCTACCTCCACCCCCCACCTAGCTTTTCCCTCCGGGTTCAGGAAGCTCCCTTTACCCACGACCATGACAGAGAACTAGAGATGCCCACTTCTGCTTTCCAGATGGTTTTCATCCTGCTACAATGTCAAACACTCCTTCTTCTAGTCTTACCCTCCCTTTTGTGCCTACCTTCTTCAGCAATGCTTCTGGAGTTTCCAAAAGGCATCCAATACCCCTGTCCCCTGAAATAATGTGGACTTACCCAAGAGATTTGGGGTGCCGTGGTAAGAGTGGCACTTTTGATCAGAGAGTTGACACTAAAAGGTGGCTTTAAGTGGGGGTGGCATCTGGGTAGCTCAGTGGTTGTGCATCTGCCTTCAACTCAGCTCATGATCCCGGGGTCCTGGGATCGAGTCCCCCATCAAGTTCCCCGCAGGGACCTGCTTCTCCCTCTGCCTATGTCTTTGCCTCTCTCAGTGTGTCTCTCATGAATGAATAAATAATATCTTTTTAAAAAACATTAAAAAAATAAAGGTGGGGGGAGGTCATTCATGACAAAGGTAGAGCAGAAGGGGTGTGGTATGTGTTGTAGAGGTGACTTCGGTGTCAGGAGGTCTAGGGGGAACCAAAGTTGGGGTGTCATGTTCATGGGACCCGCTCTGATTTGCGGGTTGGGACCGGAAGTGTCGGTGTGTTCCACAGAGGTGTGAGGCAGCTGGGGTGTGATGTTGACATTGTTGCGGGAGTGTATGGGGATGTTGCCGGTAGAAGACAAGACCTGGTGGAGTGTGGCGGGAGCAGTACCGCTCAAGAGGGTGGGGACGGCAGGTGTGCAAAGCGGTCTGGTGTGAGAAATGCAGTACAACGTGCTTCGGGGACGGCATGTCGAAGGTGTGACACCGTCTTTGAGCTGTGACACTGTCTCTGAGTGAGAGAAAGGTGGCTGGGTAGGATTTCCTCGGGGGGAAGCGCTGCTGGATGGTGTGACAGGCCCCTGGTGGCATTCTCCATGGGATGGATAACAATGTAATGACAGCTCTTGTGTACTGATACGCACATGTGTGACAGTGTGACAGCCTCACATATAAAGTCTCATTTAGCCCTACACAGCAGTCTGGCGTGGTAAGTAGCAGATCTCACGGCTCCCATTTTGCAGATGAGGAGACTGAGGCTTGGAGCAGTGAAATAAGGTGCCCCAGGGTCCCACACCATGAGCACGGCAGGGAGGAGATAAACCCTAGAAGATCTCACTCTCAGGCTCTTAACCCCTGCGACACTGTCTTTATGTTAAGCAGCGAGGATAGGGGGAGCGAGGATTGGCAGCTGGTAGCTAGTTGGGGTGTGACTGGTGCGCATGTGTGTGTGTACGTGGGGAGGGAAGTTGTGGTTTCTGTACACATGGGGGTGACAGAGGTGGGAATACAGTCAGGAGTATGCCATACTAGTGGCACCTTAAGAGTTTCACTTGTATTCAAGGGAGGTGGGGGGACATCCTTTGTTACTGTCCTACAGCCAGACTAGTTGTCTCTCTGATAAGTTCCTAACCTGAGTTTCCATTCAACCTCTTTTACCCAAATCCTCCTGTGCTTTGGTGCCTTGTCTCCCTCCCAATGGTGTCTGTTGGCCACAGTGCCTGGACATCAGTTGGAATGACCCCTATCTCCTCTATCAGCCCCCCAAGAATGGCCAGGAGTGGCAGGCTGGTGCTGCAGGCAAGAGCTCAATCTGTCCTGTCTGCCACGACCTGCTGTGACACCCTAGAAGACTCCCTCCACCCCCTGAGCCTCAGCTTCCTCACCCCAAAATGGGGTTCACCACAGTGTCTACCCACATCACGAGCCAGCCTCCTGGGGTTCAAATCCCAGCTCTGCCTCTTATTTGCTGACCCACCTGGGGCAAGTTACTTAACCTCTCTGTGCGTCAGTCTGTCATCTGTTAAGAAGGGTAACATAAAAGAATTGTACGGATTCAATGATTGGTCTGTGCCAAGCATTTTTCCATAATACTTCCTGGCGCGCCACAGGCCAGAGATATTAGCCAGTATTATAATTTATTATTGTTGATTATTACATCATAGAGTGTTGGGAGAATTACATGAAATACTGCTTATAAAGCAGTGAGCAATGATATTGGTAGTGGTTATTACTACTATCGTTGTGGTTTTGAGATTTCCCCACCTGACAGATGGTGACTCTTGAGGCTCAGAAAGGGGGTGAGGTTGACCCAGCATCCCCCAGTCACGACAGTGTTATTGCAAAGAGCCCTCAATTTTGAGATGAGAGTCCTGGATCTTTGCCCAACGCTGCCTCTTGAGCGTTTCTGTAAATGGAGGACCATCCCTTTGCCTCTGCAGGCCTCAGTTTCTCCACAGGTCACCCAGAGGAGAGGTGGAAGAGCTTGCAGGAGAGGGTCCCTGGGGGCTCATCCTACTTTCCCCGCTGCCGAGGGAGGCAGGAAGCACAGTGGTTAAGCACACGAGCTCTGGAACCAGGGTTGAACAGATCCGCGTTCCACCAACTTATGAGCTGTGTGACTTTGGGCAAGTGGCTTTATTTCCCTGAGCCTGGTTTCCTCATGTGAAAAAGCAGCTCAAATCATCTCCCCCAGAGGACCGTATTAGGAAATAACCCATATCTCAGAGCCTCACTTGGAGTAGGTGCCGAGGACTCGGGCCTGACCGTCCTTGGCAGCATCGCTATTGTTAGGTTGTGCTGCTCAGAGCAGTCAGATTTGGGGCACCTCAGCCCCTTAAAAAGAAGGATGAGACACCTCCCTCCCCCCAAGCAGGGGCAGGGCTGGGCTGTCAGGTCAGGCTCAAAGACCGCCTGGGTCCCGGACTCTCTCCAGGACTGGGAATGGCAGTGGGGCAGGAAGAAGGAAGGAAGTGGCTGGGACATATTCATGTGTGTGCTGGGGGTTGGGGGGGGGCAGGAAGAAGGACAGGAAACTCCCTCCCACCCCTCCCCCAACTTCCTTTTCCTTCAATTTCTGCTGGACACCCCCTCTCAGGCAGCCAGGGGGTCCCCGATTCCGGTCCCACCTGGACAGGAGTGTGGGGGGCTGCTGGCGTGGAGGAAAGAGACTTGACTTGTGTTCCATCGAGGGGAGGAGGTGAGCGGTCCCCACCCCACCCACTACAGGGCCTGGTGGACACCGGAGCGTGCACTCTGGCCCAGGCCATCCTTCTCCCATCCGGAGGAAAAGGCCAGAGGAAGCAGATTTTGGCCAAGGTGACCGCAGGGAGGGGCCTGTCTGCTATGGGGTCTCCCTCCATCCAGGGAGTTAATAGGCTGGGTTTTGAGTCTCCGAGAATCCCTACCTCCTTCCTGAGTCCCTGGCCCGAGAGACACCCACTAGAGTTCCCAGCTCGTCTTTTATTCTTCGGTACACATACCTCCTCGGGTCACACACACAGTGAGGGGCCCTCCTGTCTCCTACGCGCACACCTTCTGTGTTGTCAAACACTCAGACCTCACACACACGCACACACACACAGAATCAGTCCCTTGTCTCTCTCACACACACAGAATCACTCCCACATCTCTAGTGTTACATACTCAACCATTTCACTCACACACCCTCCCCTTGTTATAGATATATATACACACATGCACACACACCCCTTCCCTTTTCATACCCCTTGGGTGTCATATACACACATTCTCTCTTCCCTGTCACACGGGCACCATCCTTCCTTCTCCTTGTTACACACCCTCGTGCAGTTCACCCACGGAGCCCTAACCTCTCCCCGTCACACACTCACCTTCCCTTGTCGTACACACCCCCTCTGATGTCACTGTTGCACACCTCCATGTGTCACACCCAGCCACAGCCTCTTTGGAGTCACACCCACACCCTTTCCTTGTCACATACCCTCACCAGCTTCTTCTGGTCCCACCCCACCCCAAACATGCCTGTGTCACACACACTGAACTGCCTTCCTTGATCCACACAGCCTCTCATGGCTCACACCCAGAGCCGGCCCATTCAGCTTCCCCCACACACCCCCTTGCATGTCACACACACCCTCTCACTCATGTGTCACACCGCCACAGCCCCCTCTAGGGTGACATGCACACACTTTCCCTTGTCACACATACCCCTTTGAGGGTCTCAAACACAGAGCCCAGCCTCTCATCTCACCCTGTCTCTTACACACACACACACACACACACACACACACACACCTTCTTTCCTGTCATATCCATGATCCCTAATGTCACACATCCAGGCCTTACAGGGCCCACGCGCGCAAATACACACAAACACACACACACACACCTGTCCCAGCCACACATTCTTCCACCTGGCTTTACACACCCACCCATTCCTCCATCTCACCCAACACACCCACCCAGCTTGTCCCCACGCACAATTCTCGCCCATGGCCCACTCGTGCCTCCCTCTGGGACAACCCTTGCTCAGGACATCCCCAGGGAGGGAGGCTGGGAAGCTCCGGGTCCACAGGCCTCCTCTACTCCTTCCCCTCCCCCCCCGCCAGGACACGCCAGCTCGGGAACACCCCTGCCCCGAAAGGGTCACATCACACACCCCTCAAGGACACAGAGACGCCCGCCCAGAGGGACCCACGCCCCCCATCCTTTTGCGCCCCCCAAGGACACTTACCACCCCCTCCCCCCCACCCCGTCTCATCGCAGACAAAGCTCCCAGCCCCGGGCAGCGGCGAGAGGGGGAGGGGGTCCGGCCCCCTCCCCAACGCCCCTCTCAGCTCCCCGGTCTAGGGAGGGGCGCCCTTCCCCGCCCCAGAGCCCTTGCACCTGCCACGGCGGGGGAGGAGGATGGAGAAAGGCGAGGCCCCCTGCCCGCTCCCCTACACCGAGCCGCAACCCTTTCTCACCTCCCGTGTTGCTGCGCTTGGTGCAGACCACCTCGGGGGGCGTTTCGAGGGGCCTCTTGCGGGAATCCGGGGCCTCGGGCTCCATGGGGGGGGCCTGGGGCGGCGGCTGCTGCTGCTGCGGCGGCTGCGGCGGCGGCGGCGGCGGCTGCTGTGGCGGCGGCGACGGCTGCTGGGGAGGCTGGGGTTGCGGCGGCGGCGGCGGCGGGGGCGGCGGCGGCTGCGGGGCCGCGGAGGCCGTGAAGAGGCCGTGCACCGCGCCGGCGGCCATCATCCTCATGGTCGGGGGGGGGGGGGGCGGGGGACGGGGGTGGGGGAGGGGGAGGGAAGGGGATGTGGGAGGGGGAGGGGGCGGCGGCGGCGGGATGGGGGAGGGGGAACCCCGGAGAGGGAAGGAGGGAGAGAGCTGGTTCTGGGGGGCTGACAGAGCCTGGAGAACGGATATGAGCAGGACGGGAGGGCAAGGGGGGTCCCCGATAGGGCCCGGAGAGAACTGAGGGGTGGGGTCTCTCTCAAGATCACCGAGGCCGGGGACTGGCCGCGCCACTGGCGGGGGTCGGGACCCCCTTCTTTGCTCCCCCGGTGGAGGGCCGAGCCCCCCAGACCCTGCTCGGGGCGGGGGGCCGGAGGAGCGGGACCGGAGGTGGGAGGCGGAGGCAGCCGCTAGTGGGGACCCGGGGGGCGGCGAGTGCGGGCGGCAGCGGCGGCAGGGCTGGCGGTGGCTGCTGGCCCGAGCATCTTCTTCCCGGAGGCTCCCACAGCGGCCTGGCCCCTCCCACCCGATCAAAGCCACGCCCATGCCGGTCAGGGCCGCGCCCTTCGGCGCCCCCATTGGTCTGTCCTTGAAGCCTGGACCACGCCCTCTGGGTTGACCACGCCCTTTCCCGCAGCTGGGAGATGGACCAGGCTCTCCCAGGCTCCGAGAAGGACCCAGGGCTCATTCACACCTACCCCCCCAACCTGTAACGTACGTTTATTGAGCACTTACTGTGTGCCAGGTCCAGGTCTAAATAAGCGCCTCACTAACCTTATTACGTTTAATTCCCAAAGCAACCGACTGCGTCAGGTACTCTTACTCTCCTTTCCCATTTTATGGAGAAAGAAACTAAACCTCAGAGACTTGTCGTCACTTGGTCGAGATAAGAAATCTCACTTCACATGTCTCCCACCTCTGACAGCTGAGAAGTTCCCCCCACAAATCTTTCATCCTTGCCTTGAAGAATCAACACAGGATTACTGCAAGGGCTCTGGGGATTGAGTTCAATGAATACCTCTATTAAGGGTGTAGAGCAGAGTTTAACAATCTAAATCCAGTTGGTGCTTGGGTCAATCAAGAGCACTTACAAATCACCTACTAAGTGTCAGGCACTATCCCAAACGCTGGGATACAACAGGGAACAAAACAGTCTCAGCCCTTGAAGACTAAGTATTACTACTCCTGTCATTAAGAAAACCTGATTTTCAGACAACAAAGCAGACACCCAGGAACCTGGAGTGTGGTTCTTCCAAGGGCACACAGGGAGACAGACAGAAGGGAGACTGGGATTTGAACACAGGACAAGCTTAATTCCAGAACCTGAAGTAGGGGCCCCTTCCTTGGAGTGGATCATTGCTAATATTCAGTGCTCTTGGATACATGAATTTTCTGCCCCCTGAATTCCTTGTCTTCAGGGGTTTTCCCTAGGTCAGTCAGATGCAAGATTAGGCTCAGAGGGGCCTGGGTGGGGGTAACTGTGGCAGCTGGGGGGCCCCTCCCTCTCCTCCATCCCACTCTTACCCCTCCCTTGCCATGCTCTCAGGTCCCCGGGATGGGGAGGGTAGCAGATGGCCTGGGGAGGATGAAGTGGCCTCCCATCTGTCCCCTCCCCCCCCATTGTCCCCGGAGCCAAGGGGGATTCGAGGGGGTTGTGGTCCACTGCAGTCTGGATCCTCCCCCTCCATCTTCCTGGAGGGAGCTGAGGAGCTAGTTGCCATGGAGACAAGGAAGAGGCAAGAGAGATGCAGGGAGGCACTGGGGTCAGATCCACACCTTAGACTCTTTGATTCACATATACTCACACCACACAGGTACATATCCCAACATCCATGGAGTCTGGCATGAAGCTCCACATCCCCAGTACACACGTAGTCATGCCAGCCCTCCTGCAGACACACAGGTGTATAATCAACAGTTTCACATGGGCACATTCTGATATATGAAGAATTCTCATGGGGATAGGTACACACACACACACACACACACACACACACACACACACTTACCCATAATGCATAATGCACATTCAGTCATGTGGACCTTATATGTCACAGGCTCTCATGCAAAAATAGATAGACACACATCTGATATCCGAGTATGTCCCAGGTGCACATATTCAAAGCCAAAATAACTCCACACTTGGTCACACACATCCTGAGAAGTTACATGATCAAAGCCGTAAGACATAAACAGCCTATGTTACATAAGGCATACATGTTAGTGACATGTGATATATATATACTGACAAACAGACCCAATCCTGCCTTCCACACAAATGGGATAATCACACACATTTAGATACATGGTTCTCATAGTCTAATGCACAAAATGCACAGGATCTCACAGGCCACTCAGAGACATGCAGGACACACACGGAATCCCAAGTATTGGTCAGCCCTCACCCCCAAGTCATGCCTGCAGCCCCAGCTCACCCCCCCACAAACCCTCCCATTTGGACACACACGGCAGCACGGTTGGTCACGCACTCACACTCACACACAAACACAAACCTCCTCCTAGATATTTTTAAACCCAGGCTAGTTCTGCTGCTATGGCAACCGCCCCAAACCCATTGCCATAGCAACCTAACGTCAGCTTTCCAAGCACCAAATCCTGGGGGATTGCAGGGCCCCAATCAGAGGCCAGAGGAGGGGGTTGCTGCACCCTCTGCCATCATCCGTGCCACCCCACTACCTCCACCCCAGGGCCTTCAAGAAAGCAGCCACCTTAGGGTGGGTAGAGGCTGGAGCCAAGGATACAAGACCCTCCAGACCAAGCTGAAGGAAGAACACCCCTCAACTTGCTTTTTCTTCCTGCTCCATCAGAGCTTTATGGAGGGGCTCATGGGGCAAAGGTCAGCCTGCTCCTGGACACACACAAGACTTTGAGGGTTTGAATCTTGGCTCTGACATGCACATGCTGTGTGACTTAGGCCTGTCCTTACCCTCTCTGAGTCTCATGTTTCTTAATTTGGAAAATGTTCCTGCTGTTGCTGTCAATACTAATACCCCAAGGGCTACTGTGACTCAGTGGCTAAAAGGCCAGCCCGATCTGCATCCAAATTCTCACTCTCCCATTTTCTAGTTGGATGAACTCAGGCAAGGGCCTCTGCGTCTCTGCAACAATGTTGGGGCGCACATAGTAATCTAATTACATAGGGCTGTTGGGATGATTCTCAACAAATGGGTGTGGCTGCTGATCTAAGAACTCTGCATGTATTCCAACTTATTTCAGTCTTAAGCATGGCCTTATGGGTAAGTACTATTATTATTCCCATTTTGCAGGAGAGGAAACTGAGGCCCAGAGATGCTGTCTGAGACCACACAGTTTTGAAGCATGAGATTTGAACCCAGGCCATCAAAGATGTGGCCTTAGCCATTTCTCTCTCTCCTACTACTTAAAGACATTTGGAGAAGGGTGATAGAATGGTGGATCTCTGGAAATGCTTGCTAGCTTCTGTTTTCCAGCCTGCAAAATTGGAATTCAAATGGTACAACAGGCTGAGGTGTCAGAGGATCTGTGAGGCCCCTTGCACCTGGGGGGCTGAGGATGGGCTGGCAAACCTGAGCGCTCTGTGTAGATGGGGAGCAGATTGAGAGGGGCAGGGCAAGCCAGCAAGTGGGTAGTCTGGGGAGGCAGGTTGGCTCTTCTTCCCAGCCCTGTGACCTCAGTCATGGGCTTTCTCCTATCTGAGCCTCATCTCATCATCTGTCAACTGGGAATCATAACAGTGCTTAAGGGAGTGTGGCAAGGAGTCCAAGAACCAAAGCAGGTGAAACCACTTGGCCTGGGTCCCAGCCAGCGAGGGGAGAAATCTGAGCTGATACTAATACTATCCATCCAGTCTGTGGATGAGATTTAGGAGTCAGGACTATGGACGTGCAGGATTTTGTGAACTGTTTTGACCCACTGTAAGAGATATTATATCATGATCCAATGCATACGACACTAAAACAAAAGTTTCATGAAATCATACTTCACCTAATATCTTTGTCTATACTATGTCTACATTACATGCACAGACTCTGATCTGTTCTTTTCTACTGAAAAATGTTGGTTGGTTTCACAGTCCCCTAACCAGTTGTGACCAACAGTATGAAAAAACCCCAGTGTGGGGGCGCCTGGGTGGTTCAGTGGTCTAGCGTCTGTCGTTGGCTCAGGTCATGATCCTGGGGTCTTGGGAGCGAGTCCTGCATCGGGCTCCCCACAGGGAGCCTGCTTCTCTCTCTCTGCCTCTCTCTGGGTCTCTCGTGAATAAATAAATAAAAATCTTAAAAAGAAAAAAAAAAAGAAAAGAAAAGAAAGAAAAACCCTGACATGGCTCTTACGAGGTACATGGAGTCGTTGTAGAGTTTTACACAGGGGAGTGACATAGGTATCAAACAGGTGATGGAGGGGAAGGGGCCAGTCTAGGGGCTGGGACGGAGCCAGATCAGACTCCAGGGAGGAGGGGCTCTTTGCCCAGACCCTAGCAGGGGCAGGAGAGATAGAGAGATGTGATCAGAAGCCAACACATGAAGAGTCAACACAGTGTTTTGAACACAATGTATGGTGGTTACAAACAACAGCCTTGAAGACAGATCCTTACCCATCCATTCGACAAAAATATTTATCAAGCAAGTGCTGTATGTCGGGCATCGTTCTAGGCACTAGAGATATAGCAGTGGACAAAATAGAAGCAAATTCCTGACCTCATGAGCTCACATTCTAGGGAAATAGACAATAAACATGCCAAAGAAGTAAAACGTATATATAGTATGTTAGATGATAAGCACTGTGGAGAAAAATACTTCAGGGAAGGCGGATGAGATATCAGAGTCCAAGGGGGTGAGAATAAGGCTTTGGGTTTAAATATAATGGACAGGGGAGGCCTCACAGAGGAGGTGGCATTTGAGCAGAGACCTGAAGGAGGAGGAGGTGAGGGAGTGGGCCATATGGGTCTCTGGGGGAAGAACAGTCCAAGCAGAGAGAAGAGCAGGTGCAAAGGCCCTGAGGCAGGAATGCACCTGGCATGTTGGAAGAAGAAAAAGAAGCCCATGGAAGCTAGAGCAGAGTGGGGGAGGGGAGAGCATGAGGAATGAGGCCAGTTAGGCAGGGAGCAGACCGCGTGGGGCCTCGAGGGCCACTGTAAAAGGCTTAGCTTTGACTCAGAGTGAGATGACAACTGTGGGAGAGTTTTGAGCAGAGGAAGGACGTGAGTTGACATAGGCTTTATCGCAGATCCTCTGTCATGTATGAAAAACGTGGTGTGGGGGTTGGGGGTAGTAGTAAGGAGCCCAGGGAGAAGGTGATTGTGACCATCCAGATGAGGGGTGCCGATGGCTGGTTGGACCAGGATGATAGGTAGCAGTGCAGGTGGGGAAACATCACTGGAGTCCTGGTGCTCCTATGTGGCTTTGGGAAAATCATCCCACCTCTTCAGAGCCTCAGTTTCCCTATTTACAAATGGGGCTGAAAATAAAGCACCCACCTCTCAGGGCTCCTGTCTGGTCTCAGTGTGATAGAGTATGGACGGCCCTTGGCACAGAATGTGTGCTCCACAAACATTGCCTGTCATTGTCACTGATACTATGCCCCTCCTTCCTGGGCCAGAGAAATTCTGTGTCCTGTACAATGAGGCTTCGAGGAGGAGGATTAAAAAGAAGAGGTTCGTCCTTGAATAATGATTGTGTATTTATCTGATCCTGAGACTATTTGAGTCAGAGTAGCTTGGACCAAAAATACTTGCCCAGAGGGGGCCTTTTGGGGTCTTTTATTCCTACCAGGCTCTTTGTAGGATGGAGAAATGGAGGTCCAGAGAACAGTTTTATCCTGCCCAGGAGCCCACAGTGAGTTGGGGGCTGAGCCAGGGCTAGAATCCATCCTCGTGGCCTGTCTCCCAGGCCTGTGTTCCCGGTCCTGGCTGCCTCCTTGGTGATTATGGCATCTGACCCAGTCCCCTCCCCCCTCCCAGCCTCAACATCTTCCTATGACTTCCGACTGCCTCCGGGATAAATTCCAAACTCTCCCTGTGGCTTAGGCCAAAAACCTTGCATTCGCCCTTGACACCCCCTCTTTCTCTCACACCTACATCCAATCCATCAGCAAACCTTTTCCGCTGCACCCTTAGATTCTATAGTCTGACCCCCTCTCCCCTGCCACATCTGTCCACGCCACCAAGGCATACACCCCCAGTGGCTCCCCACTGGACTCTCTTCTCTCCCAGGAGCCTCCCCTTGGGCTCCCTGCTTCCACTCTTGCCCCTTTTCCACAGCAGCCAGAGCCAGCCTTTTAAAAGGCAAGTCAGATAATACGCTGTGCTGCATCCAAGAGAAAGAAAAATGGGATTTCCGTAAGAACATCGAGGAGCAGTATAGATTTCTTGCTTTAGGTTTGTGGGGGAAGAAGGGGCTTTTTATGTATCTCTCTCGAGGGTGTGGCTTTACAAATATTAGGGAGGGTGGATGCCTGGCTGCCTCAGTTGCTAGAACATGTGACTCTTAATCTGGGGGTCGTGAGTTCAAACCCCAAGTTGGGCATAAAAAAAAAAGAGAAAGTACAGGAAACAAGGCACAGGGAAGTCAAGTCTTTTGGGGTTAAGTTGAGATTTGAACCCTGGCAGCCTGGTTGCAGGATTACCCTCTTAACAACTTCACCGTACTGCCTTTCTTTTCTTCTGGCCTCTCTTTGACCAAATTTATCCAGGGTACATGCCCCTCCACCCCTCATCTCCTCCTTCCCCAGTGGTCTCGATGCTTCCCTACCTTGGAACCACAGTGCATGGTATGATCCACTTGAGTTGATTCAATGCAATCATCTTTGGTTGAATTTAATTTTAGAAAATTCCCCTTTTCATCTGCTCCCCCCATAGGCATCCACTCTAGCGTGCTTAATTTTTGGCCTCCATCCTTCTTCTGTTCTTTTATTAAGATTTATGTGTATCCTTACAGTTAGTTTCTTTGTGTGTGCTTTAAATTTGCAACAATGTCATTGGGCCACAAACCTCATTATCTTCCTTTCATTGTGCTTTTTGAGAGCTCTCTGTGTGGCTGTGCTTATTTCTAGCTTATGAGGAGTGAGTCTTTTTTTTTTTAAGATTTTATTTATTTATTTGAGAGAGAGAGAGAGAGAGAAAGACAGAGAGAGCACAAGTAAGAGGAACAGCAGAGGCAGAGCGAGAAGCAGACTCCCCACTTGAGCAGGGAGCCTGGCTTGGGGCTCAAGCCCAGGACCTTGGGATCATGACCCAAGCTGAAAGCAGATGCTTAACCCACTGAGTCACCCGGGTGCCACTGATGAGTGAGTCTCAAGATTATTTTAAGAGGCTACTCACAAGCTGAATGCCTTCAGGCAAGTTTCTTAACCTCTCTGGTCTTTATTTTTCTGTGTAGAATGGGAGGTTGTCAAATAATGGCACTTTTGGGGTGCCTGGGCAGTTCAGTCAGTTAGGCATCCAATTCTTGATTTTAGCTCAGATCGTGATCTCAGGGTCGTGAGATCCAGCCTCACTTTGGACTCATGCAGTGGGTGTGGAGCCTGCTTAATATTCTCTCTCTTCCTCTCCTTCCATCTAAAAAAATTAATAAATGAAATAAAAATGGCACTTTTCTCATAGGATCATTGCCAGCTGGCATCTTAAAGCATTTAGCACTAGACATTTACTAAGCACTGCATTGACGTTTGCTTCTCTGTCTTCTATATGTCTGTGGGGTATCCCACCATATAGTCCACATTATGCTTCTCAAGCCCTAATAATGGACATCAAATTCCCTTCAATTCTTTGCTTCTAAACTGCACTCAATTTGCATCCTTATACGTACCCCATGTACAGGCCTGTTGGTGAGTGGAGAAATTGGGTTGTCCGGCATCTTCATATTTAATTTCTCAAAGTATTCCAGATTGCTCTCCAGCAAGGATGCACCTATTTATACTCCTGCCATCGATGCCAGATGACCCGTTCTTTCATGTACTTCTCCAGAACTTGGTGTTCTTAGACCACCTAATTTTGGCCAATCTAGTAGATGTGAAAATATTGCTTTATGTGTTTATGGAGATCAGTTTAGCTTCTCTGGGCTTCTTTATATCTTCATTCCCACCCAGAATTACTACAAACACATGCAGCTGTGTGTGTGTGTGTGTGTGTGTGTGTGTGTGTAAGGCTTTGAATACTAACACTTTAATACTTTAGTTCCTGTCACAGTAAAAAAGGGATCATAATAGTACCTCTCTCCTAGAGGTACTCCTCTTAACAAAGAGGATGCAGTGATAAGATAATGGCCATGGATATTTTGTATTTCCTTCTATGGCAGGTGCTGTGATAGGTGCTTTACATGTATTAACATATTCATTCCTCATAAAAACACCATGAGGCATATATGCTGTTTTCATCCCCATTTTACAGATCAGAAAACTAAGGCATGGAGAAGTAGACTATAGGAAGCAGAGCTGGGATTCAAACCCAGGCAGACAGGTTCATTAACCACCTCATTGCCTCTTACTGGGACATACAAGAAACCACCTATGGCTTAATGACTGCTCTATATATTCATCAGCTGTAATAACCAGACAGGACAAACTAGGGGGACTTGGGGTGTGTTTGCTGATGGCCTCAGCAAATCTGATAATGGGTTTATCTATTGGGACATTTTATAAGCATAATGACTATAGCACTTCATATTTAAAAAAAAAAATCATGTTAAGGTGTGGGAGACCTGGAAGGGACTCTGGGCCTGGGCTTCTGTTTTCCCATCTGTAAATGGGTAGGATTGGACAAGACCCTGGTCCCTATCCTTTTCTCAGGTTCTCTATTTTCCAAATCAAAGTGCTTCTAGCCAAAGGAGTTGTCCTCCTTTCTAGCACTCACTGGGCACTGGGTCCTGTTTCCAGCTTTTATGTGAATGAGACTGGTGGGCAATTCTCATTGATCTCTCTGCCTACCTTGTGCCTTGTCCAGACAGAGATGGCTGGACAAAGCACACGCTACAGTGATCACTTGCCTGAGGACCTCCTGGAAGACTTCCTCATGTCCATTTACTCTCCCACACTCCTGGAACACTATACACCTTCTTCTCCTCCTTGAACCTCTAGCCCTGCCCCACTCCTTGTTCTCACCCTTGGCCCTGCACCAATCTCTCAGAGAGAAGAGAATCCATCGGAAGGTTCCCAGAGCATCTACTTCCTACCTGCACCTGGGACCCTATTCTCTGCCTTTCCTCCTGTTAACTATAGAAACACTCCTAGCGTGCACTAGATCTCATCCTCTCTCATCTATTAGGGACCTAAATCAAGCAATTCTCCCCTCTCTCTCCTGCTCCATCCACTGTCCTCTCTTCTGGATCATTCTAATGGGCATAAAACATGCTTTAATGTAAATATGGTGTATTAACATCATCTAGCTACAGTTCCGTGTTCTGCTGCTCTTTACAGTTTTATGGGAAAACCCTTAAAAAAAGATATCTGTACTAATGTCTCCTGTTCCTTTCTTCAGTCTTTCTTGAATCACCCCAACCAGGGTTTGGCTTCACCACTTGGCCAAATCAACTCTTAAGGTTACTGGTGATCTCCACGTGGCTCAATCCAACAGTCCAGTGACCTGCCTTCATGCCACTTGAGCCCTCTCACCAATAGTCACACCTTCTTCCTAGGTTTATTTTCTTCCTTTGGCTCCCAAGACTCACCACACTCATGATTTCCCTCCAATCTCAGTGACTGCTTCTTCTCTGTCATTTCTTGGAGGTGGGGGGAGAGGAAGAGGGAGAGAGGAGAGAGGGAGAATGCTAAGCAGGCTCCACACCCACTGTAGAGCCCCATGTGGGGCTCGATCTCACGACTCTGAGGTCATGACCTGAGCCAAAATCAAGAGGCGGAGGCTTAACCTACTGAGCCACCCAGGCGACCTGTCTTTAAACATTGGGGTTGGGAAGCCTGGGTGGCTTAGGGGTTGAGTGTCTGCCTTCGGCCCAGGGCGTAACCGTGGAGTTCCAGGATCGAGTCCCACATTGGGCTCCCTGCATGGAGCCTGCTTCTCCCTCTGCCTGTGTCTCTGAGTCTCTCTCTCTCTCAAAAACAAAAACAAAAACAAAAACAAAAAACAAAAAACAAAAACAAAAAAACACCGGGGCTCGGCGCTTGGTCTTTTCTTTTCCTTGTTCATTCAGACTCATATATTCACTCAGCCTCTCAACAAGCCTACCAAGGTTTGGAAGTCTGTTAGGTATCCCATCATTTCCAAAACCAAACTCCTGATCCCTACTTCTCCCTGCCCCCACCTGCTATTCATCTAATCTCAATAAATGGAAACTTCATCTTAGCAGCTCCTCAGATCAAAAAGCCTTGCAATCATTTTGACTCGTTTCTCTATCTCCCTCCCGACACCCAATCCATCAGCAAATACTGTCAACCCGACCTTCAGAACATGTGCAGATCCTAACCACGTCTCACCACCTCCACTGCTACCACCCTCATAAAAGTCACCATCATCTCTCATTTGAATTACTTTCTGAATCTTTTGCTTAAACTATTAACCATTTTAAAGGGTATGAGCCAGAGGCATCTAGTACATTCGCAGTGTTGTGAAAGCATTATCTCCATTTAGTTCCAAAATACTTTCATCATCCCCAAAGGAGACCTCACACCCATTAACCAGTGACTCCCCCATTCCCACCCCTACCCCCACCCCGAGTCCCTGGCACCACTAATCTGCTTTTATTTCTCTACAGATTTGCCTACTCTGGAATTTCATGTGAATAGACTCATGCAATGTGTGACCTTTGCGTTTGGCTTTTTCATTCAGCATATTTTCCAGGTTGCTCCACGTTGTAGCATAGACCAGCAGTCCATTCCTTTTTATGGCTGAATAATATTCCGTTGCATGGATATACCGTACCTTGCTCATCTATACATAGACATTTGAGTTGTTCCCACCTTTTGGCTGTTGGCCACCATTACGAATGGTACTCCTGTGAATATTCATGAACAAATATTTGTTTGAGCATCAGTGTTCAATACTTTTATTTTTTTTAATTTTTTTTAATTTTTAAAAATATTTTATTTATTTATTCATGAGAGACGGAGAGAGACAGAGACACAGGCAGAGGGAGAAGCAGGCTCCATGCAGGGAGCCTGACGTGGGACTCGATCCTGGGTCTCCAGGATCAGGCCCTGGGCTGAAGGCCACGCTAAACCTCTGCGCCACCCAGGCTGCCCAGTGTTCAATACTTTTAGGTAAATACCTAGGAGTGGAACTGCTGGGTGATATGGCAACTGTATGTTGAACTTTTTCAGGAACTGCCAATGTATTTTCCACAGGTTGCATCATTTTATTTCATTTGAATTATTTTATTTTATTTTTTAAAGATTTATTTATTTATGAGAGATACACACAGAGAGAGAGAGAGAGACAGAGAGGCAGAGACACAAGCAGAGGGAGAAGCAGGCTCCATGCAGGGAACCCCACATGGGACTCGATCCTGGGTCTCCAGGATCACGCCCTGGGCTGCAGGCAGCGCTAAACCGCTGTGCCACCAGGGCTGCCCTCATTTGAATTATTTTAATAACCTTCTCTCTCTTTTTTTTCCTTCTCTCTTTTTAAAAAGAATATTTATTGATTTACTTAGAGAGAGAGAGAGAGGAGGGGCAGAGGGGGAGAGAAACTGAAGCAGACTCCTGAGAGCAGAGCCAGACATGGGTTGAGGTGGAGTGACGTGGGGCTCAGTTTCACGGCCCATGAGATCACGACCTGAGCCAAAACCAAGAGTCGGATGCACAACTGCCTATGCCACCCAGGCATCCCTTAACAGCCTATTCTTAACACAACTGCCAGCATCACCACTTATGACATGAGTAAAATTGTATCTGGGCTGCCCTCCACTTCAGTGGGTCCCATCTCACTCAGAGCAAAGCCCAGAGACCTCACAATGGCTTACAATACCCTACATGACTTGGCTTCTGGTTTCCCTCCAGGTGTCTTCTTCCATACTCCCACTCACTCAGTATTGGCCTCCTCTTTGATTTTTGTTTTTTAAGTAAATGCTAACTCCAACATGGGGCTCAAACTCATGACCCCGAGATCAAGAGCTATATGCTCCTCCTTACTGTTCTTTAAATGCATTAGGGGGGACACCTGGGTGGCTCAGTGGTTGAACATCTGCCTTTGGCTCAGGGCATGATCCTGGGGTCCTGGGATTGAGTTCTGCATTGGGCTCCCTGCGGGAAGCCTGCTTCTCCCTCTACCTCTCTCTGTGTGTCTCTCATGGATAAATAAATAAAATCTTTAAAAAAAATAAATGCATCAGGCAGGGGTGCCTGGGTGACTCAGTTTGTTAAGTGTCAGGCTTCAGCTCCAGTCATGATCTCAGGGTCCTGGGACCAAGTTCCAGTTGGGCTCCCTGCTCAGCAGGGAGCTTGCTTCTTCCTCTCCCTGCTTGTGCTCTCTCAAATAAACAAGAAAAAATCTTTAAGAATAAATAAATAAATGCATCAGGCAGGCTCCCACCTCTGGGCTTTTGCACTCATTGTTTGCTTTTCCTGGAATGTTCTACCTCTGTATCCGGAAAGCTGGTTTCTTCATTTTCTTCAGGTCTCTCTCCTAAGTCACCTCCTCTGAGGCACCTCTGACCACTCTGTTCTCTTTACTCTGCTTTGTTTTCTCCATGGCATTTACCACAAATCTGACAACATACATTTGTTTATTTATATTTAAATCTTTGTCTCTCTTCTATTAGGTATGGGTTTTTTCTCTTTATTCACTGATGTACCTACCCCCAGCACCCAGAAAAGTGCCTAGAGCATAGCAAGTGCTCAGTAAGTGCTTGATGAATGAAGGAATGAATTGAACTCCATTTATGGATGGAGAAAGCAAAGTTCAAGGAAGGGGCATGACTTATGGGAGTTTCCACGCTGGTGAGAGGATGCTTTGGGATTCCTTCCCCTAACTTCCTCCTATGTCTTAGATTCTAATCCTGACCTCTTGGACTGCAAAGCCCGAGTTCCTAACTGGCCTGTTTTGTGAACTTTATATCTGGGCCTAAATAGTCTTTTTAGCAACACTCAATTTAGAAGTGAGAAAACTCGTATCTAGAGAGGCCAGGGGACCCCACAACCAGTTGGTGGCAATGGCAGGACTGGCCCTTAAGCTTCAGGGCAGGATTCTTGGCATTAGCCTCTGGCATACAGTGGATGCTCAAGTGCATGATGTTCAGGATGGGTTTATAATCAAGCTCATGCCAGCTTTAGGGCTCTGATTTTCAAAGATCCTTCAATGTGTTCCTAAGCTCTGCCATTTTCATAACATTGGCCAAAGGAAGATATTTAAATGCAATTGGTTAAGACTACTGTCTTTTTCCAATTCTACTTCCCCCTGTTACACTTCTCTTTACTGTGGGTGGTGCTGCAGTAGCTTCGGGCATTTGAGGGATCTAGCTGGAGAGAAAGGTGAGTTGAGGATACATTTAGGTTGGGTTTCGTGGGATATGGTGATGTGGTATAGAGCCGCTTTCAGATATACTTAAATTACCTAACTAGCAGTCCTGGTTTCAGAACAGCTTCCAAGAATGTTCCTATTGTCGGAGGTGCTAACTCACTAGCTAAAAGGCCCACAGTCTATTGTGGCATGACTATATGCTTTAGTGGCCTGTGCAGTGGAGGTGAGTCAGTAATTAAAAGGACTGAGCCAGGAGCACCTGGGTGGCTCAGTGGTTAAGTGTCTGCCTTTGGCTCAGGTTATGATCCTAGGGTCCTGGGATCTAGTCCTGCATTGGGCTCCTTACAGGGAGCCTGCTTCTCCCTCTGCCTATGTCTCTGCCTCTCTCTCTGTCTCTCATGAATTAAACAACAACAACAAAAACAAAGCAAACATTAAAAACACTTAAAAGGACTGAGCCAGAAGCTACTCCATGAAAATATTTTCCAAAACATACCTAATGTGACTTAAACTTTGTGAAAGTTTTCACAGATTTCCATAAGGATTTTGATGACATCACCAATACCGATTTGTGAAGCTGAAACTTTTTCTAAATGATAACGACAAAAAAAAAAAAAAGTTCCATCAAGCATACTGGAGGAAAGACAATTCACTTTTCTCCCTGCAGATTAGTATATGATGAAATAAACATATGCAGCCAAAAAAGTAGGCGACTACCACAGAGGTGTGTCAGGCAGTAAATTAATGAAAACATTACGTTATCTTTTGGGATTTTGCAATGTTCGTGGTATTTATCAGCTCTTTTAAAAATATGTAATTTGTTATTATTTCATATTCCAAATGTTCACGTTCATACCCAATTTTGTGTTAGTGCTTTCGTTTTTTTTTTTTTTTTTTAACGATTTCATTTATTCATGAGAGACAGAGATACAGGCAGAGGGAGAAGCAGGCTCCACGCAGGGAGCCCAATGTGGGACTCGATCCCGGGTCTCGATCCCCGGTCTCCAAGATCACGCTCTGTGCCAAAGGCAGGCGCTAAACCGCTGAGCCACCCAGGGATCCCCCTGTATTTCTTTTCTTTCTTTTCTTTTTCTTTCTTTTCGTTTCTTTTTTCTTTCTTTTCCTTTATTTCTTTTCTTAAGGAACGCTCCCCCCTTCCTTACTCCTCCACCAAATTCTATAAACTCTATCAACCCTGTTGATGATTCATTGGCTCAAAATAGGAATACGTTTCCAGGCTGTGCGATCCCCGGGCAGTGGCTGTACCTCTCTGAGATTGTTTTCTTAATAGCCAAGTGGGGATCATAGCAGCCCCTACACCGCAGGGTTGTTGTTAAGTTAAAATAAGTCAGGGCCTGCAAAGGCGCTTCAGCACCTTCAGGAACGCACCCAGCAACGATAGATACATCTCAGCCCATCTTTACGCTGAGAACTTCCCTGCAGCTTCCGGACCCGCGGTGGCCGAGACCTTCCTGTGCGCATGCGCTCCGGACTCTCCTCCAGCCCGCTCCTCCGCGTGGGCGGGTCCTAGGCCTCTGCAGGGGGTGATGGGCGGGGTCAAGGGGCTACTTCCAGGATTTCCTCCCCCTCCGAAGGACAACCCCCTTTGTATGCCTGGCAGCGGTCATTAGCCAGTAATGACTGGAGAAAGGACCGACGACCGGGCCCACGTAGGAATCTCTCGTCCGAGTGGGCCAATTGCAAGTCTTGAGGGGCGGGTCCTTCTCTGAGGCGGGACACGGAGTGACGGGCGTCCGTCTTGGCTAATCAGAAGTAGGCTGCGAGCCAGCCAGGGCCAGTCAGAAACGAGAAGGCCGGATCCTGGGGCGGGGCTGGAGCTACGGCAGTTGAACCGCTCGCGAGGAGGGGTGCCTGTGGAGAAGGTGAGAGGCGGCCGGAGTGGCGGGTGCGCGGGCTGGGGTGGCTGTCCTGGAGGGGGGGGGAGGGGGTGGTCTGGGGGAGGGTGGGCTGCGGCGGGCAGCTGACCCGGCAGTGTAAGGAATCAGGAGAGGGTGACCTTTAGCACGGATAGGCGCTCTGATGAGGGTTTGTGAGTAGGAGGGCAGTATCTGAGTCGGCGAGGGGGAGATGTTTTGTATTTCCCAGGAGGGTCTTTAATGGGGGAAAGCATGTAAAGCAGGAGACAGCAGGCGGTAGAATACAGAAATTCCCCAGTAAGTAGAGCCCTGTGATTTAATGGGAGGTTTTAAGGCGAGGGGTTAGTATAGCGCGGCGTGGAGGAGCGGAGGTCCGTGAGAGGAATTGCAAGCATTGGTTTGGGTGGAGGGCAGGTTAGGGACAGCACCGACGGGGAGGATGAGCGAGGACTTCGCGAATGAAGGGGTGCCTGAGCGAGGTATGAAGGCATATGACACTCATAGCGTTTATGCGTGGCGTACTATGTGCCACGTTTTGTAGGAATTATTCTTAAACTTCCCAACAGCCGTCCGGGTGGTTAAGACTTTGGGCTCTGGAGTTGGGTTCCCTGAGTTGAAGCGCTGGCCCTGCCACTGAACGTCATGGTAGCTTTGCGCAAATTCTTTGGCTCTCTGTGCCTCAGCTTTATCATCGTTAGAACGAACTCATCTCTTCTCTCTCTGTGCTGCTCACCCGCTGTCCTCATCCAGTCTCTTGGCTTGCATGCTCTTTATATGACAATGCCTGTCTGCAGCCTGGATCTCTCCCCTGAACTCCAGACTCATGTGTCCAGTGGCGACTCTTCTCTACTTGGAAATCCAACTGATATCCATGCTTTAAAAACTTGTCCCAAATCAAACTTGTAGTTTCCCCCTTTCAGCCTCCCAAAGCTGCTGATGACAGTTGCAATTCTTCCAGGTACTCGGGACTAAAGCCTTCCAGTTGTCCTTGACTCTTCCTATCCCTTGCCCATGTGCCATCTGCCAATCAGCAAATCTCATGGATCTATCTTTATTTCTTTTAAAAAAAGATTTTTTTTATTTATTCATGGGAGGCAGAGACATGGGCATAGGGATTATGACTTGAGCCAAAGGCAGATGCTCAACCACTGAGCCACCCAGGTGCCCCTCATGGGTCTATCTTTAAAACACTTCCAGAATCCAGCCCAATTTCACCGACTCCCTTGCTACTCCTCTGATTCATGCTACCACTTGCTTTTACCACTAGTCTCTTGCAGTGGCCTCCTCCGTGGGCTCCTTGCCTCTGCCCTGAATCCCACAGTTGGGGGTTCCTATTAAAAGAGAAGTCGGATCATGTTGCTCCCTGGTCCAGGCACTCCCGTGGCTCCCATCTCACACAGTACAAGTCCTTGCCAAACCCACAGTGACCTACCCGATCCAGCTTTCCCTCCACTTTGCCCTCAACTTGCACCATTCTTCCTTGTTTGCACTGCTTCAGCCACTCTGGCCTCCTCCTTCCTCAGACATAGCAAATCCATTCCTGCCTGGGGAAAGTCCTTGCTGCTCTCTGTCTGGATCACATTCCCTCCAGATGTCTACATGGCTTCTCCCTCACCTCCCTTACATCTCTGTTCACATGTCAAATCCACAGACAGACCCTCGCAGACCACCCAAGCTAAAATAGCTCCTGTTACTCCCTAGCCCCCTCATCACCTGGTTTTGTTTTTCTTCGGTAACACTTAGCACTATATTAGTGTTTGTTTATACCTACTGGCTTCTTAGACTCCCACCCCCCACTAGAGTGTTGGTTCTATAAGAATATAGAATTCAGAGCCTAGAAGTGCCCATAGAGGCTTAAAAAGTGGTACTTGTATTAAACCACCATCACCACCATTTCTGGGGTGTGGGAGGAGCACTCCTGGCGGTATAGGGCAGTGTTGTTGAACTGAGATAGTCTTGGAGTGGTGGGGTCAAGATGGAGTAATAAACTGGGCAGGTTGTGGTATCCAAGGGCAGAAGCTCTCAGATCTCAGTGCTCCGGGAGCTTGTAGGAAATGCAGATTCCTGGGCCCACCCACAGGGGTTCTGCTACTGTGGATCTGGGATCATGCCAAAGATCCTCCATTTTTATCAAGCACCAGTATTCATGCTGAAGGTCTGCACTCCTCACTTGAAGAAACAGACCAGCTCAGAGCTTGGACTGGAGCTCTCATCATTAAATTCCCCTTCTGTGGCTGGCCCTCTGCCAGGCAGTGCTGAGGACACTGGTGATTGAGACAGCTCCTCACCTAGCCCGGGAGTCAGGGAGGGCTTCCTGCAGGAATGGACATTGGAGCTGGGACATGTTGACAAAGGAGTGAGCTAAGGGAAAAGGGCCTTAGCTATATCTCCTGTGCCTAGAACCCCGTTTCCTGGCATCTAGCATAAACTCACAAGTGGTCCCCGATCTGTGCCAGAATGCTGAAGATACAAGAATGATCAAAATGGCTCTGCCCTCTTGGGCTTCTGGTCTGTCGACTAACCGTCAGCTAGTTGCACAGATGGTAAACAGCTGACCGAGTGCCAGGCACTGTTTGAAGCTCCTTATATGTATTAATTTAATACTCACAGTCATCCTATGTGAGATGGGAGCTTTTATTATCCTCACTTTACTGAAGGGAAAAGGCCCAGAGAGGGTAAGTGCCTTGCCCCGGGTCACATTGTTAGTAAGTGGTGGAGCGGGAACTAAACCCAGGAGTCCCTGTCCTGCACTGTGTGTCATGTTTAAAGTATGAGGCCACACCTAAGGATTGATGCATGGAGGGAAAGGAGCAGAAAGTTATGGGAGAAAACAGAAGATGATTGGGGAAGGGTAGCTGGGTAATGGGTAGGGGGACCAATGTGACAGCTCCTCACTGTAGGATTTTAGGCAAACCTCAGTTTCATCCTCTCTAAAATCGGGGATGGTTACGGCATCTACCAGGGAACAGAATTAAGGACAAGTCACTGGTTGATATGTGTACATAGTCCTTATTTATCTAAGTAAAAAAGTGTTTGAGGGAGAATAGGGGCTGAGATTTGGATACCCCAGAGGGTGGTGGTGGGCTGCAGTGTGCACTATGGAGGGGTGGATTGTGGAGAGTCCTAAAAGGCTTTTGTGGTTATGTGTTTCAGGGGAACAGTGTGGAAGGCTTTGGTCTATATTCTGGGGGGGTGCAGGGTGAAGGGAGGGGAGTTCACTCACATGGCAGGAAGGTGAGCTTAGAATGGGGGCAAGGAGTCACTCAGGCCACGCCAGTGTGTGTATGTCGGGTGGCGGGTACACTGCATAGGAGAATGCAGCTAGGTCTTGGCCAGGCTGGAATATGTGGTGGTGGCACCTGGGCAGGGTGCTGCAAACAATGTGAAATAGCCATCAGGGTTGGGGGTTGACAGCGGTGGTGATTTACCCATGTCTCCTATGAGAGATGGTGATGTGGATTTGTTTTGGGGGAAGCCCAGCATGGAGGATTCTCGGCTCCCACCCCAGGGCGAGGGCTTTGAAATCCAAAATATCCAAGGAGCGCTCTTGGGAGGAGGAAGAGCCAGGGACCCAGATGTAACCCTGGAAACGGAGAGGGGACTCACCTTATTGAAAGATGAGACGGAAAAGGGCTGGAGTCCGAAAGCTGTGTGTGCTTGGGCGTATGTGCAATGTGCGTGCGTGTACGTGCGTGTGTGCTGAAGCCATGATGTCACGAGGCAGAGAAATGGGGTCAGGTGTGTGGGCCAGAGTGGGGTGCTGGGTGTGCACGCGGAGCGCACGCAAGGTTGAAGTGCTGACGTCACGGGTTGGCGAGGGCGGGGCCTTGAATGCAGGGTCAGGAAGCTGAGACGAAGAGGAGCTAGGAGAGTCTGGGGACTGGAACGAAACCAGCAGCCAGGATGGGCCACTGGTCACAGAGCAAGGATGGAGGATGCAGGTAGAAGGACAGGGGGGGTGGGGGTGGGGGGTGGAAGGAGGGAAGGGCTTGGGACCTGGGGAATCTCAGAATTGGGGGGGAGTAAAGGGGGTGTTCTGGAAAGCCTCTGCAGGGAAGAGGTGGAAAACGTGGGGAAGGGGTTTACATGGAATCTGGGAGGGAACAGACTCCAGGTGAAATATGGGGATAATGTGAGACAGGCTGAAAATGAGGTAGATCCCCATTTGGGCAAATATGCAGGCAGAATCCGGGAGGAATAATAGGAGGGAGCAAAATTCACGTAAAATATGGAGGAAAGCCCAGGGGAACATGGGGGCTAGTGTACGGAGAAGGGGAATGCGGTCCCCTGCCCCCCGATCTGGGAGAGATGAATGGCAGTAAGGGACTTGGGAAAGGGAGTAGAGAGGGCTGGTGTCGGGAATGTGGTAGAAGGGGTGAGGCTGGAATATGGAGGGAGGGAGGTTCTGCAGTGGGGAGGCGAGGAGAGTCCAGAATCTCTAGGCCCTCTGGGGAATGAGTGATGGGCTGTGGGATTTATTCAGTCAGCAGTTGTTGAACACTCACGACAGAAGGCGAGAAGAGGGGATGAGGGGAAGGGAGCGGGCGAAGTGTGTGGAGGTGTGGGAGGCAGGTGTGTAAGGGGACAATGGAATTCGGGGAGAATATTCAGGGGCTTAGTATCTGGGGACTGAGGTGGAGGCTAGTGACGTCAGGGCGGTTGGATACAGAAAGGCCCTGTGCTATGGTGAAGGGCTGCTATTCTCAGGATGCCAGTGGGGAGCTAACGTGGGGGAGTGGGGAAGGAGAAGAGCAGGGCTGGGTTGGTGCTGGAGATGGGGTCTCCTCCCCGGAGTTGGGTACCACGAGTGGGGTGGTGAACTGGGCAGTGAAGCTCCTCAGGCGGTCTGCGGGTACCTCCAACGCCGTGGTAACCAGAACGGCGCGACTGTTGATTGGCTCGCGAGTCGGAGGGGCGGGGTCGGAGGGCGGGGTCTAGGACGCCTGGTGGGGCGGGGCCCGCGCTGCGGGGTGGGGTGGGGGGCGCACTGAGGACCAGGGGATGCGGGATATGTTGAGCCGCATAGCTGTTTGCACATAGATCAGGGATTATTAACCTCACCCCCGAACCTCCAGAGAATGTGAGAGTGCGGATTTTCAAGGGGAAAAGGTGTCTCAATTTCAAACATGCTTCCAAACACGAGAGACCCCTCCCCCAAATAAACTTAAGAGCTTGGGTTGAGAGACAGAGGAACCTGCCAGGATGTCTGGGGCTTTGGGAGTTGTCCTTCAGCCTTGGAGAAAGGGGATGTATGGTTGGGCCTCAGGGTGGTATTCTGGAAGCCCCTGAAATTACTTGCAGAGGGTTATGGGCTTATTCATTTATCTGGGGAGGGGACCTAGGGTTTCAGGGCTCATCATATTCTGGCTTCACAATATTATATTTTCTGATATCAGCCTTTAGGAGGATTTCTTGGGGAAAGTGTGAGGAATAAAACATGTAGGGGAGAGGAGACCAGGCTTTGGAAGGGTCCCCATGATCTGGATTAGGGCAGCCCTGGGTAGCTCTGTCTTTGGGGCAGCATAGGACTCTGCTGAGTCTCAGTTTCTCCATCTGTACACTGGGGAGAAAATGGGCTTGTCTTGTTTCTGTTGCCTTTCAAGACACAACAACAAAGTAATAATAATAATGCCAGTATGTATATGAGTGCTTGCTGTGTGTCAGGCATTGCTCAATTTGTCCAAGGATTTTAATGTGATTAACTCATTTAATCTTTACACCAAGGAGATGAGCACTGTTATCCTCCTGTGGGCTTGTGAAAGCCTGCATGAGCATCCTCTGACCTGGTATATCTCATCTCTGTCCCTCCCTCATGTTCCCCTTACTGTTCTTAGAACAAACCAGAAATGTCCCACCTTAGAGCTCTTGCCTGGCTGTTCCCTTTGCCTCGACACTCTTCCATCAGATATTCACCCTTCTTCTTACCCGCCTCCAGGCTTCTGCTCAAAGAGGCCTTCCCTAGCTACCTTAGCTAAAAGAGCAACACCTACCCACAATGTCTCCTTTTACTACTACTTCGCTTTTTTTTTTTTTTTTTTTTTGACATTTTTATACCTCTGACTATTGCTGCCCTCTTGAGGGTAGGGGCATGATTTGGCTTATGATGTCCCCAGCACCCAGGATGGCATGTGCTTTAAAGATAAGGAATCTTGCTCCAAGAGAGGTTAAATATATACCCATATATATGCACATAGCTGGAACCCAATATGAACTCAAGCAGCCTGGGGCTCTCATTCCGAGCCACCCCCAAATTCCAGGCTGAAGGCAGAGATCTGACCCTTTCTTCCACTTCATAGAGCTAACAGCGTGTGGTAGCCCTACTGGCTAAGAGAAGGTACTTAGACTAATTAATAAAATTGGTTATTAGTTCACTGGACATGATTTAAGTGTATCATTGATAATATATAGTGCCGCTGTTCTTTAAACTTGGACCACTTTCCCTAGATAGCCATATGACTTGCTCCCTGACTTCCTTCAGTTCTCTGCCCATAGGTTACCTCCTCAGAGAGACCTGCGCTGATCCCCTATTTAAAATTTGCCCTGCCTGACCTCAGTACTCTGTTCCCCTTTGTAGCTTGATTTTCCTCCACAAATGTTTGAATAATTAATACATAATGAGCATAAGGATTAATAATAATCAGTATTAATCATGATTCTCTTGTCAGAAATCATATATTCTACTAGCCAGCGTGTGTTGGGCATGGACACAGTTCTAAATGCTTTTATGTGTATTGTCCAATTTAATCCTCATGACAACTCTATGAGGTGGATGCCATTATTATACCCATTCTGCAGATGAGGAAATTGAGGCGCAGAGAGGGAGTCTCTTTTCTAAAGTGCCAAAGCTGGTAAATGGTGGAGGCAGCATATGAATTCTGGCCTTCCAGCTTTCGAGCCTGGGCTCTCAGCCCCTCTGGGTCTCTGTCTCATCCCTCTCTCCAGCAACACTGGCCATGGACCAGCCAGCTGGCCTACAGGTGGACTACGTCTTCCGGGGTGTGGAGCATGCCGTGCGGGTGGTGGTGTCTGGGCAGGTGCTAGAGCTGGAGGTGGAAGACCGGATGACAGCTGATCAGTGGCGGGGCGAATTCGATGCCAGCTGTGAGTGTGCCAGCCTTGGGTGGGTTCACCTGTTCTTCCCCAGGATCACCTTCCTGAAGATGAGTCCAACCAGGAACCTGCCCATCTGCCTCTTCTACCTAACCAGAGACTCTAAGGTGGGGAGGGCGGGGTGGAGGGCTCATCCCTCAGGCCAGAGGCACTGGAGTTGGGGAAAGTTGAAAAGCTTGGATGGCAGCTCTTGGGCTGGCAAACGGTGAGACTTTAGGAAGGATTTTTCTTTCTACCCAGTCATCGAAGATCTAACTCACAAGACAGGGAACTTCAAACAGTTCAACATCTTCTGTAACATGCTGGAGTCAGCTCTTACCCAGGTAGGGGCCAGGGCTGGGGGCCAGGGGAGGTTTCTGTTTTCTGGATCCCTGGAGGGGTTAGATGCCTACCTGATGTATGCAAGACCTTCCACCTTCTCTTTCCTTAAAGGGACAGGGCTATCTTTTTCTTTCCCAAATGTAAGTGGTTTATTCTGATCCTAAGGAGTTATTCCTGTGTAGAAAATTCATGTCGTAGAGAAATGTAAAGAAGAAAGTAAAAATCACTCCACTCCTAATACTCATTCCTGGTAATATTTTATTAATATTTTGGTAAAAATCACTCTAGCCTTTTCTCTACTTCTGTTTACTTGTGAAAATGTATGTGTGTATGTGTATTTGCAGATGTATAATTTTATATAGCTGACGTATTTCCCCAAGTATTTTTTTTTTAAGATTTTTCATTTATTCATGAGAGATACAGAGAGAGAGAGGGAGAAGCAGACTCCATGCAGGAAGCCTGATGTGGGACTCGATCCCAGGACTTTGGGATCACACTCTGAGCCAAAGGCAGACAGACACTCAACCCCTGAGCCACCCTGGCATCCCTTCCCCAAGTATTCTTTAACCTACTTTTAAAGGATTCAACAATATTTCACTAACATTTAGTCACATCAGTGAATATAGGTATTCATTTGTGTAATTTTTACTGAGCATCTATACTGGTAGTAGACATTAGGATAGAACAGTGAGCAAAAGAGACAAAGTTCTTATCCTTATGAAGCTGAATTCTAGTGGGAGAAACAGAAAATTAGAAAAATATATAATGTCAAGTAGTTAAAAGTATTAATAGGAAAAAAAGCAGGCTAGAAGTTAGAATGGCAGGAATGCTATTTAGACATCATTTTAAAACTTTGAACTACATTATTTCTTTAATTGTAGATAAATTTGCACTCATAATGACAGTGTTACAGTGCATGATTTAGAAAGTGACAGTCTCTTATAATCCCCTTTCTATCCCATACTTCAGACTGTTAATGTTTTGGTAAGTGTAGGCAGTATAGCATGAACTCTGAAGTCAGATTCATCACTGCCACTTACTAGCCGGGAACCCTGGGCCAGTTACTTCCCTTCCATGCTTTAGTTTTCTTTTTTCCCCTCTTTCTTTCCTTTTCTTTTTCTTTTCTTTTTTTTTTTTTTCTCTTTTAGAGAGAGAGAGAGTGCATAAATGGGTGGAGGAGCACAGAGGGAGAGAAAGAATCTTTTTTTTTTTTTTTTTTTTTTTTTTTTGAGAGAAAGAATCTTAAGCAGGTTCTACACTCAGCATAGTCTAACTCAGAGCTTAGTCTCGAAACCCTGAGATCATAACTGGGGCCAAAATCAAGAGTCGGATGCTTAACTGACTGAGCCATCCAGGTGCATCATGCCTTAGTTTTCTTAACTGTAATGTGGGAATAATAATAGTCCCTATTTCAGTGTGGTGAAGATTAAGGTTCTGTGTAAAAAGCTTAGAATAGCACCTGGCTCATAAGTGCTTTACAGATATTGTCTGTTTTTATTATTGTTATCAACTTGTGAGTTTGTCATCCTTATTAGTGGCTGCATAGTATTCCATTATAGCCTTGTGGCATGATTTGTTTAACCCAGTGGTTCTCAAGTTTTTTGGTGTCATGACCTTTTTATGCTCTTAAAAATTATTGAGAATGTCAAAGAGCTTTTGTTTATGCAGGTTTTATTTAACAATATTTGTTTGCCCTGTTATATATTAACTAGGTGTTTTATAAATTAAAACTGAGAATGATGTAAACATATTCACAAATTAATAATAATAAATAATAAATCAGTTATATGTTAAATTACATTTTTATGAAAAATACATTTACTTTTTTTTTTTTAAGATTTTATTTATTTATTCATGAGAGACACAGAGAGAGAGAGGCAGAGACACAGGCAGAGGGAGAGGCAGGCTCTGCAGGGAGCCCGACGTGGGACTTGATCCCGGGTCCCCAGGATCACACCCTGGGCTGAAGGTGGCACTAAACCACTGAGCCAACTGGGCTGCCTTAAAAATACATTTTCTAAAACAAAATAAATTAGTAGGAAATATAGCATTGTTTTACATTTTTGCAAATCTCTTTAATGTCTTGCTTAATAAGAAACCGCTAGATTCTTAGATGTGGTTCTGCATTCAGTCTGTTGTGCTATGTTTTGGTTGAAGTATATGTAGAAAAATCTCCCTCAGGGCATGTGGGTAGCTCATTCGGTTAAGTGTCTGCCTTTGGCTCAGGACATAATCCCTAGGGTCCTGGGATTGAGCCCTGCTTTGGGCTCCCTGTTCAGCAGGGAGTCTGCTTCTCTCTGTGCCTGCTGCTCCCTCTGCTTGTGCTCTCTCTCTGTCAAATAAATAAATAAAAATTTAAAACAAAACAAAACAAAAAAAAGAAAAATCTCCTTCACATAGATATGTAGTTGGAAAAGGGAGTCCTTTAATCCTTCTTTGCTAACATACTAAAAGTGGACAGGTGGTAATTTCTTAAAGGTTTGCTGTAGTGTGGAGTCCAAAAGCTATCAATGAACTTTTTGTCTTATGTTACATTAAAATCCTTTGATGTATCTTGAGCTTTACTTGGATCTTTTACCCACTTTATGATATCATGCATTGGTCATGTGGGAAATACGGTTCAGTGAGTTACACAGATCTTCTGAATGTTGATACATTTCATTATACAATATCAGGAAGTCACATTTGTTAATATCCTCCCTGATCTCACCAGGAAGTCTTTCAACATCGAGCAGCTTCTGAAGCACACAGTGGCAGATCCAAGTTTTCCAAAATTCTAATTTTTGCTGTGAAGTTTGAATTTTGTCATTGGCAACAAATACCGTTAGCTGTTTTTCTTGAAGTGACAGTCTGACTTTGTTCATTTTTGAGAAAATGCCTGCCAGACACCCAAGTCTGAATAACCAGAGTTTTGTCTGTCAGTCGTTCTTTCAAGTAAAAATAGCATTCCATGAAAGAGCGGCTAATTTAGCCCCAAACTCGATTACACAAGTTTCTTCCTGAGACAACTGTCGTACTTTGGTATGCCACAGAATGTGTGCTTCCCATCTTGTCACAGAGTAGTAAAAAGCCATGTACTCAAAAATGGAGATCGAATAAAATTAATAATTTCTACTGCTTCATTAAGGATGTTCTAGGTTGGATTTCCTGTGTTAGATTTGTTTCTTCTTCCTTCCTGGCCCCCCACTGAGACTGCATGGCAACAGAGAATACAGTGACTGCTAGTACATTTGACATCACTGGCTTGATTTGCACTAATGGGCACCATCAGTTTTACCCACCATTATTTTTCACCATCGATGTAAATACCAGCACAGCCACAAAGGGCACATGGCATCTTAGTATCATTATGAAAATTGTTTGGACCTTGTGGACTCCCTGAATGGGTCGCGGGGACCCCCAGGGGTCTTTGAACAACACTTAGAGAGAGATACAACACTAAGCTGTCCCTCATGGTGGAGCATTTAAGTTCTTTCCAGTTTCTTCCTCTGGTGTCCTTGTGCCAGCCCCTGGGGCAGGGCCATCTTGATCAGCTAGCCCAAAGAATGGATGGGGCATGGCCTGGGCATCTGGGTTTTGTGCTCTGGGTATGGCCGTGTTGGGTCTGGTGGCATTTCCTTCCATCCTCCTCCAACAGAGCAGTGAGTCAGTCACCCTTGACCTGCTGACCTACACAGATCTGGAGTCCCTGCGAAATCGCAAGATGGGGGGCCGCCCAGGCCCCTTGGCCTCAAGATCAGCCCAGCTTAACTCCAAGCGCTACCTGATTCTCATCTACTCCGTGGAGTTTGACAGGTGGGGATAAGGGACTGGCTCCAGGCTTAGGTTGGAGGGCAGGTGGGAGAGGATGTGATTAGAACTCAGGAACCCCCGAGGGCAAGGGAGGGTATTGCCTTTGGAATCTTCAGTGTTGAGATTCTATCATTTACTGTTGTGTTGGGCTATAAGTAGCAGAATAACTATTGCTAGTGCTTTAAACAAACAATAGTTTATCACACAATAAGATGTCTAGGTAGGTGGCTACTACCCAGCAGTTTCTTTAGGGACTCAGGCTCCTTCTGTTTTGTTTTGTTTCCTTTTGTCATTGGTAATGTGTTGGCTTTTTGACCTCCATCCTTATCTCTCCCTGGTCACAAAATGGCTGCTGCCCCCCAGGCACTGCTTCTGTATCAAAGCAAGAGGAAGAGAACAGGGCCATACTAGCTAATTGCAACTACCGTTTTCTTTTCTTTCTTTTTTAAAATTTTTAAATTTTTAAAATTTATTTTTTATTTTTATTCTTTTAAAATATTTTATCTATTTATTCATGAGAGACACACACACACACACACACAGAGGCACAGACACAGGCAGAGGGAGAAGCAGGCTCCATGCAGGGAGCCTGATGTGGGACTCAATTCCGGAACTCCAGGATCACGCCCTGAGCCAAAGGGAGATGCTCAACTGCTGAGCCACCCAGGCATCCCAACATCTACCATTTTCATCAGGAAAACAAAAGTGTTCTAGAAGATGGCCAACAGATTTCCGATAATATTTGGCCAGAAATGGTCTTGTGGCCTTGCTCTAATATTTGGCCACAAGTGATCACATGCAGAGGATACTAGGATAATGAATAAGCTGGCTCTTTAGGCTGTATAGTGGGTGATGGCAAGTCAGAAGGGAGTTGGGGATGGCTTTTGGGTAGCCAGGGGATGGTGTCTGCCCCATTTGATAATAGCTGCTGGATTTTCTAGTGGGATGTTGTCTGTTCCCTATGCATAGCATCTGGTGGGGGAGTTAATCAAGGTACCCTACCTCTCCTCAGCCAAGAGGTGAGGCGGGTCAGGCCATTTAGAACCTACCCCTACAGAGTCTAAGTTAGGACTGTGCTTGGTGGCAAGTAACATGATCCCAGTGTTCACTCCACCAGCAGCATATGACAAGGAAGTTCGCCCAGACTGCACCAGGCCTGTCAATCCCAGTGGTTCCAAGATTGCTACACAATGGAGTCTGAGGGGTGGCAGGCTGCTGTGAGGGGTAGGGGAGCAGGGAAGGGGCTCGAAGCTGCATTCAGAACTTAAGACTCTGGTAATGTGAGGTTTTTGGAACTGGGTTTTTTCATACTTGAAGGCTCTCGGGGTCTGGTAGTTACCCTCGGGTGGTTTCTTGGCCTCTGAGCTGCCATGGTTCTGATCCTCCTCAGGATTCACTACCCGCTGCCCCTCCCGTACCAGGGCAAGCCAGACCCTGTGGTCCTGCAGAGCATCATCCGTTCACTGAAGGAAGAGCTGGGCCGCCTTCGAGGGCTGGATGGTCAGGATGTGCGGGACACCCGAGAGAGCGAGATCTGGCACCTGAGGGAGCAGTGAGTCTTGGGAAGGGAATGCGGCTGGGGCTGTGTGGGGGAGGCATCCAGGCAGGCATGCCATGGCCCCCTGCTCAATACTCCTGGGAGGCTGGTGGTCCCTCATGCACCAGGTATTTATTCTGTGCCTGCCTTGTGCTGGGCAGTGCTGGGGACACAGTGATGACTGAGACAGTCCTGACCCTGCTCTCCTGGGACTCTCAGTCCAGTAGGGGAGATAGCTTTGTCTGAAGACAGTGATGATTCACAGCAGATGAGGCTTGGGAAGCCCAGAGGGGAGACTGGAGCCTGCTTGGTAGCCTGGAGGGGTGTTCTAGGCAAAGGGAGCGCATGTACAAAGGCAGGGTGGGAGGTAGAGTTATATCCAGGGCCTCCTTTGTACTGACCCCCTCCCTGCCTTTTACATCGTAGCCAGCCCAGGGGGCAGACAGATGTTGACCTGAGTCACCTGACGTAACCTCCTGAGCTACCCAGGCACCCCCCCCCATAATATTTTTAATAACAACAATAATAATTGTTACAGCAGCTTACATTTATTGAGCATTTCACTGTACGCCAGGGATTCTGTTCAGTGCTTTATGACTTAATTCCTTTAATCCTTGCAAGGTGGGGCATTGCTGCTATCCCCATTATGCAGAGGAGGAAAACAGGCCAAGAGAGGTTAGAGAACTTGCCCCAGGTCACACAGTGAGTAATATGGCCAGGCTCAACCTTGAATCCAGGCAGCCAGCACCAAACCCCCTTTGTTTCCTTTTGTTGGTGTTTTGTTGGTGGCCGCTAGACCAGGACTGAGTGTTGGGGCTGACAGGGAGGAGTGGGAGCTCATGGAGCAGGAGAGCCTTGTAGGTATTTCTGGAAGAGCCTGGCTGTGCATTGCTGGGAAGCAGGATAAGCTTTAGCCTCAGTTTATCCTCAGGATCTACCCCCTGGTCTCTCTGGTTTGTGTGGATGTATGCGTTTCCCAGACTGGCCACAGCGTGGCACCCTTTGCCCTTCAGAACCAACCAGAACCAGAGAGAGTGGCTTGAGATTCTATAGCTGGTTAGTGGCTTCTTATCTTCCTCTCCCAACTTCCTCTTCCTAACTGGTGAGGGGTTTGGGCAGACTCCAAATTCATTCATCCATCCATCCATCATTTTTCTGGTTCATACTGTGTGCCAGGCACACTGCCCCACCCTAGTTAATGTTTCTTGAGCTCTTACTCAGTGCCAGACACAGTCCAAGCACTCTTCATAGATTCTTACAACCTCATAGATAGGGATTATTATCATTATTGTCCCACTTTGCAGAGATGCGAAGGTCACCCAGCTTATGATAAGTGGAGTGGAGTCAGACACAATCAGTCTGCTCAGGTCCATCACAGTGACCAGATAGCTGGAGTGAGGATCCAGACAGAAAACAGATAATCACACTGATATGTGCCAGCTGTAGGAAGGAAATGTACAGAGAGTCAAGAGAGCAGAGAAAGAGGGACATGGCCTAGCCTGGCTGGGGGTAGGGGATGTGACACTTGAACGGTGAGAGAGAGCATTCCAGGAGGAGGGACTTGCATCTGCAAAGAGATGCTTGGCTGGAGCAGCACCAGAGAGAAAGGTGGGAAGAGAGGAAGGCAAGGGGGATGTCAACCAGACGGAGCCAAATGGGAAGCTCCTTGGAGAATATAGAGGAGCCACAGATTTTAAGAAGCTTTTTATTAGGCAAAGTTCCAAGAACATATAAAAATAGACAATAGTATAATGCACATATACTTGTGCCCCTAATTCAATGGGTATCTACATTTTACCCATCTTGTTTGATCTGCACAGTCCTCTCTTCCTGAGAAGCAAATCCCAGACATCATATCTCCTCTGTAAATACTTCATTTTCTATCCATGCTTAATGTATTCCCCTTTCCCCTGTATTTCCTGTGAAGTAGCCTATAGGCTCATCAGATTTAGGATTCTGGCAAGACAGAATCCTTGGTGGTTCTGTGTGCTTGCCTGCTGTCAAGTGGTGTTGGGGCTGATGGGTTCAGATGTTGAGACCTGGATCCTTCTTATTAAGTTCACATCAGCCCAGCATCTCTTGGGAGTATTTCTTTCTTTTCTTTCTTTCTTTCTTTCTTTCTTTCTTTCTTTCTTTCTTTCTTTCTTTCTTTCTTTCTTTTCTTTCTTGATTTATTTATTCATGATAGAGAGAGAGAGAGAGAGAGAGAGAGAGGCAGAGACACAGGCAGAGGAAGAAGCTGGGTTCCCATGCTGGGAACCTGAAACGGGACTTGATCCTGGGTCTCCAGGATCGTGCCCTGGGCCAAAGGCAGGCGCTAAACCGCTGAGCCACCCAGGGATCCCCTCTCTTGGTACTTTTCATTTGCATTTCCTTAATTACCAATGAGGTCGAGCAGTTTTTCATATATTTAGTAGCCATTTAGGTTTCCTCTTTTGTGAGCTGCCTATTCACCTGTCATGTCTATTTTTCTTCTGTCTTCTGTGTTTTTTTTTTTTAAGATTTTATTTATTTATTCACAAGAGACACACACAGAGAGAGGCAGAGACATAGACAGAGGGAGGAGAAGCAGGCTCCATGCCAGGTGCCCAATGTGGAACTCGATCCTGGGACTCCAGGTTCACGCCCTGAGCTGAAGGCAGATGCTGAACCACTGAGCCACCAAGCATCTGTGTCTTCTGTTTCTTATTGATTTCCAGGAACTCTTTATATAGCCAGGATATGAGCCCTTTGTTAATTTTATGTATTTCAGAAACCTTGCCCTCTATTAGCTGGCCTTTTCATTCTCTTAGTAGTGCCTTTTGATAATCATGTTCTTAATTTTATGTAGACTAAATTTTTCTCTAAAGTTAGTAATTTTTATGTTTTCTCCTAGAATCCTTTTTTCCCAGTATCTTGAAGATATTGTCCTATATCATATTCTATCATTCTTTCTCTTTTGCTTTTCACATTTATATCTGCAGTCTACCTGAAATTGATTTGAGGGGAGGTAGGCTCCTTTCATGGTTTTTTTTCACATGATCAGTCAGTCAACCCAATGACAGTTATTAAAAGGAGTATCCTTTCCCTACAGCTTAACAATTGTCACCTTTATCACAAATAATGTTTATATATAATCACAAATCAGGTGAGTTTCTGTGCTCTGTAGTACATTGGTTTGTCTATCCCTGTGCCAGCACCACACTGTTAAAATTATTGTAGCTTTATAATTTGGCTGATAGTGGGTAGAGCAAGTCTTCTGACTTTTGTTTTTCCATTTTAAGAATTTTTTGGTTGTTTTTAGAAATTTGCATTTCTTTATAAATTTTAGAATCAGGTTTTTCAATACAAAAACAAAACTTGGAATTTTTTTTAATAGGCTTGAGAGGGATGCCTGGGTGGCTCAGTGGTTGAGCCTCTGCTTTTGGCTCAGGGTGTGATCCTTGGGTCCCAGGATTGAGTCCTGCGTTGGGCTCCTTGCCAAGGAGCCTGCTTCTCCCTCTGCCTATGTCTCTTCCTCTCTCTCTGAGTCTCTCATGAATAAATAAATCAAATCTTTTTTTTTTTTTTTTTTTTTTTTTTTTTAATGGGGATGTGGGATGCCTGGGGGCTCAGTGGTTGAGTGTCTGCCTTCGGCCCAGGGCATGATCCTGGAGTCCTGGAATCAAGTCCCACATTGGGCTCCCTGCATGGAGCCTGCTTCTCTTTCTGCCTGTGTCTCTGTCTTTTTCTCTGTGTATGTCTCTCATGAATAAATAAATAAAATCTTAAGAAAAGATAGGCTTGAGATTTTATTGTTTTTAAGTAATCTCTACACCTAACATGGAGCTTGAACTCACAACCCTGAGACCAGGAGTTGGATGCTCCACTGACTGAGCCAGCCAGGTGCCCCAAAACTTGTTAGGATTTTTATTGATATTGCATTGAATCTATAGAATAGCTTAGGGGAAGCTGAAATCTGTATAAATAGTGAATGTTCCAGTATATAAACAGTATACCTCTGCATTTATTTAGGTCTTATTTAATGTCTCAGTGATGTTATTCTATCATACTTTTGTTAGATTTTTTCCATCTTTGGACAATTTTGCTAATGGTTTATTTAAATATAAATCATATTGATGTTTATATAATTGTATTTAATTTTTAAAAAGTATTTTATTATTTATTTGAGAGAGAGAGAGCAGGAGTGGGGAAAAGCAGCAGAGAGAGAGGGAGAAGCAGGCTTCTTGCTGAGCAGGGAGCCTAACATGGATCTGGATCCCAGGACCCTGAGATCTTGACCTGAGCTGAAGGCACTTAACCAACTGAGCCACTCAGGTGCCCCTACAGTTGTATTTATGTGTTGATTTTATATCCAATAACTTCAGTCAGTTTTCTTATTATTTCTTATAATTTGTAGATTTCCTTTGATTTTCAATATTTATAATCATTTCATCTGCAAATGACTACTATTTTGTTAATTCTTTCTTAACCTTTATCTTTCATTTCTTTTTCTTGCCTTACTGCATTGGCTAGGATCGCCAGTACAGTGTTGAGAAGTAGTAATAGGTGTTGTCCTTGAGCCCTTGTTTTAGATTGCCAAGGGTAATTTCAGTATTTTGCCAAAAATGTAGGCATGTATATGTTTTTCAGATCCCTAATTGACTTAAACTTGCAAGCACGATGACAACAGCTGAGTTAATATATAGTTGGAGTAGTTACTGATGTGTAGCTAGATAGACTTTTCATCGGGGTTGGTAAAGGGTCATGATCTAATTCTATATTTCTTTTTGGTTTAGTTAGCTGAAAGTTTTCAATAAAGAAAAACATTCTCTCATCAACTATTTGGTTTCCCTGAGATACATTTCCTATGGGAAAGGCATGATTAATCTTGATTTTTTTCCTTTTATTTAACTTTTGTCAGAATAATGAGCTGGTTCCCTCAAATCCTCCATGGAGATCAATGAGTTTTGTTTTGTTTTTACTATCATTATGAAGTAATAAATTTAAACTTAATGATGTTATGTTGGTTTCCTATGGTGCTGTGATAAATTATCACAAATTTGGTGGTTTAAAAAAACAGATATTTATTTGCTTACAGTTCTGGAAGCCAGAAATCTGAAATCACTTTCACTAGGCTGAGATTAAGGTGTTGGCTAGGCAGTGCTTACCCTGAGATACTCAAGCAGAGAATCTGTTTCTTGTCTCTTTCAACTTCTGGTAGATATCATCATTCCACATCATTCTACTCTCTGCCTCTGTGGTCACATTGTTTTCTCCTCTTCTGTGTCTAATCTTCCTCAACCTTTATTTATAAGGATATTTTGATTATATTTAGGGTCTACTCTGATAATCCAAGATACTCTCCTCATCTCAAGGTCCTTAATTTAATCAGATCTATAAAGTCTTTTCTGGGGCTATATAAGTCAAAAATTCACAGGTTTGAGGAATGTATTGGATATATAGATATATTTTGGGTGACTATGATTCAGTTTACCACCAATGTGTCTTAGTGTATTATTCATTGCAGATATTCTCTTTGATGCTCATATTACCTTCAGTCAGTCTGAACACCTGCATGTTGGCCTTCTGAAATGACCCCAGTAATCTTTGATGGCTTCCTTGTTTTTTGACATGCCAAGATGTCTCAGACTCTCCTGTGTCTTTCCAGCCTCAGGTTTAGTACGAATAATTCTTCTAAGGAACCCTGGTTTCTTCTAGTGGGAAATTGTATTTAGAGACCACAATCTGGTCATTAGGGGTGCTCATTGCCATTGAGTTAACTTGCTTTTAGGCTTTTTTAAAAGTGAAAGAGCCTTTCTAAAGAGCCTTTTTAAAGAGAAAGTAGATATACTTTTGGAAAGAGAAGAATGATGTCTCTGCTATCTGACTTCTTTGATTTATGTCTTTCTCACTTTGAAAATCTTTATTTCTAGTAATAGTAACATAATTACTTACTTTATCCAAATAAGAGTACTGAATGAAGTTTAAGGTTCCTTTTGTCCCTAAGCTATTACCTACTTACTAAAAGTGGTGTGTGGTTTTTTTGCCACTTAACCTAATTCTCCAATATGACCACCAACTTTGATATACAGTTAGATCGCTTTGAGCCAGTTTCTTTTAAGTGTTGTAGGGGTTGATTTGTTAAAATTTATTTATGTAAAATACTTTCATAGTCCCAAAGTTAAAACTAAAAAAGAAGGTACATTTTGGAGGGGTCCAACTTGTATTCCTGTTGCCACCTGTTTCTCCTTCATAGGTAAACTTTTTTAAAGTTGTGACTTATCCTTATATAGTTTTGAAAATATGAACATAATATAATTTATAGTTCCTTTTTTTTTTTTTAACACAGAGACACACTAAACATTGTTCTGCACTGTTTTTAAACTTATATCCTGGCCATCACTTGGTGACAGAGTATAGATAGTATAGTATCTTTCTCATTCCTTTTTATAGTTATGTGGTACTTAGGTGAGTGGATGCACCATAGAAATTCAACTTATTTTCTGGTTATGTCTGGTTATTTCCACTCTTTTGCTATTACAAACAGTGCTGCAATGAATAGCCTTGTCTATATATCTTTTTCCTCTAGTAAGGTTTTGAGCACAGTAGTGACTGATTGGATTTGTATTTTATTTAAATGTTTAGAAGACTTTATTTATGTTAGAGAGAACATGAGAGAGTGCAAGCAGGGGAGGGAGAGGGACATACAGACTCTGTGCTGAGCATGGAGCCCCATGGAGGGCTCCATCTTGGGTTCAGTCTCAGGACCCTGAAATCATGACCTAAACCGAAATCAAGAGTCTGAAGCCCAACCGACTGAACCAGCCTGGTGCCCTGTTGGATTTGCATTTTAGAAAGAGTCTTCTGGTGAATTAGAGGCAGTGACACCTGGCTGAGAGGCCTGGGGGTGGTGGTGGTGGTGGTGGTGGTGGTGTCTAAGGCCAGGACCTTAGGGCTAGGCTTTCAGGGTACAGAGAAGGACAGATTAATGATTTACTTTGAAATTGGAATTCATAAGGCTCTTGTCCTTAGCGTGGGATGGATGGGAGTGATGTGGCCGTGTTCCTCCTCACGTGGGAGCTGGTGGAGGAGGAGAGATGATGGGACCCAGGGGGTCAGCTGGAGTGGTGGGGCTGCATTCCTCGTCCCCGCAGCAGGTGAAATGGTTCGTGCCCACCTCCATGGAGAAGTAAGGATGATAGGATCCTGTGATCCTTCCCCCCCCAACTCTGTTGTCTTCTTCCCTCTACCTTCTTCCCCCAGGGTTTCACGCCTGGCATCTGAGAAGCGAGAGCTGGAGGCCCAGCTGGGCCGAACGCGAGAGGAGGCTCTGGCCGGGAGGGCGGCGCGCCAGGAGGCCGAGGTGCTGCGTGGGCTTGTCCGGGGCCTGGAGCTGGAGCTGCGGCAAGAGCGGGGCCTGGGACACCGCGGGGTCGGCCGCCGCAGCCAGGACTGCCGGCGCCTGGCCAAGGAGGTGAGGGGGCGGGCAGGATGGCGGCGGTGAGTGGTGGGTCACGGACTCTGGCCGCAGTGTGGTCCTCAACGCCCCTGTTCGTTCCTGGCAGCTCGAGGAGGTGAAGGCTTCGGAGCGGAGCCTGCGCGCCCGGCTCAGGACAGTGAACAACGAGCTGGCGGTGTACAAGAGGGGGTGAGAGACGTGGCCTGGGGCAGGCGAGGTCTCGGAGCTGTGACCGGGCTGCTGCGGGGCGTGGGACCTGGTGGGAGGGGCTTGGGGCTGGGTGGGCGGGGCTGGGAGGAGGTGCAGAGTCTGGGAGGGAGGGCGGGCGGGGTCCCTGGCCTGTGGGCCTGTGGAGAGTGGGCGGGGATGGACGGGTGGAAGGAATCTGATGGACTGAAGGGGGCGGAAAGTTGGGCAGAGCAGGCGGAGTCTGGAGAGATGAACTGGGCTTGAAGCATCAATGGGGAGGCTGGGCCTGGAGATAAGGACCGGGGGCGGTGGGGGGTGGGAGGAGAGGTGGGACCTGAGTATCTTGTGCGAAAGGGCGTGTCCCAGCTGGTGGGGATCTGGTTGATGGCCGCTGTTATTTATTGGGGTGGGTGACGGAATATTGGGAAGGATTTCTAGGGAGCTGTGGGAGACCTCAGGAAGAAGGGTCCGGTGAAGAGGGTTTGTTAGGAGTAAGGAAGTGACAGGTGCCTTTGGGGGCGTTCTGAGAGGGGCGGAGCCCGGGGCAAGGTATCTGTGAAGGTCGTGGGCAAGGGCCGTGAATGTCAGAGACCGAGTGATCGGAGAAGAGGCTTGAGATAGAAGTTGAGATAGGAGCTGGCCGGCCGGAAACTGACAGTGGGGTCCTGTACTCCCAGGAGACGGACTTCGCCGGTGGTGCTGCCAGCGGCCCGGGAGGATCGGGCTTTGTCGTCCCGGGAGCGCTCCACATCGCGCGGTCGCGGTGCCACCCGGTCTTCTTCCCGGGAGAGTGGCCGGGGGGGCCGGGGTCGAGGCCGTCCTGCCCGCCCCTCGCCCTCGCCCACAGGTCTGTGCCGGCCCAGCTCTGCCCTGCCCTGCCCTGCCCGTGGAGGGGGGTGGGGGATGGACTGGAGCTGTGGAGGTCAGATCCTGGGATCCCAGCGTCTTCTCTCCACACTCTCCCACCCCATCCTAGGTAGTCGCCTGCCACGTTTCGACCCCACAGCCTTTGTGAAAGCCAAGGAGAAGAAGCAGAAAGAGATCAAGATGAAGTTAGCGCCCATTTCCTCCTTACCTGACCATATCCCTCTCCCTTTACTCGGACCCCTGACCTGTGCTGTCATCCATCCCCGTGTCCTGTCTCCATCACCTGTCGCTTGCTCTGCCTCTCACCTTCCCTTTGTCTGCTTTTCACCTGACCTCCGCTTACTCTCCTGACCCGCCACCCCCACCCCCGTTCTGTGTCTGCATGTGTCCTTACCTAGACTGTGACCTCAGCTGGGTTACTGCCCCTGGCTGTGACCATAGGGGCGCAGCGACGCCGTTCCTAGCATTAGTTGGGCGCACAGGTGGGCGTCTCCTCCGCTCCCCAGGCAGCAGCAGCAGCGGAACCGATTGGGCAGCGGAGGAAGCGGGGATGGGCCGTCCATCTCCTGGTCTCGCCAGACTCGGCCGCCCGCTGCCGTGAACCGCCGAGGAGACGCGGCTAACCGCTCCCGAAACCGCAGCTCCTCGGGTAACAGGGCTGTAGCACGGGTCGGCGGGCTGGGCGCCACCGGGGAGGGCGGGAGGTTTACACTCTCCTCCCCCCCTCTAGTGGACAGTTTCCGCAGTCGCTGCTCGTCCGCCAGCTCCTGCAGCGAGTTGGAGGATTTCTCTGAATCCCTTCCTAGAGGGTAAAACTTGGGCCCTGGGAAAGGACTGGTTCCAGATGGGTGTCTAGGGAGGCCGGAAACAGTCTTTTGCAGGGAAACTGGGTGATGGAGGCTGGAGCCTTGAAATCGCCAGGAAGGGCGGGGTGGGAGGTGCCCAAGGCTCCAACGGCTGGACCTTGAATACTCTTTCCTATCAGCGGGCGACGTCGTGGGAAGCCCCCCAGCCCCACAACCTGGAGTGGGTCCAACACGGTGAGAGTCTTTTCCCCAGACCTTGGAGGAGGTAGGGGCAGCACGAAACCACCAGAAGCCCATGGTTTTCCATTTTGGGGGCATCAGGTTGCAGAGGTGTCTGAAATGCGTCTGGAGGCAGAATGTTTTGAGACTATTGGATTGGAGGAGAGTGCGGGGTGGCATGGGGGCAGGCAGTGATACTGGCTGGCTAAGTGTACCAGCCCTGGCCTCAGATTGCTGGGTCTTAAAACCTGGTCCTCCCTTCCTATCACCTGTGTGACTCGAGGTATCTCAACCTCAGTTTCTTAATCAGCTAAATGGGGATGGTAAGAGTATTCATCCCAGAGGGTTCCGGTGGAGATCCCAGGAGGTGATTGTGCATCTAGTAAGTGCCCGGTGGGTGTCAGCCCTTGTTCTTTGAGGTCCTCAGGTTCATAATCTCCAGTGATATTTTGGGGACAGGAATAGAGGGAGGGACCTAACGCCACCACTACCCCTCGCCTTCATGCCTCCCCCAGCAGCAAAAGTCCACCCCTCTGGAACGAGGCCGCCATCAGAGACGCCTGGCCAATTCGGGGGGCTGGGTCCCTATCAAAGGTGAGCTGGGGACTCCTCCTCCCCTGCCCCACAGCCTGAGGGCAGTGCATTGGGCCCTCCCGGCCCCTACACCCACACCTGCTCTCACAGAGTACAGCTCCGACCACCAGGCGGCAGACATGGCCGAAATAGACGCCCGCCTGAAGGCCTTGCAGGAATACATGAACCGACTGGACACACGGTCTTGACCTCCGCCAGGGAGCCCCGCCCCTCCATCCCCTACCCAACATCGCTGGATTAGGAGTGGGGGGCGGCGTGGTGTGTCCTTCCAGCCCCGTGCAGGCTCCTCCCCTGCTGGTGCTCACCGGGTTTCAGGTGTGTGAAGCCCGGATCCCTCCCTCTGCCCCATGCATTGCATGCTAGGAGGGAGGGTATGTGCATTTTGTAAATAAACGTGTTTGCCTTTGGGATCCTTCAGCAGATGACTGAAGGGTGAGGCTGGCCTTGGGGAGAAATGAGGATTGGGTAGTGGGTGTAATTGGGACCTGGTGTATTTCTGGGCATGTCTGCGACTGGGAAGCATTTTGGGGTTCAGGGTCAGGCAAAGCTTCCATAGGATCTAAAGCAATGAAAGAGGGGCCATGAGGGGCAGTAGTGAGCAGCTCTAAGCAGAGATGTTGCATGGGCTCTCTCTGGCTGAGTGGTAGAGAAGGGGTGTCTTAGAGCATGGCCCATGCCCCACAGGACCCCAGGAGCTGCTGTCAGTGACATCTGGGCTGACCTGGTGCTGATTCCTGCGCTCTGACCTGAGACCTCTGGGTTCTGAGCTGTGATGTTCCTTCCAAGCTGGGATCTCTGGGGTCTTGGTTCAGGGTCGGGGCCTCTGGGTTATGAGCACCAGCGAGGACAGAGTGCTGGGCCCAGGGTGGATGGGGAGAGCTGGGGTCTTGTGGGAAGTAGAGAGGGAGAGGAGGCACGTGGAACACAGGAACACAGTTTGAGCTGCACCTTTATTGGAGGGGTGGTGGTGGAGGGGTTTCTGGGTGTGGAGGAGATAGGCAGGGTCTCAGTCGACGTAGTGTGGCCACGTCTGGATGATTTCATAGAGTCGGTCGCCTGGAGAGAGTGTCTGCTGCACATCCCGGTGTCCTCTGAGCTGGTATCTGGGGTTCAGTTTTCCCTGAGCCACACCACAAGCCAGCAGACTCTGGGCCGCCCTGAGGGCCCGGGGTGGGGGAGATCGCTCTGGGGAGGCAGAGGCAGGAGTTAGGCTGGAGCTTCCTTGAGAGGCAGAGGTAGTGTGGGGTAGTGGTTCCAATTATGCATCCTGACCCACTAGTACCCAGAACAGGGTCTGTCTCAGTCCCTTAGCAGTGACTTAACCCTATCTGCTTCAGTTTCCCCATCTGTGAAAGGAGAGAATGATAGCACCTGCCCACTGGGCTGTGGGACAAGAAAATGAGTTATTCTATATAAAGCCCCCACAGAACAGTGCCTGGCATAGGTTAAACCCTCAGCAAGTGTCAGGGTCAGAGCTTATCCTCCTCCTTCTGCCCCCACACCTCTGGGTCCTACCCATGGTGGTGGCTATTTATCAGGCACTTCTTAAATGCCATGGACTGGCCAAAGACGTTTTATGCAGATTGACTAATCCTGGCCCAAACCATGTGGGTGAAAAGAACTGGTCATTATCCAAAGGAGGTGAGGCTTGAAGAAGCCGACTCACTTGCCCAAGGTCACATAGCTTGTTGGTGGTGGAGCCTCCCAAGGACTACATACCATGGGATGCTGGACCCCAGGTCGGCCCTCCATCCCAACAGCTGGACACTTACCCATATAGTTACCCATGAAGGAGATGCCAATGGAGATGGGGTTCCAGTTGACACCTGTGTGGTCACCCTTGGTGTCCCAGCCCCGGCCCTCATACACGAGCCCATCTTCTCCAATCAGGAAGCTGCATAGGGGAGTGGGAGGGTGGGCTTGATGAATAAATGAAGGCGATCCTGGGGGAGGACTCCTCCCTCCACTCACCCTGCCCCTTGCTACTCACACACAATTTCTCCCAACACCTCCCTCTTATCCTGTCATCCGATGCCTCTGGCCCCTGCCATGTGCCAAGCACAGCTCCACATATATCTTTTATTCACGCTCATGCTCACCTGTGAGTCAGTACTGCCCCTCCCCCCCATTCTGTAGGTGGAGAATCAGAGAGGTGGGGATATCTTCCCACAGTCACACAGCCAGACAGGGACAGAGCCCACATTTTCACCTGGGTCCCTGGGGACTCCCACCCACGTGATCCTGTTCCTTGCTTCCTCCAGCCTCCCAGGAGGATTTGTTGAGGTCTTGATTTGCTCAGTCCTCTCATGCAGTCCTCTGAGGCAGGTGCTGCCAAGCTCATGCCCCATAGACCCCTGCCTCTCAGAACTCTTTTCTCTAAAGCTCTTCTGCCCTGGGCCCAACCTGCTTCCTGCTTTCTCTTCCCTGCTGGGGTACACGGAGTGACAGGATCTGGGACTCAAGGATTGGCATCACAACCAGATACAGACCCTGGAGTTCCAGCATCTGCCCGGTGGAGCATCTGCTATCCTGGCATCAGATCCTTAAGGCTTATTTGACATGTCTTAATTGAGCAAGTCTGATTTGGAATGTTGGAATTAACTAGAAGATCTCTTCTTGCTCACGCAGTCACCCGGGATGTAAAGAATGTTGGAGCTTAAGAATCTGGGTTCTGAATCTCCCATGCAGGAAGCCAGACTCAGAATCTGGCTCTGAAGAGACTAGAAATTCCATAGTGATGCTGTGGGTACACCCACTCCCTGGGTATTGGGCTGCTTATGGCCCTGCTACAGACCCAGCACCTGGCACGGCAGTTGGGACTCCTTGTGTATTTGTGAAATGGAAGCATCTAATTTAAACCTCCAGCACCACCACCAGGTGGGTAGAGTGAGGAACCCTTTTTATAAGTAAAGACACGGAGACTCAGAATGTGATGTGACAAGGAAGGGAGATCCAGAACGCTGGGATCAGACTCTAAATCCTAAAATCTAAGAAACAGACTTTCAGTTGGCTTTTCCATAAGGCAGTTTAAGCCAGAAGCTGGGGAGCCAAGCTTTGTCTTCACTACCTCATGGAAACACTTAAAATCGGAGCACCTGAGTCTCAGAGACAAAACTGGGAAGTTTGAGCCTTTGAACCGCAAAAGCTTGAGCCAGAAGAGCTGGGGATTCCCTCCGAGGCCTCTATAGTTCCACTGAGGTCCTCCGATTCCCGGCCCTATTCGAAGCTGTCTCTAAGGGTGGAACCTGGGAACCTGGATTTCCAGCACAGTGACTGGTGCTTACCAAGGTCTGAGAACCTGTAGGTTCAGAGTTCACTCGCTGCGGAGGCCCTTGTGTGGGACCTGGGCCTGTTACCCAGGAAAGGGATATGGGGGGTAGGGCCCCCAGACACAGATCTAAGCAGTCCTTTGTTTCTGCCACCATCCACTTACAGTCTGTTCTGCCCTCGGAGGCCAGAGGGAGCTGCTCCCACCCAGCAGGCTCACATCCCTCCCATGGCTCCTGTCTTCTGACCCCGTGACCGCTAAGGCCCTGTGCCATCTGGCTCTGTGGAGCTGGTCCTGTTCATCCAGCTCCCAGCTCTCTCCAGCCATCCTGACCTCTGTCCTTGAGATGTGACCCTCTCATTTGGCCTCAGAGCCTTTACCCCTGCTGGACCTCCAGCTTACCTCTCTTCCCGCAGCCCTCCATCCATCCCATCTGAATTCATCTGGTTGCTTTTGCTTGTTTCCCACCTGTTCCTCCCTGTTGGTCTTTAAATCCCATTGGGCCAGATTCCTACAGCTCATGTGTCCCCCATCCCAGCACTGGGGCAGGGCCTGGCACACAGTAAGTGCCTGAAGGCAAAAGGCCATGAACTTGGGGTTTCCCATTGCATGCTAGTCGGTGTCCTAAGTGCTTTGCATGTGTGTATTGGCTGATTTAGTGACCCAGTGGAGGGCCACAAGCTGACTCTGCAGAGGAGGGAAAGGAAACCAAAGTGAGGAGAGCAACAAGCAGAGCTGAGACTGGACCCTGCCCCGGTCCACTGCCCCCCACCTGTACCCTTACTCCCACCTCCCCACCCCACGCTTAACCAGCCTGCTTGTCTGCCTCCCAGCAGGGGCAGCAGACTTTATGAAGGGACTCCAATGTAAAGGACACTTTCTTTTGTGTTGGCAAAATCTGCACCTGCCTCTGGGGAGCAGAGCTTGGACTTAAGCCTTATCCCTTCCTGCTAGTACCTGTCTGCTGCCCGCACATGCGCAGTGCTGTGTGCCCGCTGTTGGGGGCAGGGGGCTGTCAGCCAGGTGGCTCTAGGGCCGCCTGGGCTCCCTGGAGCTGCACACCTTTCCTTACACCTGCCCCACCCCCCACCCCCACCTTGGCTCCCTCAGCACTCACTTGTAGCCTACATCACACCAGTTGAGTGACTTCGTGTGGTAGCTGTGCACGTTCTGCACCTGCATCAGGCACAAGGCCGGGCTGTTGCAGTGGCTGCCAGCTGTGTGAGACACCACCACGTTGCGCACTGGCAGTTGTAGCTTCTCGGTGCATCTGGACACTGGGGCCCTCCACTCTCTCCGGGGAACGATGGGGCAGCAGGAGTTTAAGGGGTCTTCTCCAGGCACTCCGAGTCCAAGTCCGAGAAGAGCGAGGAGAGCCCAGGTGAGCAGCACACCGGGGGTGGACATGGCAGGCGAGGCACGCAGGGATGGATAGGAGTTCGTGGCTGGCTGGGCCGCCTTTATCCCCTGGGGCCTGGCATGGGAGGGGAGGGCCTTGCTTCACACCCCAGCAGGACGGGCGGGTCACACTGAACTCCAGATTCCACTTCCTTCTCTAGCAGGACCGCAACAGGATGCGGTGTGGTGAAGTGAGGAAGTGGGGAGCCTGTGGCAAACCCAGGGGCCTCTCTTCTAGCTGAGAGTCAGGGTGGGGACGGGTGCACGGACCGGCCACTAACCCTGCGGTTTCTGGAAGAGCAAGGGCCTGGCTCCCTGCCAGGCTTTGTCTCTCCTCTCAGTGGGGCTTTGGACAACTCACCAGGATCACTGCCCCCCCCCCCCCCGCCCCACTCATCTCTCTTCCTCCTGGAGGCACCAGGGTAACAAAGGCTCTTCTCTCTCTTTTTTTAATTGAAGGATAATTAACATACTATTGTATTTAGTTTCAGGTGTATAACAGTGATTTGACAGCTTTGTACATTAGTCAGTGCTCACCCTGTTAAGTGTGACCCCCATCTGTCACCAAACAATGCAATAGCAGTTCTGTTGACTACATTCCCCATGCTGTACTTCTCTGTGACTTGTTTTATAACTAGAAGTTTGTACCTCTTAATCCCCTTTATCTACTTCACCCACCTCTCCACCCCCACCTCTTCCCCTCCTGCCAGTTTGGTCTCTGTATTTAAGAATCCAAAGCTCCCATTTTGAAAACACTTCTCCCAGGCCCAAGCCCACGGTCATGTAACCCCTGCAGCAAACTGAAGATGTTGAGTGGTGGGAAGCCCGTTTCACACTTGAGGACACTGGTGTGGGGAGAGGGGAAGTCTCCTTGGTGAGACAGGGGGACATAGGAGAGCCTGGTGGTCCACAGCCTGGATTCAGAGCCAGGCTGCCTGCATTTGAATTCTGGCCACATTCCAGTGTCTGATCTCTTGCAAGTGAGGTTTCGGTACCTCAGTTTTCCCTACCTACAAAACAGGGATAATAATGTAAAGTACCTGACTTCATAAGGTTGACGTGAATTAAGGAATTATGTGGATTGATAAGGGTCGGGCCCTTATGAGATGTCTGGCCCATAATGCCACACAAGGGCCACTGGGACTCAAGCTCAAATCTGTCCTTGGTAGCAAGCAACAGGTTTTGCATTGGGTGACACTGGCAGCTCCATTCTGCACCGGAGGGACTCTCAGGTCCAGGGCCACTTAGTGGCCTGAGATCACCTGTTGGGGCAGAAGACTCTCCTGGGGCCTCTGCCCTGCCTAAGCCCTCTTCCCCATTCCTTCCTAGCAGCTGGTGAGTTGAGGGCAGACCCCTTCCTTTTCTCTAACTCCTTTCCTCCCACTTTAGTGGATTTAAAAAAAAATTACAAAAGTAATACATGCTAGCTGTAACAAGTTGGACTGATAAATGCAAATCCCCTGTGCCCCAGTCCCCTCCAGCTCAAGCTCACTAATAACAGCTTACTAAAAACAGTGTGGTATGTTTTCTTGTACTCTGTTGCCTGTGCTCTGGAGGTCATGCTCACATCTGTGATATAGAATAGCATACCAGGCATGACTGAGCATTTTTTAAAAAAAAGATTTATTTATTTGAGAGAGAGAGAATGAGCTGGGCATGAACAGGGGGAGGAGTAGAGGGTGAAGCAGACTCTCTGTTGAGCAGGGAGTCTGATGCACAACTTGATCCCAGGACCCTGGGATCATGACCTGAACCAAAGGCTTAACCATCTGAGCCATCCAGGCTTCCATCGCTAAACATGTTTCATGAATTCTCTCAGCACATGCTTCCAACAGGTCTGGGAGATAGATATTATTATTAACCCCTTTTATAGTCAAGAAAACTGAGGCCCAGAGAGATGATCACATATGGGGAGAAGATAGTGATGCTGGAGTTTAGCCACAGGCTTCCAGGACCTCAGAGATGGAGTTCCTAAACTCCATATTCCATATTCCACTCATATTCCACTTCCTACAAACATATGTAAGACCCTATATGTAGTTTTTAATTTTGTTAAGTTACTATTTTATTATATTTTTAAAGATTTATTTATTTATATATATATTTTAAAGATTTTTATTTGACAGAGAGAGAGCACGGGGTGGGGGGCAGCAGGCAGAGGGAGAGGGAGAAGCAGACTCCTCACTGAGCAGGGAGCTGGATGCAGGGCTAAACCCCAGGACCCTGGGATCATGACCTGAGCTGAAGGCAGACGCTTAAGCAACTGAGCCACTCAGGTACCCCAAGATTTTATTTTTAAGTAATCTCTACAGCCAACTTGGGGCTCGAACTCACAACCCTGAGATCAAGAGTCGAATGTTCTGATTGAGCTAGCCAGGCACCCCTATATTTTTTAAATAACAAAATCAAATCATGCATTAGTCTGCCTTTTGTTACCTACTATCCCATGTGCCTCTCCCTGGGTGAACACAGCTAATTCTAATTGAATCTTCATAATAGTTGGATAGTATTTCATGGTATAGGCTTACCATTTTGACATAATCTTTACTTTTCTTGAAGCTTTGCAGGTCTTCCTCCCACTCCCACACTGCACAAAGTATTATCAGACATCCAGCCCTACGTACTAGAGCATTTATAACTGATAAATACAGACTTTAGGTCGAAGACTATACATATTTAATAGTTATTACCAGATTATTTTTCCTCGAGGGCCGCTAACAATTCATATTTCTACCAGTAATGTATTGGAGCCTCTATGCACCCCAGAAATGGGTGTTATCACTTCTTAAATTTATGGGTATAAAGCGATATCTCTTTGTAACTTTTACTGGCATTTTTATGACCACCCAGGAAATTTTTTTCTATGTTTTCTGCCCGCATGGATTTGTCTTCTGTCGGTTGCCTGTCATCTCTTGTCCATTTTTGAAATAAATTGGGCTGGGAGTGGCTGGCTGGCTCAGTTGATGGAGAATGCGCCTCTTGATCTTGGGTTTGTGAGTTCAAGCCCCAAGCTGGCTGTAGAGATTCCTTAAGGGAAAAAAAAAAATCTTAAAAAAAAAATAAATTGTTTTTTTTTGCCTTTTTGTTATCAATTTGCAAAATGAAGAAAAGAATCCCATAACGGATTGTTGAGTCGTTGGGTATGTATAATTCGTGTCTCTGTTCTTTTTGAAAGCATTAAAGAGTAACATATGTATGGAAGATTGTACAAATGTACTTTTTAAATAGAGTTAATAGAATTAATAGAGTGAAGAACTGTGTTAATTTTCACTCCACGAATACATTGTGTATCTAGCACCCTGGTCAGGAAATAGAGCTACATTAAAATTTTTAATAGATATTGCCAAATCCCATCCTTAAAAGGTTTTAGTATTTCTTATCCCCAGTAAATTAGATCAGTTTTTAAATGCTCTCACAATCCAAGGAATGGTGTCTCATTATTGTTTTACTTGCATTTATTCATCAGAGAGGTAGTTGTCTTTTTACAATACGACATCGATCTTTTGTGAGTTATCTGCTCATCTCTTTGAATCTCTCAATTTCCCTGTTGGGTCCTTGTATATGGGGAATATTAACATTGTCAAATGTGCTACAAACCTTTCCTCCAGTTTATTAAAAAAATCCTTTCTTTCTTTTATGGTTTCTGTGTTTCCAGTCCTGCCTTAAGTAGATTTTTTTTTTAAGATTTTCTATTTATTCATGAGAGACATAAACAGAGGGAGAAGCAGGCTCCTTACAGGGAGCCCCATGTGGGACTCGATCCTGAGACCCTGGGATCACGACCTGAACCAAAGGCAGACACTCAACCACTGAGCCACCCAGGCATCCCTGCCTTAAGAAGATCTTAATATGCCAAGATTGTAAAATTTTTTCTATTTATTTATTCATTTATTTCAGATTTTATTTACTTATTTGGGAGAGAGCATGAGAGAACCCTAGCGAAAGAGCACAAGCAGAGGGGAGAGCAGAGGGAGAGGGAGAAACAGACTCCCCACTGAGCAGGAAGCAGATGCGGGACTCCAACCCAGGACCCGGAGATCATGACCTGAACTGAAGGCAGATGCTTAACTGACTGAGCCACCTAGGCGCCCCGAAACTTTTTCTATTTAAAAAAAATATTGCGGGCAGCCCTGGTGGCGCAGTGGTTTAGCGCTGCCTGCAGCCCAGGGCCTGATCCTGGAGACCTGGGATCGAGTCCCACGTCAGGCTCCTGCATGGAGCCTGCTTCTCCCTCCTCCTGTGTCTCTGCCTCTCTCTCTCTCTATGTCTATAATAAATAAATAAATAAATAAATAAATAAATAAATAAATCTTAAAAATATTGCTATCTTGTTTTTACTTTTAGACTTTTACCTCGGCTGGATTTTATAATTGCAAATGGTGTAAGGTAGGGGTTTAATTTTGTTTCCAAATGGCTAAAGCCATTTGTCCTGGCACTGTTTATTAAATAGTTAGACCTGATTTTAAATTTAAGCCCTACCACTCATTGCCTTGGGCAATCAGGCAGCATTTGACATACTTGACCACTTCCCTCTTGAAATGTTCACTTCCCTCAGCTTCTGTGTTGTAAGACTGTCTTGATTTTCCTTCTGCTTCTCTAGACAGGCTTTTTCTTGCTTTTTTAACTCATTTTTTCTTCCTTCACCATCGTACTATACTTGTTCTGCTGGGTGATTTCATCCAGGTAATGGATTCAGCTGCCGCTGAAATGCAGATGACTTCCTGATTTTTATGTCCAGCATGGAGCTCTCAGATGAATTCTGGATCTGTGTATCCACGTACCTCCTTGATATCTCTACTTGGATGTCCCACAGGGACCTCAAATGCAAGGTTTCCAAAATGGTTTATGATTTGTTCCTCTAAAATCAGCCCTCTTCCAGGAATTCCTGTCTAAAGGAACACTGTGATTGTCTTCCAGTTACAAAAGCCATGCATCAGAGCACCATCCTTGACCAACCTCTACTCTGTCCCCTCTTGTTTCTAGCCCCCAAAACAACACTCAGCACTTAGTAGGTGCTCAATAAATACTGAATGATTGATTAATATCCAGTTCACAGGGCACTTGGGTGGCTCAGTTGTTGATCATCTGCCTTTGGCTCAGGTTGTGATCCTCTTTCTTTCTGTGTGTCTCACAAGAATAAAATAAAATCTTTAAAATAATAATAATAATAATAATAATAATAATAATAATAATATCCAGTTCACCCCCAAGTCATGTTGCTGTTATCTCCATATTTAGGGGATATGAATGAATTCCACTGCTCCTGTCTATGTCACTCTCCCCACCTTGGCCCAGTCACCATGTTCTTGCACCTGGATTTTGCTCCCACTTCTTCGGTGACTTCTTACCATGCATGCACTTTGGCTCCTGTGAGCTCAGATCTGCTCAGGTCACCCTCAAACGCAAGTCAGTTTTCTGTGGCTCCTCATGACTCTAAGGATGAATTCCAAGCACCTCAACATGGGCTGCCTCCAACCTAGCCTCACTTGGCTTACTCTTGAGACCTTCTTCCTGAATCATCTAGCTTCCCTGCCCTTCTTGCTGCCCTTGAAAATGCTTTGGCTACCTTGTCCTCAGGGGACTTTCTATGTAGTATGTCCAAGTTTTAAATAGAGGAATCTTCTTTTTTTTTTTTTTAAAGATTTTATTTATTTATTCATGAGAGACACAGAAAGAGGCTGAGACGCAGGCAGAGGGAGAAGCAGGCTCCCTGAGGGGAGCCCGACGTGAGACTTGATCCCAGGACCCCGGGATCATGCCCTGAGCCGAAGGCAGACATGCAACCACTGAGCCACCCAGGTGCCCCAAAATAGAGGAACTTGAAGAAATTCAGAAACTTTGTACCTTGCCTTTACGATTTCAAAACACTCAGCTTGCCTTTTGTAAAAAGACAGGAATATTTACACATTAGATTGCTCATCAGTACTAAGTATATCATCATTAACCAGGTGGTGTGAAGTCTTCCCTTGTTAGAATTTTTTTTATTCATTCTGCATCTTGTCAGCCTAAAATTGAGACATGCCCTGGTGAGCATTTACAAGAGCTTCAATTGGTAATTGTTATATTACCTTTAATCCTGAGACTGTATTACTACTGTATTTTATTAATAGGAAATTAGATCTACTCCCTGTATGTTTTAGGAAGTTGAATTTTTAAATATTTAATTCATCAACTGCCTTTCTTAAATCTCATTATAATTAATTCAGCCATTTTAAAAACTCCTCAGGTTCTCTTGAAGTTAACAAAAAACACCGGTTTTCTTTGTTGTGTCAAAAATGAAAGAAGTCAAATGCTGATTATAGCGAAGACATGGTTAAAACACAATGCAGAATCATTTTCCCCCCCTTGACATTCTCAACCCTGGAATGCTCACCTCCCTCACTCCCCCCCTTCCTAATTCTCACTTACTCTTCCTCCCTGTCGCCTCCTCAGAGCTGACAAATTAGCCTATTCATTTATTTCCCCACATTAATTTCTTTCCTTCCTATTTATCCCTGTAGTTATTAACTAACCTGAGCAATTCTTTGATGAATTTCTGTCTTTCCTACTCTACAGTGAAGTCTATAAGTATTGTCCAAACCGAGATACTTGAGGGAGCCATTGATAGTTTTGCCGGGTCAATAGGCATCCGTGGATTCTCCCAAATAATCCAGGATGTATCATCACCTCACTTAAAGATATCATTTGCCCCCCGCCTTGAATACCACTATAGCCCCAATTCCTTGCACATAGTTGGTGATAGATACAGGGCAAGCTCCCATTCTAAGCCACCCTCAGTTTCTCCGCCTGTGAAATGTATTTAATGACAGTCCTACCCTCATAGGGCTGTTGAAAGCACCAGTGCTGGATGGAGTCTCTATCCTCATAAGCTAACAGCTGCTAAGCAGAAGACCATCTTCCCTCTTCACAAAAACTTACCTTCACAAAGTCAACATAGAAGGATATGCACAAAACAAACCAAATGTCTGTGCACTTTCAAAGTGGATTTTTTTTCCTACCAGAGACCATGGCTCACTCTGGACCATTGGGGGGCTGAGGGGTGGTTGGGGAGGAGGAGGAAGAGGACAGCTTTCTCCCACATTTGTTGAATCTGCCCCTCTTTCAGTAAAGTCGGGAAAGCCACGTGATTAATACCTTTTTGTTGTTGTTCCTTTTTTTTTTTTTTTTTTAAGATTTTATTTATTCATGATGGGGGGGTGGGGCAGAGACACAGGCAGAGGGAGAAGCAGGTTCCATACTGGGAACCCGACGATGGAAGACTCCATCCTGGGATTCCAGGATCACACCCTGGGCCGAATGCAGGCGCTGAACCGCTGAGCCACCCAGGGATCCCCTTTTGTTCCTTTTAAAAAAGAGATTTATTTATTTATTTGAGAGGAGGGGGAGAGGCCGAGGGAGAGAGAGTACCACGTGGACTGCGTGCTCAGCTTAGAGCCTGACCCGGGGCTCGATCCCTCGATCCCATGACTGTGAGATCATGACCTAAGATGAAACCAAGAGTCGGCCGGCTTAACCCGACGGAGCTGAGCCACCTGGGTGCCTGCTTTTGTTTATCTTTTTGGGGGAATGGGACTGCTTTTCTTTTGTCGGCCCCCATCCCCATCCAGGCCTTCCTGTGGGTGTCTCCTCCCTTACCTGGGCTAACTCAGGCATCTCTGCTCACAACGTGCTCTCAGCGCCCCCATCCTGCTGCCCAGTTCCTTTTTAGTAACTCCCTTGGAATTCTGAGTTTTCAAGCACCTTGGAATTCTTCCAGGAACATGGAGGCTTCCAGAGAGGCCCCTGGCTCCCAACTTATAGCCCAGCCCTCTTCTTTTTAAAATCCTCTTCTCCATCCCACCATGGGGGCCTCCTGTTCATCCCACTTGCTTGCCAGCTCTAACCACGTCTCAGAGACAGAGGGAGCCCCTAGGGCTCAGAGCTGCACACCTGACCCCTCATACCACTGACTCAGGAAAGAGGCTCAGGCGAGTTTTGGAAGGCGACTAGTGGTTGCCTGTTCAGGGAATTGTAGGGTCTCCAGGCTCCATAGCATGTCCAGAAGCAGGGACACATCTTGCTCCTGGCGATTCTCTGACCTGAGAGACTCAGGCCTGTGTCTAAGGACAATATCGATGCTAACTAATTCCATTCCACAGTTCTTTACTGAGAACCTGGGGGGGGGGGCACCTACCTGTTGCAGGTGCTGGGGATGCAGCGGTAAATAAAACAGAAATTCCTGTTCGCCCTTTCTAGTAGGGAGGACACACAGTAAACAAAGAAACTAATAGCTATTTAAAATGGCGCCAGGTGGAGATCCCTGGGTGGCTCAGCGGTTTGGCACCTGCCTTTGGCCCAGGGTACGATCCTGGAGTCCTGGGATCAAGTCCCACATCCGGCTCCCTGCATGGAGCCTGCTTCTCCCTCCTCCTGTGTCTCTGCCTCTCTCTCTATCATGAATAAATAAATCTTAAAAAAAAAAATAATAGCGCCAGATATACTATAGCTTCTCGTGGTGGCGCGACTAGGGTTAGGCCTGGCGGGTAGGAGGCACCCCAGGAGCATCAGCAGCTTTGACCTTGGGTTTGATTTCGACCTTGGCCTTGGTTTCTGCGCGGCGTGGAGGAGCCTTCTCCGCGGTTCCCTCCTCCTACCGCCAGAGGGCGCGACGTCCCCATCTGTCCTCACCCTTCTCCGCGCTTTTCCCCAATCTTTTATTTTTTATTTATTTATTTATTTTTATTTTTATGATAGTCACACACACACAGAGAGATTTTAAATCTTTTTTTAAAAAGATTTTCTACTTTTAAGTAATCTCTACTCCCAACAAGGGGCTGGAACTCTCAATCCTGAGATCAAGAGTCAACAGGCTCCACCTGTTCAGCTAGCCAGGTGCCTTGCCCCCTTGCATATTTAAGAGATCATTTTGGGGGACAGAGAGAGAGAAGGATGGAAGATAGCACAAACTCCTAGAGGTCTATAAGGACACCCATAGAAACTTCTGGAAGCTGGTTTTCAACCATAAGGGAAGTCACAATTAGTGTGTGGTCAACTCTTCAGAAGGCAGAGAAGATACAGAGAGTCTGTGATAATATTGCTGAGCCTCTGGATTTGGCCTCACCTAAGATCAGCCCTCTTATCAAATTCTTCTGCCCTTTGACACTCCATAAATTAGATTGATTTTTACTAATTTCTTGTTTCAACCTCTCAATTGATTAGGACTGTTCTATTTACTGTGTCTTTGACAGTTTGTGTAATATAATGGTTGTGGTAGGCTGAAAAGTGGTCCTCATCAAAGATACCCACATCCTAATTCCTGGAACTGTGTGTGTTCCTTCACATGGCAAAACAACAACCCCCCAAAGGTCTTTGCTGGTGTGATTGTGCTCAGGATCTTGCAAAAGGGATTAATTCAGATTATCCAGGCAGGCTCTAAATACAATCATACTTATAAGAGGGAAGGAGAGGGCTATTTGACAGGAGACAGAAGAGAAAGCCATGCAAAGAGAGAGGCAGAGGGGATCCCTGGGTGGCGCAGCGGTTTGGCGGCTGCCTTTGGCCGGGGGCGTGGTCCTGGAGACCCGGAATCGAATCCCATGGCAGGCTCCCGGTGCATGGAGCCTGCTTCTCCCTCCCTCTGTGTCTGCCTCTCTCTCTCTGTGACTATCATAAATAAATAAATAATAATAAAAAAGAGAGAGAGAGAGAGAGGCAGAGATTGGAACAATGCAGGTGCAGCAAAAGGTACCAGTATCCACCAGAAGCCAGAAGAGGAATAAACAAATTTTCCCTTCAAGCCTCCAGAGAGAGGCAATCACAGTAGGAACTGAGCATCCCTGAACATTATTGCTGGGCACGACAGGAATCCAAGCCCTGACTGCTCTTTACGCAGACCATTTCTTGGGATCCTGTTTATAACCAGCAACCCTGAAGGGTAAGGTAACATTTCCTCCCAGAAAAAGATAAACTTGCTTACTGCTCCTATAAAAGTGGCAGATTCCTGAAGCTCAGTGTTCTCCAGGTGTGATATAACCCCAGGCACGTACAGCACCCTGACTCCCTCTGCATGCCCCATGGTACTTGGAAGGGCGGCAGGGGGTGGGGTGGGGTGGGGGAGATGAATCAACAGAAGCAAGTATCCTATACTCATCCTTTTGGTGTGCTCTGAATACTGGAGTCCTTTGTCTCTGAACCCGATGTTTTATGCCTTCTGCCAACTTTTATGAAACGATTGCAGAATAATTTGTTGGCTTGTAAAGTGGAATAAAATCCAGACCCTGACAGTTCTACTGCTGGATTCCAACATTCAAAGAATAAAGAACTCTTTCATAAAAACTCTTTCTGAAAATAGAGGTAAGGAATACTTCCTGACTCATTTTTATGAGACCAGTGTAATCCAGATACCAAAGCCAGAAAGAAAGGTATTCCAGAAAAAGAAAAAAAAATCACAGATCAATATCCCTTCATGAAAATAGATGCAAAAACTCTTTAACAAAGTATGAGCCAGCGAATTCAACAACACGTAACGAGATCAGGTAAGGTTTAAGTCAGCAGCTCAGGGCGTGCTTAACATTTAAAACCCAGGGATGCCTGGGTGGTTCAGTGGTTGAGCATCTGCCTTTGGCTCAGGGCGTGATCCTGGGGTACCGGATCAGGTCCCACATCAGGCCCCTTGCAGGGAGCCTGCTTCTTCCTCTGCCTGTGACTCTGCTTCTCTGTGTCTCTCATGAATAAATAAATAAAATCTTTAAAAAATTTTTTGCAACTAGAGTTGATTATTCATCAGTTCCTAAGCAGAAGAATGGTGAAGAGGCACCCACAGGGGTAAAGACCAAAGGAAAGGTGAGAATGTGGTCACAGCACAAGATACTTTGGAACAACTGGGACCCAACTATGTTAAGGATGAGACATCGACTATAGGGAAAACTCAGAAAATCATTATTAAAAAGAATCAGTCATTCAGAGCCTGGCTGGCTCAGTTGGTAGAGCATGGGACTCTTGTAGAGCATGGAACTCTTGATCTTGGGGTTGTGAGGTTGAGCCCCATGTTGGGTGTAGAGATTACTTTTTTCAAAAGGAGAAGGAGGAGAAGGAAGAGAAAGAGGAGGATGGGGAGGAGGAGGAGAAAAAGGAAGGGGGGAGGAGAAGGGGGAAGAGCAGGAGAAAGATAAGTAGGGCGGAAGAGGAGGGGGAGGAGGAAAAAAGAGGAGGGGGAAAAGGAAGAGGAGGAGAAAGAAGAGGGGGGGAGGAGAGAAGGAAAAAGAAGATGAGGAGGAGGGGAATGAGCCATTAGGTTTTGGCCTGCCAGACGGTTTCTCTGGTTGATTGGCAGCTCCACAAGATTTGCCTTTTCCCCTTCAGCTTCCTGGATTAGGTGACAGAGACACCTAGCAAGAAAATATCAGGGCATAGCAAAAAGATGTGAGCTGGCAAGCAGATGTTCTAAGGCAGCAGAAAATAGCAAATGGAAAAAAGACAACAGAATAACAGAGAAAATGGAAAAAGAAGCACAGCAGCTAAAGAAGAAGAAAAAACCAGAATCGACAGTGAAGCTTCCATCACACATGTTCTTCAAATGTCAAAGTGCCAGTAAGAGATCTGAGCTCCACCTCTCTGGGGTGGGTATGTATTTAAGAGTATTTTCAGAATATAAAACTTGATTTTTAAAAAAAAATCCTATTTTTTATTTATTTTTATTTATTTAAAGATTTTATTTATTTAGTCACTAGAGACGCACACACACACACAGAGGCAAAGACACAGGCAGAGGGAGAAGCAGGCTCCATGCAAGAAGCCTGATGTGGGACTCGATCCCGAGACCCCAGGACCATGCCCTGGGCTGAAGGCAGATACCAAACCACTGAGCCACTCTGGCATCCCCAAAATCTTATTTTTAAGTAATCTCTACACCCAGTGTGGGGCTCAAAATCATGATCCCGAGATCAAGAGCCATGTGCTCCACTGATTGAGCCAGCCAGGTGCCCCCAAATTTGATTTTTGATGCATTCAGCAGGTCACCCAGGACACCAGGATTCTCTCAAAGTGTCTAGAACTCCTAGGGCTCAAGACTCAAGAGAAAAGACTTATGAGATCAGATTTTCTTCAACAAACTGCAAATATGAAACAATTGTTCGTGGGAGAAAAATTATCATAATTGGAATGTGCCAGTACCTCTTCAAAAGCTAGTGCTTCTAGCAAATAAAGGGGTAGAGATGATTTTGTGGTGGAAGAGTACAGGGTTGTCTTCTCTCCTTCACTGTGCAGAACAATAAAATATACTCTTGAATTTTTCTGTGATTTCCTGACCTACATTAGCCAAACGTGGGGACTTGAAACTTCATTATTTTTGTTGTTGTAAGCTGGCATTGGCATGTATTTCCTCTCATTTGAGCTGGTACTGTTGGTGTTTGATGCATACACCAAGAAATTTGAAGATTTGGGTTTCTCAGAAAACAACATGAAGTGATTTTCATGAGTGATTTTCTTTACCATTAAAAAAAACAATCAGTATAGTTTGTCATGGCAACAAGCTAAAGAAGAAAGCTGTATGATCATCTCGACA